>NC_064625.1:59027559-59640683 GCF_023898315.1 Schistocerca nitens
TTTCGGTATTTGTTTGCTCTCGGTTATAGCAAGTATCTTTTTATATCTTCCTAATAACCACGTAAAAAACATATATCTCAATTAGCCACAGCAGTCGTAGTAAAATTTTTGGTTTTCAAATAAACCTTTTTTTTTAAAAGCGAGTAATTTTAATTTTGTAATATTTCCATAGCTTTGAAATACTGCGTTATTACAGAAAAATGGGAAAAGTGATCTATGCCACATTAATAACACTGCTGACAGAAACGAGCAACAAATGGATTGGTCCAGCATTTCCGAGATAATATTGTGTCTATTATACACACAGTGTGCGAGACCTAACGCAGTTTCTCGCTGTTGTCGAACGTCAGTTGTAATACAGAATGGCACCATCTGGAAGTCTGGAAGTATCTTACGATATGCGGTATGAGTGAAGCACAGTGGTCGATTTGGTCAACTTGCGACATCATACAAGTAAAAAAGTAAAAATTTAACAAATCATTTATAGTTCGCGATAAAAATAGAAAGTGCCTGATCTGCTGCCCGTGTCTACGTTATCTGCTTGTAGCCCTTGAAAACAGAGAAATTAAAACGAAAAAGAGATTTCTCCAGCGGGAGTTTTCACCCTTTATCGCTGGACTATACGAAATGCCCACATAGTGGTGTGATAACCGATTACAATATAATTTTTGAACAGAGCTTCTAAAAACAAATCAATAGGAGAATACTGGCAGTTTTCTGTAGTATAGAAGCACTCGCCATATTTAGAGAAAAGCAGCGAACAGCGGAAAAAGTTTTATTTGACTATTTAATTTAACGAAATTAGAATTATATTAATACCGTCAGTTGCTCACGGGAGTTGATAAATATCAACGTGGACAGGTGAAAATGTGTGCCCCAACCGGGACTCGAACCCGGAATCTCCTGCTAAAATGACAGACGCTCCATCCATCTTTTTTTTCTTTTTTCTTTTTTTTAGAAAACCCCTTAATAAAATGGGAAAAAAAGAAAAAAAGGAAACCTAAGTGCCACCGCCACTTTTCATCCTATAACAAAACAATCTGGTCCACTTCAGGCGTTGGCTCCTCGCTAAACCTACCCCAGAGAGCTGCCAATATACCAGGGGAAATATGGGAAACCAAGGTTAAGGCTATCCTTACAAACAAAACAAAATCTTCCTTTTTTCTGAATTTTATTTTTATTTTTATTGTTTTTATTTTTATTGTTTTTATTCCTTTTATTGTTCAGTTTTGTTGTGTATTTGATCAGAGGCCTTCTGTGCCCCGCTGGTAACATGTTGAGTCACGTCTTCTCGAAATTGATGAGTTCCGTTGAATTGTTCAGAAATGTTCATTGGTTCAAACAGGAAACCTTCTTCTCCCTTGGCTTAACACATTCCAGCTGCGAGGCGGGTCGTGGAAAGAACTCCCAAGGAAGTTCGAGAAATATTGTCTGTATTTTGGGTGACGGACAACGACATAATGATGGTCATTGAGGTATGTCCAAAAATCGAGTACAGAGTCTACAGGTTGTCCAAATAGGTAGTGAATGGCATGTCCGCGAATCCAATTCACAGCATTGGTCTTTGTCCGAGGAAAATAGTCACGTTCCGGAAATAATAATGAAAGGGGAGTAATCCCATCCGGAATGTCCCGCGTCAGAAAAGCCATAATACTTCGAACCAAGTGCCAAACCTCCGCCACCGGTCAGTAAACAAAGCGATGTTCATCATTGTCTGGCACTCCACACGTGGAACATAGAGGTGATTGGGCGAGGTGGATACGATGAAGGCGAAATTGGTTGATTTGCTTACCATTGACAGTTAGGTACCAGACAGATTGAACATTCGTGTCAAGGTAACAGGCGAACACCGCGCGCCATATATGGTGCCAGTCAACCTGGGGGAACTTTTGTTCAATCGGGTTAGGTGGACGACCTAATTGGAGGACATTGTATACTGCCTTTGTCTTGAGTAAAAGCTGTCTTGGTAAGGCGAGGCGTAGATAACTAAGTTCAAGAAAGAAGTATCGTATATAATGGAACTGGGCTGGAACATCCGAGATCATCACTGGGGCTGACAGTGAGACCGGCGTATATGCCGACAGGAGGAGACCAGTGAGGCTCGATGGGCAACGTGTCCATACCGTCATCTGGGAGCTGACAAATAGGGCGCGAGCTCTATCCGGCACGTGAAACAGACATATCCCACCTTGTTCACGGGGTAGAGTAAGGGTTGCATAGTTAACTTTGAACAGCAGCCCAGAGCTGACGAAAGATGCCATCGCTGCCAACATGCGACGTGCCACAGTAAGCGGGAAAGGTAGAACTTGTGCTACATGGGGAACTCGGGATATTGACATATCGAGATCGTTGGAGAATATCTAGGGATCGAAGGCGGTGGTCCATAATACCCGCTCTGATCATTAAAAGGAGGCGTCAGCAGTTCATGGTGGCTGAACGCCAGTCATCAGATGAAAAATCTATTCCCAAACAGCGAATGGTATCAACGGTGGTGAGAGGTGTAACGCACTCCACGGGAAGTCCCGTGCCAATGAACTTAACTTGTGAGTTACGTACGTTTAAAGAGCTACCCGATGCTTCACCATAAGTCGTTACCCACATCAAAACAGCTCGAACCTCGTCAGCATTACGTTAACAGATGACTAAATCGTCAGCATAGGCCATGCAACAGAATCGGTAGAGATCTATGGACAACCCTACCGCACGTTGTCTTAGATCACATAGCAAGGATTCCAAGGAAAAGGCGTACAAAATCGCTGATAGAGGGCAACCTTGACGTATGGATCGACCTACTTTTATCGGAGGAGTGAGTCTGCCATTGTACATAACCCTGGATGAGGCACCCCGCAGAAGGCGCATCACTACCGTGATAACGGCGACTGGGAAACCCATATGGTGAAGAACGGCCGTAAGGAACGAATGGTCAACCCTATCAAAAGCTTCACTAAAGTCCAAAGACGCGAGTGCCCCAGAGAGGCGTTGTGCCTGGGTAACGGCGATCATTTCCCTGTAGCGGCATAAAGCCGTGCGGATATTATTATCCCCTCCCAAAGATGCTTGGTCCGGCGACACAACATATCGGGCAACGTTGTTAAACGTGCCACCAGAAGGCGAGTGAAGATTTTCCTATTAATGTTAAGGAGGGTGAGGGGCTGATAATCACTGATATTGTTGCCACCATGCGGTTTATGTACAGGAGTAATAATTCCTTCCATGAAAGCGTCCGGCACAGGTACTTCCGGAGACATCAGTTCCCGAAAGATGGAGGTGAAGGGGACTCTAACAAATCACGGAAGGTGCGATAAAATTATAGGGGAAGACTGTCGGGTCCTGGGGAGCGATTGATGATTCCTGCCCGGATCGCATCGCGGACTTCATCATCGGTCACCTCTGACATCAAGTCAGTCGCCGCATCTCCTGGGATACCTCCGAAGTTGAGCTGAGAGACTTCCTCGATCAACTCTGGGGAATGTGGAATTGCGGCATAGAGCTGCTGGTAGTGGGCGTGAAGCACATTCCCTATTGCAGATTATTGGTCTGTTAGGACGTGAATCAATTTTCGGCGTCGATTTTGGCGTTCTTGGATGCTATAGTACATCGACGAAT
Source organism: Schistocerca nitens (assembly GCF_023898315.1). Lineage (NCBI taxonomy): Eukaryota > Metazoa > Arthropoda > Insecta > Orthoptera > Acrididae > Schistocerca > Schistocerca nitens. The sequence goes on from NC_064625.1 coordinate 59,031,166, forward strand.
GTTCATGAGGCATGCGATCAGCAGTACGAGATCGTACTATCGCTCCTTCCAAATGCCTTTGCATGAGATTGGAGAGTTGGGCCTTAGCATGGATCATCTGTGTATGGCGCTCAGGGGAGGCTGGTATCGTGGAGCATTCTTGTAGGATCCTGTAGTAAAAGTCCATAGTGCTCTTCCTCCAGGCGACAACATCTTTGCCATACAGGATTAAAGTTTTTCGAAGAGAAGGTTTTGCACACTGGATCCACCAGGATGTGGTAGACGGATACGTGGGTCGGCGTCTATTACGTGTGATCCAAGTGTCTTCTATTAGGAGTCGACAGTCAGGTGATTTAAGAAGTGCCGTGTTCAGTTTCCATAAATCACGTCCGTGCCATACTGCCTGTCTTGTGAGAACAACATCATCACAGAAGTAAGCCTCATGATCTGAGAAAGCAACAGGCCAGATTTCAGCCTGTCGAGTGTGTTGAATTAGGGATCGCGAGATGTAGATGCGGCTGGAGGAGTGCGCAGTGTAGTACGTAAAGCCCAAAAGATCACCGAGAACATGTCTCCACGTGTCGACAAATTGTAGCCGCATGACGACTGTTTCCAGAGCTGTGCATGGTGAGTGACGCGGCAATTGATTCTGAGGTCGCTGGGTGCAGTTGAAGTCTCCACCCATGACCCAGTCATCGTGTGGTCCCATAAAAAGGGGTGTAACTTCATTCGCGAAGAAGGCATTGCGTTCACGACGGTAGCTGGAGCCCGACGGCGCATAAATGTTGACGATGCTTACACCAAAGAGAGTAGGGGCCATACCTCTGCCGTTGCGGAGGTATAGGACATCTTTGGCAGGAAGACCTTCTCGTAAGATGATGGCAACACCACTACCGGTGTCCGATGCGGGAGAAAGATGCGCCGTGAAACCATGTGGTGGTGAAAAATCGGCGACATGTACTTCCTGAAATAGTGCAATATCGATGTCCGCATCATAAATCATATCGCGGAGCAGCGCTAGTTTCTGGGGCGCACGAATGGTCGCGAGGTTAATCGTTCCTCAGGCACAGGTGGGGGGCTCCTTCTTCAGGAGCGGGAGGTCGTCGATCTTGCCGGTCCGCTGAAGAGGCTGCTATTGTGGAGAGTTTGCGGGCGCGGGCGCACCGATGGGGGCGTCCCATCATCAGCACCACCCACCCCAGTCCCTTCGATCTCCACGTCGTCTGCCCAGGAGACTGATACTGCGGTAGGGCATCGGCTGTGCACATCATCCACGTGGAGAGGAGCCGTAGTTTCCGGCTCAGCAGATAGGCTGACTTCCTTCAGGATAACGACATCGCTCGACTAGTGTGGCCAGCATGTTCTTCAGACATGTGCCGGCCGGAGTGGCCGTGCGGTTCTAGGCGCTACAGTCTGGAGCTGGGCGACCGCTACGGTCGCAGGTTCGAATCCTGCCTCGGGCATGGATGTGTGTGATGTCCTTAGGTTAGTTAGGTTTAATTAGTTCTAAGTTCTAGGCGACTCATATCCTCAGAAGTCAAGTCGCTTAGTGCTCAGAGCCATTTGAACCATTTTTCTCCAGACATGTACCCTATCGAACATGCCTGGGATAGACTGAAGAGGGCTGTTCATGGTCGACGTGACCCTCCAACCACACTGAGTGATCTACGCCGAATCGCCGTTAGGAGTGAGACAATCTGGCTTGATGAACTTGTGGATAGTATTCCACGACGAATACAGGCGTGCATTAATTCAAGAGGACGTGGTAGTGGGTATTAGAGGTTCCGGTGTGTACACCAATATGGGCAACCAACTCTGAAGGTCTCGCTGTATGGTGGTACAACATGCAATGTGTGGTTTTTATGAGCAATAAAAAGGGCGGAAACGATGTTTATGTTGATCTCTATTCCAATTTTCTGTACAGGTTCCGGAACTCTAGGAACCGAGGTGATTGAAAACATTTTTTGATGTGAGTATTTTAGAGCATGTAGCTACAAAGATACCTGGACTCACCGACGGTGTCACTACAGAGACAGGCGTTAGTGATAATGACGTCATCGTAGCGACGATGGTTACTTAAGTTATTAAATCAATCAAGAAAGCTAGGAGAGTAGTTTTGCTAGAAAGAGCAGACAGTGAATGGACATTATTTAGTTCCAGTATGATGGATGTAGAGTAATTATAGGCGAAGTTTAAACAGATTGTAAATCGTGCTGTGCAGAAGTATGTGCCTAGTAAGTGAATGAAGGATGGAAAAGATACATTGCGGAAAATGATGAGGAAGCAAAGACTGTTGCACTCTCAGTTCAACAGAGAGCGGGATAACGACAAGTAAAGGTTAGTAGAGATTCGTGTGTGTGTGGAAAGATCGATGCTCGAGCATACAGCTGTCACCGTCATACCTTAACAAATTATCTTGAAGAGATCGCGAGACTATTCTGGTCCTACGTAAAACCGCTAAGTAGAGCGAAGCTTCTGCTCAGTCGTTGAGCAGACTGGTGTGCTAGTAGAAAACAACAAAAGGAATGCTGAAGTTTTAAATTTCATGTTTAAGAAATTTTTCACGCAGGAGGATCGTAGAAACATACAGTCGTTAAACTCTAGTGTCGACACCATGGTAATGGATATCCATGGCCTAGATAAACAGCTGGAAGATTTGGTAACAAATAAGTCGCCAGGTCCTGACGGAACACCGATTCGGTTTCACAAACAGTACTCTACGGCATTGGCCCCTTACTTGTTGTTGTTGTTGTAGTTGTTGTTGTTGTTGTTGTTGTTGTCTTCAGTCCTGAGACGGGTTTGATGCAGCTCTCCATGATACTCTGTCCTGTGCAAGCTTCTTCATCTCCCAGTACCTACTGCAACCTACATCCTTCTGAATCTGCTTAGTGTATTCATCTTTTGGTCTCCCCCTACGATTTTTACCCTCCACGCTGCCCTCCAATACTAAATTGGTGATCCCTTGATGCCTCAGAACATGTCCTACCAACGGATCCCTTCTTCTGGTCAAGTTGTGCCACAAACTCCTGTTCTCCCCAAGCCTATTCAGTACCTCCTCATTAGTTATGTGATCTACCCATCTAATCTTCAGCATTCTTCTGTAGCACCACATTTCGAAAGCTTCTATTCTCTTCTTGTCCAAACTATTTACCGTCCATGTTTCACTTCCATACATGGCTACACTCCATACAAATACTTTCAGAAATGACTTCCTGACACTTAAATCTATACTCGATTTTAACAAATTTCTCTTCTTCAGAAACACTTTCCTTGCCATTGCCAGTCTACATTTTATATCCTCTCTACTTCGACCATCATCAGTTATTTTGCTCCCCAAATAGCTAAACTCCTTTACTACTTTGAGAGGCTCATTTCCTAATCTAATTCACTCAGCATCACCAGACTTAATTCGACTACATTCTATTATCTTCGTTTTGCTTTTGTTGATGTTCATCTTATATCCTCCCTTCAAGACACCATCCATTCCGTTCAGCTGCTCTTCCAAGTCCTTTGCTGTCTCTGACAGAATTACAATGTCATCGGCGAACCTCAAAATTTTTATTTCTTCTCCATGGATTTTAATACCTACTCCGAATTTTTCTTTTGTTTCCATTACTGCTTGCTCAATATACAGATTGAATAACATCGGGGAAAGGCTTCAACCCTGTCTCACTCCCTTCCCAACCACTGCTTCCCTTTCATGCCCCTCCACTCTTATAACTGCCATCTGGTTTCTGTACAAATTGTAAATAGCCTTTCGCTCCCTGTATTTTACCCCTGCCACCTTTAGAATTTGAAAGAGAGTATTCCAGTCAACATTGTCAAAAGCTTTCTCTAAGTCTACAAATGCTAGAAATGTATGTTTGCCTTTCCTTAATCTTTCCTCTAAGGTAAGTCGTAAGGTCAGTATTGCCTCACGTGTTCCAGTATTTCTACGGAATCCAAACTGATCTTCCCCGAGGTCGGCTTCTACTAGTTTTTCCATTCGTCTGTAAAGAATTCGTGTTAGTATTTTGCAGCTGTGGCTTATTAAACTGACTGTTCGGTAATTCTTACATCTGTCAACACCTGCTTTCTTTGGTATTGGAATTATTATATTCTTCTTGAAGTCTGATGGTATTTTGCCTGTTTCATACATCTTGCTCACCAGATGGTAGAGTTTTGTCAGGACTGGCTCTCCCAAGGCCGTCAGTAGTTCCAATGGAATGTTGTCTACTCCGGGACCTTGATTCGACTTACTTAGATTGCATTTATCGTGAATCTCTCGCCTAACGCAAAGTCCCAAGTGACTGGAAAAAAGTGACTCCTATATACACTACTGGCCATTAAGACTGCTACACTACGAAGACGACGTGCTACAAACGCGAAATTTAACCGACAGGAAGATGATGCTGTGATATGCAAATGATTAGCTTTCCAGAGCATTAACACAACATTGTCGCCGGTGGCGACATCTACAACGTGCTGACATGAGGAAAGTTTCCAACAGATTTCTCATACACAAACAGCAGTTGACCAGCGTTGTCTGGTGAAACGTTGTTGTGATGCCACGTGTAAGGAGGGGAAATGCGTACCATCACGTTTCCGACTTTGATAAAGGTCGGATTGTAGCCTATCGCGATTGCGGTTTATCGTATCGCGACATTGCTGCTCGCGTTGGTCGAGATCCAATGACTGTTAGCAGAATATGGAATCGGTGGGTTCAGGAGGGTAATACGGAACGCCGTGCTGGATCCCAACGACCTCGTATCACTAGCAGTCTAGATGACAGGCATCTTATCCGCATGGCTGTAACGGATCGTGCAGCCACGTCTCGATCCCTGAGTCAACAGGTGGGGACGTTTGCAAGACAACAACCATCTGCACGAACAGTTCGACGACGTTTGCAGCAGCATGGACTATCAGCTCGGTTACCCTTGACGCTGCATCACAGTGAAGAGCGCGTGCTATGGTGTACTCGACGACGAACCTGGGTGCACGAATGGGAAAACGTCATTTTTTCAGATGAATGCAGGTTCTGTTTACAGCATCATGATGGTCGCATCCGTGTTTGGCGACATCGCGGTGAATGCACACTGAAAGCGTGTATTCGTCATCGCCATACTGGCGTATCACCCGGCGTGATGGTATGGGGTGCCATTGGTTACACGTTCAGATGTGTTACGACCCGTGGCTCTACCCTACATTTCAGCAGGATAATGCGACACCGCATGTTGCAGGTCCTGTACGGGCCTTTCTGGATACAGAAAATTTTCGACGGCTGCCCTGGTCAGCACATTCTCCAGATCTCTCACCAACTGAAAAGGCCTGGTCAATGGTGGCCGAGCAACTGGCTCGTCACAATACGCCAGTCACTACTCTTGATGAACTGTGGTATCGTGTTGAAGCTGCATGGGCAGTTGCACCTGTACAAGCCATCCGAGCTCTGTTTGACTCAATGCCCAGGCGTAACAAGGCCGTTATTACGGCGAGAGGTGGTTGTTCTGGGTACTGATTTCTCTGGATCTATGCACCCAAATTGCGTGAAAATGTAATCACATGTCAGTTCTAGTATAATATATTTCTCTAATGAATACTCATTTATCATCTGCATTTCTTCTTGGTGTAGCAATTTTAATGGCCAGTAGTGTATAAGAACAGTAATAGGACCGACCTGCAAAATTACAGACCAATATCGTTAACATCCGTTTACTGCAGAATTCTTGAACATACACCGACGGAAAAAAATCGTAACACTACAAGCAGTTGTGCGAGATAAACGAAAGTTTGTAAGCTTGTTTTTATATTTGAAAAATAATGTCTATTTAAATTTCGCGCCAGGCGCATAAGAGTGTTGTTAGTAGCGGCACTATGAGGGTGCAAATCAGGTTCGCTTTAAATACACGCCGTGACGGTTGTGAGCGTTAGTCACCTTCTAGATTGGACGTGGGGATTTGATCTTAGTCAAGAATGCCTTTGGGGAGACAAAGACGCCATTATGATCATCTTACTGAGTTTGAACGAGGTCGTGTAATAGGGCCACGGGAAGCTGGATATTCCTCCAGCGATATCGCAGGAAGATTTGGCAGAAATGTATCCCTGTACACGACTACTGGCAGCGGTGACCACGAGAGGGTGCGGTTGCAAAAAGGCCGGGCTCCGACCGGTCACGTGGTGCTACCGAGAGGGAAGGCAGTCGTGTCTGGCGTATGGCTCTGGCGCATCACATTTCTTCTGCAGCAGCAACTTGAACAGCAGTTGGCGACATAACGAAACGTTAAAAATCGATTACTTAAGGACAGCCCCGAGCCAGGAGCCCAGTAGCATGCATTTCACTGACCCCCAAAGCACCGCCATTTGCGACACAAACTGATATCGCACACCTTTACAACACAATGCGTGCCCGTTTCAATGCTTGCATTCAACATGCTGATCGTTACATCTGTTATTAATTTACCAGCATGTCACTTTTCCAACGGCTTATTCCGCGCTTACATTGCCCTGTGATGCTGCAATGTTAATCACTTAAATATGCTATATAGACAGACGTATTCCCGAAATTTCATTACTGTACATGATTTTTTTTCTTTTTTTTGTTGCTGTGATTTTTTTTTTTTTTTTTACTGCCAGTTCATTTGTCCAGTCGCGGAAGCCGTCAGGCGCTGACGCCACCCTGCAGGTTGCATCAAGCACAGCCCCTGTAAATCATTAACTGCACAGTCCAGCGAGCTGAGAAATTTCCAGCTCGGTCAGCAGAGGTCCTTCGTGTACACCGGACACTAGAACAGGTGGTGCACACAATCGCGGGGTCACCCCTGCTACGGACCTTCTGCTGCATCCGCCGTGACACGTGCGGCCACTCGAATGTAAGTGTGCCTCCCGGGCAGTTCCGTCGTAGCCAACAACTGGTGCCCACCGCTACGAACCCAGCATCACCCCCGACTGCATGCCGCCTTCGCTTCCGGTGGACAGTGTTAACTATACAGATGGCGCTTCTATGAAATCGGCAAAAAATTAGATACACCATTTAGAGAAAATTACGTTTTTGAAGAAAACTACACTGTCAAAAATTCCCTTTAACTAACAGCTACAATTAAAAAATTTTCCATTCCTGATGATGGTAATTTCGTATCCTTTAACGTAGTTAATTGACTTACTAACATTCACATTTATGAGACTATTAAAATTACTGAAGAGAATCTTCTCCAACACAAAAACCTAATGTACAAGAAATTAAAGATGTCATTAGGTTATTACTTCTGATACTCTCCTATAACTATTTCCAGTTTAACGCTGAAATTTTTTTACGACCGGAAGCCTTTGCCACGCGCATTTGTATAGCAAGTACGCTTGCTAACAGTTTTGTTAAACATGACAAAAGGCAGTACTTTAAGAAATTCCCCGTCAGAGCTAATAAAATTTAATATTATACTATGTACACGGACGAAATCTTGGTGTCATTTAGAAGATCACTCAGTGACACTGTCACTACAATGACATAACTGAATAGTATATACACTAGCATTAATTTTCACTATTGCACAGATAATGATATCTACAATAATTTCTGCCTCCCACGAACCCAGAGAACGCATTTTTCCTTTCTATGATTCACACATTAGTCAGACTTCCCCTAGAGCAGAACGAAATTGCAATGAACTAGGAATCCTTAGACATGTAGCACTGAACGACGTTTTCATTGCACAAATAACTGGTAAAGCGTTCGCTGCAAAATTACTCAGTCGCAATACTACTGGTGAGATTACACTGCAGAAAGAGGAAGAAGCTAAAACTATTTGTCCCTACCATAACGTGGACCTGTTTCTGGCTGAATATCTGAACAGTTTCGTAACAGCGAAGTAAGAACAGGCTTCTGTACCGACGACACGTTAGGCCTGACCGTACGTCACAGCCTACAACACAATAAACCTTCCACACACTCTGGGTTCCATAGGGCCTGTAGCGTAGTAAAGTCAGCATGTTACATATTTGTAAGGAGTGCCCAGATTCACAGCTATGTGATATTAATTTTCATTTCTTTCACTTTCATTATAGATTTATTTCGGCTAAACTGCCATTATCGATTATATAAAGTCTAGATGGACTAACATACAAATAACATCTTTGGTAACAGTATTTTGACTGTCGTTCCCTATTTGTTGAATTAAGGCAGTAATTAAAAAGCTATGACAGTAATTTCACAGTTTTGGAGCTACGAGGTAAACGTATGAGATCGTGGCTCCAAAGCTGTTAATGTCGTAACAAATTAATTACCATTTTAAATCAGCAGTGTACGTCAGTTTATCTAGACAATACATATGTCATTTGATAATGACGATTTAGCCGAAACAGATCTGTAGTGAAAGTGAGAGAAATAAAAATTAATGTCATAAAGCAGCGAGTCTGGACGTTCCTAATAAAATCATAGTCTCGGCTTTATAAAATTAACTGTAGGAATGAACTAGGTTTAATACAGGACAGAACATTCGTTCTAGAGAACAGTACACCAGTGACAGTTTTAGATCGCTGTCGGCGACCCATATTCGGACGACTAATAGAGATGGGGCCCCTCCACGCCCGCACCAACGTGGTGACCAAACCAAAAGTTCTACTGTCACCTCCGTAAACATTTTAGTTATCTTGTAAGTGGATCACAGGATGCTGGGCTGTGATGTTGTCCGTGCGTCTGGGTAAGACTACGCATTAACACGGTCCATCAGGTGATAGATAGTGGACGAAACGCGAGTGAGGGTAGCGATTTGAAGAGCAGAGGGAAAAAAGTGCCATGGCTCGTGCCGTGGGAAAAAAACCTCTGCGACAGTGGGATGGGTAGTAAGAGCAGTAGTGGCTTACTAGCTGCGATAGCTCATGCAAGGTTGGATTTGTTAGTATAAGTATCATGCATCATTACCGTGACAAGCGATGGCGATGTGTCCCAGTTGCTGCAGCTGCTACATTCCTGGAACAATCAAGATCGTTATACAGTAGTGGGAAATCGGCCATAGATCATCTCACTGTGTGGGGGATGTGTGGAGCTCGTTTGCATGCAGTGTACGGTACGGCTTCCCTGTGTGGTGCCAGTTATTCGGCAGTGTATTTCAGCTGGATATCCGGTAAATGCTTCAGATTAACAGGGGCTCATGTTTGCGTTTGCTTGGCCATAGATGTTATGTCCTTGCAAGTATGTCTTTTGGTCTTTTATGTTTCCATCTATGGTTGTGGTCGTAGTTCCCCAGATTCAGAATAAACGGGTTCTGCGAATGTCTGGAGTTTCTGTATAGTCTTGTGGTGAGTTTGTGGATTACCTCCGTGAGAGTCTCAAGTCGGTATTCCCGGTGAAGGTCCGCGATGCGTGTGTATCGTGGAGCATTGCTTATGATTTTGAGTACTTTGTTTTGTATGAGCTGCAGACGGCGCAGGCGTGTAGGCACAGCGTATCCCCAGACGAGAGCTGCGTACGTCATCAGGAGTCGGATGTCATGTACATGGACCTCGACACCCTTGCTTCGGTCTTTTAGTGAACAGAACGGCTTCGCACTTGTCGACGTTCACTCTAACACGCCATTTCTCCAACCAAGGCTCGGCCACTCTGAGTGCAGTCTGTAAGCGTGACGTAATGTTTGATGGTTTCCAATCTTGCGCAAGGATGGCTGTGTCATCCGCGTAGATTGCCATCATTGTGTTGTGTGTGGTTGGGAGATCGTTTATGTAGAGGTTAAACAGTAGGGGCCCTAGGATGCTTCCCTGGGGTACTCCCGCGTGTATACCGTGTCGTGTTGATTGTTTTCCCTGCACGTCGGTGTTGAAACTCCTGTCTGTGAGGTATGAGTGTATTAGACGCAGCAGCCCGTCGGGGAATCCCGCGTCGCTGAGTTTGCGGATGAGGCCGTTGTGCCATAGACGGTCGAAAGCCTTTTCGATGTCAAGGAACACTACCCCTGTAGCTTTGTTTATATTGAAACCATGTGTTATATGTTCAACAACCCGTAGGAGTTGTTGTGTTGTGGAGTGGTGATTCCTGAAGCCGAATTGCTCCGGTCTCAGGATGTCATTTGTTATGCAGTGCCTAGTGATGCGTTTGAGAATCACCTTCTCAACAACCTTACTGAGCGAGCTCAGAAGGCTGATGGGTCGGTAATTTTGTGGGAGGCTGTGGTCTTTCCCCGGCTTCCTGAACATCAGGACCTTGGCCGTCTTCCAAAAGGCGGGGAAGTGTTGGTGTTTTAGTGTGGCATTCGTTATGTGTGTTAGGTACTCAGTTGCTTTATCCGTGAACTCCTGGAGGACACGGTTTTGAATGCCATCATGACCAGGGGCTTTCCTAGCGACGGAATGCATTATAGCCCAGGAGACTTCGGCTGTGCTAGCATGTCGAATGTCGTCGCGCGATGGTTGGGCTAGAATGCGTGTAACCTCTTGGTCAGTAGCAAGTGTGAACGCTGGATCTGATGGTACCAGGTTCGGTGTGAATGACGCTGCGAGTGTTCGGGCCATTAGCTCTGCTTTCTCTTCCGCTGAGTATGCGGGTCCGTCAGGCCCTTGAAGCGTTGGGGTGTATATTTTCTCCCTGGTGAAGTGTCGGGCTAGTTGCCACACGCCAGGTCGTGTGGTGTCCAGCCCTTCGAGTTTTTGGTTCCATTGTTGTGTTCTGTGTGTTTGTATTTTATCGTGTATGATGCCCTGTAGTATGTTTATGTACCGTTTGAAGTATGGGCGCCTGGTGGGCTGCCATTGTCTCCTGAGGCGATTCCTCATTGAGATTAGGCCCAGGATTTCCTGGGGCAGGGCCGCACTGCGTTGTTGTGAGGTGCGATCAGGTATGGTGCCTGCCATTGCGTCCTGGACGGCGTTGGTGAGGGTTTCTACTGCCTCGTCAATTTGTGTTATTTCGTTAATTTCGTGTGTAGGTGGGATGTGGCTATCAAGCGTTTGCTTGAACAATGTCCAATTTGCACGCCCGTAGTCCAACATCTTGCGTTGTTCCGTGTGCTGCAGTGTTTCCTCAATGTATAGTATTACAGGTTGGTGGTTTGAGGGCAGATCGTTTTCAACGGCGACGTTGAGTGTCGCTGTAATGCCCTTGATGAGGGCCATGTCTATCACGTCTGGCCTGTGTCCCCTCTGATAGGGAATGTGCGTCGGTTCAGTCGGCGCTAGTATAATGTAGTTTCTGCCTAGTGAATGTTCGTACAGTTTTTTGCCGTTGGGATTTCGTATGCGTGAATTCCATTCTGGGTGTTTTGCGTTCAGATCTCCAGCGACTATTACTCGCGGTGAAATGTTGAGTAATGTGCTGATATCGCGTGTTGAGATGCCTACAGGGCTGTTGTATACCGATGTCAGTGTGGTGTAGGCTCCGTTGAACTTTACTCTGACGGCCGTAGCCTCGATTTTTTCCAGTTGAGGGAGCTCTATGTTTGTGTGCTCAATGTCTTTGCGTATGACGATAGCAGTTCCACCTGCCACGGCGTCGCCCGGTCGGTCGGTACGATAGACACAATAGCCAGGAAAGTTTGTTTGTGCGGTTTAAGTTTAGTCTCGCTCAGTAGCGCGACAAGGATTCCCTTGCGCTCCATGAACGCGGCAAATTCTGCCCTTTTATTGTGGATCGAGTCTGCATTCCAGAACAGGATCTGTGATAGTGTGTGCGGGTCTGCGTTATGGGCCGGGTGTGGCATATTATTCATGTAAGAGTGTGAAAGAGTGTTGTGATGGCAGTGTGTATGACAGCCCAGTATTGCCCGGGTTCGGCGCTCATGAGCTGGGTGATGAGTGTAGTGACGGCCGTCAGCACCTTGGTAAGGATTTGAACGGTCGTGTGTCGGGGGAATAGTGTTTCCAGTATTCCCCCAGGTGGTGTGTTGGTGTTGGGTGTGGCAGCCCGAGGTGCTGTTGTGGAGTTAGCAGCCGCTTGTGCGGGTATTGGCGTGTTGTTAGGAGCGGCATTTGTGCTTTGTGACAGAGGTTGTGGCGCCTGTGTTACTTCTGTGGTGAGGGGGATGGTAGTGTGGGTTACAGCCTCGGTGTCTTGTTGATTGTTTTCCTGTGTGTTGCTGTTCTGTTGTTGCTGCGTGGCCTGTTGTGGTGATTTCGTGTTCCCCGCCCTGTGTTTGCGTGTACGTCTATTTCTCCTCTGGGCTTGGGGTTCGGGGCGTTCTTGTGTGGATGTGTTTTCCTGTAAATGGTGCGTTTCTTCGCAGCACGTGATTTCCGGGAGTGGGGTCGTGTTGTTTGGGGGCATAGGTGTTGGTATCGATGCTTGTTGGGTTTCAGGTGTTGCCTGTGGCTGTTGTGTGGCTGTTGCAGCGGTTGTTTCACGTGTGTGTGAAGGGCGCTGAGGTTCCGCAGCCTGTTTGTATGAGTTGCACTGTCTGAAGTTTGCCGCATGGGGCCCACCGCAGTTGGCACAGCGTCGCTGGTTTGGCTGTGTTTGTGTGCAAGTGTTGGATCTGTGATTGCCAGCGCATCCGCGGCAGCGAGTTGCCAGGCCGCAGCGGAGGGCCGAGTGGCCGAACCGCTGGCAGTTGTTACATTGTTGGGGGACGTTGGGTGGTTCGTAAAGTTCTACACGTACGTCCATCCGCAGAAAGCTCTTTATCTGCAGGATGGCGCTGGAATCAGCCGTGTCGGCTAACTCAACCATGTAGTGTGGTAACGGTGTGTGTGTACGGAACCCTGTCATCCGGGAGGCACTTTTACGGTTAGATAACATGGAAAGCTCTTTAGAAATTCTTCACAAAATTGGAAAAGTAAGCTTGATTATTTAGAAGAGACTGAAATTTATACGGCTTTTATAGACCAACCAGAACACATTTAGAATGAAACCTATCTTAAAAGTAGGAGGTCACTAGACTGCTTCAAGAACATTCTACAATATAGCGGTTTTTTTTCCTATGACTGGCTTTAAGCGTGTTAATTCTGCCAAATACTCTTGACCATGCTACGCTTATTACTACTTAACATCTTTTTTTCCTACAATTGTGTGTTACTTGCATTTCATCACACTCTGACTGCTCGCGTCTGTTTTGCGTGTGTGATCCGCTGCTTTCATCTATACTTGATATTTTACACACTATTCTATACTTTTATTTTATGGGTACTGCTTTGACCTGACAGCCACTTCATATTTTTAGCTACTTTTAATTTACACACTCGGTATCATTTGGCGCATATTTCTGTCACTTTCTTCATTTATGCGCACACGTTTTACAAACGTATCGCCTCTGTATATTAGACCCTAGCGTCTTTGCGCTGTATGGCTCATGAGCTTTGTATGTTTGCATCTTTGCTGCTATTGTCAGACGTCTACCATGCCTGCTACACGAGATATTGACTTAAGTCTTTATCATATCAGGTATTATTTCACCAGCGCTCTAACGTAGGCTTGCACGGTGAATGGAACATGTGTTAGTTTGCTTTTACACTGGTGACAACTATGTTTCAGCATGTCGTAGCTTTATTTTATTAAGTGGGATACAACGTCCCACGTAAGTAGCCATGAAATTTTCATTTTCCAAAGTTTGTCTGTTTTGTGATTACGTCTATTTCATTTGGTGACTGACGGCTTTCAGGGTGCTTAAAAGTGACCAATTGTCGAAACTGCAGTCACAATAAGTAATGGTTTGACATACTAAAGTGGAATTACTTCATTCAAAAAAATTCTGCCTCACCTACGAGAATTAGATTTTCACTCTGCAGCGCAGTGTGCGCTGATATGAAACTTGCTGGCAGATTAAATCTGCCAGGAAGTTTCATATCAGCGCACACTCCGCTGCAGAGTGAAAATCTCATTCTGGGAACATTGCCCAGTCTGTGGCTAAGCCATGTCTCCGCAATATCCTTTCTTTCAGGAGTGCTAGTTCTTCAAAGTTCTGTAAAATTTGGAAAGTAGGAGACGAGATACTGGCAGAAGTAAAGCTGTGAGGACGGGACGTGAGTCGTGCTTGGGTAGCTCAGTTGGTAGAGCACTTGCCCGTGAGAGGAAAAGGTCCCGAGTTTTAATCTGCCAGGAAGTTTCAACTTCGGGAAGGATTACGCGAAGTTCAATCTGAACTGCCCGCATCCCTGGAGCTACTACTGACATTAACAGACGGGCACTTATCTCTGTACTACAAAATGGCCATTGTTACCAGTACATGGACGGCTACCCTGCTGAGAATTCATATCATAATACCATTGACATGTAAGGATTGTAAATTTGAATGTTACGCCTTGCATATGTATCCAGTGAAGTGGGAAATTTTGCAGAAATTCGTACAATTAACCGTGTGGGAAATACTGTTAGTGGCACGTAACAGACAAGCTCATGCGTTCCTCACTGCACAAGACTTCCTGTGTTGCCAAACAGGTCCAGTTACCATCTCCCCACAAAATTGTTACACACTGTTCCCAAATAATGCGAGTATTCTCTATTCCGCTCTCAAGAACCAGTCACGGAGTGCCCTAAGCAAGTTATAGCAGGCACGGTGCAGTTCTTTCCGCAAGTGGGACCACATTGGGTATTTTCAGTCATGGGAAACACTGTCTTTATTTGCGTTTGTTACGAGCAGGGTAAGCAAGGGAGTACGCAAAGAATAGAATTGCAGGGGCAGGGACTGTTAATTAACGGCACACAGTGTGACATTTCAGGACCAACTTTCGATTTACCAGCCGTGATTACTGGAGCTACAATCATGAACATAACACGCACATTGATCTATGTACCCGACCAACTGGTGCAATTCGTCACGAAAAAAAAATATCTCTATTCTCAATAGCATATCAGACCCGACTTTGCTGGCCTCTTTGGACCAGATGCTAGCAGCTCAAATTGGATGTATAACTATGGAACATCTTTTTCAACGAGTGCACGAGTAGTGTAATGAGCATAAGCAACGCTTACTAGGTATTGGATCATCAACCACTGCCACCTGTATTTTTACATTTGTCATAGGATTAGTGTACTATCAGCTCAAGAGGAAGGTAGCCCAAATCCCGCCCCCTTCCAACCTTTAACCTAAGGGTCCAGACAATATCACTGGACAGTTGTGGGCACTGCAGCAGAACACTGAGTAATGTTCAGAAACAAAGATTAGACTGAAGATAGAACTGAATGAACACAGTGTAAATAGTGAATCAATCGCATTTTGTGTTGTTTGTAAAGTGAACTTCAGTTGTTTTGACTTTTTGGTTGAATTCGGAGACGAATTCTTTTCGTACGAGAGAGGAATTGTAGAGGACAAGGGGTTATTTTTAGGAAATACGGTGCAAAATTGTGATTTAGTGTGTTTCATTGCGCGATGCGCCAGCCTCACGGCGGACGAAGGCCGGCCAGCGCATTATGCAGGTGACAGTTTTGCAACGAGCGTCGATATGTGTGTACGTGCGCAGCAGCCATCAGAACACAGTATTAGCAGAATTAAGAAGGCGCGGGCCACTTGTGGCGCGGTTGCATTAGCCAACTCATCGAGAACCTTCTAATAAACACGTCGCCGCGTAACCGGCGGATTCAGCAGTGGCCTGCACTATTTAAGGGCATCAGAGGTGGGTGTCGGCATTCGGTTCGACCGATTGGGCGTTAGGTCGCTGTCACGTCGTCGTGACCTGTGACGCTGTCCCTGAGGACCGGCCGGTGGGGGGCGTTGCCCATTGCTGCACCGGCGACTCCCGGCGTCGTCACGAGCTGCAGCGTCTGCAGGAGGCGGGCTGGACGTGGTGAGTTGATGTTAGTCAAGAATGCCTTATAGCGACAATGAGGTCATCAACAACGCCTGAGTTTGAACGAGGTCTTCTAATAGGGCTACGAGAGGCCGGATGTTCCTTCTGCGATACTGCAGAAAGACCTGGAAGGAATGTTGTCACTGTAAATGATTGCTGACAGCGTTGTTCAGGAGAATGTACAGTTGCAAGAAGACCGGGCTCCGTAAAGTCACGTGGCACTACTGAAAGGGAAGATCATCGTGTTCACTGTAAGGCTCTGTCACATCACACTGCAGCAGTTTGTACAACGGTGACACAACTAACTGTTAAAAATGGATTACTTCAAGGTATGACCAGAGCCAGACAACCTGTAGCGTGCATTCCACTGACCCTTGCGACTTAAGTGATGTCAGAATGGTTCAAATGGCTCTAAGCACTATGGATCATCAGTCCCCTAGTCTTAAAATTACTTAAACCTAACTAGCCTAAGAACATCACACACATCCATGCCCGAGGCAGGATACGAACCTGCGAACGTAGCAAGCGTGTGGTTCCCGACTGAAGCACCTAGAACCGCTGGACCACAGCGGCCGGCTGCAGTGATGTCGAATGAGAGATCACTGGAGGGCAGGGTGGTTTTTTTTCTGATCAAATGTGGTTCTGCCCCGGTGCCATTGATGACCATGTGTTGGTTAGGAGGAGAACACTTGAGTGCCAGCAATCAACCAACCATCCAGTCTGTGTGCTAGATACACTGGACCTACACCGTGAGTTAATGACACGAGTGCAATTTAAGCTCTTGCTTAGTTATCCCACGCGCCCTGACTCTAAATTTGTATGTCAATCTGATGATTTGACCTGTTGTGCTCCCATTCATGTACAGCATTCCAGAGGGTGTTTTCCAACAAGATAACTCTCGCTCACAGACTGGTGCTGTAAACCAACACATTCTACAATGTGTCGACATATTGCACTGGCCTGCTCGATCACCAGATCTGTCTCCAACCGAGCCCATATGGGACGTCAGAGGGCGACAACTCCAGCATTAACAGTCGCTGTATTGACCAACCAACTGCAGCAAGTACCACAAACTGACATCCAGTAACTCACAAACAACGCATGCACGTTTGCATGCTTGCATTCAACATTCTGGCGGTTTCACGGCATTTCGCATTTGCCATGGCTTATCCCGCGCTTACATTAACCTGTGATCTTGCAATGTTCATCACTTACATATATGCCGCAGAGAAACGTATTCTCAAAATTTCATCGCACTACGTTCATTATTTTCTGTTGCTGCGATTGTTTGCCGATAGCGTATTTCGAATTTTTTTTATTCCTGTAAACTAGCTTTCCAGACTTTCAAGGCCCTTCTTCAGAAGGGGGCGCAGAGAAGCTACATCTTTATCTCCGTAGTGTGATGAGAGATACTGCCTCTGCGACGAGAAGATAGATAAAGTAACGTTAATGTATCACAATGAGTGGCAATTATATTGCAGGCTCTGTCGGAAAATGAATTCCTTTTCTTACTCATGTTGTGTCGTACAATTTATATCCACCTGGTAGCTTCCATTTTCATTGTATACTGTCACCAGTGCAACTAATGTATATCACGAAGATACATTTTCAAATGACTATGTTACACGCCCTGAGAGAATCAGCATACAGTTAAGTTTAGATTCGTACACGCATACAACATCTACATCAACGTGATTACTCCACTGTTCACAATAAAGTGCCTGGCAGAGGGTTCAATGAACTACCTTCGAGCTGTCTCTCTCTCTCGTTTCGATCTCGAACGGCGCGCGGGAAAAACGAGCACTTAAATTTTTCTGTGCGGGCCCTGATTTCTCTTATTTTAACGTGATGATCATTTCTCCTATGTACGTCGATGCCAGCAGAATGGTTTCGCAATCGGAGGAGAAAACTGGTGATTGAAATTTCATGAGCAGATCCCGTCGCAAGGAAAAACGATCCGTAAGTATTTAGTTGAATTTACAGCCTTAAGATTTGTGTGACATACGGCGTAAAAGAAATTTGACGGATTTCTTTCAGTACTCATGTGAATAACTTCACACTTTTCTTTATTAAGGGACAATTGCCACTTTTCACACAATACAGATACCTTATCTAAATCATTTTGCAAGTCGTTTTGATCGTCTGATGACTTTACTAGACGGTAAATGACAGCATCATCTGCAAACAGTCTAAGACGGCAACTCAGATTATCTCCTATGTCGTTAATATAGATCAGGAACAATAGAGGGGCCTATAACGCTTCCTTGGGGAACGCCGGATATTACTTCTCTTTCACTCGATGACTTTCCGTCGAACTGTGACCTCTCTGACAGGATATCACGAATCATGTCGCACAACTGAGGCGATATTCCATGGACATGCAGTTTGGTTACAAGACGCTTGTGAGGAACGCTGTTGAAAGCCTTCTGGAAATTTGAAAATAAAGAATCAATTTGACATCCCCTGCCGATAAAACTCATTACTTCTTGAGCATAACAAGTGTTTCGCAAGAACAATGTTTTCTGAATCCGTGCTGACTGTGTGCCAATAAATCGTTTTCTTCGAGGTAATTCGTAATGTTCGAATACAGTATATGTTCCAAAACGCTACCGCAAATCGACCTTAGTGATATGGGCCTGTAATTCAGCGGATTAGTCCTACTTACCTTTTTGGGTATTGGTGTGACCTGAGCAATTTTCCAGTCTTTAGGTACGGATCTTTCTGTGAGCGGTTGTATATAATTGCTAAATATGGAGCTATTGTTTCACCTTACTGGTATACAATCAGGACCGGAAGCCTTGCCTTTATTAAGTGATTGAAGCTGCTTTGCTACACCGAGGAGCCGGCCGGAGTGGCCGTGCGGTTCTAGGCGCTACAGCCTGGAACCGAGCAACCGCAACGGTCGCAGGTTCGAATCCTGCCTCGGGCATGGATGTGTGTGATGTCCTTAGGGTAGTTAGGCTTAATTAGTTATAAGTTCTAGGCGACTGATGACCTCAGACGTTAAGTGGTATAGTGCTCAGAACCAACCTACACCGAGGATATTTACTTCTATGCTTCTCATCTTGGCACTTTCTGTTGACTGGACTTCGGGAATACTTACTTCGTATTCTTTGCTGAAGGAGTTTCGGAAAACCATGTTTAATAACTCTACTTTAGTGGCACTGTTATCAGTGACTTCACCGTTATTTTCGCGCAATGAAGGTACTGATTGCGTCTTGACACTGGTGTGCCAGAATCTCTTTGGGTTTTTCGCCAGATTTCGAAACAGAGAATTGTTGCGGAAATTATTAAGAGCATCTCGCACTGAAGTAGCCGCTATATTTAGACCTTCTGCAAAACTTCACCAGTCTTGGGGATTCTGGAGTCTTTCAGATTTGGCACGCTTTTCCGTTGCTTCTGCAACAGCGATTTCACCCGTTTTGTCCATGGGGGATCAGTACCATCACTTATTAATTTATGTGGTGCATATATATCTCTCAATTGCAATCGATACTATCTCTTTGAAATCGTTCCACATTTCTTCTACGCTTACATGATCAGATAGGAAGGAGTGGAGGCTGTCTCTTTAAGAAGCGTTCTACATCTACATTTATACTCCGCAAGCCACCCAACGGTGTGTGGCGGAGGGCACTTTACGTGCCACTGTCATTACCTCTCTTTTCTGTTCCAGTCGCGTATGGTTCAAGGGAAGAACGACTGTGTGAAAGCCTCCGTGCGCCCTCGAATCTCTCTAATTTTACATTCGTGATCTCCTCGGGAGTAATAAGTAGGGGGAAGCAATATATTCGATAGCTCATCCAGAAACGCACCCTCTTGAAACCTGGCGAGCAAGCTACACCGCGATGCAGAGCGCCGCTCTTGCAAAGTCTGCCACTTGAGTTTGCTAAACATCTCCGTAACGCTATCACGGTTACTAAATAACCCTGTGACGAAACGCGCCGCTCTTCTTTGGATCTTCTCTATCTCCTCCGTCAACCCGATCTGGTACGGATCCCACACTGATGAGCAATACTCAAGTATGGGTCGAACGAGTGTTTTGTAAGCCACCTCCTTTGTTGATGGACTACATTTTCTAAGGACTCTCCCAATGAATCTCAACCTGGTACCCGCCTTACCAACAATCAATTTTGTATGATCATTCCACTTCAAATCGTTCCGCACGCATATTCCCAGATATTTTACAGAAGTAACTGCTACCAGTGTTTGTTCCGCTATCATCCGCTATCATAAAATTAAGGATCCTTCTTCTATAAATTCACAATACATTACATTTGTCTATGTAAAGGGTCAGTTGCCACTCCCTGCACCAAATGCCTATCAGCTGCAGATCTTCCTGCATTTCGCTACAATTTTCTAATGCTGCAACTTCTCTGTACACTACAGCATCATCCGGGAAAAGGCGCATGGCATTGTCAGCTTTTTTAAAATAGATGTATTTTGAGTTTCTTTTTGATGGTTGTAGGTGTTACAGTATTCAGTCTAGCAGCAACTGCCTTGTGGTCGCTAATCCCTGTATTCGTCATGATACTACCTATTCATCCAGGAATATTTGCTGCTAAGACGTCAAGTACGCTTTCGCCACCATTTATGCTTCGAGTGGGCCCGCGAACTAATTGTTCAAAATAATTTTTTGAGAAAGCATTCAGTACAATTTAGGATGACGTTTTAAGCCTGCCGCCGGCTTTAAACGTATAAATTTCCCAGCATATCGAGGGTAGATTGAAATCACCACCAACTATAATAGTGTGAGTGGGGTACCTATTTGAAATGACACTCACGTTTTCTTTCAACTGTTCAGCAACTATATCCTCTCAGTCGGGGGTCGTAAAACTATCCAATTAATAGTTTAGTCCGATTGAAAAGTATAGCCTCTACCCATACTATTTCGCAGGAACTATCTACTTCAGTTTCACTACAAGGTAAACTACTTCTGACAGCAATAAATACTCCAGCACCAACTGTATTTAATCTATCCCTTCTGAACGTAGTTAGGTCGTTTGAAAAAATTTCGGCTTAACTTATTTCCGGCTTTAGCCAGCTTTCCGTACCTATAACTGTTTGAGCTTCAGTGCTTTCTATCAGGGCCTGGAGCTCTGGTTCTTTCCCAACACAGCTAAGATAAATTACAACACCGATCGTTTCTACAACCACCTTACTGTGTGTTACCTGCCCCCTTTTAGACGGACGCTATTTCTATGGTTTCCTGAGAACCTAAAACTCCGCCCCCGCTACCCATGTAGCCGCTTCCTGTGTGTAGTGGACTCCTGACCTATTAAGCGAAATCCAGAAACCCACCACCCTATGGCTCAAGTCAAGGAGTCTGAGGCCTACACGGTCACATAACCGCCTGAGCCTATGATTCATACCTTCCACTCGGCTCTGCACCGAAGGACCACAGTCGGTTCTGTCGATGATGGTGCAGATGGTGAGCTCCGCCTTAATCTCGCAAGCAAGACTGGCAGAATCTCCTCCAATCCAAAGCGACACACGTCACTGGCACCGACTTGGGCCACCACCTTCAGTTGGCTGCACCCCGTACTCTTTACAAATCAGGAATAACTCCCCCACCTTATGCACACGGAGTGCACACTGCCGTACTTCCCCTCCTTGGCAGCCATGTTACTAAGGGGGCCCTGTTACGCGCCTATTGATGCTAACTACCAGCAAACTCACCTTCTGTGAACGCCCAGAATTTGCGTTCCAAGAAGCTTCCTCTGGAGGCCCTACAATCGGCCCGTCGCAAGTCTTTCGCTGCCTGCCAGACTTTGGAATGATCTCTCACTCGACCACAGGTGAGGGATCCACCTCAGCGCTGCAGATCAACATAAATTTAGGCTAATGACACCAGTGCTGCTCCAAAATCTGCTGTCAGAGAAGACAATTCAAAATGCAAGGGGAAAAGACACAAGAATGCTGTAAGTAAATATCAGAAACTCATCTATTGCAAAGAACGTTCCTAGATGTAGAAAGCGACCAAAATTATGAATACCACTGACGGTTTGTTAAAAGAATTAACGAAATGAGTACTGATACGGTAAAATAAACGAAGTCTGGTTTTCTTCATGGTTACGTGACGTTACGTATATATCTGTTTTGTATTTTTATTCGTCCATGCCTTTCGTTTAAGCACTCACTCACTCAACAGGTCTCTGCTGCAAAGTCATTATCGGTAGCGGTGGCCGAGCGGTTCTAGGCGCTACAGTCTGGAAGCGAGCGACCGCTACGGTCGCATTTTCGAATCCTGCCTCGGGCATGGATGTGTGCGATGTCCTTAGGTTATTTAGGTTTAAGTAGTTCTAAGTTCTAGGGGACTGATGACCTCAGAAGTTAAGTCCCATAGTGGTCAGAGCCATTTGAGGGGTGAAAAACAAAGGAAATAATATTCACTTTCTTTTGGCTGATGGCGAGTTTAGGGAGTGGGGATGCATGGCAGAAGCGCATTCTTACGCAGCTTTGGTAAAAATAAACGTACGTTTATACCGTAACAGCGTTCCGTACGTTGATTAGGACTCTATAATCATACTGATATACTAAAAAGGACAACCAAATCAGCATCCACTGCAACGTGGATAGTAGCACGAGAAGATTTATTTTTACTTTTTAGACATTAATGCAGACTCTAGAAAATTAGAAGCTCGAGGGACCGTTACAGTCGAGTCTGCACAATTCGAAGGTCAAAGGATCTAAGAAAAAGTTCGAATAATTAAGAGAAAAAGTTCGTATAGTTAATTCTATTTAACTCGACTTTATTCTAGATGAAATCAGGAAAAATCGAAATAAAATTTTGATCTTTGTTTTACTATTGTATTCCCAGTTTTCTTACATGTTATTTGCTTTTGTATTTGGAACGGAAGGCACACACAAATGGTCGAAAATACAGTAATTCAGCTTCATTAATTTTTCAATGGTGAACAAACTGTCACGAATGGATGCATTTTGTGAACTAAATTTCTTATAAACGAACTTATGTCTTTGGAGTTGGCATGTCACTCCTTATCTGAGACTTCGGTTCTCAGCCTAACCGTTAATGATTTAGCGTTCCGTTAAGCTATAACCTCCGACAAATACCTTTTGTACCCTGCATTGAGTAAGCCAATTCCATAAGCTTTCAGAAAGAGGCGGGGACTCGCCCGGTCTGCTTGCTCCCGCCTTTTGATGCTTATCAGCAATATTATCTTTCCGCTTGATCATCGTTTGCAGCATGGATGGTGGAATCCCGAAATAATTCGTTACCTGTTACTTCTTGTTGCATTCCACAGCGTCGAAACTCGTTTCTGTTTTACGAAAGTTGAAAACTTCCTGGAAGTTATTCTGACGTGAAAACGTCTACTTTCTCCTTGGTCGAAGTTTCTTGTGTGACAAAATGGCGTCAGATTTGAATCACTAATAACTACGAGACCGATAGTGCGCAAACAAAGGTTAAGTCCAGGCATATTTGCGTCATTGTTACAAATTAGCTTTGTGTGAAGTTATAGTTATAAACTGGTGTAGCTGTAAGATAGGATACTGATTTGGGTGTCACTGCGATGAACAGCTTATGGAGCGCCACTGGGAGTCATAGAGACAAAATGAGAATATTCGCCGGAATATAAACGAAAATCTATATTGAGTTTAAACCTATGACACAAAGGAAGAGTTCGTCTCATAGGACTTGTAAATATGCTCTAAATTACAGAAAACGCGAGAAAAGCCCTCCCAGAAGCCTAAAAAGTGCAGCGCTGAGCGAATGCGACAGCTCCCGCAGAGTCGGAAAAAAAAAGGAGGAAACGGGGCAACGCGATAACGTAGTCAAAGGCTATATCGTACACCGGCCACTGAAGGTCCAAAATTGTGAGTAACCGTGTGACCACTGTATTAAAGATATTGATAATTAAATTACATATTAATATGAAACATATGTTACGATTTTATCCCGACGTTTTCACGAAAAATCTACGGCGCAGACCTGAACTGCACACACAGATATTTATTTGCAACTGATTAATAATATGCTGTGGTATTATGTGCATTGTTAAAACAACTTATGAAACAAATCGAATTATCCGGTTTAAGCTAGTCGTTGACTTGTAATCATAGAATGTCTGCTGGTCCTTCTGCTATGACAGTCGCCTCGATTAGTGAAGAAATTTCTTCGGTTTTCTCGAGGCATTTGGGAACAGGTTGAAACAAACGATTAACAAGTGTCGACTGCATACAGTCGCAAAGGCTGATTTCAATTGTCTTTGATAACTGTAAAGCAACTACAGCCACGCAATAAAACTTCAGCTGGGTAAGGGGGACGGCGAGCAGTCGGAGGTAAACACTTCCCCCTCACAGCATTCTAATGTTGCCGGTTAGAGTCCGCCACACAGCGTCAGATGTAAACACAGCCGACAACAGGAAGTGCTGTACTGTGACACGAGTACCAGATCGAGTTCAGAGCAGGAAAGGGCCGGGGTCCCCGGTGGTCTAGTGGTAAGGGGGTCTGGAACGTTCCAGCGCCTCGGCTGGGGCTATTCGCCCCAGCCGGGCCGGGGTTCTATCCCCGGCCGGCGCTGGAATTTTCAGATTTCCGAACCCTAGCCTCCACCTCTGCCCTGGCATGTGGCGCATGCCGGGCACCCCCGTGGGGTCCGTGCTTCGGATCCCACGTGGAGCTCACTCCCACACTACAAAATAAACATGATTATGCTGTTGCAAACATTTTAAATTTTAATACGCACACTTTCTTCACCAGATCACATCTACATATATTTTCGAGGTACTTTCTACATAATATATCTCACTGTCAAATGAAACTGCATAGTATCATGAACATTTGTAGGATTACAACAATGAAATAGAGGCCTTACTAAAAAAAAAACTAATACGCTTTATTTTCGTTTTTGTGCTAAATGCTGCTAAGATAAATACCAAAACAGCTTCCATTTTCTTGTAGTTAACAATCAGTAATTGGAAAAATAAGTTTGCCTATAATACTGATACATATATTACATATTTACTTAGCACATTCTCAGTGCTGAAACAGGATAAATTATTTCAATGTCAAAAGAAATGCAAAATATTGTATCAATACCATGACATAAGTGAATAGTGAAAGAAAAAAATATTTTCAGGTGTCTCAGTCTGCCTTTTCTTTTTAGCATCCTGATTGATTAAATGATAATAAATAAATTCTGTATCAGAAATCGTTTCGTAACAGTTCACACTCAGTACCTTTTATAAATGTATATTGTCACTAATTGTATTTTCAAAACGAACAC
This sequence comes from Schistocerca nitens, assembly GCF_023898315.1. Taxonomy (NCBI): domain Eukaryota; kingdom Metazoa; phylum Arthropoda; class Insecta; order Orthoptera; family Acrididae; genus Schistocerca; species Schistocerca nitens. The sequence continues at coordinate 59,056,065 of NC_064625.1, forward strand.
AGGCCTTCTCTTTTTTTTTTCTTCAAATTATTCAAGTGTCAAAATGAGATTATGATATGACACAGGTCACTAATGAGATTCTCTTTCTTTCTATGAAAGAGGATAATTCTACTGGTTTCATGTGAGCTGAATACTAAATTAAACAGATAACATTTAAAAAACGAATTTCTTAACGATTTTACTACATCTTTCATATAATATTTCTGGTGGTAGTTACATGACAACCTTTCAGGCTCAGCTCTATATGAAAGTATCTTGCATGTCAGAAAAGAAATTATATTACTAACTCTTCAGATTCAGTTGGTCTATTATTGTTGTATCATTGACGTTGCATTGCAAGAGAGAGACTGCTACTATGGCTGTTTTCTTTTGCTATTAACTTCCGTGCCGTATCTCCATTCTAAATGCTAAAGGCGTGGATGAAACTTTTAGTAATACTATTTTCCTATTCACCACGTCGCTGCTAGGTGTCGCTACTAGTCCCTCACACAGTCAGTCGTCTATAGCGCAGGGCTTCGCTACCAGAGGGCTGCAGCGGAGCTGGCGACGACTCACTCTGCCGGCATTTGCTGCTTCACTCCTGAACGTGTACGCCAGCTGAAATAACCGCTAAATCCTCACACTAAACGAGAGACGTAATAGCACCAATACCAAATAAGGTAAATCGTGGTCAGTGCGAATATTGCCAAACCACCACTATGATAACTCCTAGCTGAAAATACTGATACAAACTATTTACAGAGGAATGGAGCACCTTACAGAAGCTGATCTAGAGGAAAATCAATTTGGAGGCAAAACAACTCATATTTATAACATCTTTATAGGAAAATCAATTTGGAGGCAAAACAACTCATATTTATAACATCTTTATATACGGAAAAAACTTTTGGCAATGTTAACCCGAATATACAGTTTGAATTTAAGATGCAACCAGGAATAAAATATAGCGAGCGAAACATTACGTAGAACTCCAGCAGAAATGAGACACCAGCTGTACGAGTTGGACATAAAAGTAAGGAAATACGTGAGAAGTGAGTGAGACAGCGTTCCAGTCCATTCCCTGATGTTATTCATTCTATATACAGGGCGTTTCACAAGTCACGCTCCACACTACTCGGGGCTGTGCAGGTGACTTAACTGATCAAGTTTTACATAGGAATCTACTTTTGAAAACGTCATCTAGCGACGCTACAAGTCATAGGCACCGGCGCCTACAAAAATAGAGGGATCCCACGAAGATGAACTTTCTAAGATGATGCAGATGGATAAATGTATAAATTTGAGATTATGTCCTTGTACTGGAAAATTATAACAATAAACCTTTCTGTTACCTCTGGCAGTATGTACCGTTATCGTTGTTGCTAAGATGTAGGACAGGAAACTTTCAGAGGCGGTGGTATGGAACGAAAAACGAAAACAAAGTGCAGTACACATAGGCCGTAAAATGCATACATCATGAACCATGACCACTTGTTCACCTTCGCTAGCGTGGAACCCGTCTCGACTATTGAACAAGTGCTTATAGCTCCTGAAGCATGCAGTTTAGAGTCCATGTTTACTGCACATTTTTTCTTGTTTTGGTCTATACTGCCGTCTCTGAAAGTTGCCTACCCTACAATCCTAGCAACAACAGTACCAGTACTTGTACTCCACTGTCAGAGGTAGGATAACGATTTTCACTTACAACTTTCGACACGTTTGTTTCCGGTACAGGGGCCCTTACCTCAAATCGATACATTTGTCTGTTTCCATCATCCTAGGAAGTTTGTAACACAATCCCGGATCATCCTGTATATACATACATTTACCAGAGCTGGCGCCTGTAACGTCGTTGGGTGACGTTTGCAGGCATGAGTTTCTAAGTAAAACTGCGAGCTCTAGAAATGTGTAACGTGAATTGTGAAACACCTTGTGTAAAGACAGCAATACACAAAAAGGACGAGGAATTCGGGAAATTAATCAAAGGTGAAGAAGAAATGAAAGTTGTTCCCTAATTGAACTCTCACTTTGCAGTGGAGTGTGCACTGATTTGAAATTTCCTGGCATATATTCGCCCTGAAGAGGATCGCTGAAAAGATGGTCGAAATGTCGATATTTTCGTTTTTCAGTGTTTTATAACGACATGGCGTAGTAGCCAAAATGATTTTCTTCAAGTTCTTTGTAGGAACTATATCGCTTCTCTCCGATATTTTGAGAATGATACACTTATTTTTTCCTAAAACCTAGCAACTGAAATAGTTGGGTTGTTTTTGGGGAAGTAGACCAGACAGCGAGGTCATCGGTCTCATCGGATTAGGGAAGGATGGGGAAGGAAGTCGGCCGTGCCCTTTCAAAGGAACCATCCCAGCATTTGCCTGGAGCGATTTAGGGAAATCACGGAAAACCTAAATCAGAATGGCCGGACGCGGGATTGAACTGTCGCCCTCCCGAATAACTGAAATAGTGCTTGAAATGATATAAATGGTACTTATGCTTTACGGTATGGAGACAGAAACGGTACTTGGCTTTAATGATAACAATATACAGGAAAATTCTGTTATGTTTCTGCAAAGTGCCATAATACCGAAATCCTGAAATAAAACCGGATATTTCGAATGTGGTACGACACCAGCTGTACAGTTTGCTGGACAGATACAGAGTTTTCCGAAATTCTAGCACTTTTAGAGGGAACTAAGCGACAATATTTTTAATTGGAACCCACGTACGGAAACGTATACTTTCCGTGCTACAGCCGTTTGAATACATGTTTGCTAGGTGGGTATGCAACAGGGTAGTCATCGTGAGAGGCGGAGGGGGTGGGGGGAGGTGCTTACGTCGGATGTCATTTACCGTCTGTCCCACCACTCTGACATGGCTCGTGCGTCACTCACGTGTCTGTCAGTATTAGAGCAACATTGCGGAGCGCCCTATTGCCGAATACACCGACATGATCCTTCTGTATGGCGAAGCTCGCCGCCTTTATCAAGCTCGTTCTCCGCAGCGTCCGACTTCATCGCATACGCTTTTCGCCACAACTGCGCAACGACTTTGAGAAAATGGTGCGTTCACCGTCAGCAGGGGTGACTGTAGTGCTTCAAAGAGACGCAGCGCACCCGAGTTGGAAAAGGCCGTATTGTAAAGAACAGTGTTTCTGAAAACTTATTGAGTTTCCTTTTAATGAGTGGTATTGGTACTTGGTCATACCGAATAACTTACTTGTACAAGTGGCCGCGTTGCCAACATGTTTTCAAATGGCTGTAGCGAGGAACAGTGCGTTACAGGAGATGGGTTCCAATTCAGAATACGAGTATTATGTACTCGGTCCCCCTCTACACTAGAAGTCTGTAACGGGGATTTCGGAACATCCTGCATGTTTACGGTATATTGTACAGTTGTTGTCCCACCATAATTGAAATTTGCGAATACATTTCATAATTTCTGAGAGCTCATCAGGCGCGACTACGGTGTCCGCAGTATAAAACCCAGCGGCGTCTTGGCTACGGCGGCTCTGACGCCCACGAGAACAACTGTAGGTAGAGAGCGTAACACAGCTACTTTGATGGACATTTTCCTCTAATGTGGCCAGATGTCTCTACTTTTAGAGGTATCTTGACCCGCCCCGCACCAGCCTTAAGCGGAAAGCTAAATGTCCCAACTTCTGGCCACTGCTAACATTCTGAAATACACTGTCCAATCAAAAGTATCCCGACACCTAGTAGTGGACTTCAACAGGCGGTATGACCACCTTTTGTCTTTACGAGGGGTTAAACTCTGCTGGGAACGCTTTCAGTGTCGACGATATTTTACTCACCACACATGGTGAGAGTTTCATCTGTGTGTACCTACCAGACAATACACTGGCCAGCAAGATCGCCGCCTCTCTCCCCAATTTTGGAACAATATGGGCAGCCCCTTGCAACCAGGTCGGGAGTTTGACGATGTAACGAATCAATTGAACTGAATATGGTACGACATCCGTCAGGAGGACATCCTCCAACTTTATCAATCGAGATCAAGCCGAATAGCTGCTTGCATAAGGGCCAGAGGTGGACGAACGCGTTATGACTTTCTCCTGAATGAATCACCCAATTTTCCTGCAATTGTTATCATTTGTTTGCCTCTACACGTACATCACATCTACCGATTTCCTTCACACTGGGGTAATTTCTTGCTGGTACGGTTTAGAGTGTAAATATACAGGGTGTATCAAAAAGAATCAACCGATTTTTAAAAAAAGTAACTATTATGTTATTCCACATATGTGCGTGAATAGCGTAATGCTGGAAAGAGCAAACCCTTGGGCTTTACATGGTTACCGCTTGGCAGCTGAACTGTCCGGCCATTTCAGTCCTAGTAAAAATGGTGTCGCGACGACAGAAAGCGTTTTGTGTTCTGCATTTTGCGCAGTGTGGGCAGTAATAAGTGATCGGCGTGACTTTCGTACAAGGTACGGTGCGGATCCTCCTACAGCACAGAGCATTAGACGATGGCATCAACGATTAAGAGAAACAATGTTTGCGGAAAGGCAAATCGCCGGGCCGTCCCCGAGTGCCTGACACAGACGTCGAACGCATCCGCCACAGTTTCACGAGGGGTCCGCAGAAATCCATCAGCGCGCCCCCGATGTCCGTCTGGCATCTATGCGTCGACGTCTATGCATCAAATAATATTAAATTCAGCTACTGCGAGCTCTACATGAAGGTGATAACATCGTGTGAAGTTCCGTAATTTCACTCTTGGCAAGGTGGAGGATGGCTGTTTTCTCCCACAGTTAGTGTTTAGTGACGAGGCAACATTCCATTTATACGGAAAGGTGAACTGTCATAATGTGACAATATGAGGTACGGGACAACCACATGAAGTTTTACAACATAAAATAGACTCTCCTAAATGTAATATGTTTTGTGCAGTTTAACGGGAAAAGGTGTATGATTCATTTTTATTTGCCGGAAACACTGTTATAGGAAGCATATATCTCGATATGCTTGAAAACTTTCTTTTCCCACAGTTTGATTCATTAGTCCGCGGCGACTGCTGAGAACCAACAGACCAGTCATCAGGATTCGCACTCGACTACTTTGACGTGACACGTTCGGTGTCCTACTCTATGGAGATGAGTCATGGACTGTATTAGGCATTTGAAATGCGATCGTATCGAAAAATATTAAGGATACCTTCGGCAGATATAGTCAAAAATATGCCGGTACGAAGACGCAGAAATTATCAACAGCATCCAGAGAGCAAAACTCGATTGTTTTGGTAGCGCAATTCCGCAACAATAAATAAAACCTGTTGAAATTAATAATTCAAGGAAACATTAATGGCCGGCCCGTGTGGACGAGTGGTTCTAGGCGCTTCAGTCTGGAACCGCGCGACCGCTACGGTCACAGGTTCGAATCCTACCTCGGGCATGGGTGTGTGTGATGTCCTTAGGTTAGTTAGGTTTAAGTAATTCTATGGGACTGATGACCTCAGATGTTAAGTCCCATAGTGCTCAGAGCCATTTTAACCATTTTTTTAAAAGATTAATGGCATACGTGGTCCACGACGCACAGGATTATCGTGGCTAAATAACTCAAACCATCAGTTTGGGTTCAGCACTGAATAAATGTTCTGAAAAACCATGGACGGACAACAGATCATGCTACCGATCGGCAGTGATATTGGAGGACGAGGCACTTAGAGAGGAAGAATGAAAATACAGACAAGGCTTAAAAATTACATAAATGCTCACCATTAATTCTAATACTCCTCCACTCATATAATCACGCTAGCTGCAAATAAAATTAATCTGCAATTGCCATACAGTTAAAATTCTTCGAACTTAGTGCTGTTAACAGCATTTATTTCAACACTTATTTTGATCAATGTACGTATTTTCTCAGACATCCACTTCACGAGGACGTACTGAAAAGTAATGTCTGCAGATGTTTTATGTGAAAACTCGCAACGCTTTTTAAATAAAACATACTTCATTAACATTCTGCATCTGTATTCTTCAGGTCTATAAATTTATTTCTCAACACACTCACCCTGGGAACCAGCACAATTTCCCCAACTAGATACTATTTTGTTGATACCGTCACATTATATTGTTTGACTATGTTAACAGAGCCACAACCTTACCTCTGCTTGCACCGCTTGAAACAATTGAAGTGCTCGAAGGTTTTCTTTGTTTTTCTCAAAGACGAAATTCGAGACTGTATGTAGGATGATCGACGGCAGTGAACCAAGGACGTCGGCTTGCTGCAGATGCCGCACCGCTCGTGTGTAGTTTGGCACTGCCGTGCTTAAGGAGAGTGTGCTCCACATGCGGACGAAATCTTGCAATTCGTGCTTTTAGTTTTGTGAGCTCTTTCTCACCAACCAACATAGTCACTCAGATAAGAGAGGTAACTATCCAAAATAAGGATAAACACTTGTTACAAAACGCTCCTTACGAAAAATCGGAGGCCTCTAGGAGCAGAGGGCTGCAGATATCCGTAGTAAAGATGTAGAATGTTACTGACTTCATCAAATAAAACAGATCGAGCCATTATCTTCTCAGCACGCCGTCGTGTTATACGCACAAACATCAAAAAAATTGTTTCCGAGCAAAGTATGCTGTATTTCTAAGTGAAGATCTTTGTAATGTACATCTGTAGTAAACGTTATGCTGTTGATTTATGGTGACAATTCGTATTCATATTTACAATGAAAAGAGATTGACCAGTGGGCAACAGACAACTAAAACGCAAGTTGCCAGATGGATATTAACTGCAATACCACCCACGCTGCCACGGTAAGTGGGAGGTTTTGTTTCCCGATACATATCGCCGTGTAACTGCCGCTCGTGGCGATACATTAAAGAGTTCTCTGTCTTCTTGTCAGAGAGCCAGTACCCAGATTCACTCTAAAGAAATAAAGACGCGAATTCTGTGCGCCACATTTGAAGATAATACTGAAACGGCTCCAAAACTAGTTAACTCGAATTTAAAAAATTCAAAAAGTGAGCTGTTGCAGTTGTCCACATTTATGTTCAGTACACATTCACAGGAACTTGAACAGTGGTTCACAGCCTTTCTTAGACCATTGCTCCTGAGTGCAATCAGACATTTGCCAGTACCCCCTCCCTACCCCCCTGGGTTGTCATTTAAAACTGCAGTGCTAGACTTGGAAATGGCTGCAAATTAAGCTATGGAAACAGTGTTCTCCGAGACATCTATTTCCAGTTGTAATTTTCATTTCAAGCAATGCCTCTGGAAGACATACAAGAACTGGGATTAGTGGAGAAATACAGGGATGAAGAAGTAGTTCGATTGTCTTGCCGCATGTATGCTGTAGAGCACATCCTCCACCCGACTGCCTTGATGATCCATGGATGGTAACAGCGTAGCAAATGCCCAGTGTCGAAAAGATCATGAATTCGTACACTATATAGTCAGTCAATAGGTGGAAAATCCTAGTACACCATCTGAAATGTGGAATTGGTGAAGACAGACAGTCGACCGAAATTATTTCGAAATAAATTCACTCTTAACTTGGCTTCAGTTGCGTTAGGTAATACCTCGATACCTAACACAACTGTATCAAAGTTATCTGCGTTCAGAGAATTTATTTCGAAGTGATTTCGGTCAGCTATCTACCGTCATCAATTCGATGCACAGGACCATGAATGCTGTCGAAGTTTGGCATAGCAAACGATACTCAATAAGGCGAAGGTATCTGAACCTACAATTTCTGATCAATACGCTGAAGGAGAATGCAATAAAATCAATACCTGAAATTTAAAAAAATAATCCGTTGGTCAGCCCCTTCAGTGAAAGGTGTAAAAGATACATATGTGTTGAAAAAGAGTTAAAAGATATTTTAAGAACACGTAATGACTCGGTGGATTTAAGACGTTTAAAATTTACGACATTCCTACGAAAAGTTCGTAAAATAAGACAGGAAGTAATGTTGTAGAATTGAAAAGGTAAAAAAAAAATTTTTTTTTTAAACACGGCTATGCACTATGTGCATAGACAGTCTTATGCCTAGATAAAATGTGGAGGGGCGTTCTTATTACAAAACGACAGGCAGAGCCTCCCCATTGGTGCGGCTTTCTTTGCAGGCCGGAGAACCCACAGCTAAAATGTATGAAAATGTATGTGGTCAGAACACCGCGATGACTCACGGGTCGCCAACTCCACGGCCGCAGAAGCCCATGACACCCTTCAAGAGGCGGCGAAGCATCTCGTACAGCAGTTTTTTGAGAGTGAATTTATTCCTCGCTCCTCATGAGACGTCATCGAACTGATCTTCCTGCTTCTGGAGTGTCTACAGCGAGTATGAGGGAATCCCGAAACGTTACATCTTTTTTTGTTCTGCTCTCCGTTCCACACCTTCAAGGACCCACTTCTTTTCTGTGGTACTCGAACACCTTTACTTCTTCGATGTCATTTTCGCGACGGATTTTTGTACTGTGCTTTTGCTTTATTGAGAAAAGACGGGAATTTTTCGAAGTGTATAGGGGTGAAACGATTATCTTAATAACTGATAAAACAATTCCAGATATCGAGTATTACGTTCCGGCTGACACTTCATTACAAAATGTTTACGGGGCTGTCTTATGACAGTCGCTTCGGTTTATGGAATGTACCGAACACATGAGGTTTCTTCGATAAATAGAAGTTCTAATATGGGTCTTGGCAACACGATCTAATTACAGAGGTTCAAATAGTGAGACTCGACTGCGTAAACTGCATAGGCAGATTTTCGGTCCCTGCAAATAATTGTAACGCAACTAAGGACATTACAGCGACACGAACGTCAGCCGCGTAAATAAGTCGTACACTAAGTGGACATCCAGCGGACGCAGGTAAACACTTCCTGTTATACCATGCCACTGCTGCCTCGGTGTAAACACGGAGGACAGCAGGAAGGGCCCTACGACCACTAGCTGGACAGAGCAGGAAACAGCCGGGGTCCTCGGTGGTCTAGTGGTAGGGGGGTCTGGAACGTTCCAGCGCCTCGGTTGGGGCTATTCGCCCCAGCCGGGCCGGGGTTCTATCCCCGGCCGGCGCTGGAATTTTCAGATTTCCGAACACCAGCCTCCACCTCTGCCCTGGCATGTGGCGCATGCCGGGTACCCCCGTGGGGTCCGTGCTTCGGATCCTATGTGGAGCTCACTCCCACACTACAAACTAAACCTGATTATGCTGCTGCAAACATTTTAATTCACACACACTTTCTTCATCAGACTTCATCTACATATATTTTAAGGTACTATCAAAAGAAACTGCTTGGTATCATTAATGTTTGTAGGATTACATTTATGATTTTGTTTTCCTTCGCGTGTTGAATACTGCTGAGGTAAATACCCAAACATCTGCCATTTTCTTGTAGTTAACAGTCAATATTCGAAAAAAAAATTATAATACTGATTCATATATTACATACGGTATTTCACACATTCTCAGTGCTGAAAAAGCAGTAATTATTTCAAAGTCATAAGAAAATGCAAAATATTATATCAATAGCAAAACACAAGCCAACAATGTGTTCTTTTTAGTATCATGATTGACTATGTGATAAATAAATTCTGTATAAGAAATCGTTTCGTAACAGTTGACAATACCTTTTAAAAATACATTGTTTTCATTAATTGCATTTTCAAAAACGAACAGAGGCCTTTTTTTCTCAAATTATTCTAGTGTCAAAATGAGATGTTTGATATGACACAGGTCACTAATGAGATAAACTCTTTTTTTTGTATGAAAAACGAATTTCTCGTGGTTTTATGTGAGCTGAATGCTGAATCTAAGAGATAACACTTAACATTAATAAGAGGAATTTCTTGGCTATTTTACTAACACGTCCATATATTTCATATAATACACTCCTGGAAATTGAAATAAGAACACCGTGAATTCATTGTCCCAGGAAGGGGAAACTTTATTGACACATTCCTGGGGTCAGATACATCACATGATCACACATAGACAGGCACATAGACACAGGCACATAGACACAGGTAACAGAGCATGCACAATGTCGGCACTAGTACAGTGTATATCCACCTTTCGCAGCAATGCAGGCTGCTATTCTCCCATGGAGACGATCGTAGAGATGCTGGATGTAGTCCTGTGGAACGGCTTGCCATGCCATTTCCACCTGGCGCCTCAGTTGGACCAGCGTTCGTGCTGGACGTGCAGACCGCGTGAGACGACGCTTCATCCAGTCCCAAACATGCTCAATGGGGGACAGATCCGGAGATTGTGCTGGCCAGGGTAGTTGACTTACACCTTCTAGAGCACGTTGGGTGGCATGGGATACATGCGGACGTGCATTGTCCTGTTGGAACAGCAAGTTCCCTTGCCGGTCTAGGAATGGTAGAACGATGGGTTCGATGACGGTTTGGATGTACCGTGCACTATTCAGTGTCCCATCGACGATCACCAGTGGTGTACGGCCAGTGTAGGAGATCGCTCCCCACACCATGATGCCGGGTGTTGGCCCTGTATGCCTCGGTCGTATGCAGTCCTGATTGTGGCGCTCACCTGCACGGCGCCAAACACGCATACGACCATCATTGGCACCAAGGCAGAAGCGACTCTCATCGCTGAAGACGACACGTCTCCTTTCGTCCCTCCATTCACGCCTGTCGCGACACCACTGGAGGCGGGCTGCACGATGCTGGGGCGTGAGCGGAAGACGGCCTAACGGTGTGCGGGACCGTAGCCCAGCTTCATGGAGACGGTTGCGAATGGTCCTCGCCGATACCCCAGGAGCAACAGTGTGCCTAATTTGCTGGGAAGTGGCGGTGCGGTCCCCTACGGCACTGCGTAGGATCCTACGGTCTTGGCGTGCATCCGTGCGTCGCTGCGGTCCGGTCCCAGGTCGACGGGCACGTGCACCTTCCGCCGACCACTGGCGACAACATCGACGTACTATGGAGACCTCACGCCCCACGTGTTGAGCAATTCGGCGGTACGTCCACCCGGCCTCCCGCATGCCCACTATACGGCCTCGCTCAAAGTCCGTCAACTGCACATACGGTTCACGTCCACGCTGTCGCGGCATGCTACCAGTGTTAAAGACTGCGATGGAGCTCCGTATGCCACGGCAAACTGGCTGACACTGACGGCGGCGGTGCACAAATGCTGCGCAGCTAGCGCCATTCGACGGCCAACACCGCGGTTCCTGGTGTGTCCGCTGTGCCGTGCGTGTGATCATTGCTTGTACAGCCCTCTCGCAGTGTCCGGAGCAAGTATGGTGGGTCTGACACATCGGTGTCAATGTGTTCTTTTTTCCATTTCCAGGAGTGTATTTCGATTAATAGTTATATGACAACCTCTCTGCCTCTACTTTTTGTAAAAGAATCTTGTGGATCAGAAAAGAAATTATATTACTACCTCTACAGGTTAAGCCTAGTTGAATGAAAGAGATTGTAAAGTCCGCAGCCGAAGATGCAGAATGTTACCTTCTCTGGAAGGCGTTTGCCACCAGTAATGAGCGAAACTGTAAAGTAAGAAAAAGGGATGACAAACGTCTATTATTGCTGTACTATTACATCACTAACGTTGCATTGCAAGAAACTTACTTACAGTTCCCCTTGCTGTTCAAAATTCTTTAACCCACAATACCGTGCGATTATTTTGGTACCATTTAATGTAACAGTAGCCCCGACACCTCATTGCGCAGAGGAAATTGAACCTACATTTCGTATTTTTGTTAATGAGAGAGAGAGACACTGTCTGCTAGTATGGCTGTTTCTTTCGCTATTAAATTCCGAGCCACATATCCATTTTTAATGCTTAAAAGTGTGGACAAAACTTTTAGTAATACTAAATTACAAAGAGGGAATGATGAATGTAACATGCTGAGTACATTAATGCCACTGGAGATGTAGTTTGCATTATATGTTACTAGAACAGAATTATATTGTAACGAGTGAAATACACAATGATACGGTAACATACAAACCGGGCAGTGATGCCATAATCTGTTTTGTAATAATAGTGTAAAGGAAGAAGTAAACAGCAACTAGACATTTAAGTCACTCAATTTTCGCGGCCATTTTGCGGTTCATCACTTTGCTGCTAGGTGTCACTACCAGTCCCTCACACAGTCAGTTATCACTTCGCTGCTAGGTGTCGCTACTAGTCCCTCACACAGTCAGTTATCACTTCGCTGCTAGGTGTCGCTACTAGTCCCTCACACAGTCAGTTATCACTTCGCTGCTAGGTGTCGCTTCTAGTCCCTCATAGACTCAGTTGTCTATAGTGCAGGGCTTCGCTACCAGAGGGCTCTATCAGCACCGGCGAGGACTCACTCTGTCGGCGTTTGCTGCTTCACTCCTCAATATCTATGCTAAATGACGTGACTGCTAAATCTTCAGACTAAACGAAAAAAATAACACCAATACCAAATAAGGCAAATAGTGATAAGTGCGAATACTACCGACCCATCACTTTCATAAGTCCTGGCTGAAAATACCGATCCAAAATATTTACAGAGGAATGCAACACTTTAGAGAATACGAGCTAGAGGAAAATCGATTTTGAGAGAACACACTAGCCGCTAGAGATCGGTTGAATAAATTCGACCCATATGTATAACATCTATAGATGTAGAAAATAACTTTTGACAGTTTTGACCAGAATATACAATTTGAATTTAAGATGCAACCAGGGATAAAATACAGTGAGCGGCATGTTTTCTAGAGTTCTGCCAGAAATCAGACAGCAGTTGTAAGACTTAACAGGAAGCTGGTAGTTGATAGTTAAGAAGTGAGTGAGTGAGTGAGTGACAGACAGACAGAGAGAGAGAGAGAGAGAGAGAGAGAGAGAGAGAGTTCTAGTCCAATCTTCCATGTTATTCACTTTGCATACAGAATGTTTCACACGTCATGCTACACACTTATCGAGTCTGTAGAGGGGACCTAGCTGATGAAGTTTTACATAGGAATCGGTGTCTGGAAACGTCATCCAGCGACGCTACAGAGTATATAAGTTACAGGCGCTGCAGTCTGTAAAATATGTGTATACAGGGAGATCCAATGAAGATGTTACCAATTTTCTATGGTGATGGAGATGGATAAACGTATCAATTTGAGGTTACGTCCCTATAACGGAAAATTAGAAGAGAAGACATCCCTGTTATGTGTGACAGTTGTACCGGTAGTGTTGTAGCTAAAATGTAGGGCAGGAAACTTTCAGAAGTGGTAGTATGGACCGAAGGAAGAAGACAATGTCCAGTACACATGGGCTGTAAAACGCATACCTTGAGAGCTTTAAGGATCCTTTCATCTTCGCTAGCATAAAACATGTCTCCACTATTGAACAAGTGCTCATAGCTCCTCAGGTATGCATTTTGTAGCCCATGTTTACCGGACATTTTTTCTTACTTTGATCCATACTACCACCTTTGAAAGTTAGCAACAACAGTACCAGTACTTGTATTCCACCGTCAGAGGTAACATAACGATTTTCCCTTTTAACTTTCGACTCATTCGTTTCCGGTACTGGGGCCCTTACCTCAAATAGATACATAATCACGGCATCACACTCTATTTACAAACATTTGTCGGAGCTGGCGCCTGTATTTTAATGCTCCGTAGCCTCGTTAGATGACGTTTGCAGGCATGAGTTACTATGTAAAATTGCAAGCTCTAGAAATGTATAAAGAAAGCAACATACGAAACGGACGAGAAATTCGAGAAATTAATTGAAGACAAAGAAGAAATAGAAGTTGTTTCCAAATGAAACTTTCATTTTGCTGCTGCTGATTTGAAATTTCGTGGGATTTATTCGCTCTGAAGAGGATCGTTCAAACGATGGTCGAAATGTCGTTATTTTAGTTGTTTCACTGTTTTATAATGACATTGCCTTGTACGCAAAATGATTTGCTTCAAGCGCTAATAGAAAGTACTGAAGCTGAAATTGTTATAGGTACAGAAAGCTGGCTAAAGCCTGAAATAAGTTCTGCAGAATTTTTTGCGAAGTCTCAGACGCTGTTCAGGATAGGCAGATTAGGCAGAATTGGTGATGGAGTGTTTGTGTCTGTCAGTAGTGGTTTATCTTGTAGTGAAGTCGAAGTAGATACTCCGTGCGAATTGGTATGGGTGGAGGTTATACTTAACAGCCGAACTAAGTTAAAAATTGACTCCTTCTACCGCCCCCCCCCCCCCCCCCCCCAGACTCCGATGATATAGTTGCTGAACAGTTCAGAGAAAATTTGAGTCTCGTAACAAATAAATACCCCACTCATAAGATTATAGTTGGTGGAGACTTCGACCATCCCTCGATATCTTGGCAAAAATACTTGTTCAAAACCGGTGGTAGGCAGAAAACATCTTCCGAGATTGTCCTAAATGCTTTCTCCGAAAATTATTTCGAGCAGTTAGTCCACGAACCCACGCGAATTGTAAATGGTTTCGAAAACACACTTGACCTGTTAACTACAAACAATCCAGAGCTAATAGAGAGCATCATGACTGTTACAGGGATTAGTGACCACAAGGTCGTTGTAGCTAGGCTCAATACCGTTTCTTCCAAATCCACCAGAAACAAACGCAAAATAATTTTATTTAAAAAAGCGGATAAAGTGTCACTAGAAGCCTTCCTAAGAGACAATCTCCATTCCTTCCGAACTGACTATGCAAATGTAGACAAGATGTGGCTCAAATTCAAAGATACAGTAGCAACAGCAATTGTGAGATTCATACCTCATAAATTGGTAAGAGATGGAACTGATCCCCCATGGTACACAAAATATGTCCGAACGCTGTTGCAGAGGCAACGGAAAAAGCATGCGAAGTTCAGAAGAACGCGAAATCCCGAAGATTGGCTAAAATTTACAGACGCGCGAAATTTTGCACGGTCTTCAATGCGAGATGCCTTTAATAGGTTCCACAACGAAACATTGTCTCGAAATTTGGTAGAAAATCCGAAGAAATTCTGGTCGTTTGTAAAGTACACAAGCGGCAAGACGCAGTCAATACCTTCGCTGCGCAGTGCCGATGGTAGTGTTACAGACGACTGTGCCGCTAAAGCGGAGTTATTGAACGCAGTTTTCCGAAATTCCTTCACCAGGGAAGACGAATGGAATATTCCAGAATTTGAAACACGAACAGCTGCTAGTATGAGTTTCTTAGAAGTAGATACCTTAGGGGTTGCGAAGCAACTCAAATCGCTTGATACGGGCAGGTCCAGATTGTATACCGATTAGGTTCCTTTCAGATTACGCTGATACAATAGCTCCCTACTTAGCAATCATATACAGCCGCTCACTCACCGATAGATCTGTACCTACATATTGGAAAATTGCGCAGGTCGCACCAGTGTTTAAGAAGGGTAGTAGGAGTAATCCATCGAACTACGGACCTATATAATTGACGTCGGTTTGCAGTAGGGTTTGGAGCATATACTGTATTCAAACATTATGAATCACCTCCAAGGGAACGATGTATTGATACGTAATCAGCATGGTTTCAGAAAACATCGTTCTTGTGCAACGCAGCTAGCTCTTTATTCGCACGAAGTAATGGCCGCTATCGACAGGGGATCTCAAGTTGATTCCGTATTTCTAGATTTCCGGAAAGTTTTTGACACCGTTCCTCACAAGCGACTTCTAATCAAGCTGCGGGCCTATGGGGTATCGTCTCAGTTGTGCGACTGGATTCGTGATTTCCTGTCAGGAAGGTCGCAGTTCGTAGTAATAGACGGCAAATCATCGAGTAAAACTGAAGTGATATCAGGTGTTCCCCAGGGAAGCGTCCTGGGACCTCTGCTGTTCCTGATCTATATAAATGACCTGGGTGACAATCTGAGCAGTTCTCTTAGGTAGTTCGCAGATGATGCTGTAATTTACCGTCTAGTAAGGTCATCCGAAGGCCAGTATCAGTTGCAAAGCGATTTAGAAAAGATTGCTGTATGGTGCGGCAGGTGACAGTTGACGCTAAATAACGAAAAGTGTGAGGTGATCCACATGAGTTCCAAAAGAAATCCGTTGGAATTCGATTACTCGATAAATACTACAATTCTCGAGGCTGTCAATTATACTAAATACCTGGGTGTTAAAATTACGAACAACTTCAGTTGGAAAGACCACATAGATAATGGTTATCACTGTTAGCATTCAACCGCGATTCTTATATATATTTTAACAACGCGTTTCAAGAGACAATGCTCTCATCATCAGGTTGTAAAATCTATGTCACGAAATTAAACGGACTAAAAAGACATAGATTTTACAACCTGATGATGAGAGCATTGTCTCTTGAAACGCGTTGTTAAAATATATATAAGAATCGCGGTTGAATGCTAACAGTGATAACCAGTATAACGACAACTGCTACCTCGACTCCATAATGGATTATATCAAAACACATAGATAATATTGTGGGGAAGGCGAGCCAAAGGTTGCGTTTCATTGGCAGGACACTTCGAAGAGGGAACAAGTCCACTAAAGAGACAGCTTACACTACACTCGTTCGTCCTCTGTTAGAATATTGCTGCGCGGTGTAGGATCCTTACCAGGTGGGATTGACGGAGGACATCGAAAGGGTGCAAAAAAGGGCAGCTCGTTTTGTATTATCACGTAATAGGGGAGAGAGTGTGGAAGATATGATACGCGAGTTGGGATGGAAGTCATTAAAGCAAAGACGTTTCGCGGTGAGTTCTATTTACGAAATTTCAGTCACCAACTTTCTCTTCCGAATGCGAAAATATTTTGTTGAGCCCAACATACATAGGTAGGAATGATCATCAAAATAAAATAAGAGAAATCAGAGCTCGAACAGAAAGGTTTAGGTGATCGTTTCTCCAGCGCGCTGTTCGGGAGTGGAATGGTAGAGAGATAGTATGATTGTGGTTCGATGAACCCTCTGCCAAGCGCTTAAATGAGAATTGCAGAGTGATCATGTAGCTGTAGATGTTTATAGGAATTCTATCGCTTCTCTCTGATATTTTCAGCATGATACTAGTATTTTTTCCTACACCTAACAACGTTACTAGTGCTTGAAATGATGAAAATAATACCTAATACTTTTTGATATGAAGACAGAAACGGTGCTTCGTTTTAATAATAACAAGATACGGGAAAATTCAGCCATATTTCTGCGAAGTTGCATAACGCCAAAATCCTTTAACACATCCGTATATTTGGATTGCGGTACAACAGCTGTAGGTAGGAGACGAGGTACTGGCAGAAGTAAAGCTGTGTGGATGAGGCGTGAGTCGTGCTTGGGTAGCTCAGATGGTAGACCACTCGCCCGCGAAAGGCAAAGGTCTCGAGTTCGAGTCTCGGTCGCGCACACAGTTTTAATCTGCCAAGAAGTTTCATATTAGCGCACACTCAGCTGCAGAGTGAACTAATTCTGGAAACAGCTGTATAGTTACTGGAGAGATACACGATGTTCCAAAATTCCCGTTAAAAACTTCTAGGGAACTGAGTGACGATATTTTGAACTGGAACCCATGTATGGAAGCGTATATCCGTGCTACAGCCGTATAAATACATCTTCGCTAATGTGGTATGCAACAGGGTAATCATCACTGGAGGGGGGTTACTTACGTCGGATCGTATGATGTCATTTGACGGCTGTTCTACCTCTCTGAACTGGTTCGAGTCTCGTTCATGTGTCTGTGAGTGTTAGTGCAACATTGCTGAGTACACTTTTGCCGAATACACCAACACGAGTATTGTGTGTGGCCAAGCTCACAGTGTTGGAAGAGCTGCTGGTCGCCTTTATGAAGATCGTTGTCCACAACGTCTGACTCCTCCCCACACGCTTTTCGTTACCATTGCGCAACGTCTTCGAGAAAGGGTGCCTTCACCGTCAACAGGTGCGACTGTGGTGCCCCGTGGAGACGCAGCGCACGCGAATTGGAAAATATATTTATATGGATATGGTGTCTGTTCTCTCGGACATGTCCGAAAGGACACTACGAATGTAGTGTGTGGATATACGAGAATGTGGGTCTCGCAGGGTTGTTAGATTTTGAACGTAGTATTATACTCGGCGCAAGAGCGATGGGACACATGATCCCCGAAGTAGCGATGAAGTTGGGATTTTCCTGTACGACCATTTCACGAGGGCTCCGCGAATATCAGCAATCCAGTAAAACAACAAATCTCCGACATCGCTGCGGCCGGATAAAGATCCTGAAAGAATGGGGACTGAAGAGAATCGTTCAGCGTGGCGAAAGTACAACCCTTCCGCAAATTACAGATAATCTCAATGCTTGACCATCAACAAGTGTCAGCATGCGAAGCATTCAACGAAACATCATCTATACGGGCTTTCAGAGCCGAAGGCCCACTCGTGTACCCTTACTGACAGCACAGCACAAAGCTTTACGCCTCATTTGGTCCCATCGGTACGAACATTGGACTGTTGATGACTGGAAACATATTGCCTGGTTGGGCGAGTCTCACTTCAAAATGTATATAGAGTATGGACGTGTACGGGTATGAAGACAACATCATGACTCCATGGACCCTGCATGTCAGCTAGGGACTGTTGAAGATGGTGGAGGCTCACGTCGTATGGCGTGTGCTTTTGGAGTGATGTGGGACCCCTGATACGTCTAGATACAACTCTGACTAGTGACACGTGCGTAAGCATCCTGTCTGATCACCTGCATCCACTCATGTCGATTGTGCATTCCGACGGATGTGGGTAATTCCAGCAGGACAATGCGACACCCCAGACAACCACAATTGCTACAGAGCCTTGTAACGTGTTGATCAGAGGAGACCTCTACTCCCTCGTACTCTTACGGATTTATGGGCAGCTCTGCAGGATTCATGATGTCAATTCCCTCCTGCGCGACTTCAGCCATTAGTCGATTCCAAGCCACGGCGTGTTGAGGCACTTCTGCGTGCTCGCGGGGGCCCTACACGATATTTCATTGGTTCTTCAGTGTAACAAATTACTTGTCAAAGTGACAGCGTTACCAATATGTTTTCAAATGGTTCTAGTATACGGTTCGTCTCCGGAGACGGGTTACAATTTAAAATACGAATATTATGTACTCAGTCCCCTCTACAAGTTCTAGCAGTCAGTGACGGGAATTTCAGATCATCCTGTACGTTTCCAGTAAATTGTATAGCCGTTGTCGTATTATAACTGATATCTGCGAATACATTTCATAATTCGTGACAGATCGTCAGGCGCGACTGCAGACGTCCGCAGCGTTTACCCAGGGGGCGTCTTGACTACGGCAGCTCTGACGGCCACGAGAATAACCGGAGGTAGAGAGCGCAGCACGGCTAGTTTGAAGGCCACTTTCAACTAGTGTTGCCAGAGGTGTCTCTTTTTAGTGATACTACGACTCGCCCCACGTAAGCTTTAAGCGGAAAGCCAAATGCTCCAACTTCTGGCCTCTGCTAACATTTCGAAATACACTATCCTATCAGTAAGTGTACAGACACCGATTAGTGGACATTAATATGCAGTGTGTCCACCCTTTGTCTCTATGCCGGCTTGAACTCTGCGCGGGACACTAAGTGAGTTGCCTGCCGACAATTTACGCACCACACACGGAAATAGTATCTACGTGTTTGTCTTTGTACATGCCAGGCAATACATTGCTCAGCAAGATTGCCATGTCTCTCACAAATTTTGAACGTTTGGAGCACAATGGGCGGTTTCTTTAAAGCAGGTCGCGATTTTGACGATGTAACGAACCAACTGAACTGAATTTGGTACGATATCCGTGAGGAGGTTATCCACTAACTTTATCAATGTCAAGCCGAATAACTGCCCGCGTAAAGGCCAGAGGTGGACCAACACGTTATCGACTTATCAATTTGTGAAGCTCTTTCTCTTGAATTAATCATCCAGTTTTTCTGCAACTCTAATCATTCATTTGCCCCTACAGGTACATCACATGTATCTACTTCCATCGAACTGGGGTAATTCCTCCGGGATACGTTTATTTTCCTTGGTCTGTAAATAT
This sequence comes from Schistocerca nitens, assembly GCF_023898315.1. Classification (NCBI taxonomy): domain Eukaryota; kingdom Metazoa; phylum Arthropoda; class Insecta; order Orthoptera; family Acrididae; genus Schistocerca; species Schistocerca nitens. The sequence goes on from NC_064625.1 coordinate 59,075,972, forward strand.
ATTTGGAGCAGGTCATTCAGAAACGTTTGAAACGAAATAGAGGGGAGCTGGTTGTTGTTAGGAGAACAGAATGTATTAGACTCGCGGATCATATGGTGTTATTGGCAAAGAGCGAGAAAAGTATGACTGAAATGTTAAAAGAATTAAACAAGAGACGTGAGTAAACTGGAATGAGAAATAATAAGAAAAAGGCAAAATGTCCTGTGGTAAGTGCAAGAAAAGTAAGAACAACTATAATGTTAGGTAGGAAGATACAGAACAATTTAGTGTTTTTAGATAACTGCTGGCCGGAGTGGCCGTGCGGTTCTAGGCGCTTCAGTCTGGAATCGCGTGACCGCTACGGTCGCAGGTTCGAATCCTGCCTCGGTCATGGATGTGTGTGATGTCCTTAGGTTAATTAGGTTTAAGTAGTTCTAGGGGACTGATGACGACAGATGTAAAGTCCCATAGTGCTCAGAGCCATTTGAACCATTTAGATGACTGCGACGCGCTATTATGGACGACATTGGAAGTAATAAGGAGGTGAAAACACGTATAGCAATTGCCAACGAGACGTTTCATAACAGGAGGCTATAATGTGGGTGCGTTGATAGGGGATAAAATAGGCAGGCACAGTGAGAAATTAGGTGGTGTTGAGTCGGAGAACAGAGAGAAATTATAAAGGTAGCAGAATGAAGAAACACAATTGGCATGGACACTGAATGAGAAGAGATTGTTTATTGATGGATGGTATGGAGGGAATAGTGAATGGAAGAAGAGGAAGGAAAAGAAGAAGAAGAAGACGACGCAGAACGTACCAGGTGGTGGATAGCGTAAGGACAGTAAATAGTTGTGAGAAAACAAGAGGGTAACAAATGATGGGTCTGCATGGAGAGCTACATGTGAAGACCTGCCCTAGGGCATAACACTCATGATGGCGGCGATGGTGGTGGTGGTGGTGGTGGTGGTGGTGGTGGTGGTGACGACGACGAAGAGGAGACTTATTTAGGACATTTTCCAAGACGCCCATTTTCTTGTAATCGAAATTTAAACAAAAAAAATAGGCAGCATATAATCTGTACTCTAAAAACGACCGTGAAGTGCGTGGCAGATGGAACTTGCCACTATACCAGTTATTGGGACTTATTCCCACTCCACTGACGTATGGAGCGTGCGAATTGTGACGCTTAAAAGCCTCTGTGCGTGCTGTGCTTAGTCTAATCTGGTCTTCACTCTTCCTACAGTTACGATACGTAGGCGGTTTCAGTATATTCCTACATTCATCATGTAACGTGGGTTCTAGAAACTTTCTAAGTAGGTCTCCTCGCGATACTTTGCTCTTCCACGGTATAGTCCGTGTCTGTCATCAACTGTCTGTTAGTTCAGTTCTCTGAACACCTTCGTGACATTCTCCTATGGGTGAAACAAACCTGTGAGCATTTTTGCAGCCCTTCTCTGTAGAAGTTCAATATCCCCTGTTCGTCCTATCTGGTACTGATTGCAATTCCCCAGTATTGCATCAATGAACCGCACGCGCTTTACCTACAAATGTGCTTATGTGATCGTTCCATTTCATACCCCTACAAATTAATACACTCAAGTATTTACATGAGTTAACAAATTGCAGCTGCAGCGCACTGAAGCTGTAGTCATCGGACTACGTAGTCTCATTTTGTGAAATGTTGATTTTGTTGATACCGTCACAGTAGAATATTTGACTATGCTAACAGAGCCTCAACCTCACCTCTGCTTGCACGGCTTCGAACTATAAAAGTCCTCGTATGTGTTCCGTAAGTTTTGGAGACAGATGAAAATCGGATGGGACCAAGTCGGGGCTGTGTGGAGGTCAATCGACGGCAGTGAACGAACGGCATCGGAGTGCTGCAGACGTCGCAGCGCTCGGCTGTAGTTCGGCGTTGTAATGCTGAAGAGGAGGGTGTTCCACGTGCGGACCAACTCTTCCAATTCGTGCTTTCAGTTTCCTGAGCTGCTTCTCACGCACCGACACAGTTACATCACACACCGCTATGTTACACGGTACAAATCGGAGCCCTCTAGCAGCAGAGGGCTGCAGATATGTAGAATAAAGATGTAGAATGTTACTAACGTTTTTTAACTGGAAAGCTTAAGAGTTTTCAAATAAAACATTTGGAGTAATTGCTTCTCAGCACGCCCTTGTGTTATATGCACAAAACAAAGACACTGTTTCCGAGCAAAGTATGCTATCCTTCTAATTGAACATCTTTATAATGTACACCAGTAGTAAACCTTATGGTGATGGTGAAATTTCGTATTTTTATTGAAAGGCGATTAATCTGTGGCCAATATACAATGACAACGGCAGTTGCCAGGTGGATATTAACTGCAACTCCACCCACATTGCCACGGTAAGTGGAATAATTTGTTTTCCGACACATGTCGCCATGTAACTGTCGCTCATGGCGATACATTAAAGAGTTCTCTGTCTCCCTGTCAGAGAGCCAGTACCCGGCATCACTCTAACGAAATAAAGACGCAATTTCTGTGTGCCACATTTGAAGATGAGTCTGAAAAGGTTACAAAACTAGCTAATGGAATTAAACATTTTTCGAGAAGCGAGTTGTTGCAGTTTTCCGTATTTATATTCAATGCACTAATCACAGGCTCTAGAACATCCTTAGCGGATATGCTTAATCGGTTGAGAGCGTGATTTGTCCCTCCGAGATTAACTTTCCCTGGGCTTTAAGCAACTCACCGGTCAGCATTTACAGAGCTGCCAACTACATCTCACACCGGGAATATTATCAGGATTAGTTTGCATCGCAGCCTAGGGAAGAGAACGCAAATCGAACGAGCATTCGCTGTCATTCCCTCTATTGACTACCATTCGCCTATATTCAACAGTTAAGGATTCCTCCGGAAATTTCTGGAGATTTGAAATGGAACCGTCACATAGTCGCAGTCTTAGGGAAAGACGGTGGCAGGCCGTAATTTATTGGTAGAATTCTAGGAAAATACAATCAGTGTACAAAAGAAATTGCTTAGAAATCACTCGTGCGACCCATCCCCCAATATTGCTCGAGATTCTTGGATCATAATCAGGCGACACTGAATGTATACAGTGAAGCGCAGTACGAATGGTCACATGTTTTTTTGACCCTTTGGAGAGTGTCACAGAGTTTCTGATCAAATTGAACTGGCAGGCGCTTGGAAATTGACGTAAAATATCCCGAGAAAGTCTACTTACGTCAATTTCCAAGCGCCTGCCAGTTCAATTTGATCAGAAACACTGTGACACTCTCCAACGGGTCAAAAAAACCTGTGTCCATTCGTACTGCCCTTCTCTGTATACATTCAGTATCCCCTGATTAGGATCCAAGAATCTCGAGCAATATTGGGGGATGGGTCGCATGAGTGATTTCTAAGCAATTTCTTTTGTACACTGGTTGTATTTTTCTAGAATTCTACCAATAAATAGCAGCCTGCCACCGTCTTTCCCTAAGACTGCGACTATGTGACGGTTCCATTTCAAATCTCCAGAAATTTTTACACCCAGGTATTCGTGTGGGTTGAGCGATTGCGAATGTGACTCGCTGACACTATACTCGTGAACGAACAATTTTACATTTCGGGAACATTTGAACCGAGTTGTCATGCTTTGCACTACACTGAAATCTCATGAGGGCGTGGCTTCTTTCAGGCAGTACTTCATTACAGACAACTGCATCATTTGCGGAAAGTGTTAAGTTTCAAATAGACCGCGTAACCACCACCCCTTCTCCCCTCCAAATTGATATCCGAAGACTGGAAGTCCCATATGTAAACCACCTTCAGAAGTTCGTTTACATTATCAGTTAATGTGTTAAATACTTGACCTGAAGAAGCATAACCCTTTGCAGTTGAAGACGCTCTGTTTTAAGAGATGGTAGTTTTCGAAAACATCTCAGTGTTTATGTACTGAACTAGGTGTTGTTCAATGCTATAATTTTCAGGTACATTCGGCGATGTATGTGGATACTGTCTGACAAATGTGTTGCGAATAGAGTGAGTAGTAAAGAAGTAATAAAGTGAAAAATCAAGCCTGATGCTGACACCTTACTGCATGAAGAGCGAACATGTAGTAGTGATAAAAGTCTTTTTTCCTTTCATCATTCTATCAGGGATGGCAGAGGGAAAAAAAGTTTCGCAAAGTTTCAATTTTAAGTGTGACGTTTGTTGTAAGTCGCCAGGTGCTGCCATTCACAAATGCCCGGTGAGTATAGTCTCGATAATTTGCGCGCCATTATTATGCTGCCTTAGACGAGTACGCAGTTTTTAACTTTTAACGCCCGACTAATTGCGTTAAACCTGTGCCTTTAAATGAAGGACGGACGGAGGATTGTATTTAATGCGCCACCGATGTCGAGGTCATTAGAGACGGAGCAGGAGCTGGCACTGCGTCAAGGAAGGGTAAAAGTAGTCCGCCGTGCCCTTTCAAAGGAACCATTCCAGCATTTGCTTGGAGCGATTCAGGAAAATTATGGGAAACATATATCAGGTTGGCCGGACGCGGATTTAAACCGTCGTCCTCCCGAATGCGAGTCTAGTGTCTTAGTTGACAGCTCGTCGTCTAGAAGCTAGCGTTGCAGCTCTGGATCCTGGGATTCCGGGTTCAATTCACGGCTGGGTTGCGTTCTCCGCCCGGGAACTAGGTGTGTGTGTTGTCCTTATCATTTCATCATCATTCGTGAAGGTGGCAAAACTGGACTGTGTAAAGGTTGGGGCTTTGTGCAGGCGCTGATAACCGTGCAGTTGAGCGCCTCACAAACCAAACATCATCATCATCATCATCATCATCATCATCATCATCATATTCATCATCATCATCATCGTACCATGTACTAACCACTGCGCCAGCTCGCTCGGTATACATTTAAATGGGTAGATTATGTCAGCGTTTTTAGTATTTACATTGACTTCATTCTTCATAAATGAAAGCATGAACTACGAGCAGACAAAGGAATTGGGATAACGAATGAGAAATACCTGATTGTGCTTCTGTTTGTAGATGACATGATTCAAGTAAATGAAATGACCTCCAAAGATCTATATACCACCTGAACGAAATATGCAACGAATAAAACTTTAAAATTTCTAGTAATAAAACGAAAATAAGTGCACTTCGAGGAAAATATTCAGTCAGATTAAAACTAGTTTTGGATAATCCTGCTTTAGAACAGGTCTCTTAAACCTTCATTTAGGGTACGCTGTAAGATCTTATTTTTACTCTGATACTGAAAATAAATTACACAAATTCTAAGCTGTCTGTGGCACCATTATCCGAACATTGGGCAATAAAGAACAAAAACAGATTTTCCCGAAATTCTGTAAAGTGGTCGCAGTTCCTGTGTTATGCTATGAAAGCGACAACATGATTGAAACAAAACAAAAATTCAGACGGCAGAGATGAGGATCCTAAGAAATTCGAAGGGCTGCAGAACAAGAAATGATTAGGAATGAAGATACTAGAGAAAAATTAAGTATTTTTAACGGAAACTAAAAAATTCAAAAATATCGTGAAGACTGGTGAGAATGCTAATTCCCAGACTTTCCCAAAATATTCTGAACTACAAGCGGAATGGGAGAAGTGATATTGGAAGGCCTCGGACGTGGGAGTAATTTCGTTTGAGAGACTATCCCGCGTGGCGACTACTGAAATACATTATAGAATTCTTAAGTTATACACAAAAATAAGTAAGTTTTCATGTAGTTTACGTTCACTGATGTAAAGAAAACAAAATTTCTTGCTTTCTACAGTGGGGTATGTTCTTTCTCAGGATTCAAACTGTCTCCATGCCAAATTTGAACAGTATCTGTTAAGCGGTTTAGTCTCGAAAACGAAACAGACTGTTACAAAGAAGAAAAACAACTGAGAGAAAGAAGTGGCGTCAGTTTCTGCAGGACGCGGCCATCATTTTGCAGGACAATGTTCGGGCAGGCTTGGTTCAAGACGTGACTGATATGATTGGAATATGAGGATGGGAAGCGCCGCACCACTCACCACACTCCCCGGACTTATGCCCTCGTGAGCTCAGCTTGATTCCTAACGTGAAGAACGAACTTTGGGGTATTCGTTTCGGAGCTGTTATGGAGATTCGTCGGACAATAGACCGCTCCATTCGAACTACCTATACAACTGGCGTAGCTACGGGTATCTTGCTCTTTCGACATCACTGCCGGCGGCCTATATACGAGAGCTGTTCAAAAAATATCCGAATTTTTTAATTGTTGAAATCAACAATGGTATCAGGGCGTGCGTGTGCTCATGGTTTCAGGCATACATAGCACACATACCTGATTTTCTCCACTACTTCGGAACACTTGTAAGTGGTACACGTTGGATTTAGTAATGTGAGCAAAATGACGTCGTTGCATCACATTTGGCTTCAAGCTTGGCGATTCTCAAGTTTTTGGACGAAGTAATGGGTACTACACGGCTAAAGGAGTGGTACAACCGTTTCAAAGGTAGCCGCTAATCAATGAAGACAGAAGCCAGTTAAGATACGCACTCAGTATCCGCAAATCGGGTCGTTACTGACCCCGCAAGATCCCTGGTGAAGCAGAATAGACGAATCAGTATCAGAGAAGTTGCAGTCTAACCTAAAGGACGTAAATTCAACTAAATAACTAGGTATTACAATAACGAACAACTTAAATTGGAAGGAACACATTGAAAATGTTGTGGGGAAGGCTAACCAAAGACTGTGTCTTATTGACAGGACACTTAGAAAACGTAACAGACCTACAAAGGAGACTGTCTACACTACGCTTGTCCGTCCTCTTTTAGAGTACTGCTGGGAGATGTGGGATCCTTACCAGACAGGACTGACGGAGTACATCGAAAAAGTTCAAAGAAAGGCAACACGTTTTCTACTATCGCGAAATATGGGAGAGAGTGTCACAGAAATGATACAGGATTTGGGCTGGACGTCATTAAAAGAAAAGCGTTTTTCGTTGCGACGGAATCTTCTCACGAAATTCCATGCACCAACTTTTTCCTCCAAATGCGGAAATATTTTGTTGACACCGACTTACGTAGGGAGGAACGATCACCACGATAAAGTAAGGGAAGTCAGAGCTCGTACGGAAAGATACAGGTGATCATTCTTTCCGTGTGCTATACGAGATTGGAATAATAGAGACTTGTGAAGGTGGTTCGATGAACCCTCTGCCAGGCACTTAAATGTGATTTGCAGAGTATCCATATAGATGTAGGTATAGGTGTTCACATTATTTTTCCTATCCCCTGTATGTGCATATCACTTCCCACGAACTTTGTTACCTCAATGTCGATATCTGCTCCATTTTCGAAATACGTGATCTTACTTCTATTATCTGTAATGTTAATATATAACATGAACAGTAAGGCTCCCAACACACTTCCCTGTGGCACAAGTGGTTACTTTTACACGTATAGATGAACTCTCCATTCAAGATGAGATGCTGTGTCCTCCCTACAAAAATATTTTACTGTGTCGTACTTTATACGATACAAGCAAACGGTCAACTACAATTGCTGTCAACTGTGCGGTAACCTCTAGCGTATCAGAAGCGGTTTAGGAAAATTGTTTCAAATGAGTATACGCACTCGTATTTCAGCAGGTGCACAGTTTTGCCTTTCAATTTTTGCACGTTTCCCAGATACTTTTTCGAAAATATCGAGCAAAACAAGTCGAAATGTTTATTACATCAAGAAACAATGAAGAAGCAAATGCGGGTTTGTTCACAAACCCGAAGCAACATCTGGTGCAACAGTCATGGGTTTTAATAAAGTAGCTGTCGATAGGTTTATTTCGTTGCTAACAAAACTGACAAACACAAACTAATGACTTCTCAAATAACTATTTGTGATGAAACAGGCGCTTCGGTTAATCATAAAAACCAATCGAAGATCACGGCTTGCAAGGGTAAACGTCAAGTAGGAACGTTAACATCTGCAGAAAGGGGCGAAACTGCAACCTGCCTCATTGGTATGTCAGCAAGCGGAGCTTACATGCCTCCTACGCTTATTTTTCCACGAAAGAAGAAGCAGAAATAATTTGAGTTAGGACTGGCAGCAGGAGGTTGCGCTGAGGTCCACAGGACCGCATGGATGGCCAGAGTAATTCTTGTATGGTTTCGAAAATTTGTCGAATTTTCTAAGGCATCAAAGCACTTCCCAGTTCTCCTTGTATCAGATGGCCATTCAGCACATACCACGAACATTGACGTTAAGGACTACGCGAGGGAGAGTGGCGTTTCGTTGCTATCTTTACCACCACATTGCTCTCACAGACTTCAGCCGCTTGATGTTTGTTTTGTAAAGTCTTTAAGTCCTCGTTATAGTGATCAGCTTCGAAAATGGCTACGAAGCCACGCAGGGAAATTCGTAACTATCTTTCAAATTTCAACGCTTTTTGGTTCAGCTTTCGTCTAAAGTGCAACAATGAAAACCGCTATTAAAGGTTTCGAAGCTACTAGAATATGGCCCACGGACCCATCCATATTCACCGATGCAGACTTCCTTCCAGCAGACACATTTGACATCGGACAAAATAGGTCGTCAGATAAAGAGGTTATCATATCTGAACAATTGGAATTGCCTCCACCTAGCACACCAGCTAAAAAAGACGACGCCAACGGGCTGGATAATCAAGCGCACGAGGTTTCAGCGAATTGTAACAATGAACTGCCGCCTAAGAATGACAAAGTTATTGGGGCTAATTGTTCTAATCTTGGGTGCTCTAGGATGACAACTGACAACTGACAACACGACCTCCTCATTTCATATTTCACCTGAAATTCTGATGGGCTTGCGAAAAGTTAACGAAAGCAAGAAAAGAGCGAAACTGAAGATGGGGAAGACCGTTGTTTTAACTGATTCGACGTACAAAAAGAGTTAAAAGCCGTTATTTGGAAAAATAGAAAAAGAACTTTGCTAAAGAAGAAAGAGCAAAGAAAAAACTATTTCCGAAAGAGAATAAAATTAAGAATTCAAAAAAAAAAGAAAGGGCCTGAAGACAAATGGAAAACAGGAGAGAGAATACAATACTAACGAGAGTGATTATGAGGAAATTAACTGCGAATGTTTATATTGTGGTGGGTTATATTCAAAATCAGTTGAAGGTTGGGTCGCTTGTTCGACGTGCAAAAAATGGACACACGATTCTCGTGCAGGAATAGATAGCGACGATGATGGGAGTCTCTCCTCGTGTGTGAATTTTGTAAGCAGCCTTAAGAAAAGGAGGCAATACATGAAAACTGTAGTTTGACATTAATATTCACTTTAAACTAAATAAATACCGAGTAAGCTAATATTTTCTGCATTTCCGATAATTTTATACGGTTTTGTAATCACTTATACTTACCACCCCATTCTGCCGCGTGCACGGGGCAGAATGGGGCAAATGACATACATTTCTGTTTCTGAGTGAAAAATATTGTTGTTTTATTTTATGGCAATGTTCTTGTATTTTTGTGATTAATACATCATAATGTGTTCATATAAGAATTGGTAAATCTCTTATTTATCAATTTTGTACGTTTACTCAAAGATTTCAACTTTGCACCCCATTCTACCCTGGGTTCCCCAATGTGTCGGATAAGAAAGACAAAAATACAATCGCTACTCGTTTCTTTAACGACAATTTAAGCTGTGATCTCGGGTTCCTCCCATCGTTCATCACGATATATTACGAAAAAAATCATAGTTAACGAACATTATAAATTGCTCTAGAAACGAAGTCAATCGCAGGTGACATTTAATAAGGCCACTGATATCCTTCTAAACGCAAACTAATGACCGTCATGCTGAACGTCATGGGTCAAAGCGGACGGGTGGAATCGAAATACGCCCTTTGCCCACGGTCGCTTCTTTCTGTCAAGTTCTGCCATTAATTTCTCTGCTCCCTAATCTGATTCCGTATCTCCCCATCAGCTATTCGATCTAAACTTTTTTAGCATTCTTCTACACCACCACATTTCGATAGTTTCTAGTCGTCTCCTGTTTGGGGAACCAGGCATATTAACTACTGATTCGCAATATAAATATTCCGAAGGGCAGAAGGTACCTCGAAAACAATGAAAATAATTTTTATTGGTGATTATACCAGGTTGATTTACGCTTAGTGCGAATATAAAAGCATTTTTGTTCAAATCCTTATTTGAAGGTCCTAAATGTCAGTTTAAATGGCAGCTTGCTGTGTAAGACATGCCCACTTGTTTCTCTGTGACAGCTCTTCTTTGAGATGATAAGCCTAGGTACATTTTTGCCCGTTGCTTTGAGCTTTCACCTATTGAATACATTTTTTCTTGTCTCGTAGTCAGTTGTTTGCTACAGTAATAACGTGTCAGGGGTGTTTTTCGTTTCTGAACAAAACAAATGCCAAGATCTACCCACAAAGTTTTCGAGAGAAGTTGTAGAAGACTTGCAAGAAATAAAATAGTAAATATCATGAAACAAATGTTATGTTTTAGTACAGCATGCGTACTACTGGAAAGGAACGAAATTGCCAGGCCGATAGCTTATTATCCTACTCCTCTGCAAGTAACACTTGTCTGAAACCATCTGTACGGTTATGTAGGTTAAGACACTGCAGCCACTCATAATGGTGGGTCCACGTTTGCGAGTAACTGACGAGAAAAGAAATTCTGTACTTTGTGTGACACTCGGTAGCATTAAGAAAGCTGAGTGACATTAGTTGCTTGTGAGGTGTGATGGAAAGGATAATAGCTTCACATGTTGTGTTCGGACACCAAGATTTAAAAGCCTGAAGTCTTCTATTTCAGAAGTAAGGAGCGCAACAATCAAGTGATTTATAACCAGTAAGTGCACACATTTTTTCTCGGTTGATTTTAATTGAGGTTGCAATGTGCAGGTCAATCAAGTGCCGTACTGTAGAGAGGTTGGGCAAGAGGAGCGTTTTGTAACAAGTGTTTATCCTTATTTTGGATAGTTAGCTTTCTTATCTGAGAAGTAGTTGTGGGTAGTACTTGAAATGCATCACGACTAACTAAATACCCTCCACCTCTCATGGTTTTAAAAATAAAAGTGTTCCCAGAAAAGTTGTTCACTCTACAGTTTATTTATGTGCCAAAGTTAGTTGCTACGATTGGCTAAAGGAAAAGTTTTGCAGAATCACGGGAAATCACTTCTACAAATGGCTGAGAATCTCGTAATGAATAAAAATTCTGTACTGAAGATTCCAAGGTGGGAGACGCAAGATTCCTCCCCCCTGTCTCCCCTCCCCCTCCACCCATTGCTATCCTTCTTTTCCTGTAGCCCCCCCCCCCCCCTGCGGGTCCGGGGGTTAGAATAGGCCCGAGGTATTCCTGCCTGTCGTAAGAGGCGACTAAAAGGAGTCCATCCCCCTCAAGGGGGTAGTTAGCGCCTGCGTCCAGAGACGGACGGTTCCACAACCTATATTTGTGGTCTTTTGGTTTTTCGCTTCTCGTTTCTTCCTTCCTTTGGTTGGTTCCTTTCTTTGTTCTTCTCCATCTCACTGTCTTCCTTACTCTTTCCCTTGCCTTCTTCTCCTTGCCTTCTTCTCCTTGCCTTCTTCTCCTTGCCTTCTTCTCCTTGCCTTCTCTGGTCTCCGCCTCGGCGTTTGAGACAGTCTGTCCTCTCTCTCTTCCTCTTCTTCCTTCCTCTCTGTGCGCGCCTGAAGGCCGACCCACGCGTTCGCACGCACGCGTAGCCGGTGACGGGGTAACGCGTAATTCCCCGCCCTGGGTAGAAAAGTAAGGCCCGCACGTACCCCCTGGTAAAGGCCAGGCCCAGGGAGGGGTGATTGCCTGAGCTGATACCTTCTGACCATGCCGATTGGTCCGTCCGTCTGTTTCTCGGGAGGTGTGACCTGAGGTGTAAACATTCACCTAAGGCGGGAGTGCCCTCTGAGAGGGTCCCCATAAGGAAGGAGCGCGCCAGCGGAGACTCTGGCAATCATGGGGGATTCCTCCGCAATGGATTTCTCTTCTTCTCTCTCGACTTCTGCCCACAAACGGAAACATGACCAGCCACCAGTGACAAAAGTACTACCGCCTGCCCCACAGTTCCTCGTCGTTTCTCGATCTGAGGACGGAAAGGATTTTTCCTCTGTCAACCCTTTCGTTATCACGAAGGGCGTAGATGCCATAGCCGGTACTGTTAAGTCTTGTACAAGGTTGCGTAATGGTTACTAGAAACTGAGAGCGCCTTTCAGGCACAGAAACTGCTTCGAACCACACTCCTGTACACGTTCCCTGTCCGGGTGGAGGCTCACCGAACTTTGAATTCGTCTCGTGGTGTGGTCTATACTAGATCACTCGACGGATTGACTGACGAGGAGATTCAGTCTTTCCTCGCTGAGCAGGGCGTGACGGCTGTCCATAGGGTCATGAAAAAGGTCAACAATGACCTTGTACCGACCCGGACACTTTTCTTGACGTTTGATAGTGTTAAGCTGCCATCGCGCATCAAAGCGGGCTACGAGGTTATTTCTGTTCGCCCCTACGTCCCGACACCTACGCGCTGCTACCAGTGTCAGCGTTTTAATCACACTCGCCAGTCTTGTTCCAATGCGGCTAAATATGTCACTTGTGGCAGGGATGCCCATGAGGGTGACTGTCCACCTCCGTCTCCTCGTTGTGTGAACTGTCAGGGTGACCATGCAGCGTCCTCCCGCGACTGTCCCGTCTATAAGGAATTCGGGTCAAAGAGAAAGTGTCCACCTCGGCTGCTCGCAAGCTATTAGCTAGTAGGAAGCTCACACTGCTCCCAGCGGAGAAATACAGTACTGTCCTCGCCTCTCCTCGGACTACCAGGGAGGTGGCAACCCAGACATGCGATCTGACCTTCAGCACCACGGTCGTCCGTTCGGCCAGTGCTAAGATCGCGCGGTCGACGTCTCCTCTTCCTCCCATCACCCCACAGACACAAGCCCCTTCATCAGCTTCTGCTAAGACGAAGACCCAGAAGTCAGATGCACGGGCCTTCAAGAAGGAACCGTCCCGTGCAGACTTCCTACGTACCTCGACCTCCCAGCCTTCGACCGGTACTTCCACCAAACGACCTTCCAAGAAGGCTCATAGGAAGCACAGTTCTCCTTCTCCGCCACGGCGCATTTCTTCTCCTGCGCCACCCAGCGGTTGCCGCCCCAGGCCGTCATCCGTTTCGCCTGGCCGCACCGCTGGTAGCCGAACATCTGGCCGTTCACCGGCGGAGGAAGCTCCCCCTCCCGGCCGTCTTACCAAGATGGCCGGTGAACCTATAGAACCAATGGACGATGACTGTCCGCCTACTGATAGCGGCGGCAGTGCTCGCTCGAAGCCAGGCCCTCAGCGGCCTTCTAGGTGACCCCTTCTTTCATCTTCTTTTTCTTCTTACGATGGCACTTATTCACTGGAATATTCGCAGCATTCGCTCCAACCGAGAGGACTTGAAGTTGCTGCTCCGCTTGCACCGTCCGCTCGTCGTAGCCCTCCAGGAAACGAAGCTACGCCCATGCGATCAAATTGCCTTGGCACACTACACCTCTGTGCGGTTTGACCTACCCCCTGTGGTAGGTATTCCGGCTCATGGAGGGGTTATGTTGCTGGTCCGGGATGATATTTACTACGATCCCATCACGTTGCACACCGGCCTGCAGGCAGTTGCCATCCGAATTACTCTCCCCACTTTTACATTTTCCATTTGTACCGTTTACACTCCATCGTCGTCTGCCGTTACCAGGGCAGACATGATGCAAATTATTGCTCAGCTACCTGCACCATTTTTGTTAACTGGAGACTTCAATGCCCACCATCCCCTTTGGGGCTCTCCAGCATCCTGCCCGAGGGGCTCCCTGTTAGCAGATCTTTTCAACCAGCTCAATCTTGTCTGCCTCAATACTGGCGCCCCTACTTTTCTTTCGGACACATCTCACACCTATTACCATTTAGACCTCTCTATATGTACTACCCAACTTGCACGCCGGTTTGAGTAGTATGCACTTTCTGATACATATTCGAGCGACCACTTCCCGTGTGTTATCCATCTCCTGCAGCATACCCCCTCTCCGTGCTCATCTAGTTGGGCCAAGGCAGACTGGGGGCTCTTCTCTTCCAGGGCGACATTTCAGGATCAAACCTTCACAAGCTGCGATCGTCAGGTCGCACACCTCACGGAAGTCATTCTCACTGCTGCTGAATATTCCATCCCTCACCCTACTTCTTCTCCACGTCGCGTACCGGTCCCCTGGTGGACCACAGCATGTAGAGACGCTTTACGTGCTCGTCGACGTGCTTTACGCACCTTTAAACGCCACCCTACAGTGGCGAATTGTATCAATTATAAACGATTACGTGCACAGTGTCGTCGTATTCTTAAAGAAAGCAAGAAAGCCAGCTGGGCTGCTTTCACAAGCACCTTCAACAGTTTTACTTCTTCTTCTGTTGTCTGGGGTAGCCTGCGCCGTCTTTCTGGCACTAAGGTCCACTCACCAGTTTCTGGCTTGACGGTCGCGAATGACGTCCTTGTGGCCCCTGAGGATGTGTCCAATGCCTTCGGCCGCTTTTTCGCAGAGGTTTCGAGCTCCGCTCATTACCATCCTGCCTTCCTCCCCCGCAAACAGGCAGAGGAGGCTAGGCCACCTAATTTCCGCTCCTCGAATCGTGAAAGTTATAATGCCCCATTCACCATGCCGGCCGCGGTGGTCTCGCGGTTCTATGCGCGCAGTCCGGAGCCGTGCGACTGCTACGGTCGCAGGTTCGAATCCTGCCTCGGGCATGGATGTGTGTGTTGTGCTTAGGTTAGTTAGGTTTACGTAGTTCTAAGTTCTAGGGGACTGATACCCACAGCAGTTGAGTCCCATAGTGCTCAGAGCCATTTGAACCCATTCACCATGCGGGAACTCGAAAACGCACTTGCCCGGTCACGGTCCTCCGCTCGAGGGCCTGATTCAGATGCTGAAGAACCTTTCTCCTACGGGTATAGGTTTTCTTCTTCGTACTTACAATCGCATCTGGATTGAGGGACATGTTCCCGCATGCTGGCGCGAGTCTATTGTTGTCCCGATTCCTAAGCCGGGGAAGGACAAGCACTTGCCTTCCAGTTATCGACCCATCTCGCTTACCAGCTGTGTCTGTAAAGTGATGGAGCGAATGGTTAACTCTCGTTTGGTTTGGCTGCTCGAGTCTCGACGCCTACTTACCAATGTACAATGTGGATTTCGTAGGCGCCGCTCTGCTGTTGACCATCTGGTTACCTTGTCGACCTTCATTATGAATAACTTCTTGCGGAAGCGCCCGACCGCGGCTGTGTTCTTTGATTTGGAGAAGGCTTACGACACCTGTTGGAGGGCGGGCATTCTCCGCACCATGCATACATGGGGCCTTCGCGGTCGCCTCCCTCTTTTTATTCGTTCCTTTTTAATGGAGCGACAGTTCAGGGCACGTGTGGGTTCTGTCCTGTCAGACACCTTTCGCCAGGAGAATGGGGTGCCACAGGGCTCAGTTTTGAGCGTCGCTCTCTTCGCCATAGCGATCAATCCAATAATGGATTGCCTCCCAGCTGATGTATCAGGCTCCCTTTTCGTGGACGATTTTACCATCTACTGCAGCGCGCAGCGTACATATTTCCTGGAGCGCTGTCTTCAGTGTTCTCTTGACCAACTTTACTCCTGGAGTGTCGTCAATGGCTTCCGTTTTTCTGCCGAGAAGACGGTCTGTATTAACTTCTGGCGCTACAAAGAGTTTCTCCCACCGTCCTTACGACTCGGTCCCGTTGCTCTCCCATTCGTGGAGACAACAAAATTTTTAGGTCTTACATTTGACAGGAAACTTAGCTGGTCTCCACATGTGTCATATTTGGCTGCCCGTTGTACCCGTTCTCTAAATGTCCTCCGTGTTCTCAGTGGTATGTCGTGGGGAGCGGATCGAACCGTCCTACTTCGTCTCTATCGGTCGATCGTCCGCTCCAAGCTGGATTATGGGAGCTTCGTGTACTCCTCTGCACGGCCATCCATCTTACGCCGCCTCAACTCCATACAACATCGGGGTTTACGACTTGCGATCGGAGCGTTTTATACTAGTCCCGTCGAGAGTCTTCATGCTGACGCTGGTGAATTGCCACTCACCTACCGGCGCGATATACTGCTTTGTCGGTATGCCTGTCGGCTGCTGTCAATGCCCGACCACTCGTCTTATCGTTCCTGTTTTGACGACTCTCTCGACCGTCAATACGGGTTGTATGTCTCTGCCCTGCTACCCTCTGGAGTTCGCTTTCGTCGCCTCCTTCAACACCTTAATTTTTCACTCCCTGCAACCTTTCGAGTGGGCGAGAGCCACACGCCACCTTGGCTCCAGGCTCAGGTTAGCGTTCACCTTGACCTCAGCTCGCTCCCAAAGGAGTTTACCCCCGGTTCGGTCTACCACTCCCGTTTTGTCGAACTTCGTTCGAAGTTCATTAATATGACCTTCATTTATACAAATCGCTCTAAGACCAATGACGGGGTCGGGTGTTCTTTCATTGTCGGGGCACAAAGTTTCAAATACCGGCTCCATGGCCATTGTTCGGTCTTCACAGCTGAGCTCTTTGCCCTCTACCAGGCTGTTCTTTACATCTGTCGCCACCGACATTCTGCTTATGTTATATGCTCCGATTCCCTGAGCGCCATCCAGAGCCTCAGTGATCCGTATCCGGTTCACCCTTTCGTGCACCGGATCCAACGCTCTCTTCAGCAGCTGGTGGACGTCGGTTCTCCGGTTAGCTTTATGTGGGTTCCTGGCCATGTCGGTATCCCTGGGAACGAAGCTGCAGATGCCGCGGCCAAGGCTGCGGTCCTCCAGCCTCGGACAGCTTCTTGTTGTGTCCCTTCGTCAAATTGTAGCAGGGTCATTTGTCGGCGCATTTTATCGCTGTGGCATGCCGATTGGGCTGCACTTACGGACAACAAGCTTCGGGCCTTGAAACCTCTTCCCGTGGCTTGGACGTCCTCCTTCTGCCCTTCTCGACGGGAGGAGGTCGTTTTGGCCCGGTTACGAATTGGACACTGCCGGTTCAGCCATCGCCATCTGCTGACGGCTGCGCCGGCGCCGTTCTGCCCATGTGGGCAATCGCTGACGGTCCGCCACATTTTAACGTCCTGTCCGGATTTTAACACACTGCGTCTTGATCTTGGCCTGCCATGTACTCTAGATGCCATTTTAGCGGATGACCCACGAGCAGCTGCTCGCGTTCTTCGTTTTATCAACTTGACAAACCTCTCTAAGGACATTTGATTATGCGTTTTTTTTTCATTCTATGCCTGTCAGTCTGTCTTTTATCGTGTTTTCCCTTTTAGTTGCTGTTTTAAACTTGTGCCTCGCGGTGCCTTCCTAACGTAGTCTGGGCGCTAATGACCATTGAAGTTGTGCGCCCTAAAACCACAAAAAAATAAAATTCCTATAGCAAAAAAACTAGAGAAATATCCGCTGTGAAACTATTTGCAAACAAGAGAACGGCCCTTGAAATTTAACGCTTCAAAGTTTTAAGCCCTGCTTATTGCGGATATTGATTAGAAACTGTTAACCCACATGTGAAACCTGGGTACATAATACCTGCGACATTTGATCAACGGTGTTCCTTAAGGTCAGGTTCTCATTTAAAACGTTCGAAAATTCAATTTCTTTGTAGTTGCATTTTTTTAAAGGTGCACTTGTCTAGACTCTTGGAACGGAAAGGGTTTTTGTAATCCGTGCTTTACAAAAGTTTCTACAGCCCATTGTTTGAAGCAGTGTCACGGTTGCCATGATCCGCGCGGTGCAGCTGTGCTGTCTCAAACGCCTTACACCGGTTCGCGCGGCTCCCCCCGTCGCTACGATTGGCTACGAGGTTCGAGTCCTCTCTCGGGCGTGTGTGTGTGTGTGTGTGTGTGTGTGTGTGTGTGTGTGTGTGTGTGTTGTCCTTAACATAAGTTACTGTAAGTAGTGTGTAAGCATAGGGACTGATGACCTCAGCAGTTTGCTGGCCGCGGTGGTCTCGCGGATCTAGGCGCGCAGTCAGGAACCGCGCGACTGCTACGGTCGCAGGTTCGAATCCTGCCTCGGGCATGGATGTGTGTGATGTCCTTAGGTTAGTTAGGTTTAAGTAGCTCTAAGTTCTAGGGGACTGATGACCACAGCAGTTGAGCCCCATAGTGCTCAGAGCCATTTTGAACCTCAGCAGTTTGGTTCCATAGGAGCTTCCCATAGACAGACGGTTGCCATGGGACACACTTGAGTCGGAAACACTATGCTCAGGTACGCTTGTCCGTCCGCTTTTAGAATACTGCTGCGCGGTGTTGGATCCTTACCAGATAGGATTGTCGGAGTACATCGATAAAGTTCAAAGAAGGGCAGCAGGTTATATCGCGAAATATGGGAGAGTGTCACTGAAATGATACAGGATTTGGGCTGGACATCATTAAAACAAAGGCGTTTTTCGTTGCGACGAAATTCCAATCACCAACTTTCTCCTCCGAATGCGAAAATCTTTTGTTGAACCGACCTACATAGGGAGAAACGATCACCTCGATAAAATAAGGGAAATCAGAGCTCGCACGGAGAGATGTAGATATTCGTTCTTTCCGATCGCTATACGAGATTGGAATAATAGTTAATTGTGAAGGTATATGAAGATAGTAACCGCTCTCGAAAGAACAGATACCATTGATGATGACTTTGCCGTGTGGTTCTAGGCGTTACAGTCTGGAACCGAGTGACCGCTACGGTCGCAGGTTCGAATCCTGCCTCGGGCATGGATGTGTGTGATGTCCTTAGGTTAGTTAGGTTTAATTAGTTCTAAGTTCTAGGCGACTGATGACCTCAGAAGTCGCATAGTGCTCAGAGCCATTTGAACCAACACCTGTCGGCAGCCGTGGGTTTCAATTAATTATCATTTATTCTAGAGAAGCTGCACGGTCGTCAGTGGCGCCTGTTCTTTCGAGAACATTTACTATCTTCATATATATAGTTAAAGGCTACCCAGCTACTGACCGTCTGTGCGAATGGGCACAGGCTCCACGAACTCTTACGGGAATCACCACCTCAGTGTGCGCTAGTAATAAGTGGATGGGCAAATACCTATTAGGTACATTACGTATGTAGATTGTGGACAGTCGGAAATGTGGGTCTCACGGGAAGCGTGCAAGGGATAAGTCCCTGCAGTCGTGCTATTCATTTGTGTCCTCGGTGGCTTAGATGGATAGAGCTTCTGCCATGTGAGCAGGAGATTCCGGGTTCGAGTCCCGGTCGGGGCACACATTTTCAACTGTCCCCATCGAGGTATATCAACAACACCTATCGGCAGCTGAGGGTTTCAATTAATTACCAATTGTAAAGGTGATTCGATGAACCCTTTGCTAGGCACTTAAATGTGTTTTCCAGGGTATACATATAGATATAGATGAAAACTCGTCCCGTGACGCACGTGCACAAAATGATTCATGCTGCAGAATGCATTCAAACATACTCGCCGACAATACGGACGAATGACGAGTGCAGGCTGCCTAGTGCTGCATATCCAGATTATTAGACAGATCGGCTTTTCCTGCCAAGAAGAACAGGGAATTGCTATCTAGGAACAATTCGAGCTAGAAGAAGGGTTGGTAAGTACTCCCTGAATTGCAGACTAAACGTAAATAACGAAAATACATTTTTGGTAAAAAATTTGGTCAAAACATAATCCTTGGTCGTCCATATTGGATTAGCCGTTTTGAATATTGAAAATCTAACTTCAGATTCGTGTTGAGCGACATTCAATATATATGTAACACTTAGTTCATGCAAACTGAAGTAATAATACAACTAAAAGTTTTCCCTAAACCTTCAAGTTTTTTTTTTCGAGAAACGATTTTCTCAGAACGGCATGCAGCATAAACTAAAAATGGTTAGAACCGCTTAAATTCTACCTATCACCCCGAAAAGTAAACACTTTTCTTAGGAGCTTATACCTATAATATATCACATTTGTTAATACTAAGCAATTTTTGTTAAGGCATAAGGAGTGAAACAAACCCCCAAAGTTCGAATTATCACCATATCGTTAAATTTAAGGTTGTTTCATTGTGGTTAGTTATGAGCTCCCATAAATTTTATGTAATATCGACTGATGTTATCCATTTTTAATTTGAGAGAAGTATGAGCTCCGATAAATTTAATGTGGTATCAACTGCTGTTATCCATTTTTGATTTTTGATTTCAGGTAACATCTGAGAGGCCACACTGCACGCAGTCTGCGTACTTCAGACTCGTAGGCCCTTGATCAAATCATAATTACGGCACCATTTTTTTTTTTTGCTGAAAATCTAAAATAAATCTCATAGTATGATCACTCGTAATTCCCAAACAGATCCTTCGAATGTATTTTCATTGCCTCAAAAAAATTTCCAAATGTACCATTTTTTGCTCATTTGAATGAGAGCCTGGCCGTAACGCCGGAATATAGTCACGAGATTTTTTTTCGGTGACGATGTACGTTCGCGAGAAGAATTTCGTTCTGCGCGTGTGGATGTACATTCCACAGATATTACTGTGTGTGTGCTACTCAGTCGTGCCATTTGAGTGTACATCTTTGCATAGTTTTCCTTTTAAGATGTAAACAGTGCCCAGTTCAGTTGCTAACTGACCAGTGAGTGGTTCCGAAGATGTCGGATGTGCGGTGCGTTGGGTCTGCTAGGACAACAACAGACTGGCGTGGTGCTATGGCAGAAGCACATACTGAGGGAGCTAGCTGCTGGGACGCCAGCGAACAATTTATGCCAAGTAAGACGAAGAGGACTATTCTAAAATTATGAGCCGTCTCAAAAGTGTTTATCATTAGTAAATCTTGTAGTTGAGACTGACAATCAATCTACAATAACTGACAGTTTCGCCTAGAGAGAGATACAGGAAATCCGCCCCCCCCCCCCCCCCCCCTATCTCAATGAATTTTGGTTGTGATGACAGGTCGATGAGTAGTGTAGCCCGAGATCCAAATTAGGTTGGAAGGGCATAATTTGATTGAGAGTTGTTTGTGCCATTGATTATGAACGACGAGTAAACGTTGTGCGAGCAGATTGCCCTGTAGCGTAGCCAAGTGTTTCCGTCCGCGCCATATTTAAAACACTTTCTCTAGCTGTATACAAAAGTCGCACAAAAGCGACGAAAACTACGTTTCTGGGGAGGGGGGGGGGGGAGGTCAGGGGAGGGGAGAGTCCACTATGCAACTCTCACTACAATTTTTAATAACCGCCGAAACTAGCCGAAATAGAATTTTTACTATATTTCCGTTTGTGGGAAAATAGTAGTTCTCCTCTTTCGGCAGCAACTAAAATATACAGGCGACTTATTAGTGTTTTTTTTCTTTTTTTTAACTCGGAATCAAGATCTCATTAGAAGCAGAGCTTTTTTTTACGTTAATTGATTCGTGGTCTATAGCAAACAATGCAATGTATTGGTAAATTCTTTGAAGTGTGACGTGTGTTACATAGACGGCGTCTGCAATGTTCGTAAGGCCAAGTTTGTATATATTCGGTGTCTGTTTTTTTGGGCATATAGTGTATAATTAAGGCGAGGAGGATAATGTGCAAGGAGCACGACATTAGCAGTCTGTGGAGGAATTGGGAATTTGGTTCTGACGGACGGCATGCATGGGCATTTCGTGCAATTGGGTTGACCACTGCGAAATTTGGACACAGTGATCATTGCATCTGCCTAGTAACCGGGAGACTCGGGTTCTAATCGTGGTCTGGCACAAATTTTCAACAGTTCCCATTGACTTAAATCGGTGCCCATTGTCAGATAATGGGAAATACAGAAGCGTCCGATCCTACCCGTCGGCTTTGACCCATGACGTCACAAATATGGCGGAAACGACCATAAACGACAATTCCAATATGGCGGATATAAAAACGTTGCATACGTATCATAAAGACGAAAATACATAGAAAAACAACACACACACAGGTTTCACAAAAAGCCTAATGACTCTAACGGGACAAGCGTGGGAAATTGGGGGTTTTTGGGTGGGCAGAAACTAAATATAAACAAATTTAGCCACCCACCGCCATACAAAACCACGCAAGACGACGAAAAAAATCGACATCACAAAACTCACCAAATACCACAAAACACATTCTTATCAGGAATCGGACACTTCCCTTGACCTATATAGATCTACAGTAGCTCCCGATCCCATAAATTGGGATCGAACACTTCCCTTAACCTATATAGCTCAACAGCATCTCCCGATCCCATCCCCCAATACAAAAATCAAAATACACCGCAAAACAGCGAACAAACACTTCCCTTAACCTACATATATCTACAGCAGCTCCCGATCCCATAAATTGGGATCGAACACTTCCCTTGACCTATATAGCTCAACAGCATCTCCCGATCCCATCCCCCAATACAAAACCGAGCGAGGTGGCGCAGTGGTAAGACACTGGACTCGCATTCGGGAGGACGACGGTTCAATCCCGCGTCCGGCCATCCTGATTTAGGTTTTCCGTGATTTCCCTAAATCACTCCAGGTAAATGCCGGGATGGTTCCTCTGAAAGGGCACGGCCGACTTCCTTCCCCATCCTTCCCTAATCCGATGAGACCGATGACCACGCTGTCTGGTCTCCTTCTCCAAAACCAACCAACCAACCAACCCAATACAAAAACCAAAACACACCGCAAAACATTCCGAACAAACACTTCCCTTCACCTACATATATCTACAGCAGCTCCCGATCCCAAAAATGGGATCGAACACTTCCCTTGACCTATATAGCTCAACAGCAACTCCCGATCCCATCTCCCATTACAAAAATCAACATACTCCACCAAACATTGAGATTGAACACTTCCCTCCAACTATATAGCTCAACAGCAGCTACCAATCCCATAACTTAGGATCGACCACTACCCTTGACCTATGTAACTCAAAAACATCTCCCAATACGAATACCAATACCAACCTTCACAGCCACAAATTTCAATGAAACACTTCCCTATACCCCAATACACAACACGTACGCCAAAAACAAACAAAAGGGAACTTACCACAAGAAAGTTCCAGCCACACAAACTAGATTGGCCACCACAATCACACACAAATGCACACGCAAACGTACACACACACACACACACACACACACACACACACACACACACGCACACGCACATGCACACGCACACGCACACACACACACAAACCAAGAAAAAATACTGAACCAAAAGAAAAACCCAACCCACCCACACCTCAACCCCCTCCCCCCCCCCACAACCCCAAAATAAAAAATCCACAAACAAAAACCAAATACAACATAAAAAACATCTCAATCACACAACTCAACAAAAACTTCAACAAAATAGATCCTCCACAACTAAAACAAAAAATAAATACACTCCCCCTCCCCCCCACCTTAACAAATACTATACAACAAAATAAACCACCCACCCCACCCTGAACCACAGCCACCCACCCACCTACCCAGCCCACCCCAACTAACCACTTTCGGCCTATACATTTTACCCACAGCCCTTAAAAAAACCAGAACAATACAATAGCCCTCTGGGACACTCTTCCGCCAACAGTACTCATCTAAATGAGACTGAAGGTTGGAAGAGCGCCTCTTCCCCCTCCCAAGAACTTCACTTAACCGCCCCCCACATTCCCCCCAATTGTATTAGTACAAGCCCCTGTATCATAATTCTTAAACTCTAAACTATGGTTCACTACTAAATGATTAAATCCCCTCTCACCCAACCCCCTATAGGAAGAACAAGCATCAGAAACTATTGTGGACCCCGGCTCTATATATTCCTCAATTAACCCCACTAATTCAGCCTTCGACCTCCCTTCCACAACCCTAAAAACACATTCGGAACCCCCACCCCCCGGAACAACTGCCCCCCACACCGAAAGACCAGCCACAGACTTCCCCCTCCCATACTTCCTTTTCCCAAACTGTGACTCGTCCACCTCCACAACCACCCCATGCCCCCCCAACTTACCCCTGTACTTAATAAATTCCGAACACACTTCACGACAAAAGGAATACCAACCTAAAACAGTCCTCTCACTCACACCAGTCTCATGCGCGCAAAAACTCTGTGGGGATCTATAACAAAAATAATATGTAACAAGCACAATCTCACGCATGCCCAATCTAGACTTCTCGAACCAGGTACCGCACCGTATGGAACGCCATATGTCATCTTTGCGACAGCGCCACATGTAACCGTCCCTGGTCCGAGAGGCCGGAACTTTAACCAATTTCATTGGTTCGCGGCACACACCGCACTCCACGACTTCGGCAATTAAGCCAAATGGCTGAAGAAATTTAATCAGCTCTAAAGCTGTCTCCCCCATCATAGCCCTCAACCGAGAACTATTAATCCGGTCTTTCATATCCATTCCTGAACAAAAAACCACAACCGAATACACTTAATAACAAACTCACCCGCCGTACAGCAATCATCATTACATTAACCATCACACAAAACCGTTAACTCACTGATACAAATTCCGCTTCAAAAAGACGCACGCAGCACTCACCACTGTGCAACAGCAAACTGAGCCCAACACACCAAACAAACGAAAACCATGAACATACCACCAGAGGGCACAACAAACAACAACACGACATCTAGAAACACGCCACACTCACAAACCAAACTCCGCGCCGTAATGACGTCACACACCACAACACCCTTACGTCACGGGTCAAAGCCGACGCGTGAGATCGGATGTTTCTGTTGACCCAGGTAATGTTATTAATTGTTTCGCTCTTAAATTGTATTTGGTTCACGAAACGTCGTTTCGCTCTTTCATGGATAACAGCTTTGGAAAGCGTACAGGCTGTACAGGTTATATTGATAATCGCTCGTCGTTAGTCCAAGGCAACTATAGCGATTTTTAAACACAGATGTAGTGCATATTAAGCCTACATACATATTTGGGTCCTGTGTTTCTTTACCAAGAACGTCTTCGTAGGTAATTTCCCTATAGTGATTTTTTGTTTATTTATAGACGGCTGACTTCGATGAAATACTAAACACACATCCGAAGTTTCTTCTGATGCTGCAGATACTGTTTTATCCGTACTAGGTGCACAAACTCATTTAATACTGAAGGACACAATTTGTCTCCACATTTAGCAATTTTTCATAATATAGCTTCGATATATTCTTCTGTAATTCTTGTTTATAGTTAATCCTAAAACACATTCCATCAATTATTCGATATGTGGTTTCATCCCTTTCGTAGCCTAGAGTTCCTAAACGGTCGATAATAATAATAATTTCCTTTCTCACTTTTATTTCCTGTAGAATCTCCTGTTTATGGTTTTTGCTAACCTGTTTCACGTTCTCACTTTTATTATTTTTATTTTTCTAGTTTTGTGACTGGTAGCCAAATTTTCTTTGAATTAGGTTTTTAATTCTGAAATGCTGTTGTTGTTGTTGTGGTCTTCAGTCCTGAGACTGGTTTGATGCAGCTCTCCATGCTACTCTATCCTGTGCAAGCTTCTTCATCTCCCAGTACCTACTGCAACCTACATCCTTCTGAATCTGCTTAGTGTATTCATCTCTTGGTCTCCCTCTACGATTTTTACCCTCCACGCTGCCCTCCAATGCTAAATTTGTGATCCCTTGATGCCTCAAAACATGTCCTACCAACCGATCCCTTCTTCTAGTTAGGTTGTGCCACAAACTTCTCTTCTCCCCAATCCTATTCAATATCTCCTCATTAGTTACGTGTTCTACCCACCTTATCTTCAGCATTCTTCTGTAGCACCACATTTCGAAAGCTTCTATTCTCTTCTTGTCCATGTTTCACTTCCATACATGGCTACACTCCATACAAATACTTTCAGAAACGACTTCCTGACACTTAAATCTATACTCGATGTTAACAAATTTCTCTTCTTCAGAAACGCTTTCCTTGCCATTGCCAGTCTACATTTTATGTCCTCTCTACTTCGACCATCATCAGTTATTTTACTCCCTAAATAGCAAAACTCCTTTACTACTTTAAGTGTCTCATTCCTAATCTAATTCCCTCAGCATCACCAGATTTAATTCGACTACATTCCATTAAACTCGTTTTGCTTTTGTTGATGTTCATCTTATACCCTCCTTTCAAGACACTGTCCATACCGTTCAACTGCTCTTCCAAGACCTTTGCTGTCTCTGACAGAATTACAATGTCATCGGCGAACCTCAAAGATTTTACTTCTTCTCCATGAATTTTAATACCTACTCCGAATTTTTCTTTTGGTCCATTACTGCTTGCTCAATATACAGATTGAATAACATCGGGGAGAGGCTACAACCCTGTCTCACTCCTTTCCCAACCACTGTTTCCCTTTCATGCCCCTCGACTCTTATAACTGCCATCTGGTTTCTGTACAAATTGTAAATAGCCTTTCGCTCCTTGTATTTTACCCCTGCCACCTTCTGAATTTGAAAGAGAGTATTCCAGTTAACGTTGTCAAAAGCTTTCTCTAAGTCTACAAATGCTAGAAACGTAGGTTTGCCTTTTCTTAATCTTTCTTCTAAGATAAGTCGTAAGGTTAGTATTGCCTCACGTGTTCCAACATTTCTACGGAATCCAAACTGATCTTCCCCGAGGTCCGCTTCTACCAGTTTTTCCATTCGTCTGTAAAGAATTCGCGTTAGTATTTTGCAGCTGTGACTTATTAAACTGATAGTTCGGTAATTTTCACATCTGTCAACACCTGCTTTCTTTGGGATTGGAATTATTATATTCTTCTTGATGTCTGTGGGTATTTCGCCTGTCTCATACATCTTGCTCACCAGATGGTAGAGTTTTGTCATGACTGGCTCTCCGAAGGCCATCAGTAGTTCTAATGGAATGTTGTCTACTCCCGGGGCCTTGTTTCGACTCAGGTCTTTCAGTGCTCTGACAAACTCTTCACGCAGTATCTTATCTCCCATTTCATCTTCATCTACATCCTCTTCAATTTCCATTATATTGTCCTCAAGTACATCGCCCTTGTATAAACGCTCTATATACTCCTTCCACCTTTCTGCCTTCCCTTCTTTGCTTAGAACTGGGTTTCCATCTGAGCTCTTGATATGCATACAATTGAATCTCTTTTCTCCAAAGGTCTCTTTAGTTTTCCTGAAGGCAGTATCTATCTTACCCCTAGTGATATGCGCCTCTACATCCTTACATTTGTCCTCTAGCCATCCCTGCTTAGCCATTTTGCACTTCCTGTCGATCTCATTTTTGAGACGTTTGTATTCCTTTTTGCCTGCTTCATTTACTGCATTTTTATATTTTCTCCTTTCTTCAATTAAATTCAATATTTCTTCTGTTACCCAAGGATTTCTATTAGACCTCGTCTTTTTACCTACTTGATCGTCTGCTGCCTTCACTACTTCATCCCTCAGAGCTACCCATTCTTCTTCTACTGTATTTCTTTCCCCCATTCCTGTCAATTGTTCCCTTATGCTCTCCCTGAAACTCTCTACAACCTCTGGTTCTTTCAGTTTATCCAGGTCCCATCTCCTTAAATTCTCACCTTTTTGCAGTTTCTTCAGTTTCAATCTGCCGTTCATAACCAATAGATTGTGGACGGAATCCACAGCTGCCCCTGGAAATGTCTTACAATTTAAAACCTGGTTCCTAAATCTCTGGCTTACCATTATATAATCTATCTGATACCTTTTAGTATCTCCAGGATTCTTCCAGGTATACAACCTTCTTTTATGATTCTTGAACCAAGTGTTGGCTATGATTAAGTTATGCTCTGTGCAAAATTCTACAAGGCGGCTTCCTCTTTCATATCTTCCCCCCAATCCATATTCACCCACTGTTTCCTTCTCTCCCTTTTCCTACTGACGAATTCCAGTCACCCATGACTATTAAATTTTCGTCTCCCTTCACCACCTGAATAATTTCTTTTATGTCGTCATACATTTCATCAATTTCTTCATCATCTGCAGAGCTAGTTGGCATGTAAACTTGTACTACTGTAGTAGGCATGGGCTTTGTGTCTATCTTGGCCACAATAATGCGTTCACTATGCTGTTTGTAGTAGCTAAGCCGCACTCCTAATTTTTTATTCATTATTAAACCTACTCCTGCATTACCCCTATTTGATTTTGTATTTATAACCCTGTAATCACCTGACCAAAAGTCTTGTTCCTCCTGCCACCGAACTTCACTAATTCCCACTATTTCTAACTTTAACCTATCCATTTCCCTTTTTAAATTTTCTAACCTACCTGCCCGATTAAGGGATCTGACATCCCACGCTCCGATCCGTAGAATGCCAGTTTTCTTCCTCCTGATAACGACGTCCTCTTGAGTAGTCCCCTCCCGGAGATCCGAATGGGGGACTATTTTACCTCCGGAATATTTTACCCAAGAGGACGCCATCATCATTTAATCGTACAGTAAAGCTGCATGTCCTCGGGAAATATTACGGCTGTAGTTTCCCCTTGCTTTCAGCTTCTGAAATAGTAACAGTTAAAGGTCAAGTGAAGATTGCGATCTATTTGAGGAGAGTGGTTCGGAGATTTTTCATATTAGACGTACACAGGTCATGGAGATCCTTATGTATATAAATTTACTTCATGTGTAATGTAGCCCATTCTCTTGTCATGATCTCGGCTGTATCGTAGCGCATTGTCTCGGTTAGGTTGGAGATTTTGGTTGAGAGTCGCCGAAATCAACGAAAGTGATTACGAAGTAAAGACTGTGCTAACAGAACGATCTGTAGCGTAGTACAAAACGTTCTTTCTGTCCTTTTAAAATCTCTTTTAATTTAAAAAAGTTAAAGCTGCAAGATACAATCACAACTATTATGTAATAGAGAAATCCCAGACTATTGTGGTGTATGTTGTTTCCGTACACTAATTTTTTGTCAGTGAATATATATTTTTTACTCATTTGCCGGATTTCAGTTTTCCGCGTTTTGCGGCGAAAAACCTTTCCTGTGAAGGCCCATTAGCTTGTCGGTTATATTCGTGACTATCTCGACGGTTAGTAATTTCATGTTAGTCTGTCCACCTGTGTCATTCTTAACATCGAATATAGTTTTAAGTATTAGGAAGGCTAATATTAAGGTAATGCACGAGTAGGTCTAATGATGAATAAAATAAAATAGGAATGTGGGTAAGCTACTACAAACAGCATGTTGTTGTTGTCTTCAGTCCTGAGACTGGTTTGATGCAGCTCTCCATGCTACCCTATCCTGTGGAGGCTTCATCCCCCAGTACTTACTGCAACCCACATCCTTCTGAATCTGCTTAGTGTATTCATCTCTTGGTCTCCCTTTACGATTTTTACCCTCCACGCTGCCATCCAATGCTAAATTTGTGATCCCTTGATGCCTCAAAACATGTCCTACCAACCGATCCCTTCTTCTAGTCAAGTTGTGCCACAAACTTCTCTTCTCCCCAATTCTGTTCAATACATCCTCATTAGTTATGTGATCTACCCATCTAATCTTCAACATTCTTCTGTAGCACCACATTTCGAAAGCTTCTATTCTCTTCTTGTCCAAACTATTTATCGTCCATGTTTCACTTCCATACATGGCTACACTCCATACAAATACTTTCAAAAACGACTTCCTGACACTTAAATCTATACTCGATGTTAACAAATTTCTCTTCTTCAGAAACGCTTTCCTTGCCATTGCCAGTCTACATTTTATATCTTCTCTACTTCGACCATCATCAGTTATTTTGCTCCCCAAATAGCAAAACTTATTTACTACTTTAAGTGTCTCATTCCCTAATCTAATTCCCTCAGCATCACCCGGCTTAATTCGACCACATTCCATTACCCTCGTTTTGCTTTTGTTGATGTTCATCTCATATCCTCTTTTCAAGACACTGTCCATTCCGTTCAACTGCTCTTCCAAGTCCTTTGCTGTCTCTGATAGAATTACAATGTCATCGGCAAACCTCAAAGTTTTTATTTCTTCTCCATGGATTTTAATACCTACTCCGATTTTTTATTTTGTTTCCTTTACTGCTTGCTCAATATGCAGATTCAATAACATCGGGGAGAGGCGACAACCCTGTCTCACTCCCTTCCCAACCACTGCTTCCCTTTCGTGCCCCTCGACTCTTATAACTATCTTGTTTCTGTACAAATTGTAAATAGCCTTTCGCTCCCTGTGTTTTACCCCTGACACCTTTAGAATTAGAAAGAGAGTATTCTAGTCAACATTGTCAAAAGCATTCTCTAAGTCTACAAATGCTAGAAACGTAGGTTTGCCTTTCCTTAATCT
Source organism: Schistocerca nitens (assembly GCF_023898315.1). Taxonomy (NCBI): domain Eukaryota; kingdom Metazoa; phylum Arthropoda; class Insecta; order Orthoptera; family Acrididae; genus Schistocerca; species Schistocerca nitens. The sequence goes on from NC_064625.1 coordinate 59,106,167, forward strand.
TTCTTCTAAGATAAGTCGTAAGGTCTTGCATCACGTGTTCCAACATTTATACGGAATCCAATCTGCTCTTCCCCGAGGTCGGCATCCACCAGTTTTTCCATTCGTCTGTAAAGAATTCGCGTTAGTATTTTACAGCTGTGACTTATTAAACTGATAGTTCGGTAATTTTCACATCTGTCAACACCTGCTTTCTTTGGGATTGGAATTATTATATTCTTCTTGAAGTCGGAGGGTATTTCGCCTGTCTCATACATCTTGCTTACCAGATGGTAGAGTTTTGTCAGGACAGGTTCTCCCAAAAGCGTCAGTAGTTCTAATGGAACGTTGCTTTGGTACACAGGCTGGAACTTGTAACATTATGTGATTGCCTTATCATTTTAAATCATTCATTAATCGAGCAGTCGCTCGGCAACAGCTACAGTTAGCAAATAATGTTGCGAAAATGTAAAAGGTGAACGACCTGTGATGTAACTTGTTATTGTCGAAGCGCCGTCAGAGATGCTGTGAGTTATTGACTTTGAAAACCGCGGCGCGAAAAACGGACAGAAGAAGAACATTTTTACACATTTTGTTTAGATGTACGAGATATTCTCGATGAACAGTTACTCATTCTTCTGTTGTCTCCTATAATTTGTGTCGGACGCGCATGTCTTGCCGCCGTATTATTATTGTCAAAATTAATATTGTTCTAGTGTAAAGTAAATGTGTAATACTAAAAGTGCCTAGCAGTAAATTTATTGTGTGACGTGTATGTGAAAACGTCAAAGGAATTGTTTTCATTAAGAGAAGTGCCAGTAAAAACGGCATCCATGTTAATTTCTTCATTGCAGTGTAAGTTCGTCTATTAATTGCCATAAATTCAGAGTTAAATGGAACTGGTGTATGGACTATTCATTTACTATAGAATCTATGTCTCACTTCTTCATGAAATTATTTAATTTTCTATATGTTTCTGCCAAATAGAGAGTTCACAGTCACGAATTCTTTCGTCGAGTTCGGACGGAAGTTGCATGCGGTGAAATATTTTCTCCGCGCCATGATCTATTGGTAAATGCATGATAAACTACGGTCCCTTAGGAAATTCATGTTGAGCTATCCAAAATAATTATATTTTGAATAGGCATTTACTCTCCTCTGCAATGCAACTTCCGACTGATCAGACGATCCAACAACAAACAGCCGCACACGGTCGGCGTTCGCAAATATGTTTCCGCCGCTGATTATAGCTATATGTTACAGCACAAAAGTAACATATTGTTATAATTAGAGACTACGAACGGGGACATTTATAACTGTATGTTTATGTATACACATTACGTAAACATATCGTTATAAACTCCAGTTAAGCACCATCCCCAGTGTTACCTGCTCACCTTTGTTGGGCACTTAAAAAATGTCCCTGTACAGAGACAGCCATTCATTGATTCATACACACAGGCTTGACAGACAACCGTTTTGGCAGATCTCAGCTGAGTAGCACTCACTACATCGCAGAACTAGTACCTGCTGGCCACATGCGGAATCTAAGGCCGGTATTATACCACGATATTTTTTTGTAAGAGATGGTTCATCAAATACTTACATCAAAAAAAGTTTATAGTGTAATAAGGAACTTTGTCAAATCTCGCCTTTTGTCAAAGAAATATGATCAGATCTAGGGCTTCGCCGTAGATTTGATCATAAAAGTCGTTCGTCTTCTGTTCCCTGCAGTGTGAAATGTAACCACTTGAAGCGCTGGCATCACTACAGCTATTTGATATCTGAAGCGTGTTTGTAAACATGGCTGCAAGGTTGTGTGTGTGTGTGTGTGTGTGTGTGTGTGTGTGTGTGTGTGTGTGTGTGTGTGTGTCCACAGTCACAGCTACAGCCATCCACCTCTACACCAAGCCAGCTAAAAGCAAGCTGTCATAGAGGACGACACACCTTAAAATAAAAAATATTTGCTGCTCTCCTATTCTAGTTCGTCTACATTTGAACTGTGGATGCCACAAGATAAAAAGTGTTCATCTGTTTCGTACTTTTAATTCATTTTGTATTTGTTGGAAAACTAATTGTATTAATTAAATTATTCGAAAATAAAATAGTTCTTAATTACCTACATAGTGAACTAAACACATATTTATCTTCACATATCCCTCGTTCAGTGCATTATAAATCACTTGACACGTTTCTGTACTTCTTGTGGTTAATGTGCACTATGGTATTTAAAGGGCTGTATAGCTAGTTAGAGTAGCTCTCTCCTGTAGTAAGATATCACAGTGTTACGGTGAACCTGTCTTATGCACATCTAGCACTCCGAAGTGAGTGTTCTGCTCTCTAATATTAGGAGCCACTATACTGAGAAGGTACTAAAATTCACTCTCTTCTATCCGTAAGTAATTTGTATAAGATCTGACGTCCACTACTTGCAGCTCTCATGACAAATTTTGCTGAATGTTTGTATCGTCTCGACATAAGACCCATGGCTTGACCCAACCTTTTTTTCCACCGCTTCTCTTCTAAATGCATACACAATGCAACTGCGGTACAAGCAACTGCAGCGCATAATAACCGGTTATTGTGGCCCACCATCTTGCACTTTGACAAAAAATATGACGACAATGTAACACTCCTTCCTAGCGACACGCAAAGAGCCTTGTCGAGGAGCCTTGTCAAGGAAATGTGACAAATATTTGATCATATTTCTTTGTCAAAGAAGTATGATAGTGTAATACAGGCCTGAGGTATGTTGAAAGGGATTCCATTCACTCTCGTGCCTAGAAATTAGTGTCCCTGTAGACAGGTACATCTTTAAGGTGTCCGAGAAAGGTGCGCAGAAGACACCGAGGATGTTGCCGAACTGGGGGTTCTTAGAGGGACCCTTGCCATTTTATTCACGCATGTGTGAATGTGTAGCCCTTCCGTGATAACACCAGAGGATGGCCTGATATAACATGGCTGAAAAAGCATAATTGTCCCTTGCGACTTCAGATCAAGTTCAAATTCCGTCGAATGGTTCAGACAGGTATGTAATTGTAACACCCTGTATAGCAAAGAAAAAGTGTGCTGAGGCACACCCCAAAGAAAGGGGTCGATGACGTCGTTTTGTTGCTCAATGCCCTGTTATTTTTGACCGCGAAATGTGTGGTTGCAAGAGAAGGCGTGCTTCTAGTGACGCCCTTTACAGGGTCTGGTGCATTGTCATCATGCAGCTTCCGTTCATTGGCGATGACTGGCCTCACGCAGTGGACCCTGGCTTTCAGTCTCTTGGTCACTTACACCTGACACCGAAACACCGTCAGCATGGCTTTAACCTTCGATTTGCTCATGCCAGCCTCTTTTGGTCTTGGGGCTGCTGCAGTGTGCAATTCGGCACTATTGCGCTTTGTCTCCAGGTCGTACTGAAACACCCTGGTTTCGTCTCCGGTGATTTATCTAAAAATTCCGGATCAGGTTAAAGGCTCTGCAGATTTTCTTGCGTCCATACGTGCTTGAATGTCTTAGAAGATCTTCGGGACCATCTTGGCGCAGATCTCCTTCGTCGACAATTCTTTGGTAATGATGTTGTGCACTGTCATTTTGCAAGTCTGAGGTGGTCTCCTATCATCTTGACACTCATCTGACGGTCGGTGTTCGATAAAACGCCTACACGGCCGATGTAAACGTCAGTTTTGCTGGTTGAAGGGCGTCCGGAATGGTCCTCGTCCTCAGCTCTCCTCGCCCTATTTAAAGTTCTTCACCTACCTGAAAATCTGGACTTTTGACAGACAATCATCGCCGTAGGCTTGACGAAACATATCCAACGTTTCCGTATCCTATTTTCCTAGTTTCACACTAAACTGTTGTTGCACCACAACCGACGACTTTGTGACGTGTCCACTCAACGCGACTGGCACGCCGCGCGTTTTCGGCCCCCCCGGCGAGCGCGCCCTGTGAAGTACAGTCGCGTCAGCAGAGAATCAGTCTCATTAATTTTTATGAAAACCCTGTATGTCATTCCCTGAGATCGTTTCATGTTGATTCTGAGAAGCGGTGCATCTCAAAAGTTTTCCTCGGTCACCTATACGAAAACCGCGTGATTCCAACGCTGGGTGCGCGGTTTTGGCCTCTATGACATAGGCGTCAAGAGAAGGGGTGAAATGTGGGTAACAGGGGTGTGACGCCCTTCCTATCGCGTGACACGACCGCGGTGATGTTGGACAGGATTATGGGGAAAGTTGTTGCCAATGTGACTTCATTAACCCATTTTAAATGTCACATGAACTTTTGAGCTCTGGCCTTTCTCTGGCATGTGTTGACCCTTGCAGTTTGAAGCGTCGCTGACGCCGAGTGTGAAGTCGCAGAGCGCCACGTTTCAGAACTATTACACAGGAAGGTTGCAGGCACCTTTGAGCCAAACTTCTAACTTCGACTCTGCAGTGGGAAACAGTTAGGGGGCTTGGAAAAAGTTACCCTTTAGTTGTGTTCAACAGTGTCTGAGGATAGTATTGATACTGTCTACAAGGTTATTAACGTACACGGTCCGGCAAAAGGACCTCCCGTACGTGATGAAGACACACTGTGAGCTATAGTGGGGATACTAATAACGATAGGTGGTATCGATCGATGCTGGTATGCCTGCCATTTTCAGTAGGCGCAGTGGCTTGACTAGGTGAGGACAGTACGTTTGTTGTACACTATGTGGACAAAAGTATCCTGGCTGAAAATGACCCAGAAGTTCGTGGCGCCCTCCATCAGTAATGCTGGACTCCAGTATGGTGTTGGCCCACCCCTAGCCTTGATGACAGCTTCCACTCTCGCAGGCATATGTTCAATCAGGTGCTGGGAAGTTTCTTGGGGAGTGGCAGCCCACTCTTCACTGAGTGCTGCACTGAAGAGAGGTATCGATGTCGATCGGTGAGGCCTGACACCAAGTTGGCGTTCCAAAGCATCCCAAGGATTCAGGCCAGGACTCTGTGCAGGCCAGTCCTTTTCAGGGATGTTAGTGTCGTGTAACCACTCGGCCACAGGCCATGCATTGTGAACAGGTGCTCCATCGTGTTAAAAGATGCAATCGCCATCCCCGAATTGCTCTTCAACAGTGAAAGCATGAAGGTGCTTAAAACATAAAGGTAGGCCTGTGGTGTGATAGTGCCACGCAAAACAACAAGGGGTCAAGCCCCTTCCATGAAAAACACGACCACACAATAACACCAGAGCCTCCGAATTTTACTATTGGCACTACACTCACTGGCAGATGACGTTCACCAGGCATTCGCCATACACACAACCTGCCATCGGATCGCCACATTGTGTACCGTGATTCGTCACTCCAGATAACGTTTTTCCACTGTCCAATGTTTGCGCCTTTTACATCAAGCGAGGCGTCGTTTGGCCTTACTGGCGTGATGTGTGGCTAATGAGCAACTGCTCGACTGTGAAATCCAAGTTTCCTCACCTTCCTAACTGCCATAATACTAGCAGTGGATCCTGATGCAGTTTGGAATTCCTGTGTGATGGTCTGTATAGATGCCTGCCTGTAACACATTATATCTGTCTTCAACTGTCGGCAGTCTCTGTCAGTCAACAGACGAGGTCGGCCTGTACGCTTTTGTGCTGTACGTGTCCCTTCACGTTTCCACTTCGCTTTCTTTTTTTGGTCATCAGTCTACTGACTGGTTTGATGCGGCCCGCCACGAATTCCTTTCCTGTGCTAACCTCTTCATCTCAGAGTAGCACTTGCAACCTACGTCCTCAATTATTTGCTTGACGTATTCCAATCTCTGTCTTCCTCTACAGTTTTTGCCCTCTACAGCTCCCTCTAGTACCATGGAAGTCATTCCCTCATATCTTAGCAGATGTCCTATCATCCTGTCCCTTCTCCTTTTTTCCACATATTCCTTTCCTCTCCGATTCTGCGTAGAACCTCCTCATTGCTTACCTTATCAGTCCACCTAATTTTCAACATTCGTCTATAGTACCACATCTCAAATGCTTCGATTCTCTTCTGTTCCGGTTTTCCCACAGTCCATGTTTCACTACCATACAATGTTGTACTCCAGACGTACATCCTCAGTAATTTCTTCCTCAAATTAAGGCCGGTATTTGATATTAGTAGACTTCTCTTGGCCAGAAATGTCTTTTTTGCCATAGCAAGTCATCTTTTGATGTCCTCCTTGCTCCGTCCGTCATTGGTTATTTTATTGCCTAGGTAGCAGAATTCCTTAACTTCATTGACTTCGTGACCATCAATCCTGATGTTAAGTTTCTCGCTGTTCTCATTTCTACTACTTCTCATTACCTTCGTCTTTCTCCGATTTACTCTCAAACCATACTGTGTACTCATTAGACTGTTCATTCCGTTCAGCAGATCATTTAATTCTTCTTCACTTTCACTCACGATAGCAATGTCATCAGCGAATCGTATCATTGATATCCTTTCACCTTGTATTTTAATTCCACTCCTGAACCTTTCTTTTATTTCCATCATTGCTTCCTCGATGTACAGATTGAAGAGTAGAGGCGAAAGGCTACAGCCTTGTCTTACACCCTTCTTAATATGAGCACTTCGTTCTTGATCGTCCACTCTTATTATTCCCTCTTGGTTGTTGTACATATTGTATATGACCCGTCTCTCCCTATAGCTTACCCCTACTTTTTTCAGAATCTCGAACAGCTTGCACCATTTTATATTGTCGAAAGCTTTTTCCAAGTCGACAAATCCTATGCAAGTGTCTTGATTTTTCTTTAGCCTTACTTCCATTATTAGCCGTAACGTCAGAATTGCCTCTCTCGTCCCTTTACTTTTCCTAAAGCCAAACTGATCGTCACCTAGCGCATTCTCAATTTTCTTTTCTATTCTTCTGTATATTATTCTTGTAAGCAGCTTCGATGCATGAGCTATTAAGCTGATTGTGCGATAATTCTCGCACTTGTCAGCTCTTGCCGTCTTCTGAATTGTGTGGATGATGCTTTTCCGAAAGTCAGATGGTATATCGCCAGACTCATGTATTCTGCACACCAACGTGAATAGTCGTTTTGTTGTCACTTCCCCCAATGATTTTAGAAATTCTGATGGAATGTTATCTATCCCTTCTGCCTTATTTGACCATAAGTCCTCCAAAGCTCTTTTAAATTCCGATTCTAATACTGGATCCCCTATCTCTTCTAAATCGACTCCTGTTTCTTCTTCTATCACATCAGACAAATCTTCACCCTCATAGAGGCTTTCAATGTATTCTTTCCACCTATCTGCTCTCTCCTCTGCATTTAACAGTGGAATTACCGTTGCACTCTTATTGTTACCACCGTTGCTTTTAATGTCACCAAAGGTTGTTTTGACTTTCCTGTATGCTGAGTCTGTCCTTCCGACAATCATATCTTTTTCGATGTCTTCACATTTTTCCTGCAGCCATTTCGTCTTAGCTTCCCTGCACTTCTTATTTATTTCATTCCTCAGCGACTTGTATTTCTATATTCCTGATTTTCCCAGAACATGTTTGTACTTCCTCCTTTCATCAATCAACTGAAGTATTTCTTCTGTTACCCATGGTTTCTTCGCAGCTACCTTCTTTGTACCTAGGTTTTCCTTCCCAACTTCTGTGATGGCCCTTCTTAGAGATGTCCATTCCTCTTCAACTGTACTGCCTACTGCGCTATTCCTTATTGTTGTATCTATAGCGTTAGAGAACTTCAAACGTATCTCGTCATTCCTTAGTACTTCCGTATCCCACTTCTTTGCGTATTGATTCTTCCTGACTAATGTCTTGAACTTCAGCCTACTCTTCATCACTACCATATTGTGATCTGAGTCTATATCTGCTCCTGGGTACGCCTTACAATCCAGTATGTGATTTCGGAATCTCTGTCTGACCATGATGCAATCTAATTGAAATCTTCCCGTATCTCCCGGCCTTTTCCAAGTATACCTCCTCCTCTTGTGATTCTTGAACAGGGTATTCGCTATTACTAGCTGAAACTTGTTACAGAACTCAGTTAGTCTTTCTCCTCTTTCATTCCTTGTCCCAAGACCATATTCTCCCGTAACCTTTTCTTCTATTCCTTCCCCTACAACTGCATTCCAGTCGCCCATGACTATTAGATTTTCGTCCCCCTTTACATACTGCATTACCCTTTCAATATCCTCATACACTTTCTCTATCTGTTCATCTTCAGCTTGCGACGTCGGCATGTATACCTGAACTATCGTTGTCGGTGTTGGTCTGCTGTCGATTCTGATTAGAACAACCCAGTCACTGAACTGTTCACAGTAACACACCCTCTGCCCTACCTTCCTATTCATAACGAATCCTACACCTGTTATACCATTTTCTGCTGCTGTTGATATTACCCGATACTCATCTGACAAGAAATCCTTGTCTTCCTTCCACTTCACTTCACTGATCCCTACTATATCTAGATTGAGCCTTTGCATTTCCCTTTTCAGATTTTCTAGTTTCCCTACCACGTTCAAGCTTCTGACATTCCACGCCCCGACTCGTAGAACGTTATCCTTTCGTTGATTATTCAACCTTTTTCTCATGGTAACCTCCCCCTTGGCAGTCCCCTCCCGGAGATCCGAATGGGGGACTAATCCGGAATCTTTTGCCAATGGAGAGATCATCATGACACTTCTTCAAATACAGGCCACATGTCCTGTGGATACACGTTACGTGTCTTTAATGCAGTGGTTTCCAATGCCTTCTGCATCCTCATGTCGTTGATCATTGCTGATTCTTCCGCCTTTAGGAGCAATTTACCACCCCTAGGACAAGAGAGTGCCCTGAACCTCTATCCGCTCCTCCGCCCTCTGAGGCTGACTTCTTATGCCGAAAGGCTTCGGCCGCCAACGCTGATTATTTATCAAAATTTAGGCAGTGGCGGGGATCGAATCCGGGACCGAAGACGTTTTGATTATGAATCAGAGACGCTACCCCATTTTTTTTTTTTTTTTTTGATCGTTGTGTTTGGTCGTTGCGGACGTCGCAAGACATCCTGTTCAAGTTCAGTGGTTGATCCTTCCACTCAGTTTTTTATTACAGAGGCCAACCGGCTCTCTGGCCGAACACGCTGAGCTACCGTGCCGGCTAAGCCCCTAGACCACCTACTTCACTATCACGCCGGAAACTGTGGACCTAGGGATGTTAAGGAGTGTGGAAGTCTCGTGTACAGATATGACACAAGTGACACCCAGTCACCTGACCACATTCGAAGTCCTTGAATTCCGCGGAGCGCCCCATTCTGCTCTCTCACGATGTCTAATGACTACTGAGGTCACTGATACGGAATATCTGGGAACAGGTGACAGCACAATGCACCTAATGCACCTAATACGAAAAGCATATATTTTTGGGTGTGTCCAGATACATTTGATCGGATAGTGTATATATTCGTAATGGTCCTTTCGTGATTATTACTCAGCGAGCGTTTAACATTCGATTCGAATTTGGCCGACGTGGTTCTGTTCCTGACATAAAAGCTATTCGATTTTGGATTCAAACTTTGAAACATCAGGTTCTCCACTGCTGGCCGACCGCGGACTGTTAATGACTCTGGAAAATGTGTGTGTGTGTGTGTGTGTGTGTGTGTGTGTGTGTGTGTGTGTGCGCGCGCGCCAAAGTGTTTAGCACTCCCATGATGATGGTTACCCTAGAATTGAGAGACTGCGAATTCTTGAGATGATCGCCTCTGGCGCTGTTTCGATTTCTTCTCTTGAGGTTTGCTTCCAATTATTAGGTACTGCAAATAAATAAAATTACCGCTTCCTCACAGCAAAATACCGTCAGGAGCTTCAGCAACGACCACTTCACAGCCATCGTGTGACACTTCGGTGCGTCATCGATGATTTACAGAGTTGTTTTCTGGACTTGTTCTGCCTTCGCGAGGAGATATCGTCTGGCCCCCAAAGCCACCCGATTTATCGCCTTGTAATTTTTGCTCTTTGGGAACACTTAAAGGGTCAAGTGTACAAATATCGCTCCTCAAACCTGCGAGAACTTAAGGAGGCAATCATCCAGGAAGTGGGTGTCATTCCACTGAAGGACCATGGAGAACTTCTGGAAAAGGTTTCTTCAGTGTCTCAACAATGGAGGAGGCCATTTACCAGACATAATTTTTAAAACCAGCCGATGTAAACTGGCATGGTATTTATATTGTTCCTCTGAATAAAGATGAAACAAAATCAGCCCTCGGTCACAATTTTCAGTCTTATTAACCAGGTCTCAACTCTTCGAAGAGTGCCTTTATCAGAATTTAAATGTTTGAAGTTACCTATAACTTAATAGCAAATTTATGGGGAAAGAAAATTTTTTTCTCTGAATCTTTGGTTGGTTGTTTGTTGCTTGTTTGTTACTACTGTTTGAAATATGGGACGTCTTCTTGCCGGAACCTGTACAACAGCTGAGTTCCAAACATGCAACTGTTGGGATACACCTGTCAAAGTGATTAGATTTTTACCTGTGGGGCACTTTCGCTGGTGGAAGGCTTGGCGAGGGCGGCGACCCGACGGTATAGTGCCCCCACAGGTGCCAGGGCCGAGTCATAGGAAGTGGCGGTGAGCCCTTCGTGGTGCAGCGTGAGCCTCTCCATATGCTTGAACTGGTTTCGCTCCTGCCTGCACAGCGACTAATATGTTCTGGACACCACCATGGCTATTGTCATGTTTACGTCACGGAGCTACTTCTGGGAGATGCTCTGCACTTCCTGTTTGGTCGTGGTCGGATCGGTGCTGTTGTTTTGGAAGTTGGGATGAGGTGTATGGGCGACAAGGGCTCTGTCGCTGCGATCCACGCCTGCTCCAGGGTCGCGCCACTGGAGCCTGGAAATTTCTGGGACGCTCTTTGAGTCTCTTCGTCTGTCATGGTCGAATTATAATGGAAGGACCGAGTCGACTCGTTTCCAGATTCCACTGAAACCGGTTTTAAACAACATACAAAGGTAGTGGCAACAACCCGGCCGGGGGGAGAAAAAGTCGCAACACCATGGACTAGTTGTGTGACATAAACAAATGTTGGTGGGCGTGTTTCTACACCTGAAAGATGATGTCTATTCAGATTTCGCGCCAGTGGCATAAGAGTGGTGCTAGTAGCGTCACTATGATGATGGAAATAAAGTTTAATTCACTTATACACTGTAACAGTCATGAGCGTTAATGACCTTTGAGATTGGTCGTGGTGAACTGATGTTAGTCAAGAATGCCTTTAAGGGAACAAACACGGCATTCCGAGCTCCTCACTAAGTGTCAACGAGGTCGTGTAATGGAGCTACGAGAAGGTGGATGTTTCTTCTGCAACACTGCAGAGAGTTGGCAGAAATGTAGCCACTGTACATGATTTCTGGCAGCAGTGGTCACGAGAATGTACAGCCGGAAGAAGACCGGGCTCCGAATAGCGACGTGGCGCTACCGAGAGGGAGGACCATCGTTTTCAGCGTAGGACTGTGGAGCAACATACTGCACCTGCAGCAGCTGCTGGCACCACAAACTGTTACAAATCGGTTACTTCAGTGACAGCCCCGAGCCAGACTCCTGGGTAATGTGCATTCCACTGACCGCCCACCACCACCACTGTGACTTCAGTGATGTCAAATGAGAGCTCATTGGAGGACGGGGTGGGGGTCTCTTGTGTTCTCTGGTGAAATCTGGTTCTGCCTCAGCGCCAGTGACGGTCGTGTGTGTGTTAGGGGGAGGTCAGGTGAGGTTTGCAACCGACCAGTCTGCATGCTAGATAAACCGGACCTACACCTGGAGTTACCGTGCCGGGTACAATTTGATAGGACAGTAGGAGCACTCTCGTGGTTATATCCCACGCACTCTACTAATGTGTACGTCAGTTTGGTGACTCGACCTCTTGTGCTGTTGGGCATTACAGGGGTTGTTCTCTTAAGAGGATAAGGCTCGCCCACATACCGGTGTCGACATGTCGCCTTGGCCTGCTCGATCACCAGATCGGTTCCAGTCGAGCACGTATGGGATATCATCAGACAACTCAGTATTATCCGCAAACAGCATTAACCGTCCCTGTGTTGACCGCCCAAGTACCATACAGTTGGAACTCCATACTACAAACTGACATCCGTCACATGCACAACACAGTGCATTAACTTTTTGATGCTTGCGTTCAACATTCCGGTTGTTACAACGGCTACTAGTGTAACAGCAGTTCACATTTCGAATGGCTTATCTCGCACTTGCGTTACCTGGTGATTTTGCAATCTTAATCACTCAAATATACACTCCTGGAAATTGAAATAAGAACACCGTGAATTCATTGTCCCAGGAAGGGGAAACTTTATTGACACATTCCTGGGGTCAGATACATCACATGATCACGCTGACAGAACCACAGGCACATAGACACAGGCAACAGAGCATGCACAATGTCGGCACTAGTACAGTGTATATCCACCTTTCGCAGCAATGCAGGCTGCTATTCTCCCATGGAGACGATCGTAGAGATGCTGGATGTAGTCCTGTGGAACGGCTTGCCATGCCATTTCCACCTGGCGCCTCAGTTGGACCAGCGTTCGTGCTGGACGTGCAGACCGCGTGAGACGACGCTTCATCCAGTCCCAAACATGCTCAATGGGGGACAGATCCGGAGATCTTGCTGGCCAGGGTAGTTGACTTACACCTTCTAGAGCACGTTGGGTGGCACGGGATACATGCGGACATGCATTGTCCTGTTGGAACAGAAAGTTCCCTTGCTGGTCTAGGAATGGTAGAACGATGGGTTCAATGACGGTTTGGATGTACCGTGCACTATTCAGTGTCCCCTCGACGATCACCAGTGGTGTACGGCCAGTGTAGGAGATCGCTCCCCACACCATGATGCCGGGTGTTGGCCCTGTGTGCCTCGGTCGTATGCAGTCCTGATTGTGGCGCTCACCTGCACGGCGCCAAACACGCATACGACCATCATTGGCACCAAGGCAGAAGCGACTCTCATCGCTGAAGACGACACGTCTCCATTCGTCCCTCCATTCACGCCTGTCGCGACACCACTGGAGGCGGGCTGCACGATGTTGGGGCGTGAGCGGAAGACGGCCTAACGGTGTGCGGGACCGTAGCCCAGCTTCATGGAGACGGTTGCGAATGGTCCTCGCCGATACCCCAGGAGCAACAGTGTCCCTAATTTGCTGGGAAGTGGCGGTGCGGTCCCCTACGGCACTGCGTAGGATCCTACGGTCTTGGCGTGCATCCGTGCGTCGCTGCGGTCCGGTCTCAGGTCGACGGGCACGTGCACCTTCCGCCGACCACTGGCGACAACATCGATGTACTAGGGGGAGACCTCACGCCCCACGTGTTGAGCAATTCGGCGGTACGTCCACCCGGCCTCCCGCATGCCCACTATACGCCCTCGCTCAAAGTCCGTCAACTGCACATACGGTTCACGTCCACGCTGTCGCGGCATGCTACCAGTGTTAAAGACTGCGATGGAGCTCCGTATGCCACGGCAAACTGGCTGACACTGACGGCGGCGGTGCACAAATGCTGCGCAGCTAGCGCCATTCGACGGCCAACACCGCGGTTCCTGGTGTGTCCGCTGTGCCGTGCGTGTGATCATTGCTTGTACAGCCCTCTCGCAGTGTTCAAATGGTTCAAATGGCTCTGAGCACTATGGGACTCAACTGCTGAGGTCATTAGCCCCCTAGAACTTAGAACTAGTTAAACCTAACTAACCTAAGGACATCACAAACATCCATGCCCGAGGCAGGATTCGAACCTGCGACCGTAGCGGTCTTGCGGTTCCAGACTGCAGCGCCTTTAACCGCACGGCCACTTCGGCCGGCCCTCTCGCAGTGTCCGGAGCAAGTATGGTGGGTCTGACACACCGGTGTCAATGTGTTCTTTTTTCCATTTCCAGGAGTGTATTATCTAGGCAAGTCTATTAGCGTCATTTCATTACTCTACATTAATAACATTTAAGTTTTGGGATGTTTTCTTAGTATTTATTTACGACTTGTACAAAATACACTCCTGGAAAGGGAAAGAGGACACATTGACACCGGTGTGTCAGACCCACCATACTTGCTCCGGACACTGCGAGAGGGCTGTACAAGCAATGATCACACGCACGGCACAGCGGACACACCAGGAACCGCGGTGTTGGCCGTCGAATGGCGCTAGCTGCGCAGCATTTGTGCACCGCCGCCGTCAGTGTCAGCCACTTTGCCGTGGCATACGAAGCTCCATCGCAGTCTTTAACACTGGTAGCATGCCGCGACAGCGTGGACGTGAACCGTATGTGCAGTTGACGGACTTTGAGCGAGGGCGTATAGTGGGCATGCGGGAGGCCGGGTGGACGTACCGCCGAATTGCTCAACACGTGGGGCGTGAGGTCTCCACAGTACATCGATGTTGTCGCCAGTGGTCGGCGGAAGGTGCAAGTGCCCGTCGACCTGGTACCGGACCGCAGCGACGCACGGATGCACGCCAAGACCGTAGGATCCTACGCAGTGCCGTAGGGGACCGCACCGCCACTTCCCAGCAAATTAGGCACACTGTTGCTCCTGGGGTATCGGCGAGGACCATTCGCAACCGTCTCCATGAAGCTGGGCTACGGTCCCGCACACCGTTAGGCCGTCTTCCGCTCACGCCCCAACATCGTGCAGCCCGCCTCCAGTGGTGTCGCGACAGGCGTGAATGGAGGGACGAATGGAGACGTGTCGTCTTCAGCGATGAGAGTCGCTTCTGCCTTGGTGCCAATGATGGTCGTATGCGTGTTTGGCGCCGTGCAGGTGAGCGCCACAATCAGGACTGCATACGACCGAGGCACACAGGGCCAACACCCGGCATCATGGTGTGGGGAGCGATCTCCTACACTGGCCGTACACCACTGGTGATCGTCGAGGGGACACTGAATAGTACACGGTACATCCAAACCGTCATCGAACCCATCGTTCTACCATTCCTAGACCGGCAAGGGAACTTGCTGATCCAACAGGACAATGCACGTCCGCATGTATCCCGTGCCACCCAACGTGCTCTAGAAGGTGTAAGTCAACTACCCTGGCCAGCAAGATCTCCGGATCTGTCCCCCATTGAGCATGTTTGGGACTGGATGAAGCGTCGTCTCACGCGGTCTGCACGTCCAGCACGAACGCTGGTCCAACTGAGGCGCCAGGTGGAAATGGCATGGCAAGCCGTTCCACAGGACTACATCCAGCATCTCTACGATCGTCTCCATGGGAGAATAGCAGCCTGCATTGCTGCGAAAGGTGGATATACACTGTACTAGTGCCGACATTGTGCATGCTCTGTTGCCTGTGTCTATGTGCCTGTGGTTCTGTCAGCGTGATCATGTGATGTATCTGACCCCAGGAATGTGTCAATAAAGTTTCCCCTTCCTGGGACAATGAATTCACGGTATTCTTATTTCAATTTCCAGGAGTGTAGATACAGGATTCAAAGGTTCACTCCCCAAAGCCGTCACCAGCACTGTACGACGGTTGTTGAAAAAGAATCCGACTTTTATTTATAAAATCATCTTTATTGAGATACAATTGTTTGGTACCAATCACTTTCAAAGTAGTCCCCTTCAGCCTAGACACAACTCCCGTACTGCTGTTGCCACTGCTGGAAGCACCTCTGGAAAGTCTTTTGGTATTGTGCGCAACTGCTCCGTGAAATTCTGCATAATGTCTTCACTGTTCTGGAATCTGATCCTGTTCAGAGTCTCTTTCAGTTTGGAGAAAAGCCAGATGTCACTCAGTGCTAGGTCAGGGGAATATCGAGGCTAACATACCACAACTGTGTATTGACATTAGTACCATCTGGTACGTATGCGTCATGGACGACACAATTCGCTTCAAATAAACACAGTCAGCATGATTTCCTCATTTCTGCGGACCTGCTTCGCTGTTTTGGGTTTATGGGATGATGGATGCTTCCATTGTTATGTTTGAACATTTGTTTCTGGCCCCTGCCCATTAACCGAGCACTAATCACGAGTGTTCGTTGTGTTAAGAAAATTTAGATTAGTGTTCCCAGTTTCCAGCCTGTCCTATGGGATCTGCGATCAGAGTTGCTCCTGCTCAGTTGTTAGCAACTTGGGCTCAAGATTTTCTGAGACCATCCTGAGGTCCAAATGTTACTTTAAAATGGAATAAATGGATCCAGTACTAATTTTAACCTCGTCTGCAACTCCTCTGATTGTGATTCGTCATTTCTGCTTCACCAGGGACCTTGCGGGGTCAATAACCACCTGATATGCGGATATTGAGGGCGTATCTTAACGTGCTTTTCTCTTCACTGATCAGCGGCCACCTTTGAACCGATTGTATTACTCCTATAGCTGTGTCGTACCCATTGCTTCGTCCACAGACACATGTCGATTGTTTCAACTCGAGAACAGCCTAACTTAAAACAAAGTTTGCTGCAATAATGTCATTTTGTCCACAACACTAAATCCGACAAATACCATTTACACGCGTTCGCTTGTCAAAGGCTATCCAGCGACTGGTTGTTTCCGAAGTAGTAAAAAAAAAAAAAAAATCTGGTGTGTGTGCTACGTATGCCTGCAACCATAGCGCGCAGACATGCCCTGACACCAGTGTTGATTTCTACAGTTAAAAAAGCTCGGATATTTTTTGAATAGCTCTCCTAATATAACCCGTCGCCAGTTACGTCGAAAGAGCAGGATACCCCTGGGTACGCCAGTTGTATAGGTAGTTCGAGTGGAGCAGTCGATTGTCCGGCGAATCTCCGTAACAGCTCTGAACCGAATACCCCAAAGTTGGTCCTTCACGTTAGGAATCAAGCTGAGCTCACGAGGGCGTAAGTCCGGGGAGTGTGGTGAGTGGTGCGGCGCTTCCCATCCCCATATACCGACCAAATCAGTCGCGACGTGCACCAAGCGTGTCCCAACATTATCTTGCAAAATAATGGGCGCGACCTGCACAAAGTGACGCCGCTTCTTTCTCTTAGTTGTTTTTATTCTTAGGAACACAGTCTATTTCGTTTTCGTGACTAGACCGCTTAACAGATGTCGTTGAAATTTGGCATGGAGACAGTTTTAACCCTGAGAAAGATCATAGCCCACTTTAGAAAGCAAAAATACTTTTTTTATAAATCAGTGAACATAAACCAGGTTAAAAACTTACTTATTTTGGTGTATAACTTAAGAATTGTATAATGTGTAAGTACTTCATTAGTCGCCGCGCGGGGTAGTCCCTCAAACGATTTCCACTCCGAGGCTTTTCAATATATTTTCTGCTATTCCGCTTGTAGTTCTGGATCTTTTGGGGAAGTCCGGAACTTAGCATTCTCACCAGTCTTCAAGATATTTTTGAATTTTTTAGTTTCTGTTGAAAATATTTAATTTCGTTCTGTTATCTTCATTTCTAATCATGCCTTGGTCTGCAGCCCTTCGTGTTTCTTAGGAACCTCATCTCTGCCGTCCGATTTTTTTTGTTCCAACCATACTTTATCTTTCATAACATAACACAAGAACCGCGAACACTTCATAGAATTTCGGGACAATCTGTTTTTGTCGGTACTTTATTGCCCAATGTTCGGATTACGGTGCCACAGACAGCTTAGAATTTGTACAATTTGTTTTCAGTATCAGAGTAAAAATCAAAACTTACAGCGTATCCTAAATAAAAGGTTAAGAGACCTGTTCTAAAGCAGGATTATCCAAAACTAGTTTTAATCTGAATGAATATTTTCCTCGGAGTGCACTTATTTACGTTTTATTACTAGAAATTATATAGTTGTATTCATTGCATATTTCGTTCAGGTATTTCTAATTCGTTATCCCAATTCCTTTGTCTTCTCGTAGTTCATGCATTGAAGAATGAAGTCGATGTAAATACTAAAAATGCTGATATAATCTACTCATTTAAATGTATACAGAGAGAGCTGGTGCAGTGGTAGTACATCGGATGATGATGATGATGATGATGATGATGATGATGATGATGGGTTTGTTGGGCGCTGAACCGCGCGGTTATCAGCGTCTGTTCAAAGCCCTAATCTTTACACAGTCCAATCTCGCCACCTTCACGAATGATGACGAAATGATAAGGACAACACAGACACCTAGTTCCCTGGCGGAGAACGCAACCCAGCCGTGAATCCCATGATCCAGAGCGGCAACGCTTGCTTCTAGACGGCGAGCTGTCAACTAGTACACTAGACTCGCATTCGGGAGGACGACGGTTTAAATCCGCGTCCGGCCATCCTGATATATGTTTTCCGCAATTTTCCTGAATCGCTCCAAGCAAATGCTGGGATGGTTCTTTTGAAAGGGCACGGCGGACTACTTCTACCCTTCCTTGACGGAGTGCCAGCTCCTGCTCCGTCTCTAATGACCTCAACATCGATGGCACATGAAATACAATCGTCCTCCTGTCCTTCTTTTAAAGGCATAGGTTTAACGCAATAAGTCGGGCGTTAAAAGTTAAGAACTTCGTACTCGTCTAAGGTAACATAATTTCATGGCGCGAAAATTATACAGATTATATTCACCGAGCATTAGTGAATGGCAGCACCGGGCGACTTACAACAAACTTCGCACTTAATTTTGAAACTTTGCGAAACTTTTTTTCCCTCTGACATCCCTGACAGAATGATGAAAGGAAAAACGACTTTCATCACTCCTACATTTTCGCTGTTCATGCAGTAAGGTGTCAGCATCAGTCACGAATTTTGAATTTATTACTTCTTTACTACTCACTCTATTCGCAACACATTTGCCAGACAGTATCCACATACATCGCCGAATGTACCTGAAAATTATAGCATTGTACAATACCTAGTTCAGTACATAAACATTGAGATGTTTTCGAAAAACTAGCTTCTCTTAGAGCGTCTTCAACTGCAAAGGGATATGATTCTTCAGGTCAAGTTTTTAACACATTAACTGATATGGAAAGTAAACGAACTTCTGAAAGTGGTGTACATATGGGACTTCCAGTCTTCTGATAGCAACTTGGGGGGAGAAGGGGGCGGTGGTTACGCGGCCTATTTGGAACTTCAGTCTTTCCGCAAATGATGCAGTTGTCTGTAATGAAGTACTGTCTGAAAGAAGTCACGCCCTCATAAGATTTCAGTGTAGTGCAAAGCATGACAACTTGGTTCAAATGTTCCCGAAATATAAAACTGTTCGGTTCACAAAACGAAATAACAGGTTATCCTACGAGTATAGTGTCAACGAGTCAAATTCGCAATAGCTCAACCCACACGAATACCTGGGTGTAAAAATTTCTACAGATTTGAAATGGAACCGCCACATAGTCCCAGTCTTAGGGAAAGACGGTGGCAGGCTGCAATTTATTGGTGGAATTATAAGAAAATACAATCTGTGCACAAAAGAAATTGTTTACAAATACTCGTGCGACCCATCCCCCAATATTGCTCGAGATTCTTGGATCCTAATCAGATACGACTGCCAGGCGATACTGAATGTATACAGAGAAGGGCAGCACGAATGGGCACAGGTTTGTTTGATCCGTTGGAGAGTGTCACAGAGTTTCTGATGAAATTGAACTGGCAGGCGCTTGGAAATTAACGTAAAATATCCAGAGAAAGTCTACTTGGAATATTTCCGGAGGAATCCTTAAATATTGAATATAGGCGAGTGGTAGTCAATAGAGGGAATGACTGTGAATGCTTGTTCGATTTGCGATGCAGACTAAGCCTAGTAATATTCCCGGTGTGTGATGTAGTTGGCAGCTCTGTAAATTCTGAACGGTGAGTGGCTTAAAGCCCAGGCACAATTAATCTCGGAGGGACACATCACACTCTCAACCGATTAAGCATATCCCCTAAGGGTGTTCTAGAGCCTGTGACTAGTGTAGTGAATATAAATACGGAAAACTGCAACAACTCACTCTTTGAAATATTTTTAATTCCATTAGCTAGTTTTGTAACCTTTACAGACTCACCTTCAAATGTGGCACACAGAATTTCCGTCTTTATTTCGGTAGAGTGATGCCGGGTACTGGCTCTCTGACAGGGAGACAGAGAACTCTTTAATGTATCGCCATGAGCGACAGTTACATGGCGACATGTGTCGGAAAACCAATTATTCCACTTACCGTGGCAATGTGGGTGGAATTGCAGTTAATATCCACCTGGCAACTGCCGTTGTCATTGTGTATTGGCCACAGATTAATCGCCTTTCAATGTAAATATAAATACGAAATTTCACCATCACCATAAGGTTTACTTCTGATGTACATTACAAAGATGTTCAATCAAATGGATAGCATACTTTGCTCGGAAACAGTTTCTTGGTTTTGTGCATATAACACAAGGGCGTGCTGAGAAGTAATTACTTGAAATGTTTTTTTTTTTTTAAACTCTTGAGCTTTCCGGTTAAACAACGTTAGTAACATTCTACATCTTTATTATACATATATGCAGCCCTCTGCTGCTAGAGGGATCCGATTTGTACCGTGTAACATAGCGGTGTGTGATGTAACTGTGTTCGTGCGTGACAAACAGCTCAGAAAACTGAAAGCATGAATTGGAAGAGTTGGTCCGCACGTGGAACACCCTCCTCTTCAGCATTACAACGCCGAACTACAGCCGAGCGCTGCGACGTCTGCAGCACTCCGATGCCGTTCGTTCACTGCCGTCGATTGACCTCCACACAGCCCCGACTTGGTCCGATCCGATTTTCATCTGTCTCCAAAACTTACAGAACACATTCGAGGACTTTTATAGTTCGTAGCCGTGCAAGCAGAGGTGAGGTTGAGGCTCTGTTAGCATAGTCAGATATTCTACTGTGACGGTATCGACAAAATCAACATTTCAAAAATGAGACTACGTAGACTCCGATGGCTACAGCTTCAGTGCGCTGCAGCTGCAATTTGTTAACTCGTGTAAATACTTCAGTGTATAAATTTGTAGCGGTATGAAATGGAACGATCACATAAGCACATTTGTAGGTAAAGCACGTGCGGTTCATTGGTACAATACAACATTACTTCCTGTCTTATTTTACGAACTTTTCGTAGGAATGTCGTAAATTTTAAATGTCTTAAATCCACCGAGTCATTATGTGTTCTAAAAATAGCTTTGAACTCTTTTTCAACACATATGTATCTTTTACCTCTTTCACTGAAGAGGCTGACCAATGGATTATTTTTTTTAATTTCAGGTATTGATTTTATTGCATTCTCCTTCAGCGTATTGATCAGAATTTGTAGGTTCAGATACCTTTGCTATGCCAAACTTCGACAGCATCCATGGTCCTGTGCATCGAATTGATGACGGTAGAAAGCTGACCGAAATCACCTCGAAATAAATTCTCTGAACGCAGATAACTTTGATACTGTTGTGTTAGGTATCGAGGTATTACCTAACGCAACTGAAGCCAAGTTAAGAGTGAATTTATTTCGAAATAATTTCGGTCGACTGTCTGTCTTCACCAATTCTACATTTCAGATGGTGTACTAGGATTTTCCATCTATTGATTGACTATATAGTCTACGAATTCATGATCTTTTCGCCACTGGGCATTTGATACGCTGTTACCATCCATTCATCATCAAGGCAGTCCGGTGAAAGATGTGCTTTACAGCACACATGCGGCAAGACAATCGAACTACTACTTCATCCCTGTATTTCTTCACTAATCCCAGTTCTTCAATGACTTCCAGAGGCATTGCTTGAAATGAAAATTACAACTGGAAATAGATGGCTCGGAGAACACTGTTTCCATAGCTTAATTTGCAGCCATTTCCAAGTCTTGCACTGCAGTTTTAAATGACAACCCAGTTATGACATTTCTCGGTTCAGAAAAAAATATTTCACAATTATTTTGACTTTCCTCTGGTAAAACAGCTAGTCTTCCGTGCTTCAGGTATCAACATGCAATGGTGTACAGTTGCTTCGAACAACTCTGAAATGTCCCTCCGTAAGAAGAGATTTATTTTCATACATTTTCTGCCCTTCTTCGTAACTGATCACCCGGATTCATTTGTCGGGAACAGAATTATTATCTATTTTCAAAAAAAACTTCAGTCACCTTCAAAATCTCTTCGCGCAGCTGAATCACTGAATTAGTGCCATGGTTATGGGACATCCCAGTAGCTTCCCTTACACTGTGCAGTCTTTCTCATAATTCGTCATACTTGCGACGTAATCTAAACCTTTATCTCGCAAATCTTGAAATTTCTCTTTAAACCCTCGGAAAACAGGTACTGTCTCCTTTCCGCAGACTCTTTTCCAGCAGTTATGCATTCGTTTCTCAATCTCCAAATCTGTTTCGTCAGGTTGGGCGAGAAACTTACTGTTCATCAGTGATTCTACCATTTACAATTTTTAAACTGCCGCTGCTCCTATTTCGTCCGGAGTTCATGCACAAGCAATTCCTATACTAACCACATTTTCGGTGCTCCTGGTACCAATTAGCATCCTTTCCCCTTTCTGTTTCCTTTTCCTTTCCTTTTTCCAACTACACGGACCAGTGACATTATCATCATCACCGCCTGTGTCCGACGTCAATGTGCAATAACCACTCACAGACAGTAGATGGCAGCGCTAGCTGTGTAGGGTATGCGGAATGCGGAAACTCAACGATTTATGTGGCATCCAAAAGCACGTGATCATTGCCTTTCGGGCCACCGGTGGACGAATTTTCGAAACGGCAAAGTTCGTAAAATGTTGGCGTGTTGCCATATTTAAAGCGCACCGTGCATGGCGCTGTCCAGAACCGACGCTGAGGCCGTTGTGGTGCCCCACGGGCCACAGAGACAGGAGTTAAAGAAGGCCGCAGGTGAATAACGTGCAACTGTTGAGCAATTGACCACGCACGTGATCCAAGGGGCTACCGACAGTGTCTCCTCAAAGACCACGCGGCGAAAAATGCTGCGTATGGGTCACCACAGCAGACGCCTGGTCCACACACCTATGCTGACTGCTGTTCACCGGCGACGAAGACTGGAATTTCCACGCCAGTTCTGCGACTGGGCGTCCACTGCACGGTGACAAGCGGGCTTTTCAAGTGACAGTTAGACGTTGGCTTGTAGGGCGTAATTCACCTGAAAGTGAACACCCTGCAACAGTCGACGGCAGGGTTAAGACCGGAGGAAGGATCGTTATGGTCTCAGAAACGTTATCGTGACACTCCCGCCGTGACCTCGTCGTTCTGGAGGGGCACAGTGCATGAGCAGAAATATCCGTCGGAACCATTGCCACACCTACATGGAGTTTGTTTTCCCTCGGAACCTACCAGCAGAACAACTCAATCTCTGACACAGCTTGCAGTGTACGTGCGTGGTCTGAAAAGCACCAGGATGAGTTTGCTGTACTCCACCGACCACCCGGCTTCCCGGGCTTAACGGAATTGAGAATATGTGGGACCACCTGGCTCAGGCTGTTCGTGTCCTGGGTCCTCAACCGACAAACGTAGCGCAGCTGACTAAGGCACCGGCGTCGGCATGGGTCAGAACCTCACTGACTCCTGCCCCTTTCTCAGTTGTCCGCGCTTCGCGTTAATTGTATCCTCCTACGGTGAGTCGATGACGACACTCTCCCGTACACGACAGCATCATCAACAGGCGCAGACTGCTGTTCACTTTGCCTGTCACATCATTTATGTCTATAGAGAATAACAGCTGTCTGTTACACTCCTGACGATACCCTTGTCTCTGATCAACGCTCGCCGTCGAGAACGTACTGGTATCTGTTGTAGTCTTTGAGCCACTCACATATCTGGGAACCTACTCCGTATGCTCATACGAGGCCCCTGGTTAACAGTCTGCAGTGGAGCACCGTGTCAAAGGCTTTTCTCAAATCTAGGAGAGTGCAATCTGCCTGGCACCCTTCATCCGTGGTTCGCAGTATATAACGTGCGAAAAGGGCAAGCTGCGTTTCACACGAGCTTTCTAAGACCGAGCTAGATTTATGGACGTAAGCTTACCGGTGTCTAGGAAATTTATTATAATCAGAATCAGAATACGTTCTAAAATTCTGCAGTAAATCGATGTCAAGGACACTGGTTTGTAATTTTGCACATCCTTTCTTTTACTCTTCTTGTACACGAGTGGCACCTGAGAATTTTTAAACTGCCTTACGTTGGACCCATTACAGGTGTAATATTCAGAAGGCAAATGTATATTGATCTCGTTATATACGAGTGCCACTTGCGGTTTTCCCAGTCGTTTACGACATACTGCTAGGCAAGAGAAAGGCGATAAATGCGAATGAAGTAAGTAAAACCGAAATTGTATTAACCTCCTCGCTGTCGCTGAATCCTTTCCACGCGATGCGTCCTTGAGCGGGTCAAAAAGGCAGCAATAAATGCTCTACAAATGAGGTTGACTTTTGAAGTTTTTCTTATGAGTTAATTACACTGCAGACAGCTTCCATTCTGCATAATATCAGCAATATGAAAATGAAAATTAACGGAAGTCAAATCTGGACTGTAGGGACGATGACGTAGAGTTTCCCAACCCATTATGGTTTCTTTCTCCTTCCAGTGGTTTCTTGGATCAGCTGCGCTGTGTGTGGGCGAACATTGTTGTGTAATAATATCACGTCTTTTCTTTGACATTGGCGACCCTTTCCTCTCATCGCTGGCTTTACTTTGCTCATCAGTATGTGTGAGTGGTCAGCGCTGCATCCTGTACGCTGATCTTCCAAATAATCACCAAAATACGACAACTGTGGCATCCAGATGATGGCCAGCATCACTTTCCTCGCTGATGCTCGAGTTTTGAATTTCTTTCGCACAGGTGAGCTGGTGTGCTTCCATTTCACGCCTTGTCTTTTCGAGTCGGGTTCACCATTTTGAACGAAAGTGTCACCACACATTAAAATCTCGTTTAGATAAGGTTCGCCTTCACATTCATAGCACTCTTTGTTTCCTGGTGTTGTGTTGTGAATTCTTTCGGGACCCACGTTGGACTTGTTTTGGTGTACTTGAGCATGTCACTGACAACGTTACGAACTGTGCCACTACCTATTGCAGCTATTTTGCTATTCAGTTCTAATGCAACACGTCGGCCATCAGGAGTAATGTCGTCAGATTCGGCTTTAAGCGAAGGAGGAACACTTCAATTGGCCGGCCACGGCGATTTTCATTCGTCACTGAAGTTCGATTGTTTTTTAACTGTCCTACGTATTTATCGAAAATTTCCGTCGTTCGTACAACTTCGACCATACTGAAAAATCGTTAGAGAAAATATTTTGGCCGTTTTCCACCTTCTGAAAGGGAAAACGCATCGCTGAACGTTGCTCAATTAATGTGGAAACTTCAACCGGACACGTCATTGTTAATTGCAACATTAAGGTTATAAATAAAACAATTATTTTTTGGCAGCCGCTCTCAGCGCATCTCAGTCGTGCCAACCTAAAGTCATGAAACTATAAAAATTCTTCCTACAAACTATTCGACTTCATCACTTTGCCTTTACAGGGGAAAGTCAGGAAGGAGTATGCACTTAGTATTTCATCAGTCATTTCAAGTTGATGAGAAAGTTAAAATAAACAGCCGGCCGCGGTGGTCTCGCGGTTCTAGGCGCGCAGTCCGGAACCGTGCGACTGCTACGGTCGCAGGTTCGATTCCTGCCTCGGGCATGGATGTGTGTGATGTCCTTAGGTTAGTTAGGTTTAAGTAGTTCTAAGTTCTAGGGGACTAATGACCTCAGCAGTTGAGTCCCATAGTGCTCAGAGCCATTTGAATTAACTACACAAGTAATTTTTACAGGTTCCATGAGTACTTGTTCAGCTATAACAACATATTGCAGGGACTGTTTGCTCTATATGGCGGGTGATTGATGTTGATCTGCAGTGAATATCCTGCTGCATTGGTTGGCTACATTGGTTGTTGTGGTATCACTTCCTGTTTGCCATATAATGCATGGTATTCATTCATGCCTCGTAAGGCGCATTACGTGTTTCACTGCATATATTTGGGCTTGTTACTCATTGAGTTGTGTTTCTCTCTTTGATATGACTCAACCAAAGCAAATATTTAAGAAGAGAAACCTGAGGAAACCTCCCGTTTTCGTTATTTGCTGTCGTAAGGACGTACTGCCAGAGCGTCACATTGGTCGCTTTTCTCTCTGAAACGATAACATTTATCGTCTGCAAACTTACGTCGCGTGTTGAGGTATGCGGTGAGACTACGTGCAAAAAAATAGAAGCTTCTAAGTAGATGCAATCGGCAAGTAAGAAGTAGTTGAAGTCAAGTTTTAGCTATCGATATTTCAATTATTGACCGGTTTTGATGCGTTGCAGTTGACCGAGGACCTTAACATTTTGCATAAACCGAGGTCTGGCAGCCACATTGCACGAGAAAATGTGAAAAGTGTTAATATGTAGTAAAAACCTAAGAAATCCTCCAGTTTTCGTCATCTGCTTTCGAATCGACGTAATGCCAGATCGTCACATTGGTCGCTTTTGTCTCACAAACGTGTACATTTATCTTGTATATTGTAACAAATAAGCCCTCGGACACAAATATTAAGTCATGAGCGTCGTCTTCAGAATTAGACTAATTGTACTAAAACATTAGGTATATAGTACATTAATAAAATTACAGTTTGTACTGACTCGAAAAGATGCGTACTTACAAGTCACATACTAAAAAAGATCTAAGCCGGAAAGCGACGTCATGAACACTTCTGAGATGGCGAGCCGCTAAGGGCTGCTCGTACTGTGAACAAGGGTTGCAACAAGACTGAAGTGTCCACTTTAGAAAGTGTGGGCAAGTACACGTGGTGTTGCTACGAGCGCCATCTAGTAGCCGCAGAAACAACTAGGCTACTGTACATTCAAAATTAGACACATGAAATTCTGATGCAGCTGATTCAGGCATAACGTAAGCATTAATAATAACAGGATGAAGTATATATTTATGTGCTTTAAATAGAGATACATTTTGTAACTTAAAAAACGTTAGTAATGACATACAAGGAAACAGCAAAGATGTGACAGGAAAACAACGTTTCGGTAAACTGCATGAGGAAATCTGAATCAAAGATCAAGCAATGGCTTTATACAGTCAAAAAAGTTTTTATTTCGCAGCTGCAGCTGTTCGTTGAGAATGAGGCCATCATGACGAGTGAGATGTTTGAAAATCTCCAATTCTTCTAAGACATCTAACCTACGCCCCTTCTTTTCGGTATGCAGAATATTGTTATCGCCTATGGCTTTAGGCACGTGTCCAGTATTTAAGAGATGATCGGCAATGGATGAATTTAGGGGATGGTGCCGTTCTTTCTCGAAAGATGTTCTTTATATCTGATGGTGAAAGCACGTCCGGTTAGCCCTATATAATAGGAGGAGCAGATATCGTAGATGAACGTAAAAAACGCCAGAACCTTCTGTAGGGGAGCGAATGGATTTCGAATTATGAATGAAGTTTCTCTTTAGATTATTATTAGTAGAGAAGGCAACATTGCAGGTGTATTTGTTGCGAAGTATGCACTGAATCTGATAGGAAATGGGTCGTATGAAAAGAATAGAACAACGTTTTTTTTGGGTTAATTTCAGTGCATGAGGTGTTGAGCATGGTAGTTATTGCAGTTTTCTTTTTAGGATATCGTCCACTCGTTAAACTTTTCTGTTGAAAGTGGTATGGAGGTGGCCCAGTGGACGGCAGAGTGAAAAAAGGTCATTTTTTGAGACTGCTACCTTACGTGGCGTGTTGCGGAATGCGGAGACACTACAAGCAACACAGTAGAACACAGTAGAAGCTTCTAAGTCGATGCAATCAAGTTTTAGCTATCGATTACTGAATAATTGGCCGGTTGTGGTGCCTTGGACACGACCGAGGACCTTAAGATTTTGCATGAACCGAGGTCTGGCAGCCACGTTGCACGAGAAAAAGTTAAAAGTGCCAATAAGTAGTAAATCCACCCCACGTATATTACGATACCCGGTTATTTTTACTCATAAAAATTTGTCTGTAGTCTTGCACGAAATGTTTTCACAATTTTGGTTTGTTTTCTAGATGTATAGCAATTCGTTACGAAAGATGGAAGAGTTTGATTTTTACTTAGAGCATTAATGTTCGATTTGCACTTACAGTTCTGCCCTGGCTGCACATTTTTCTGGGTTCGGAAAGGATGCCCTTAGCGTGAATTTACTTTGTCTTCACCACAGCATATTTACTTGACGTAAAATACGACGAAATACTCCTCCAATTTGATTACCATCTCTTAACTATTGGACCTGGTTGTCTACTGGCACATTGCGTGGCTGCAAATCGAGAATCGCGGGATCTTGTGTTACGTGGCTGCCAGTCCTCGGTTCATGCAAAATCTTAAGGTCCTCGGTCATGTGCAAGGCACCAAACCGACCAATAATTCAATAATCGATAACTAAAACTATAAATGTAGCTCTTCTTACTGGGCGATTGCATCAACTTAGATGCTTCTCCTGTGTTCTACTGTGCTGCTTGTATTGTCCCCACATACCGCAGCACGCGACAAGGGCTGGCAGACCATGAATGTAACCGTTTCAGAGAGAAATGCGACCAATGTGACGATCTCGCGTTATATCGATTCGATGGTGAATGACGAGACACGGAGATATTCTAAGGTTTTTACTACATATTAACACTTTTCACATTTTCTTGTGTTACGTGGCTGCCAGTCCTCGGTTCATGCAAAATCTTAAGGTCCTCGGTCATGTCCAGGGCACCAAACCGACCAATAATTCAATAATCGATAACTAAAACTAAAAATGTAGCTCTTCTTACTGGGCGATTGCATCAGATGCTTCTCCTGTGTTCTACTGTGCTGCTTGTATTGTCCCCACATACCGCAGCACGCGGCAAGGGCTGGCAGACCATAAATGTAACCGTTTCAGAGAGAAATGCGCCCAATGTGACGATGTCACGTTATATTGAATCGATGGTGAATGACGAAACACGGAGATTTTCTAAGGTTTTTACTACATATTAACACTTTTCACATTTTCTTGTGTTACGTGGCTGCCAGTCCTCGGTTCATGCAAAATCGTAAGGTCCTCGGTCATGTCCAAGGCACCAAACCGACCAATAATTCAATAATCGATAACTAAAACTATAAATGTAGCTCTTCTTACTGGGCGATTGCATCAACTTAGATGCTTCTCCTGTGTTCTACTGTGCTGCTTGTATTGTCCCCACATACCGCAGCACGCGACAAGGGCTGGCAGACCATAAATGTAACCGTTTCTGAGAGAAATGCGCCCAATGTGACGATCTCACGTTATATCGATTCGATGGTGAATGACGAAACACTTAGATTTTCTAAGGTTTTTACTAGATATTAACCCTTTTCACATTTTCTTGTGTTACGTTGCTGCCAGTCCTCGGTTCATGCAAAATCTTAAGGTCCTCGGTCATGTCCAAGGCACCAAACCGACCAATAATTCAATAATCGATAACTAAAGCTATAAATGTAGCTCTTCTTACTGGGCGATTGCATCAACTTAGATGCTTCTCCTGTGTTCTACTGTGCTGCTTGTATTGTCCCCTCATACCGCAGCACGCGACAAGGGCTGGCAGACCATAAATGTAACCGTTTCAGAGAGAAATGAGACCAATGTGACGATCTCGCGTTATATCGATTCGATGGTGAATGACGAAACACGGAGATTTTTTAAGGTTTTTACTACATATTAACCCTTTTCACATTTTCTTGTGTTACGTGGCTGCCAGTCCTCGGTTCATGCAAAATCTTAAGGTCCTCGGTCATGTCCAAGGCACAAAACCGACCAATAATTCAATAATCGATAACTAAAACTATAAATGTAGCTCTTCTTACTGGGCGATTGCATCAACTTAGATGCTTCTCCTGTGTTCTACTGTGCTGCTTGTATTGTCCCCACATACCGCAGCACGCGACAAGGGCTGGCAGACCATAAATGTAACCGTTTCAGAGAGAAATGCGACCAATGTGACGATCTCGCGTTATATCGATTCGATGGTGAATGACGAAACACGGAGATTTTCTCAGGTTTTTACTACAGATTAACACTTTTCACATATTCTTGTGTTACGTGGCTGCCAGTCCTCGGTTCATGCAAAATCGTAAGGTCCTCGGTCATGTCCAAGGCACCAAACCGACCAATAATTCAATAATCGATAACTAAAACTATAAATGTAGCTCTTCTTACTGGGCGATTGCATCAACTTAGATGCTTCTCCTGTGTTCTACTGTGCTGCTTGTATTGTCCCCACATACCGCAGCACGCGACAAGGGCTGGCAGACCATAATTGTAACCGTTTCAGAGAGAAATGCGACCAATGTGACGATCTCGCGTTATATCGATTCGATGGTGAATGACGAAACACGGAGATTTTCTAAGGTTTTTACTACATATTAACACTTTTCACATTTTCCCGTGTTACGTGTCTGCCAGTCCTCGGTTCATGCAAAATCTTAAGGTCCTCGGTCATGTCCAAGGCACCAAACCGACCAATAATTCAATAATCGATAACTAAAACTATAAATGTAGCTCTTCTTACTGGGCGATTGCATCAACTTAGATGCTTCTCCTGTGTTCTACTGTGCTGCTTGTATTGTCCCCACATACCGCAGCACGCGACAAGGGCTGGCAGACCATAAATGTAACCGTTTCAGAGAGAAATGCAACCAATGTGACGATCTCGCGTTATATCGATTCGATGGTGAATGACGAAACACTTAGATTTTCTAAGGTTTTTACTACATATTAACACTTTTCACATTATCTTGTGTTACGTGGCTGCCAGTCCTCGGTTCATGCAAAATCGTAAGGTCCTCGGTCATGTCCAAGGCACAAAACTGACCAATAATTCAATAATCGATAACTAAAACTATAAATGTA
This sequence comes from Schistocerca nitens, assembly GCF_023898315.1. Lineage (NCBI taxonomy): Eukaryota > Metazoa > Arthropoda > Insecta > Orthoptera > Acrididae > Schistocerca > Schistocerca nitens. Next base: position 59,136,882 of record NC_064625.1, read on the forward strand.
GCTCTTCTTACTGGGCGATTGCATCAACTTAGATGCTTCTTCTGTGTTCTACTGTGCTGCTTGTATTGTCCCCACATACCGCAGCACGCGACAAGGGCTGGCAGACCATAAATGTAACCGTTTCAGAGAGAAATGCGACCAATGTGACGATCTCGCGTTATATCGATTCGATGGTGAATGACGAAACACGGAGATTTTTTAAGGTTTTTACTACATATTAACACTTTTCACATTTTCTTGTGTTACGTGGCTGCCAGTCCTCGGTTCATGCAAAATCTTAAGGTCCTCGGTCATGTCCAAGGCACCAAACCGACCAATAATTCAATAATCGATAACTAAAACTATAAATGTAGCTCTTCTTACTGGGCGATTGCATCAACTTAGATGCTTCTCCTGTGTTCTACTGTGCTGCTTGTATTGTCCCCACATACCGCAGCACGCGACAAGGGCTGGCAGACCATAAATGTAACCGTTTCAGAGAGAAATGCGACGAATGTGACGATCTCGCGTTATATCGATTCGATGGTGAATGACGAAACACGGAGATTTTCTAAGGTTTTTACTACATATTAACACTTTTCACATATTCTTGTGTTACGTGGCTGCCAGTCCTCGGTTCATGCAAAATCGTAAGGTCCTCGGTCATGTCCAAGGCACCAAACCGACCAATAATTCAATAATCGATAACTGAAACTATAATTGTAGCACTTATTACTGGGCGATTGCATCAACTTAGATGCTTCTCCTGTGTTCTACTGTGCTGCTTGTATTGTCCCCACATACCGCAGCACGCGACAAGGGCTGGCAGACCATAATTGTAACCGTTTCAGAGAGAAATGCGACCAATGTGACGATCTCGCGTTATATCGATTCGATGGTGAATGACGAAACACGGAGATTTTCTAAGGTTTTTACTACATATTAACACTTTTCACATTTTCCCGTGTTACGTGTCTGCCAGTCCTCGGTTCATGCAAAATCTTAAGGTCCTCGGTCATGTCCAAGGCACCAAACCGACCAATAATTCAATAATCGATAACTAAAACTATAAATGTAGCTCTTCTTACTGGGCGATTGCATCAACTTAGATGCTTCTCCTGTGTTCTACTGTGCTGCTTGTATTGTCCCCACATACCGCAGCACGCGACAAGGGCTGGCATCCCATAATTGTAACCGTTTCAGAGAGAAATGCGACCAATGTGACGATCTCGCGTTATATCGATTCGATGGTGAATGACGAAACACGGTTTTTACTACATATTAACACTTTTCACATTTTCTCGTGTTACGTGGCTGCCAGTCCTCGGTTCATGCAAAATCTTAAAGTCCTCGGTCATGTCCAAGGCACCAAACTGACCAATAATTCAATAATCGATAACTGAAACTAAAAATGTAGCTCTTCTTACTGGGCGATTGCATCAACTTAGATGCTTCTCCTGTGTTCTACTGTGCTGCTTGTACTGTCCCCACATACCGCAGCACGCGACAAGGGCTGGCAGACCATAAATGTAACCGTTTCAGAGAGAAATGCGACCAATGTGACGATCTCGCGTTATATCGATTCGATGGTGAATGACGAAACACGGAGATTTTTTAAGGTTTTTACTACATATTAACACTTTTCACATTTTCTTGTGTTACGTGGCTGCCAGTCCTCGGTTCATGCAAAATCTTAAGGTCCTCGGTCATGTCCAAGGCACCAAACCGACCAATAATTCAATAATCGATAACTAAAACTATAAATGTAGCTCTTCTTACTGGGCGATTGCATCAACTTAGATGCTTCTCCTGTGTTCTACTGTGCTGCTTGTATTGTCCCCACATACCGCAGCACGCGACAAGGGCTGGCAGACCATAAATGTAACCGTTTCAGAGAGAAATGCGACGAATGTGACGATCTCGCGTTATATCGATTCGATGGTGAATGACGAAACACGGAGATTTTCTAAGGTTTTTACTACATATTAACACTTTTCACATATTCTTGTGTTACGTGGCTGCCAGTCCTCGGTTCATGCAAAATCGTAAGGTCCTCGGTCATGTCCAAGGCACCAAACCGACCAATAATTCAATAATCGATAACTGAAACTATAATTGTAGCACTTATTACTGGGCGATTGCATCAACTTAGATGCTTCTCCTGTGTTCTACTGTGCTGCTTGTATTGTCCCCACATACCGCAGCACGCGACAAGGGCTGGCAGACCATAATTGTAACCGTTTCAGAGAGAAATGCGACCAATGTGACGATCTCGCGTTATATCGATTCGATGGTGAATGACGAAACACGGTTTTTACTACATATTAACACTTTTCACATTTTCTCGTGTTACGTGGCTGCCAGTCCTCGGTTCATGCAAAATCTTAAAGTCCTCGGTCATGTCCAAGGCACCAAACTGACCAATAATTCAATAATCGATAACTGAAACTAAAAATGTAGCTCTTCTTACTGGGCGATTGCATCAACTTAGATGCTTCTCCTGTGTTCTACTGTGCTGCTTGTACTGTCCCCACATACCGCAGCACGCGACAAGGGCTGGCAGACCATAAATGTAACCGTTTCAGAGAGAAATGCGACCAATGTGACGATCTCGCGTTATATCGATTCGATGCTGAATGACGAAACACGGAGATTTTCTAAGGTTTTTACTACATATTAACACTTTTCACATTATCTTGTGTTACGTGGCTGCCAGTCCTCGGTTCATGCAAAATCTTAAGGTCCTCGGTCATGTCCAAGGCACCAAACCGACCAATAATTCAATAATCGATAACTAAAACTATAAATGTAGCTCTTCTTACTGGGCGATTGCATCAACTTAGATGCTTCTCCTGTGTTCTACTGTGCTGCTTGTATTGTCCCCACATACCGCAGCACGCGACAAGGGCTGGCAGACCATAAATGTAACCGTTTCAGAGAGAAATGCGACCAATGTGACGATCTCGCGTTATATCGATTCGATGGTGAATGACGAAACACGGAGATTTTCTAAGGTTTTTACTACATATTAACACTTTTCACATTATCTTGTGTTACGTGGCCGCCAGTCCTCGGTTCTTGCAAAATCGTAAGGTCCTCGGTCATGTCCAAGGCACCAAACTGACCAATAATTCAATAATCGATAACTAAAACTATAAATGTAGCTCTTCTTACTGGGCGATTGCATCAACTTAGATGCTTCTCCTGTGTTCTACTGTGCTGCTTGTATTGTCCCCACATACCGCAGCACGCGACAAGGGCTGGCAGACCATAAATGTAACCGTTTCAGAGAGAAATGCGCCCAATGTGACGATCTCACATTATATCGATTCGATGGTGAATGACGAAACACGGAGATTTTCTAAGGTTTTTACTACATATTAACACTTTTCACATTTTCTCGTGTTACGTGGCTGCCAGTCCTCGGTTCATGCAAAATCTTAAGGTCCTCGGTCATGTCCAAGGCACCAAACCGACCAATAATTCAATAATCGATAACTAAAACTATAAATGTAGCTCTTCTTACTGGGCGATTGCATCAACTTAGATGCTTCTCCTGTGTTCTACTGTGCTGCTTGTATTGTCCCCACATACCGCAGCACGCGACAAGGGCTGGCAGACCATAAATGTAACCGTTTCAGAGAGAAATGCGACCAATGTGACGATCTCGCGTTATATCGATTCGATGGTGAATGACGAAACACGGAGATTTTCTAAGGTTTTTACTACATATTAACACTTTTCACATTATCTTGTGTTACGTGGCCGCCAGTCCTCGGTTCTTGCAAAATCGTAAGGTCCTCGGTCATGTCCAAGGCACCAAACTGACCAATAATTCAATAATCGATAACTAAAACTATAAATGTAGCTCTTCTTACTGGGCGATTGCATCAACTTAGATGCTTCTCCTGTGTTCTACTGTGCTGCTTGTATTGTCCCCACATACCGCAGCACGCGACAAGGGCTGGCAGACCATAAATGTAACCGTTTCAGAGAGAAATGCGCCCAATGTGACGATCTCACATTATATCGATTCGATGGTGAATGACGAAACACGGAGATTTTCTAAGGTTTTTACTACATATTAACACTTTTCACATTTTCTCGTGTTACGTGGCTGCCAGTCCTCGGTTCATGCAAAATCTTAAGGTCCTCGGTCATGTCCAAGGCACCAAACCGACCAATAATTCAATAATCGATAACTAAAACTATAAATGTAGCTCTTCTTACTGGGCGATTGCATCAACTTAGATGCTTCTCCTGTGTTCTACTGTGCTGCTTGTATTGTCCCCACATACCGCAGCACGCGACAAGGGCTGGCAGACCATAAATGTAACCGTTTCAGAGAGAAATGCGACCAATGTGACGATCTCGCGTTATATCGATTCGATGGTGAATGACGAAACACGGAGATTTTCTAAGGTTTTTACTACATATTAACACTTTTCACATTATCTTGTGTTACGTGGCTGCCAGTCCTCGGTTCTTGCAAAATCGTAAGGTCCTCGGTCATGTCCAAGGCACCAAACTGACCAATAATTCAATAATCGATAATTAAAACTATAAATGTAGCTCTTCTTACTGGGCGATTGCATCAACTTAGATGCTTCTTCTGTGTTCTACTGTGCTGCTTGTATTGTCCCCACATACCGCAGCACGCGACAAGGGCTGGCAGACCATAAATGTAACCGTTTCAGAGAGAAATGCGACCAATGTGACGATCTCGCGTTATATCGATTCGATGGTGAATGACGAAACACGGAGATTTTCTAAGGTTTTTACTACATATTAACCCTTTTCACATTTTCTTGTGTTACGTGGCTGCCAGTCCTCGGTTCATGCAAAATCTTAAGGTCCTCGGTCATGTCCAAGGCACCAAACCGACCAATAATTCAATAATCGATAACTAAAACTATAAATGTAGCTCTTCTTACTGGGCGATTGCATCAACTTAGATGCTTCTCCTGTGTTCTACTGTGCTGCTTGTATTGTCCCCACATACCGCAGCACGCGACAAGGGCTGGCAGACCATAAATGTAACCGTTTCAGAGAGAAATGCGACCAATGTGACGATCTCGCGTTATATCGATTCGATGGTGAATGACGAAACACGGAGATTTTCTAAGGTTTTTACTACATATTAACCCTTTTCACATTTTCTTGTGTTACGTGGCTGCCAGTCCTCGGTTCATGCAAAATCTTAAGGTCCTCGGTCATGTCCAAGGCACCAAACCGACCAATAATTCAATAATCGATAACTAAAACTAAAAATGTAGCTCTTCTTACTGGGCGATTGCATCAACTTAGATGCTTCTCCTGTGTTCTACTGTGCTGCTTGTATTGTCCCCACATACCGCAGCACGCGACAAGGGCTGGCAGACCATAAATGTAACCGTTTCAGAGAGAAATGCGACCAATGTGTCGATCTTGCGTTATATCGATTCGATGGTGAATGACGAAACACGGAGATTTTCTAAGGTTTTTACTACATATTAACACTTTTCACATTTTCTTGTGTTACGTGGCTGCCAGTCCTCGGTTCATGCAAAATCGTAAGGTCCTCGGTCATGTCCAAGGCACCAAACCGACCAATAATTCAATAATCGATAACTAAAACTATAAATGTAGCTCATCTTACTGGGCGATTGCATCAACTTAGATGCTTCTCCTGTGTTCTACTGTGCTGCTTGTATTGTCCCCACATACCGCAGCACGCGACAAGGGCTGGCAGACAATAAATGTAACCGTTTCAGAGAGAAATGCGACCAATGTGACGATCTCGCGTTATATCGAATCGATGGTGAATGACGAAACACGGAGATTTTCTAAGGTTTTTACTACATATTAACACTTTTCACATTTTATTGTGTTACGTGGATGCAAGTCCTCGGTTCATGCAAAATCTTAAGGTCCTCGGTCATGTCCAGGACACCAAACCGACCAATAATTCAATAATCGATAACTAAAACTAAAAATGTAGCTCTTCTTACTGGGCGATTGCATCAGATGCTTCTCCTGTGTTCTACTGTGCTGCTTGTATTGTCCCCACATACCGCAGCACGCGGCAAGGGCTGGCAGACCATAAATGTAACCGTTTCAGAGAGAAATGCGCCCAATGTGACGATGTCACGTTATATTGAATCGATGGTGAATGACGAAACACGGAGATTTTCTAAGGTTTTTACTACATATTAACACTTTTCACATTTTCTTGTGTTACGTGGCTGCCAGTCCTCGGTTCATGCAAAATCGTAAGGTCCTCGGTCATGTCCAAGGCACCAAACCGACCAATAATTCAATAATCGATAACTAAAACTATAAATGTAGCTCTTCTTACTGGGCGATTGCATCAACTTAGATGCTTCTCCTGTGTTCTACTGTGCTGCTTGTATTGTCCCCACATACCGCAGCACGCGACAAGGGCTGGCAGACCATAAATGTAACCGTTTCTGAGAGAAATGCGCCCAATGTGACGATCTCACGTTATATCGATTCGATGGTGAATGACGAAACACTTAGATTTTCTAAGGTTTTTACTAGATATTAACCCTTTTCACATTTTCTTGTGTTACGTTGCTGCCAGTCCTCGGTTCATGCAAAATCTTAAGGTCCTCGGTCATGTCCAAGGCACCAAACCGACCAATAATTCTATAATCGATAACTAAAACTATAAATGTAGCTCTTCTTACTGGGCGATTGCATCAACTTAGATGCTTCTCCTGTGTTCTACTGTGCTGCTTGTATTGTCCCCACATACCGCAGCACGCGACAGGGGCTGGCAGACCATAAATGTAACCGTTTCAGAGAGAAATGCGACCAATGTGACGATCTCGCGTTATATCGAATCGATGGTGAATGACGAAACACGGAGATTTTCTAAGGTTTTTACTACATATTAACACTTTTCACATTTTCTTGTGTTACGTGGATGCAAGTCCTCGGTTCATGCAAAATCTTAAGGTCCTCGGTCATGTCCAGGGCACCAAACCGACCAATAATTCAATAATCGATAACTAAAACTAAAAATGTAGCTCTTCTTACTGGGCGATTGCATCAACTTAGATGCTTCTCCTGTGTTCTACTGTGCTGCTTGTATTGTCCCCACATACCGCAGCACGCGACAAGGGCTGGCAGACCATAAGTGTAACCCTTTCAGAGAGAAATGCGACCAATGTGACGATCTCGCTTTATATCGATTCGATGGTGAATGACGAAACACGGAGATTTTCTAAGGTTTTTACTACATATTAACCCTTTTCACATTTTCTTGTGTTACGTGGCTGCCAGTCCTCGGTTCATGCAAAATCGTAAGGCCCTCGGTCATGTCCAAGGCACCAAACCGACCAATAATTCAATAATCGATAACTAAAACTATAAATGTAGCTCTTCTTACTGGGCGATTGCATCAACTTAGATGCTTCTCCTGTGTTCTACTGTGCTGCTTGTATTGTCCCCACATACCGCAGCACGCGACAAGGGCTGGCAGACCATAAATGTAACCGTTTCAGAGAGAAATGCGACCAATGTGACGATCTCGCGTTATATCGATTCGATGGTGAATGACGAAACACGGAGATTTTCTAAGGTTTTTACTACAGATTAACACTTTTCACATATTCTTGTGTTACGTGGCTGCCAGTCCTCGGTTCATGCAAAATCGTAAGGTCCTCGGTCATGTCCAAGGCACCAAACCGACCAATAATTCAATAATCGATAACTAAAACTATAAATGTAGCTCTTCTTACTGGGCGATTGCATCAACTTAGATGCTTCTCCTGTGTTCTACTGTGCTGCTTGTATTGTCCCCACATACCGCAGCACGCGACAAGGGCTGGCAGACCATAATTGTAACCGTTTCAGAGAGAAATGCGACCAATGTGACGATCTCGCGTTATATCGATTCGATGGTGAATGACGAAACACTGAGATTTTCTAAGGTTTTTACTACATATTAACACTTTTCACATTTTCCCGTGTTACGTGTCTGCCAGTCCTCGGTTCATGCAAAATCTTAAGGTCCTCGGTCATGTCCAAGGCACCAAACCGACCAATAATTCAATAATCGATAACTAAAACTATAAATGTAGCTCTTCTTACTGGGCGATTGCATCAACTTAGATGCTTCTCCTGTGTTCTACTGTGCTGCTTGTATTGTCCCCACATACCGCAGCACGCGACAAGGGCTGGCAGACCATAAATGTAACCGTTTCAGAGAGAAATGCGACCAATGTGACGATCTCGCGTTATATCGATTCGATGGTGAATGACGAAACACTTAGATTTTCTAAGGTTTTTACTACATATTAACACTTTTCACATTATCTTGTGTTACGTGGCTGCCAGTCCTCGGTTCATGCAAAATCGTAAGGTCCTCGGTCATGTCCAAGGCACAAAACTGACCAATAATTCAATAATCGATAACTAAAACTATAAATGTAGCTCTTCTTACTGGGCGATTGCATCAACTTAGATGCTTCTTCTGTGTTCTACTGTGCTGCTTGTATTGTCCCCACATACCGCAGCACGCGACAAGGGCTGGCAGACCATAAATGTAACCGTTTCAGAGAGAAATGCGACCAATGTGACGATCTCGCGTTATATCGATTCGATGGTGAATGACGAAACACGGAGATTTTTTAAGGTTTTTACTACATATTAACACTTTTCACATTTTCTTGTGTTTCGTGGCTGCCAGTCCTCGGTTCATGCAAAATCTTAAGGTCCTCGGTCATGTCCAAGGCACCAAACCGACCAATAATTCAATAATCGATAACTAAAACTATAAATGTAGCTCTTCTTACTGGGCGATTGCATCAACTTAGATGCTTCTCCTGTGTTCTACTGCGCTGCTTGTATTGTCCCCACATACCGCAGCACGCGACAAGGGCTGGCAGACCATAAATGTAACCGTTTCAGAGAGAAATGCGACGAATGTGACGATCTCGCGTTATATCGATTCGATGGTGAATGACGAAACACGGAGATTTTCTAAGGTTTTTACTACATATTAACACTTTTCACATATTCTTGTGTTACGTGGCTGCCAGTCCTCGGTTCATGCAAAATCGTAAGGTCCTCGGTCATGTCCAAGGCACCAAACCGACCAATAATTCAATAATCGATAACTGAAACTATAAATGTAGCACTTATTACTGGGCGATTGCATCAACTTAGATGCTTCTCCTGTGTTCTACTGTGCTGCTTGTATTGTCCCCACATACCGCAGCACGCGACAAGGGCTGGCAGACCATAATTGTAACCGTTTCAGAGAGAAATGCGACCAATGTGACGATCTCGCGTTATATCGATTCGATGGTGAATGACGAAACACGGTTTTTACTACATATTAACACTTTTCACATTTTCTCGTGTTACGTGGCTGCCAGTCCTCGTTTCATGCAAAATCTTAAAGTCCTCGGTCATGTCCAAGGCACCTAACTGACCAATAATTCAATAATCGATAACTGAAACTAAAAATGTAGCTCTTCTTACTGGGCGATTGCATCAACTTAGATGCTTCTCCTGTGTTCTACTGTGCTGCTTGTACTGTCCCCACATACCGCAGCACGCGACAAGGGCTGGCAGACCATAAATGTAACCGTTTCAGAGAGAAATGCGACCAATGTGACGATCTCGCGTTATATCGATTCGATGCTGAATGACGAAACACGGAGATTTTCTAAGGTTTTTACTACATATTAACACTTTTCACATTATCTTGTGTTACGTGGCTGCCAGTCCTCGGTTCATGCAAAATAAGGTCCTCGGTCATGTCCAAGGCACCAAACCGACCAATAATTCAATAATCGATAACTAAAACTATAAATGTAGCTCTTCTTACTGGGCGATTGCATCAACTTAGATGCTTCTCCTGTGTTCTACTGTGCTGCTTGTATTGTCCCCACATACCGCAGCACGCGACAAGGGCTGGCAGACCATAAATGTAACCGTTTCAGAGAGAAATGCGACCAATGTGACGATCTCGCGTTATATCGATTCGATGGTGAATGACGAAACACGGAGATTTTCTAAGGTTTTTACTACATATTAACACTTTTCACATTTTATTGTGTTACGTGGATGCAAGTCCTCGGTTCATGCAAAATCTTAAGGTCCTCGGTCATGTCCAGGGCACCAAACCGACCAATAATTCAATAATCGATAACTAAAACTAAAAATGTAGCTCTTCTTACTGGGCGATTGCATCAGATGCTTCTCCTGTGTTCTACTGTGCTGCTTGTATTGTCCCCACATACCGCAGCACGCGGCAAGGGCTGGCAGACCATAAATGTAACCGTTTCAGAGAGAAATGCGCCCAATGTGACGATGTCACGTTATATTGAATCGATGGTGAATGACGAAACACGGAGATTTTCTAAGGTTTTTACTACATATTAACACTTTTCACATTTTCTTGTGTTACGTGGCTGCCAGTCCTCGGTTCATGCAAAATCGTAAGGTCCTCGGTCATGTCCAAGGCACCAAACCGACCAATAATTCAATAATCGATAACTAAAACTATAAATGTAGCTCTTCTTACTGGGCGATTGCATCAACTTAGATGCTTCTCCTGTGTTCTACTGTGCTGCTTGTATTGTCCCCACATACCGCAGCACGCGACAAGGGCTGGCAGACCATAAATGTAACCGTTTCAGAGAGAAATGCGACCAATGTGACGATCTCGCGTTATATCGATTCGATGGTGAATGACGAAACACGGAGATTTTCTAAGGTTTTTACTACATATTAACACTTTTCACATTATCTTGTGTTACGTGGCTGCCAGTCCTCGGTTCTTGCAAAATCGTAAGGTCCTCGGTCATGTCCAAGGCACCAAACTGACCAATAATTCAATAATCGATAATTAAAACTATAAATGTAGCTCTTCTTACTGGGCGATTGCATCAACTTAGATGCTTCTTCTGTGTTCTACTGTGCTGCTTGTATTGTCCCCACATACCGCAGCACGCGACAAGGGCTGGCAGACCATAAATGTAACCGTTTCAGAGAGAAATGCGACCAATGTGACGATCTCGCGTTATATCGATTCGATGGTGAATGACGAAACACGGAGATTTTCTAAGGTTTTTACTACATATTAACCCTTTTCACATTTTCTTGTGTTACGTGGCTGCCAGTCCTCGGTTCATGCAAAATCTTAAGGTCCTCGGTCATGTCCAAGGCACCAAACCGACCAATAATTCAATAATCGATAACTAAAACTATAAATGTAGCTCTTCTTACTGGGCGATTGCATCAACTTAGATGCTTCTCCTGTGTTCTACTGTGCTGCTTGTATTGTCCCCACATACCGCAGCGCGCGACAAGGGCTGGCAGACCATAAATGTAACCGTTTCAGAGAGAAATGCGACCAATGTGACGATCTCGCGTTATATCGATTCGATGGTGAATGACGAAACACGGAGATTTTCTAAGGTTTTTACTACATATTAACCCTTTTCACATTTTCTTGTGTTACGTGGCTGCCAGTCCTCGGTTCATGCAAAATCTTAAGGTCCTCGGTCATGTCCAAGGCACCAAACCGACCAATAATTCAATAATCGATAACTAAAACTATAAATGTAGCTCTTCTTACTGGGCGATTGCATCAACTTAGATGCTTCTCCTGTGTTCTACTGTGCTGCTTGTATTGTCCCCACATACCGCAGCACGCGACAAGGGCTGGCAGACCATAAATGTAACCGTTTCAGAGAGAAATGCGACCAATGTGACGATCTTGCGTTATATCGATTCGATGGTGAATGACGAAACACGGAGATTTTCTAAGGTTTTTACTACATATTAACACTTTTCACATTTTCTTGTGTTACGTGGCTGCCAGTCCTCGGTTCATGCAAAATCGTAAGGTCTTCGGTCATGTCCAAGGCACCAAACCGACCAATAATTCAATAATCGATAACTAAAACTATAAATGTAGCTCATCTTACTGGGCGATTGCATCAACTTAGATGCTTCTCCTGTGTTCTACTGTGCTGCTTGTATTGTCCCCACATACCGCAGCACGCGACAAGGGCTGGCAGACAATAAATGTAACCGTTTCAGAGAGAAATGCGACCAATGTGACGATCTCGCGTTATATCGAATCGATGGTGAATGACGAAACACGGAGATTTTCTAAGGTTTTTACTACATATTAACACTTTTCACATTTTATTGTGTTACGTGGATGCAAGTCCTCGGTTCATGCAAAATCTTAAGGTCCTCGGTCATGTCCAGGGCACCAAACCAACCAATAATTCAATAATCGATAACTAAAACTAAAAATGTAGCTCTTCTTACTGGGCGATTGCATCAGATGCTTCTCCTGTGTTCTACTGTACTGCTTGTATTGTCCCCACATACCGCAGCACGCGGCAAGGGCTGGCAGACCATAAATGTAACCGTTTCAGAGAGAAATGCGCCCAATGTGACGATGTCACGGTATATTGAATCGATGGTGAATGACGAAACACGGAGATTTTCTAAGGTTTTTACTACATATTAACACTTTTCACATTTTCTTGTGTTACGTGGCTGCCAGTCCTCGGTTCATGCAAAATCGTAAGGTCCTCGGTCATGTCCAAGGCACCAAACCGACCAATAATTCAATAATCGATAACTAAAACTATAAATGTAGCTCTTCTTACTGGGCGATTGCATCAACTTAGATGCTTCTCCTGTGTTCTACTGTGCTGCTTGTATTGTCCCCACATACCGCAGCACGCGACAAGGGCTGGCAGACCATAAGTGTAACCGTTTCTGAGAGAAATGCGCCCAATGTGACGATCTCACGTTATATCGATTCGATGGTGAATGACGAAACACTTAGATTTTCTAAGGTTTTTACTAGATATTAACCCTTTTCACATTTTCTTGTGTTACGTTGCTGCCAGTCCTCGGTTCATGCAAAATCTTAAGGTCCTCGGTCATGTCCAAGGCACCAAACCGACCAATAATTCAATAATCGATAACTAAAACTATAAATGTAGCTCTTCTTACTGGGCGATTGCATCAACTTAGATGCTTCTCCTGTGTTCTAATGTGCTGCTTGTATTGTCCCCACATACCGCAGCACGCGACAGGGGCTGGCAGACCATAAATGTAACCGTTTCAGAGAGAAATGCGACCAATGTGACGATCTCGCGTTATATCGAATCGATGGTGAATGACGAAACACGGAGATTTTCTAAGGTTTTTACTACATATTAACACTTTTCACATTTTCTTGTGTTACGTGGATGCAAGTCCTCGGTTCATGCAAAATCTTAAGGTCCTCGGTCATGTCCAGGGCACCAAACCGACCAATAATTCAATAATCGATAACTAAAACTAAAAATGTAGCTCTTCTTACTGGGCGATTGCATCAACTTAGATGCTTCTCCTGTGTTCTACTGTGCTGCTTGTATTGTCCCCACATACCGCAGCACGCGACAAGGGCTGGCAGACCATAAATGTAACAGTTTCAGAGAGAAATGCGCCCAATGTGACGATCTCACGTTATATCGATTCGATGGTGAATGACGAAACACGGAGATTTTCTAAGGATTTTACTACATATTAACACTTTTCACATTTTCTTGTGTTACGTGGCTGCCAGTCCTCGGTTCATGCAAAATCGTAAGGTCCTCGGTCATGTCCAAGGCACCAAACCGACCAATAATTCAATAATCGATAACTAAAACTATAAATGCAGCTCTTCTTACTGGGCGATTGCATCAACTTAGATGCTTCTCCTGTGTTCTACTGTGCTGCTTGTATTGTCCCCACATACCGCAGCACGCGACAAGGGCTGGCAGACCATAAGTGTAACCCTTTCAGAGAGAAATGCGACCAATGTGACGATCTCGCTTTATATCGATTCGATGGTGAATGACGAAACACGGAGATTTTCTAAGGTTTTTACTACATATTAACACTTTTCACATTTTCTCGTGTTACGTGGGTACCAGTCCTCGGTTCATGCAAAATCGTAAGGCCCTCGGTCATGTCCAAGGCACCAAACCGACCAATAATTCAATAATCGATAACTAAAACTATAAATGTAGCTCTTCTTACTGGGCGATTGCATCAACTTAGATGCTTCTCCTGTGTTCTACTGTGCTGCTTGTATTGTCCCCACATACCGCAGCACGCGACAAGGGCTGGCAGACCATAAATGTAACCGTTTCAGAGAGAAATGCGACCAATGTGACGATCTCGCTTTATATCGATTCGATGGTGGATGACGAAACACGGAGATTTTCTAAGGTTTTTACTACATATTAACACTTTTCACATTTTCTTGTGTTACGTGGCTGCCAGTCCTCGGTTCATGCAAAATCGTAAGGTCCTCGGTCATGTCCAAGGCACCAAACCGACCAATAATTCAATAATCGATAACTAAAACTATAAATGTAGCTCTTCTTACTGGGCGATTGCATCAACTTAGATGCTTCTCCTGTGTTCTACTGTGCTTCTTGTATTGTCCCCACATACCGCAGCACGCGACAAGGGCTGGCAGACCATAAATGTAACCGTTTCAGAGAGAAATGCGCCCAATGTGACGATCTCGCGTTATATCGATTCGATGGTGAATGACGAAACACGGAGATTTTCTAAGGTTCTTACTACATATTAACACTTTTCACATTTTCTTGTGTTACGTGGCTGCCAGTCCTCGGTTCATGCAAAATCGTAAGGTCCTCGGTCATGTCCAGGGCACCAAACCGACCAATAATTCAATAATCGATAACTAAAACTAAAAATGTAGCTCTTCTTACTGGGCGATTGCATCAGATGCTTCTCCTGTGTTCTACTGTGCTGCTTGTATTGTCCCCACATTCCGCAGCACGCGACAAGGGCTGGCAGACCATAAATGTAACCGTTTCAGAGAGAAATGCGCCCAATGTGACGATCTCACGTTATATCGATTCGATGGTGAATGACGAAACACGGAGATTTTCTAAGGTTTTTACTACATATTAACACTTTTCACATTTTCTCGTGTTACGTGGCTGCCAGTCCTCGGTTCATGCAAAATCTTAAGGTCCTCGGTCATGTCCAAGGCACCAAACCGACCAATAATTCAGTAATCGATAACTAGAACTATAAATGTAGCTCTTCTTACTGGGCGATTGCATCAACTTAGATGCTTCTCCTGTGTTCTACTGTGCTGCTTGTATTGTCCCCACATACCGCAGCACGCGACAAGGGCTGGCAGACCATAAATGTAACCGTTTCAGAGAGAAATGCGACCAATGTGACGATCTCGCGTTATATCGATTCGATGGTGAATGACGAGACACGGAGATTTTCTAAGGTTTTTACTACATATTAACACTTTTCACATTTTCTCGTGTTACGTGGGTACCAGTCCTCGGTTCATGCAAAATCTTAAGGTCCTCGGTCATGGCCAAGGCACCAAACCGACCAATAATTCAATAATCGATAACTAAAACTATAAATGTAGCTCTTCTTACTGGGCGATTACATCAACTTAGATGCTTCTCCTGTGTTCTACTGTGCTGCTTGTATTGTCCCCACATACCGCAGCACGCGACAAGGGCTGGCAGACCATAAATGTAACCGTTTCAGAGAGAAAAGCGACCAATGTGACGATCTCACGTTATATCGATTCGATGGTGAATGACGAAACACGGAGATTTTCTAAGGTTTTTACTACATATTAACACTTTTCACATTTTTCGTGTTACGTGGCTGCCAGTCCTCGGTTCATGCAAAATCTTAAGGTCCTCGGTCATGTCCAAGGCACCAAACCGACCAATAATTCAATAATCGATAACTAAAACTATAAATGTAGCTCTTCTTACTGGGCGATTGCATCGACTTAGATGCTACTCCTGAGTTCTACTGTGCTGCTTGTATTGTCCCCACATACCGCAGCACGCGACAAGGGCTGGCAGACCGTAAATGGAACCGTTTCAGAGAGAAATGCGACCAATGTGACGATCCCGCGTTATATCGATTCGACGGTGAATGACGAAACACGGGGATTTTCTAAGGTTTTTACTACATATTAACACTTTTCACATTTTCTCGTGTTACGTCGCCGCCAGTCCTCGGTTCATGCAAAATCTTAAGGTCCTCGGTCATGTCCAAGGCACCAAACCGACCAATAATTCAATAATCGATAACTAAAACTATAAATGTAGCTCTTCTTACTGGGCGATTGCATCAACTTAGATGCTTCTCCTGTGTTCTACTGTGCTGCTTGTATTGTCCCCCCATACCGCAGCACGCAAGGGCTGGCAGACCATAAATGTAACCGTTTCAGAGAGAAATGCGCCCAATGTGACGATCTCGCGTTATATCGATTCGATGGTGAATGACGAAACACGGAGATTTTCTAAGGTTTTTACTACATATTAACACTTTTCACATTTTCTTGTGTTACGTGGATGCAAGTCCTCGGTTCATGCAAAATCTTAAGGTCCTCGGTCATGTCCAGGGCATCAAACCGACCAATAATTCAATAATCGATAACTAAAACTAAAAATGTAGCTCTTCTTACTGGGCGATTGCATCAACTTAGATGCTTCTCCTGTGTTCTACTGTGCTGCTTGTATTGTCCCCACATACCGCAGCACGCGACAAGGGCTGGCAGACCATAAATGTAACCGTTTCAGAGAGAAATGTGCCCAATGTGACGATCTCACGTTATATCGATTCGATGGTGAATGACGAAACACGGAGATTTTCTAAGGTTTTTACTACATATTAACACTTTTCACATTTTCTTGTGTTACGTGGCTGCCAGTCCTCGGTTCATGCAAAATCGTAAGGTCCTCGGTCATGTCCAAGGCACCAAACCGACCAATAATTCAATAATCGATAACTAAAACTATAAATGTAGCTCTTCTTACTGGGCGATTGCATCAACTTAGATGCTTCTCCTGTGTTCTACTGTGCTGCTAGTATTGTCCCCACATACCGTAGCACGCGACAAGGGCTGGCAGACCATAAATGTAACCGTTTCAGAGAGAAATGCGACCAATGTGACGATCTCGCGTTATATCGATTCGATGGTGAATGACGAAACACGGAGATTTTCTAAGGTTTTTACTATATATTAACACTTTTCACATTTTCTCGTGTTACGTGGCTGCCAGTCCTCGGTTCATGCAAAATCTTAAGGTCCTCGGTCATGTCCAAGGCACCAAACCGACCAATAATTCAATAATCGATAGCTAAAACTATAAATGTAGCTCTTCTTACTGGGCGATTGCATCAACTTAGATGCTTCTCCTGTGTTCTACTGTGCTGCTTGTATTGTCCCCACATACCGCAGCACGCGACAAGGGCTGGCAGACCATAAATGTAACCGTTTCAGAGAGAAATGCGACCAATGTGACGATCTCGCTTTATATCGATTCGATGGTGAATGACGAAACACGGAGATTTTCTAAGGTTTTTACTACATATTAACACTTTTCACATTTTCTTGTGTTACGTGGCTGCCAGTCCTCGGTTCATGCAAAATCGTAAGGTCCTCGGTCATGTCCAAGGCACCAAACCGACCAATAATTCAATAATCGATAACTAAAACTATAAATGTAGCTCTTCTTACTGGGCGATTGCATCAACTTAGATGCTTCTTCTGTGTTCTACTGTGCTGCTTGTATTGTCCCCACATACCGTAGCACGCGACAAGGTCTGGCAGACCATAAATGTAACCGTTTCAGAGAGAAATGCGACCAATGTGACGATCTCGCGTTATATCGATTCGATGGTGAATGACGAAACACGGAGATTTTCTGAGGTTTTTACTATATATTAACAATTTTCACATTTTCTCGTGTTACGTGGCTGCCAGTCCTCGGTTCATGCAAAATCTTAAGGTCCTCGGTCATGTCCAAGGCACTAAACCGACCAATAATTCAATAATCGATAACTAAAACTATAAATGTAGCTCTTCTTACTGGGCGATTGCATCAACTTAGATGCTTCTCCTGTGTTCTACTGTGCTGCTTGTATTGTCCCCACATACCGCAGCACGCGACAAGGGCTGGCAGACCATAAATGTAACCGTTTCAGAGAGAAATGCGACCAATGTGACGATCTCGCGTTATATCGATTCGATGGTGAATGACGAAACACGGAGATTTTCTAATGTTTGTACTACATATTAACACTTTTCACATTTTCTTGTGTTACGTGGATGCAAGTCCTCGGTTCATGCAAAATCTTAAGGTCCTCGGTCATGTCCAGGGCACCAAACCGACCAATAATTCAATAATCGATAACTAAAACTAAAAATGTAGCTCTTCTTACTGGGCGATTGCATTAACTTAGATGCTTCTCCTGTGTTCTACTGTGCTGCTTGTATTGTCCCCACATACCGCAGCACGCGACAAGGGCTGGCAGACCATAAATGTAACCGTTTCAGAGAGAAATGCGACCAATGTGACGATCTCGCGTTATATCGATTCGATGGTGAATGACGAAACACGGAGATTTTCTAAGGTTTTTACTACATATTAACACTTTTCACATTTTCTCGTGTTACGTGGCTGCCAGTCCTCGGTTCATGCAAAATCTTAATGTCCTCGGTCATTTCCAAGGCACCAAACCGACCAATAATTCAATAATCGATAACTAAAACTATAAATGTAGCTCTTCTTACTGGGCGATTGCATCGACTTAGATGCTTCTCCTGTGTTCTACTGTGCTGCATGTATTGTCCCCACATACCGCAGCACGCGACAAGGGCTGGCAGACCGTAAATGGAACCGTTTCAGAGAGAAATGCGACCAATGTGACGATCACGCGTTATATCGATTCGACGGTGAATGACGAAACACGGGGATTTTCTAAGGTTTTTACTACATATTAACACTTTTCACATTTTCTCGTGTTATGTGGCTGCCAGTCCTCGGTTCATGCAAAATCTTAAGGTCCTCGGTCATGTCCAAGGCACCAAACCGACCAATAATTCAATAATCGATAACTAAAACTATAAATGTAGCTCTTCTTACTGGGCGATTGCATCGACTTAGATGCTTCTCCTGTGTTCTACTGTGCTGCTTGTATTGTCTCCACATACCGCAACACGCGACAAGGGCTGGCAGACCGTAAATGGAACCGTTTCAGAGAGAAATGCGACCAATGTGACGATCACGCGTTATATCGATTCGACGGTGAATGACGAAACACGGGGTTTTCTAAGGTTTTTACTACATATTAACACTTTTCACATTTTCTCGTGTTATGTGGCTGCCAGTCCTCGGTTCATGCAAAATCTTAAGGTCCTCGGTCATGTCCAAGGCACCAAACCGACCAATAATTCAATAACCGATAACTAAAAGTATAAATGTAGCTCTTCTTACTGGGCGATTGCATCAACTTAGATGCTTCTCCTGTGTTCTACTGTGCTGCTTGTATTGTCCCCCCATACCGCAGCACGCGACAAGGGCTGGCAGACCATAAATGTAACCGTTTCAGAGAGAAATGCGACCAATGTGACGATCTCGCGTTATATCGATTCGATGGTGAATGACGAAACACGGAGATTTTCTAAGGTTTTTACTACATATTAACACTTTTCACATTTTCTTGTGTTACGTGGATGCAAGTCCTCGGTTCATGCAAAATCTTAAGGTCCTCGGTCATGACCAGGCCACCAAACCGACCGATAATTCAGTAATCGATAACTAAAACTAAAAATGTAGCTCTTCTTACTGGGCGATTGCATCAACTTAGATGCTTCTCCTGTGTTCTACTGTGCTGCTTGTATTGTCCCCACATACCGCAGCACGCGACAAGGGCTGGCAGATTATAAATGTAACCGTTTCAGAGAGAAATGCGCCCAATGTGACGATCTCACGTTATATCGATTCGATGGTGAATGACGAAACACGGAGATTTTCTAAGGTTTTTACTACATATTAACACTTTTCACATTTTCTTGTGTTACGTGGCTGCCAGTCCTCGGTTCATGCAAAATCGTAAGGTCCTCGGTCATGTCCAAGGCACCAAACCGACCAATAATTCAATAATCGATAACTAAAACTATAAATGTAGCTCTTCTTACTGGGCGATTGCATCAACTTAGATGCTTCTTCTGTGTTCTACTGTGCTGCTTGTATTGTCCCCACATACCGCAGCACGCGACAAGGGCTGGCAGACCATAAGTGTAACCGTTTCAGAGAGAAATGCGACCAATGTGACGATCTCGCGTTATATCGATTCGATGGTGAATGACGAAACACGGAGATTTTCTAAGGTTTTTACTACATATTAACACTTTTCACATTTTCTTGTGTTACGTGGCTGCCAGTCCTCGGTTCATGCAAAATCTTAAGGTCCTCGGTCATGTCCAAGGCACCAAACCGACCAATAATTCTATAATCGATAACTAAAACTATAAATGTAGCTCTTCTTACTGGGCGATTGCATCAACTTAGATGCTTCTTCTGTGTTCTACTGTGCTGCTTGTATTGTCCCCACATACCGCAGCACGCGACAAGGGCTGGCAGACCATAAGTGTAACCGTTTCAGAGAGAAATGCGACCAATGTGACGATCTCGCTTTATATCGATTCGATGGTGAATGACGAAACACGGAGATTTTCTAAGGTTTTTACTACATATTAACACTTTTCACATTTTCTTGTGTTACGTGGCTGCCAGTCCTCGGTTCATGCAAAATCGTAAGGCCCTCGGTCATGTCCAAGGCACCAAACCGACCAATAATTCAATAATCGATAACTAAAACTATAAATGTAGCTCTTCTTACTGGGCGATTGCATCAACTTAGATGCTTCTCCTGTGTTCTACTGTGCTGCTTGTATTGTCCCCACATACCGCAGCACGCGACAAGGGCTGGCAGACCATAAATGAAAATGTTTCAGAGAGAAATGCGACAAATGTGACGATCTCGCGTTATATCGATTCGATGGTGAATGACGAAACACGGAGATTTTCTAAGGTTTTTACTACATATTAACACTTTTCACATTTTCTCGTGTTACGTGGCTGCCAGTCCTCGGTTCATGCAAAATCTTAAGGTCCTCGATCATGTCCAAGGCACCAAACCGACCAATAATTCAATAATCGATAACTAAAACTATAAATGTAGCTCTTCTTACTGGGCGATTGCATCAACTTAGATGCTTCTCCTGAGTTCTACTGTGCTGCTTGTATTGTCCCCACATACCGCAGCACGCGACAAGGGCTGGCAGACCATAAATGTAACCGTTTCAGAGAGAAATGCGACCAATGTGACGATCTCGCTTTATATCGATTCGATGGTGAATGACGAAACACGGAGATTTTCTAAGGTTTTTACTACATATTAACACTTTTCTAATTTTCTTGTGTTACGTCGCTGCCAGTCCTCGGTTCATGCAAAATCGTAAGGTCCTCGGTCATGTCCAAGGCACCAAACCGACCAATAATTCAATAATCGATAACTAAAACTATAAATGTAGCTCTTCTTACTGGGCGATTGCATCAACTTAGATGCTTCTTCTGTGTTCTACTGTGCTGCTTGTATTGTCCCCACATACCGTAGCACGCGACAAGGGCTGGCAGACCATAAATGTAACCGTTTCAGAGAGAAATGCGACCAATGTGATGATCTCGCGTTATATCGATTCGATGGTGAATGACGAAACACGGAGATTTTCTAAGGTTTTTACTATATATTAACAATTTTCACATTTTCTCGTGTTACGTGGCTGCCAGTCCTCGGTTCATGCAAAATCTTAAGGTCCTCGGTAATGTCCAAGAAACCAAACCGACCAATAATTCAATAATCGATAACTAAAACTATAAATGTAGCTCTTCTTACTGGGCGATTACATCAACTTAGATGCTTCTCCTGTGTTCTACTGTGCTGCTTGTATTGTCCCCACATACCGCAGCACGCGACAAGGGCTGGCAGACCATAAATGTAACCGTTTCAGAGAGAAATGCGACCAATGTGACGATCTCGCGTTATATCGATTCGATGGTGAATGACGAAACACGGAGATTTTCTAATGTTTGTACTACATATTAACACTTTTCACATTTTCTTGTGTTACGTGGATGCAAGTCCTCGGTTCATGCAAAATCTTAAGGTCCTCGGTCATGTCCAGGGCACCAAACCGACCAATAATTCAATAATCGATAACTAAAACTATAAATGTAGCTCTTCTTACTGGGCGATTGCATTAACTTAGATGCTTCTCCTGTGTTCTACTGTGCTGCTTGTATTGTCCCCACATACCGCAGCACGCGACAAGGGCTGGCAGACCATAAATGTAACTGTTTCAGAGAGAAATGCGACCAATGTGACGATCTCGCGTTATATCGATTCGATGGTGAATGACGAAACACGGAGATTTTCTAAGGTTTTTACTACATATTAACACTTTTCACATTTTCTCGTGTTACGTGGCTGCCAGTCCTCGGTTCATGCAAAATCTTAATGTCCTCGGTCATTTCCAAGGCACCAAACCGACCAATAATTCAATAATCGATAACTAAAACTATAAATGTAGCTCTTCTTACTGGGCGATTGCATCGACTTAGATGCTTCTCCTGTGTTCTACTGTGCTGCATGTATTGTCCCCACATACCGCAGCACGCGACAAGGGCTGGCAGACCGTAAATGGAACCGTTTCAGAGAGAAATGCGACCAATGTGACGATCACGCGTTATATCGATTCGACGGTGAATGACGAAACACGGGGATTTTCTAAGGTTTTTACTACATATTAACACTTTTCACATTTTCTCGTGTTATGTGGCTGCCAGTCCTCGGTTCATGCAAAATCTTAAGGTCCTCGGTCATGTCCAAGGCACCAAACCGACCAATAATTCAATAATCGATAACTAAAACTATAAATGTAGCTCTTCTTACTGGGCGATTGCATCGACTTAGATGCTTCTCCTGTGTTCTACTATGCTGCTTGTATTGTCTCCACATACCGCAGCACGCGACAAGGGCTGGCAGACCGTAAATGGAACCGTTTCAGAGAGAAATGCGACCAATGTGACGATCACGCGTTATATCGATTCGACGGTGAATGACGAAACACGGGGTTTTCTAAGGTTTTTACTACATATTAACACTTTTCACATTTTCTCGTCTTATGTGGCTGCCAGTCCTCGGTTCATGCAAAATCTTAAGGTCCTCGGTCATGTCCAAGGCACCAAACCGACCAATAATTCAATAACCGATAACTAAAACTATAAATGTAGCTCTTCTTACTGGGCGATTGCATCAACTTAGATGCTTCTCCTGTGTTCTACTGTGCTGCTTGTATTGTCCACCCATACCGCAGCACGCGACAAGGGCTGGCAGACCATAAATGTAACCGTTTCAGAGAGAAATGCGCCCAATGTGACGATCTCGCGTTATATCGATTCGATGGTGAATGACGAAACACGGAGATTTTCTAAGGTTTTTACTACATATTAACACTTTTCACATTTTCTTGTGTTACGTGGATGCAAGTCCTCGGTTCATGCAAAATCTTAAGGTCCTCGGTCATGACCAGGCCACCAAACCGACCAATAATTCAATAATCGATAACTAAAACTAATAATGTAGCTCTTCTTACTGGGCGATTGCATCAACTTAGATGCTTCTCCTGTGTTCTACTGTGCTGCTTGTATTGTCCCCACATACCGCAGCACGCGACAAGGGCTGGCAGACCATAAATGTAACCGTTTCAGAGAGAAATGCGCCCAATGTGACGATCTCACGTTATATCGATTCGATGGTGAATGACGAAACACGGAGATTTTCTAAGGTTTTTACTACATGTTAACACTTTTCACATTTTCTTGTGTTACGTGGCTGCCAGTCCTCGGTTCATGCAAAATCTTAAGGTCCTCGGTCATGTCCAAGGCACCAAACCGACCAATAATTCAATAATCGATAACTAAAACTATAAATGTAGCTCTTCGTACTGGGCGATTGCATCAACTTAGATGCTTCTTCTGTGTTCTACTGTGCTGCTTGTATTTTCCCCACATACCGCAACACGCGACAAGGGCTGGCAAACCATAAGTGTAACCGTTTCAGAGAGAAATGCGCCCAATGTGACGATCTCACGTTATATCGATTCGATGGTGAATGACGAAACACGGAGATTTTCTAAGGTTTTTACTACATATTAACACTTTTCACATTTTCTTGTGTTACGTGGCTGCCAGTCCTCGGTCCATGCAAAATCGTAAGGCCCTCGGTCATGACCAAGTCACCAAACCGACCAATAATTCAATAATCGATAACTAAAACTATAAATGTAGCTCTTCTTACTGGGCGATTGCATCAACTTAGATGCTTCTCCTTTGTTCTACTGTGCTGCTTGTGTTGTCCCCACATACCGCAGCACGCGACAAGGGCTGGCAGACCATAAATGTAACCGTTTCAGAGAGAAATGCGCCCAATGTGACGATCTCGCGTTATATCGATTCGATGGTGAATGACGAAACACGGAGATTTTCTAAGGTTTTTACTACATATTAACACTTTTCACATTTTCTCGTGTTACGTGGCTGCCAGTCCTCGGTTCATGCAAAATCTTAAGGTCCTCGGTCATGTCCAAGGCACCAAACCGACCAATAATTCAATAATCGATAACTAAAACTATAAATGTAGCTCTTCTTACTGGGCGATTGCATCAACTTAGATGCGTCTCCTGTGTTCTACTGTGCTGCTTGTATTGTCCCCACATACCGCAGCACGCGACAAGGGCTGGCAGACCATAAATGTAACCGTTTCAGAGAGAAATGCGACCAATGTGACGATCTCGCTTTATATCGATTCGATGGTGAATGACGAAACACGGGGATTTTCTAAGGTTTTTACTACATATTAACACTTTTCACATTTTCTCGTGTTACGTGGCTGCCAGTCCTCGGTTCATGCAAAATCTTAAGGTCCTCGGTCATGTCCAAGGCACCAAACCGACCAATAATTCAATAATCGATAACTAAAAGTATAAATGTAGCTCTTCTTACTGGGCGATTGCATCAACTTAGATGCTTCTTCTGTGTTCTACTGTGCTGCTTGTATTTTCCCCACATACCGCAGCACGCGACAAGGGCTGGCAAACCATAAGTGTAACCGTTTCAGAGAGAAATGCGCCCAATGTGACGATCTCACGTTATATCGATTCGATGGTGAATGACGAAACACGGAGATTTTCTAAGGATTTTACTACATATTAACACTTTTCACATTTTCTTGTGTTACGTGGCTGCCAGTCCTCGGTTCATGCAAAATCGTAAGGTCCTCGGTCATGTCCAAGGCACCAAACCGACCAATAATTCAATAATCGATAACTAAAACTATAAATGTAGCTCTTCTTACTGGGCGATTGCATCAACTTAGATGCTTCTCCTGTGTTCTACTGTGCTGCTTGTATTGTCCCCACATACCGCAGCACGCGACAAGGGCTGGCAGACCATAAATGTAACCGTTTCAGAGAGAAATGCGACCAATGTGACGATCTCACGTTATATCGATTCGATGGTGAATGACGAAACACGGAGATTTTCTAAGGTTTTTACTACATATTAACCCTTTCCACATTTTCTTGTGTTACGTGGCTGCCAGTCCTCGGTTCATGCAAAATCTTAAGGTCCTCGGTCATGTCCAAGGCACCAAACCGACCAATAATTCAATAATCGATAACTAAAACTATAAATGTAGCTCTTCTTACTGGGCGATTGCATCAACTTAGATGCTTCTCCTGTGTTCTACTGTGCTGCTTGTATTGTCCCCACATACCGCAGCACGCGACAAGGGCTGTCAGACCATAAATCTAACCGTTTCAGAGAGAAATGCGACCAATGTGACGATCTCGCGTTATATCGAATAGATGGTGAATGACGAAACACGGAGATTTTCTAAGGTTTTTACTACATATTAACACTTTTCACATTTTCTTGTGTTACGTGGATGCAAGTCCTCGGTTCATGCAAAATCTTAAGGTCCTCGGTCATGTCCAGGGCACCAAACCGACCAATAATTCAATAATCGATAACTAAAACTAAAAATGTAGCTCTTCTTACTGGGCGATTGCATCAACTTAGATGCTTCTCCTGTGTTCTACTGTGCTGCTTGTATTGTCCCCACATACCGCAGCACGCGACAAGGGCTGGCAGACCATAAATGTAACCGTTTCAGAGAGAAATGCGCCCAATGTGCCGATCTCGCGTTATATCGATTCGATGGTGAATGACGAAACACGGAGATTTTCTAAGGTTTTTACTACATATTAACACTTTTCACATTTTCTCGTGTTACGTGGCTGCCAGTCTTCGGTTCATGCAAAATCTTAAGGTCCTCGGTCATGTCCAAGGCACCAAACAGACCAATAATTCAATAATCGATAACTAAAACTAAAAATGTAGCTCTTCTTACTGGGCGATTGCATCAACTTAGATGCTTCTCCTGTGTTCTACTGTGCTGCTTGTATTGTCCCCACATACCGCAGCACGCGACAAGGGCTGGCAGACCATAAATGTAACCGTTTCAGAGAGAAATGCGCCCAATGTGACGATCTCACGTTATATCGATTCGATGGTGAATGACGAAACACGGAGATTTTCTAAGGTTTTTACTACATATTAACACTTTTCACATTTTCTTGTGTTACGTGGCTGCCAGTCCTCGGTTCATGCAAAATCGTAAGGTCCTCGGTCATGTCCAAGGCACCAAACCGACCAATAATTCAATAATCGATAACTAAAACTATAAATGTAGCTCTTCTTACTGGGCGATTACATCAACTTAGATGCTTCTTCTGTGTTCTACTGTGCTGCTTGTATTTTCCCCACATACCGCAGCACGCGACAAGGGCTGTCAGACCATAAGTGTAACCGTTTCAGAGAGAAATGCGACCAATGTGACGATCTCGCGTTATATCGATTCGATGGTGAATGACGAAACACGGAGATTTTCTAAGGTTTTTACCACATATTAACACTTTTCTAATTTTCTTGTGTTACGTGGCTGCCAGTCCTCGGTTCATGCAAAATCGTAAGGCCCTCGGTCATGTCCAAGGCACCAAACCGACCAATAATTCAATAATCGATAACTAAAACTATAAATGTAGCTCTTCTTACTGGGCGATTGCATCAACTTAGATGCATCTCCTGTGTTCTACTGTGCTGCTTGTATTGTCCCCACATACCGCAGCACGCGACAAGGGCTGGCAGACCATAAATGTAACCGTTTCAGAGAGAAATGCGACCAATGTGACGATCTCGCGTTATATCGATTCGATGGTGAATGACGAAACACGGAGATTTTCTAAGGTTTTTACTACATATTAACACTTTTCACATTTTCTCGTGTTACGTGGCTGCCAGTCCTCGGTTCATGCAAAATCTTAAGGTCCTCGGTCATGTCCAAGGCACCAAACCGACCAATAATTCAATAATCGATAACTAAAACTATAAATGTAGCTCTTCTTACTGGGCGATTGCATCAACTTAGATGCTTCTCCTGTGTTCTACTGTGCTGCTTGTATTGTCCCCACATACCGCAGCACGCGACAAGGGCTGGCAGACCATAAATGTAACCGTTTCAGAGAGAAATGCGACCAATGTGACGATCTCGCTTTATATCGATTCGACGGTGAATGACGAAACACGGGGATTTTCTAAGGTTTTTACTACATATTAACACTTTTCACATTTTCTCGTGTTACGTGGCTGCCAGTCCTCGGTTCATGCAAAATCTTAAGGTCCTCGGTCATGTCCAAGGCACCAAACCGACCAATAATTCAATAATCGATAACTACAACTATAAATGTAGCTCTTCTTACTGTGTTCTACTGTGCTGCTTGTATTGTCCCCCCATACCGCAGCACGCGACAAGGGCTGGCAGACCATAAATGTAACCGTTTCAGAGAGAAATGCGCCCAATGTGACGATCTCGCGTTATATCGATTCGATGGTGAATGACGAAACACGGAGATTTTCTAAGGTTTTTACTACATATTAACACTTTTCACATTTTCTTGTGTTACGTGGATGCAAGTCCTCGGTTCATGCAAAATCTTAAGGTCCTCGGTCATGACCAGGCCACCAAACCGACCAATAATTCAATAATCGATAACTAAAACTAAAAATGTAGCTCTTCTTACTGGGCGATTGCATCAACTTAGATGCTTCTCCTGTGTTCTACTGTGCTGCTTGTATTGTCCCCACATACCGCAGCACGCGACAAGGGCTGGCAGACCATAAATGTAACCGTTTCAGAGAGAAATGCGCCCAATGTGACGATCTCACGTTATATCGATTCGATGGTGAATGACGAAACACGGAGATTTTCTAAGGTTTTTACTACATATTAACACTTTTCACATTTTCTTGTGTTACGTGGCTGCCAGTCCTCGGTTCATGCAAAATCTTAAGGTCCTCGGTCATGTCCAAGGCACCAAACCGACCAATAATTCAATAATCGATAACTAAAACTATAAATGTAGCTCTTCTTACTGGGCAATTGCATCAACTTAGATGCTTCTTCTGTGTTCTACTGTGCTGCTTGTATTTTCCCCACATACCGCAGCACGCGACAAGGGCTGGCAAACCATAAGTGTAACCGTTTCAGAGAGAAATGCGCCCAATGTGACGATCTCACGTTATATCGATTCGATGGTGAATGACGAAACACGGAGATTTTCTAAGGTTTTTACTACATATTAACACTTTTCACATTTTCTTGTGTTACGTGGCTGCCAGTCCTCGGTTCATGCAAAATCGTAAGGTCCTCGGTCATGTCCAAGGCACCAAACCGACCAATAATTCAATAATCGATAACTAAAACTATAAATGTAGCTCTTCTTACTGGGCGATTGCATCAACTTAGATGCTTCTTCTGTGTTCTACTGTGCTGCTTGTATTGTCCCCACATACCGCAGCACGCGACAAGGGCTGGCAGACCATAAATGTAACCGTTTCAGAGAGAAATGCGACCAATGTGACGATCTCGCGTTATAT
Source organism: Schistocerca nitens (assembly GCF_023898315.1). Taxonomy (NCBI): domain Eukaryota; kingdom Metazoa; phylum Arthropoda; class Insecta; order Orthoptera; family Acrididae; genus Schistocerca; species Schistocerca nitens. The sequence goes on from NC_064625.1 coordinate 59,165,810, forward strand.
CGATTCGATGGTGAATGACGAAACACGGAGAGTTTCTAAGGTTTGTACTACATATTAACACTTTTCACATTTTCTTGTGTTACGTGGCTGCCAGTCCTCGGTTCATGCAAAATCGTAAGGCCCTCGGTCATGTCCAAGTCACCAAACCGACCAATAATTCAATAATCGATAACTAAAACTATAAATGTAGCTCTTCTTACTGGGCGATTGCATCAACTTAGATGCTTCTCCTGTGTTCTACTGTGCTGCTTGTATTGTCCCCACATACTGCAGCACAAGACAAGGGCTGGCAGACCATAAATGTAACCGTTTCAGAGAGAAATGCGACCAATGTGACGATCTCGCGTTATATCGATTCGATGGTGAATGACGAAACACGGAGATTTTCTAAGGTTTTTACTACATATTAACACTTTTCACATTTTCTCGTGTTACGTGGCTGCCAGTCCTCGGTTCATGCAAAATCTTAAGGTCCTCGGTCATGTCCAAGGCACCAAACCGACCAATAATTCAATAATCGATAACTAAAACTATAAATGTAGCTCTTCTTACTGGGCGATTGCATCAACTTAGATGCTTCTCCTGTGTTCTACTGTGCTGCTTGTATTGTCCCCACATACCGCAGCACGCGACAAGGGCTGGCAGACCATAAATGTAACCGTTTCAGAGAGAAATGCGACCAATGTGACGATCTCGCTTTATATCGATTCGACGGTGAATGACGAAACACGGGGATTTTCTAAGGTTTTTACTACATATTAACACTTTTCACATTTTCTCGTGTTACGTGGCTGCCAGTCCTCGGTTCATGCAAAATCTTAAGGTCCTCGGTCATGTCCAAGGCACCAAACCGACCAATAATTCAATAATCGATAACTAAAAGTATAAATGTAGCTCTTCTTACTGGGCGATTGCATCAACTTAGATGCTTCTTCTGTGTTCTACTGTGCTGCTTGTATTTTCCCCACATACCGCAGCACGCGACAAGGGCTGGCAAACCATAAGTGTAACCGTTTCAGAGAGAAATGCGCCCAATGTGACGATCTCGCGTTATATCGATTCGATGGTGAATGACGAAACACGGAGATTTTCTAAGGTTTTTACTACATATTAACACTTTTCACATTTTCTTGTGTTACGTGGCTGCCAGTCCTCGGTTCATGCAAAATCGTAAGGTCCTCGGTCATGTCCAAGGCACCAAACCGACCAATAATTCAATAATCGATAACTAAAACTATAAATGTAGCTCTTCTTACTGGGCGATTGCATCAACTTAGATGCTTCTCCTGTGTTCTACTGTGCTGCTTGTATTGTCCCCACATACCGCAGCACGCGACAAGGGCTCGCAGACCATAAATGTAACCGTTTCAGAGAGAAATGCGACCAATGTGACGATCTCACGTTATATCGATTCGATGGTGAATGACGAAACACGGAGATTTTCTAAGGTTTTTACTACATATTAACCCTTTTCACATTTTCTTGTGTTACGTGGCTGCCAGTCCTCGGTTCATGCAAAATCTTAAGGTCCTCGGTCATGTCCAAGGCACCAAACCGACCAATAATTCAATAATCGATAACTAAAACTATAAATGTAGCTCTTCTTACTGGGCGATTGCATCAACTTAGATGCTTCTCCTGTGTTCTACTGTGCTGCTTGTATTGTCCCCACATACCGCAGCACGCGACAAGGGCTGTCAGACCATAAATCTAACCGTTTCAGAGAGAAATGCGACCAATGTGACGATCTCGCGTTATATCGAATAGATGGTGAATGACGAAACACGGAGATTTTCTAAGGTTTTTACTACATATTAACACTTTTCACATTTTCTTGTGTTACGTGGATGCAAGTCCTCGGTTCATGCAAAATCTTAAGGGCCTCGGTCATGTCCAGGGCACCAAACCGACCAATAATTCAATAATCGATAACTAAAACTAAAAATGTAGCTCTTCTTACTGGGCGATTGCATCAACTTAGATGCTTCTCCTGTGTTCTACTGTGCTGCTTGTATTGTCCCCACATACCGCAGCACGCGACAAGGGCTGGCAGACCATAAATGTAACCGTTTCAGAGAGAAATGCGCCCAATGTGACGATCTCGCGTTATATCGATTCGATGGTGAATGACGAAACACGGAGATTTTCTAAGGTTTTTACTACATATTAACACTTTTCACATTTACTCGTGTTACGTGGCTGCCAGTCTTCGGTTCATGCAAAATCTTAAGGTCCTCGGTAATGTCCAAGGCACCAAACAGACCAATAATTCAATAATCGATAACTAAAACTAAAAATGTCGCTCTTCTTACTGGGCGATTGCATCAACTTAGATGCTTCTCCTGTGTTCTACTGTGCTGCTTGTATTGTCCCCACATACCGCAGCACGCGACAAGGGCTGGCAAACCATAAATGTAACCGTTTCAGAGAGAAATGCGCCCAATGTGACGATCTCACGTTATATCGATTCGATGGTGAATGACGAAACACGGAGATTTTCTAAGGTTTTTACTACATATTAACACTTTTCACATTTTCTTGTGTTACGTGGCTGCCAGTCCTCGGTTCATGCAATATCGTAAGGTCCTCGGTCACGTCCAAGGCACCAAACCGACCAATAATTCAATAATCGATAACTAAAACTATAAATGTAGCTCTTCTTACTGGGCGATTACATCAACTTAGATGCTTCTTCTGTGTTCTACTGTGCTGCTTGTATTTTCCCCACATACCGCAGCACGCGACAAGGGCTGGCAGACCATAAGTGTAACCGTTTCAGAGAGAAATGCGACCAATGTGACGATCTCGCGTTATATCGATTCGATGGTGAATGACGAAACACGGAGATTTTCTAAGGTTTTTACCACATATTAACACTTTTCACATTTTCTTGTGTTACGTGGCTGCCAGTCCTCGGTTCATGCAAAATCGTAAGGCCCTCGGTCATGTCCAAGGCACCAAACCGACCAATAATTCAATAATCGATAACTAAAACTATAAATGTAGCTCTTCTTACTGGGCGATTGCATCAACTTAGATGCTTCTCCTGTGTTGTACTGTGCTGCTTGTATTGTCCCCACATACCGCAGCACGCGACAAGGGCTGGCAGACCATAAATGTAACCGTTTCAGAGAGAAATGCGACCAATGTGACGATCTCGCGTTATATCGATTCGATGGTGAATGACGAAACACGGAGATTTTCTAAGGTTTTTACTACATATTAACACTTTTCACATTTTCTCGTGTTACGTGGCTGCCAGTCCTCGGTTCATGCAAAATCTTAAGGTCCTCGGTCATGTCCAAGGCACCAAACCGACCAATAATTCAATAATCGATAACTAAAACTATAAATGTAGCTCTTCTTACTGGGCGATTGCATCAACTTAGATGCTTCTCCTGTGTTCTACTGTGCTGCTTGTATTGTCCCCACATACCGCAGCACGCGACAAGGGCTGGCAGACCATAAATGTAACCGTTTCAGAGAGAAATGCGACCAATGTGACGATCTCGCTTTATATCGATTCGACGGTGAATGACGAAACACGGGGATTTTCTAAGGTTTTTACTACATATTAACACTTTTCACATTTTCTCGTGTTACGTGGCTGCCAGTCCTCGGTTCATGCAAAATCTTAAGGTCCTCGGTCATGTCCAAGGCACCAAACCGACCAATAATTCAATAATCGATAACTAAAAGTGTAAATGTAGCTCTTCTTACTGTGTTCTACTGTGCTGCTTATATTGTCCCCCCATACCGCAGCACGCGACAAGGGCTGGCAGACCATAAATGTAACCGTTTCAGAGAGAAATGCGACCAATGTGACGATCTCGCGTTATATCGATTCGATGGTGAATGACGAAACACGGAGATTTTCTAAGGTTTTTACTACATATTAACACTTTTCACATTTTCTTGTGTTACGTGGATGCAAGTCCTCGGTTCATGCAAAATCTTAAGGTCCTCGGTCATGACCAGGCCACCAAACCGACCAATAATTCAATAATCGATAACTAAAACTAAAAATGTAGCTCTTCTTACTGGGCGATTGCATCAACTTAGATGCTTCTCCTGTGTTCTACTGTGCTGCTTGTATTGTCCCCACATACCGCAGCACGCGACAAGGGCTGGCAGACCATAAATGTAACCGTTTCAGAGAGAAATGCGCCCAATGTGACGATCTCACGTTATATCGATTCGATGGTGAATGACGAAACACGGAGATTTTCTAAGGTTTTTACTACATATTAACACTTTTCACATTTTCTTGTGTTACGTGGCTGCCAGTCCTCGGTTCATGCAAAATCTTAAGGTCCTCGGTCATGTCCAAGGCACCAAACCGACCAATAATTCAATAATCGATAACTAAAACTATAAATGTAGCTCTTCTTACTGGGCGATTGCATCAACTTAGATGCTTCTTCTGTGTTCTACTGTGCTGCTTGTATTTTCCCCACATACCGCAGCACGCGACAAGGGCTGGCAAACCATAAGTGTAACCGTTTCAGAGAGAAATGCTCCCAATGTGACGATCTCACGTTATATCGATTCGATGGTGAATGACGAAACACGGAGATTTTCTAAGGTTTTTACTACATATTAACACTTTTCACATTTTCTTGTGTTACGTGGCTGCCAGTCCTCGGTTCATGCAAAATCGTAAGGTCCTCGGTCATGTCCAAGGCACCAAACCGACCAATAATTCAATAATCGATAACTAAAACTATAAATGTAGCTCTTCTTACTGGGCGATTGCATCAACTTAGATGCTTCTTCTGTGTTCTACTGTGCTGCTTGTATTGTCCCCACATACCGCAGCACGCGACAAGGGCTGGCAGACCATAAGTGTAACCGTTTCAGAGAGAAATGCGACCAATGTGACGATCTCGCGTTATATCGATTCGATGGTGAATGACGAAACACGGAGATTTTCTAAGGTTTTTACTACATATTAACACTTTTCACATTTTCTCGTGTTACGTGGCTGCCAGTCCTCGGTTCATGCAAAATCTTAAGGTCCTCGGTCATGTCCAAGGCACCAAACCGACCAATAATTCAATAATCGATAACTAAAACTATAAATGTAGCTCTTCTTACTGGGCGATTGCATCAACTTAGATGCTTCTCCTGTGTTCTACTGTGCTGCTTGTATTGTCCCCACATACCGCAGCACGCGACAAGGGCTGGCAGACCATAAATGTAACCGTTTCAGAGAGAAATGCGACCAATGTGACGATCTCGCGTTATATCGATTCGACGGTGAATGACGAAACACGGGGATTTTCTAAGGTTTTTACTACATATTAACACTTTTCACATTTTCTCGTGTTACGTGGCTGCCAGTCCTCGGTTCATGCAAAATCTTAAGGTCCTCGGTCATGTCCAAGGCACCAAACCGACCAATAATTCAATAATCGATAACTAAAAGTATAAATGTAGCTCTTCTTACTGGGCGATTGCATCAACTTAGATGCTTCTTCTGTGTTCTACTGTGCTCCTTGTATTTTCCCCACATACCGCAGCACGCGACAAGGGCTGGCAAACCATAAGTGTAACCGTTTCAGAGAGAAATGCGCCCAATGTGACGATCTCACGTTATATCGATTCGATGGTGAATGACGAAACACGGAGATTTTCTAAGGTTTTTACTACATATTAACACTTTTCACATTTTCTTGTGTTACGTGGCTGCCAGTCCTCGGTTCATGCAAAATCGTAAGGTCCTCGGTCATGTCCAAGGCACCAAACCGACCAATAATTCAATAATCGATAACTAAAACTATAAATGTAGCTCTTCTTACTGGGCGATTGCATCAACTTAGATGCTTCTCCTGTGTTCTACTGTGCTGCTTGTATTGTCCCCACATACCGCAGCACGCGACAAGGGCTGGCAGACCATAAATGTAACCGTTTCAGAGAGAAATGCGACCAATGCGACGATCTCACGTTATATCGATTCGATGGTGAATGACGAAACACGGAGATTTTCTAAGGTTTTTACTACATATTAACCCTTTTCACATTTTCTTGTGTTACGTGGCTGCCAGTCCTCGGTTCATGCAAAATCTTAAGGTCCTCAGTCATGTCCAAGGCACCAAACCGACCAATAATTCAATAATCGATAACTAAAACTATAAATGTAGCTCTTCTTACTGGGCGATTGCATCAACTTAGATGCTTCTCCTGTGTTCTACTGTGCTGCTTGTATTGTCCCCACATACCGCAGCACGCGACAAGGGCTGGCAGACCATAAATGTAACCGTTTCAGAGAGAAATGCGACCAATGTGACGATCTCGCGTTATATCGAATAGATGGTGAATGACGAAACACGGAGATTTTCTAAGGTTTTTACTACATATTAACACTTTTCACATTTTCTTGTGTTACGTGGATGCAAGTCCTCGGTTCATGCAAAATCTTAAGGTCCTCGGTCATGTCCAGGGCACCAAACCGACCAATAATTCAATAATCGATAACTAAAACTAAAAATGTAGCTCTTCTTACTGGGCGATTGCATCAACTTAGATGCTTCTCCTGTGTTCTACTGTGCTGCTTGTATTGTCCCCACATACCGCAGCACGCGACAAGGGCTGGCAGACCATAAATGTAACCGTTTCAGAGAGAAATGCGCCCAATGTGACGATCTCGCGTTATATCGATTCGATGGTGAATGACGAAACACGGAGATTTTCTAAGGTTTTTACTACATATTAACACTTTTCACATTTTCTCGTGTTACGTGGCTGCCAGTCTTCGGTTCATGCAAAATCTTAAGGTCCTCGGTCATGTCCAAGGCACCAAACAGACCAATAATTCAATAATCGATAACTAAAACTAAAAATGTAGCTCTTCTTACTGGGCGATTGCATCAACTTAGATGCTTCTCCTGTGTTCTACTGTGCTGCTTGTATTGTCCCCACATACCGCAGCACGCGACAAGGGCTGGCAGACCATAAATGTAACCGTTTCAGAGAGAAATGCGCCCAATGTGACGATCTCACGTTATATCGATTCGATGGTGAATGACGAAACACGGAGATTTTCTAAGGTTTTTACTACATATTAACACTTTTCACATTTTCTTGTGTTACGTGGCTGCCAGTCCTCGGTTCATGCAAAATCGTAAGGTCCTCGGTCATGTCCAAGGCACCAAACCGACCAATAATTCAATAATCGATAACTAAAACTATAAATGTAGCTCTTCTTACTGGGCGATTGTATCAACTTAGATGCTTCTTCTGTGTTCTACTGTGCTGCTTGTATTTGCCCCACATACCGCAGCACGCGACAAGGGCTGGCAGACCATAAGTGTAACCGTTTCAGAGAGAAATGCGACCAATGTGACGATCTCGCGTTATATCGATTCGATGGTGAATGACGAAACACGGAGATTTTCTAAGGTTTGTACTACATATTAACACTTTTCACATTTTCTTGTGTTACGTGGCTGCCAGTCCTCGGTTCATGCAAAATCGTAAGGCCCTCGGTCATGTCCAAGGCACCAAACCGACCAATAATTCAATAATCGATAACTAAAACTATAAATGTAGCTCTTCTTACTGGGCGATTGCATCAACTTAGATGCTTCTCCTGTGTTCTACTGTGCTGCTTGTATTGTCCCCAGATACCGCAGCACGCGACAAGGGCTGACAGACCATAAATGTAACCGTTTCAGAGAGAAATGCGACCAATGTGACGATCTCGCTTTATATCGATTCGACGGTGAATGACGAAACACGGGGATTTTCTACGGTTTTTACTACATATTAACACTTTTCACATTTTCTCGTGTTACGTGGCTGCCAGTCCTCGGTTCATGCAAAATCTTAAGGTCCTCGGTCATGTCCAAGGCACCAAACCGACCAATAATTCAATAATCGATAACTAAAACTATAAATGTAGCTCTTCTTACTGTGTTCTACTGTGCTGCTTGTATTGTCCCCACATACCGCAGCACGCGACAAGGGCTGGCAGACCATAAATGTAACCGTTTCAGAGAGAAATGCGCCCAACGTGACGATCTCACGTTATATCGATTCGATGGTGAATGACGAAACACGGAGATTTTCTAAGGTTTTTACTACATATTAACACTTTTCACATTTTCTTGTGTTACGTGGCTGCCAGTCCTCGGTTCATGCAAAATCGTAAGGTCCTCGGTCATGTCCAAGGCACCAAACCGACCATTAATTCAATAATCGATAACTAAAACTATAAATGTAGCTCTTCTTACTGGGCGATTGCATCAACTTAGATGCTTCTCCTGTGTTCTACTGTGCTGCTTGTATTGTCCCCACATACCGCAGCACGCGACAAGGGCTGGCAGACCATAAATGTAACCGTTTCAGAGAGAAATGCGACCAATGTGACGATCTCGCGTTATATCGATTCAATGGTGAATGACGAAACACGGAGATTTTCTAAGGTTTTTACTACATATTAACACTTTTCACATTTTCTCGTGTTACGTGGCTGCCAGTCCTCGGTTCATGCAAAATCTTAAGGTCCTCGGTCATGTCCAAGGCACCAAACCGACGAATAATTCAATAATCGATAACTAAAACTATAAATGTAGCTCTTCTTACTGGGCGATTGCATCAACTTAGATGCTTCTTCTGTGTTCTACTGTGCTGCTTGTATTGTCCCCACATACCGTAGCACGCGACAAGGGCTGGCAGACCATAAATGTAACCGTTTCAGAGAGAAATGCGACCAATGTGACGATCTCGCTTTATATCGATTCGATGGTGAATGAGGAAACACGGAGATTTTCTAAGGTTTTTACTACATATTAACACTTTTCACATTTTCTCGTGTTACGTGGCTGCCAGTCCTCGGTTCATGTAAAATCTTAAGGTCCTCGGTCATGTCCAAGGCACCAAACCGACCAATAATTCAATAATCGATAACTAAAGCTATAAATGTAGCTCTTCTTACTGGGCGATTGCATCAACTTAGATGCTTCTCCTGTGTTCTACTATGCTGCTTGTATTGTCCCCACATACCGCAGCACGCGACAAGGGCTGGCAGACCATAAATGTAACCGTTTCAGAGAGAAATGCGCCCAATGTGACGATCTCGCGTTATATCGATTCGATGGTGAATGACGAAACACGGAGATTTTCTAAGGTTTTTACTACATATTAAAACTTTTCACATATTCTTGTGTTACGTGGCTGCCAGTACTCGGTTCATGCAAAATCTTAAGGTCCTCGGTCATGTCCAAGGCACCAAACCGACCAATAATTCAATAATCGATAACTAAAACTATAAATGTAGCTCTTCTTACTGGGCGATTCCATCAACTTAGATGCTTCTTCTGTGTTCTACTGTGCTGCTTGTATTTTCCCCACATACCGCAGCACGCGACAAGGGCTGGCAGACCATAAATGTAACCGTTTCAGAGAGAAATGCGACCAATGTGACGATCTCGCTTTATATCGATTCGATGGTGAATGACGAAACACGGAGATTTTCTAAGGTTTTTACTACATATTAATACTTTTCACATTTTCTCGTGTTACGTGGCTGCCAGTCCTCGGTTCATGCAAAATCGTAAGGTCCTCGGTCATGTCCAAGGCACGAAACCGACCAATAATTCAATAATCGATAACTAAAACTATAAATGTAGCTCTTCTTACTGGGCGATTGCATCAACTTAGATGCTTCTTCTGTGTTCTACTGTGCTGCTTGTATTGTCCCCACATACCGCAGCTCGCGACAAGGGCTGGCAGACCATAAATGTAACCGTTTCAGAGAGAAATGCGACCAATGTGACGATCTCGCGTTATATCGATTCGATGGTGAATGACGAAACACGGAGATTTTCTAAGGTTTTTACTACATATTAACACTTTTCACATTTTCTCGTGTTACGTGGCTGCCAGTCCTCGGTTCTGCAAAATCTTAAGGTCCTCGGTCATGTCCAAGGCACCAAACCGACCAATAATTCAATAATCGATAACTAAAACTATAAATGTAGCTCTTCTTACTGGGCGATTGCATCAACTTAGATGCTTCTCCTGTGTTCTACTGTGCTGCTTGTATTGTCCCCCCATACCGCAGCACGCGACGAGGGCTGGCAGACCATAAATGTAACCGTTTCAGAGAGAAATGGGCCCAACGTGACGATCTCACGTTATATCGATTCGATGGTGAATGACGAAACACGGAGATTTTCTAAGGTTTTTACTACATATTAACACTTTTCACATTTTCTTGTGTTACGTGGCTGCCAGTCCTCGGTTCATGCAAAATCGTAAGGTCCTCGGTCATGTCCAAGGCACCAAACCGACCAATAATTCAATAATCGATAGCTAAAACTATAAATGTAGCTCTTCTTACTGGGCGATTGCATCAACTTAGATGCTTCTTCTGTGTTCTACTGTGCTGCTTGTATTTTCCCCACATACCGCAGCACGCGACAAGGGCTGGCAGACCATAAGTGTAACCGTTTCAGAGAGAAATGCGACCAATGTGACGATCTCCCTTTATATCGATTCGATGGTGAATGACGAAACACGGAGATTTTCTAAGGTTTTTCTACATATTAACACTTTTCCCATTTTCTTGTGTTACGTGGCTGCCAGTCCTCGGTTCGTGCAAAATCGTAAGGCCCTCGGTCATGTCCAAGGCACCAAACCGACCAATAATTCAATAATCGATAACTAAAACTATAAATGTAGCTCTTCTTACTGGGCGATTGCATCAACTTAGATGCTTCTCCTGTGTTCTACTGTGCTGCTTGTATTGTCCCCACATACCGCAGCACGCGACAAGGGCTGGCAGACCATAAATGTAACCGTTTCAGAGAGAAATGCGACCAATGTGACGATCTCGCGTTATATCGATTCGATGGTGAATGACGAAACACGGAGATTTTCTAAGGTTTTTACTACATATTAACACTTTTCACATTTTCTCGTGTTACGTGGCTTCCAGTCCTCGGTTCATGCAAAATCTTAAGGTCCTCGGTCATGTCCAAGGCACCAAACCGACCAATAATTCAATAATCGATAACTAAAACTATAAATGTAGCTCTTCTTACTGGGCGATTGCATCAACTTAGATGCTTCTCCTGTGTTCTACTGTGCTGCTTGTATTGTCCCCACATACCGCAGCACGCGACAAGGGCTGGCAGACCATAAATGTAACCGTTTCAGAGAGAAATGCGACCAATGTGACGATCTCGCTTTATATCGATTCGACGGTGAATGACGAAACACGGGGATTTTCTAAGGTTTTTACTACATATTAACACTTTTCACATTTTCTCGTGTTACGTGGCTGCCAGTCCTCGGTTCATGCAAAATCTTAAGGTCCTCGGTCATGTCCAAGGCACCAAACCGACCAATAATTCAATAATCGATAACTAAAGCTATAAATGTAGCTCTTCTTACTGGGCGATTGCATCAACTTAGATGCTTCTCCTGTGTTCTACTATGCTGCTTGTATTGTCCCCACATACCGCAGCACGCGACAAGGGCTGGCAGACCATAAATGTAACCTTTTCAGAGAGAAATGCGACCAATGTGACGATCTCGCGTTATATCGATTCGATGGTGAATGACGAAACACGGAGATTTTCTAAGGTTTTTACTACATATTAACACTTTTCACATTTTCTCGTGTTACGTGGCTGCCAGTCCTCGGTTCATGCAAAATCTTAAGGTCCTCGGTCATGTCCAAGGCACCAAACCGACGAATAATTCAATAATCGATAACTAAAACTATAAATGTAGCTCTTCTTACTGGGCGATTGCATCAACTTAGATGCTTCTTCTGTGTTCTACTGTGCTGCTTGTATTGTCCCCACATACCGTAGCACGCGACAAGGGCTGGCAGACCATAAATGTAACCGTTTCAGAGAGAAATGCGACCAATGTGACGATCTCGCTTTATATCGATTCGATGGTGAATGAGGAAACACGGAGATTTTCTAAGGTTTTTACTACATATTAACACTTTTCACATTTTCTCGTGTTACGTGGCTGCCAGTCCTCGGTTCATGTAAAATCTTAAGGTCCTCGGTCATGTCCAAGGCACCAAACCGACCAATAATTCAATAATCGATAACTAAAGCTATAAATGTAGCTCTTCTTACTGGGCGATTGCATCAACTTAGATGCTTCTCCTGTGTTCTACTATGCTGCTTGTATTGTCCCCACATACCGCAGCACGCGACAAGGGCTGGCAGACCATAAATGTAACCGTTTCAGAGAGAAATGCGCCCAATGTGACGATCTCGCGTTATATCGATTCGATGGTGAATGACGAAACACGGAGATTTTCTAAGGTTTTTACTACATATTAAAACTTTTCACATATTCTTGTGTTACGTGGCTGCCAGTACTCGGTTCATGCAAAATCTTAAGGTCCTCGGTCATGTCCAAGGCACCAAACCGACCAATAATTCAATAATCGATAACTAAAACTATAAATGTAGCTCTTCTTACTGGGCGATTCCATCAACTTAGATGCTTCTTCTGTGTTCTACTGTGCTGCTTGTATTTTCCCCACATACCGCAGCACGCGACAAGGGCTGGCAGACCATAAATGTAACCGTTTCAGAGAGAAATGCGACCAATGTGACGATCTCGCTTTATATCGATTCGATGGTGAATGACGAAACACGGAGATTTTCTAAGGTTTTTACTACATATTAATACTTTTCACATTTTCTCGTGTTACGTGGCTGCCAGTCCTCGGTTCATGCAAAATCGTAAGGTCCTCGGTCATGTCCAAGGCACGAAACCGACCAATAATTCAATAATCGATAACTAAAACTATAAATGTAGCTCTTCTTACTGGGCGATTGCATCAACTTAGATGCTTCTTCTGTGTTCTACTGTGCTGCTTGTATTGTCCCCACATACCGCAGCTCGCGACAAGGGCTGGCAGACCATAAATGTAACCGTTTCAGAGAGAAATGCGACCAATGTGACGATCTCGCGTTATATCGATTCGATGGTGAATGACGAAACACGGAGATTTTCTAAGGTTTTTACTACATATTAACACTTTTCACATTTTCTCGTGTTACGTGGCTGCCAGTCCTCGGTTCTGCAAAATCTTAAGGTCCTCGGTCATGTCCAAGGCACCAAACCGACCAATAATTCAATAATCGATAACTAAAACTATAAATGTAGCTCTTCTTACTGGGCGATTGCATCAACTTAGATGCTTCTCCTGTGTTCTACTGTGCTGCTTGTATTGTCCCCCCATACCGCAGCACGCGACGAGGGCTGGCAGACCATAAATGTAACCGTTTCAGAGAGAAATGGGCCCAACGTGACGATCTCACGTTATATCGATTCGATGGTGAATGACGAAACACGGAGATTTTCTAAGGTTTTTACTACATATTAACACTTTTCACATTTTCTTGTGTTACGTGGCTGCCAGTCCTCGGTTCATGCAAAATCGTAAGGTCCTCGGTCATGTCCAAGGCACCAAACCGACCAATAATTCAATAATCGATAGCTAAAACTATAAATGTAGCTCTTCTTACTGGGCGATTGCATCAACTTAGATGCTTCTTCTGTGTTCTACTGTGCTGCTTGTATTTTCCCCACATACCGCAGCACGCGACAAGGGCTGGCAGACCATAAGTGTAACCGTTTCAGAGAGAAATGCGACCAATGTGACGATCTCCCTTTATATCGATTCGATGGTGAATGACGAAACACGGAGATTTTCTAAGGTTTTTCTACATATTAACACTTTTCCCATTTTCTTGTGTTACGTGGCTGCCAGTCCTCGGTTCGTGCAAAATCGTAAGGCCCTCGGTCATGTCCAAGGCACCAAACCGACCAATAATTCAATAATCGATAACTAAAACTATAAATGTAGCTCTTCTTACTGGGCGATTGCATCAACTTAGATGCTTCTCCTGTGTTCTACTGTGCTGCTTGTATTGTCCCCACATACCGCAGCACGCGACAAGGGCTGGCAGACCATAAATGTAACCGTTTCAGAGAGAAATGCGACCAATGTGACGATCTCGCGTTATATCGATTCGATGGTGAATGACGAAACACGGAGATTTTCTAAGGTTTTTACTACATATTAACACTTTTCACATTTTCTCGTGTTACGTGGCTTCCAGTCCTCGGTTCATGCAAAATCTTAAGGTCCTCGGTCATGTCCAAGGCACCAAACCGACCAATAATTCAATAATCGATAACTAAAACTATAAATGTAGCTCTTCTTACTGGGCGATTGCATCAACTTAGATGCTTCTCCTGTGTTCTACTGTGCTGCTTGTATTGTCCCCACATACCGCAGCACGCGACAAGGGCTGGCAGACCATAAATGTAACCGTTTCAGAGAGAAATGCGACCAATGTGACGATCTCGCTTTATATCGATTCGACGGTGAATGACGAAACACGGGGATTTTCTAAGGTTTTTACTACATATTAACACTTTTCACATTTTCTCGTGTTACGTGGCTGCCAGTCCTCGGTTCATGCAAAATCTTAAGGTCCTCGGTCATGTCCAAGGCACCAAACCGACCAATAATTCAATAATCGATAACTAAAGCTATAAATGTAGCTCTTCTTACTGGGCGATTGCATCAACTTAGATGCTTCTCCTGTGTTCTACTATGCTGCTTGTATTGTCCCCACATACCGCAGCACGCGACAAGGGCTGGCAGACCATAAATGTAACCGTTTCAGAGAGAAATGCGACCAATGTGACGATCTCGCGTTATATCGATTCGATGGTGAATGACGACACACGGAGGTTTTCTAAGGTTTTTACTACATATTAACACTTTTCACATTTTCTTGTGTTACGTGGCTGCAAGTCCTCGGTTCATGCAAAATCTTAAGGTCCTCGGTCATGTCCAGGGCACCAAACAGACCAATAATTCAATAATCGATAACTAAAACTATAAGTGTAGCTCTTCTTACTGGGCGATTGCATCGACCTAGATGCTTCTCCTGTGTTCTACTGTGCTGCTTGTATTGTCCCCACATACCGCAGCACGCGACAAGGGCTGGCAGACCATAAATGTAACCGTTTCAGAGAGAAATGCGCCCAATGTGACGATCTCGCGTTATATCGATTCGATGGTGAATGACGAAACACGGAGATTTTCTAAGGTTTTTACTACGTATTAAAACTTTTCACATATTCTTGTGTTGCGTGGCTGCCAGTCCTCGGTTCATGCAAAATCTTAAGGTCCTCGGTCATGTCCAAGGCACCAAACCGACCAATAATTCAATAATCGATAACTAAAACTATAAATGTAGCTCTTCTTACTGGGCGATTGCATCAACTTAGATGCTTCTCCTGTGTTCTACTGTGCTGCTTGTATTGTCCCCACATACCGCAGCACGCGACAAGGGCTGGCAGACCATAAATGTAACCGTTTCAGAGAGAAATGCGACCAATGTGACGATCTCGCGTTATATCGATTCGATGGTGAATGACGACACACGGAGGTTTTCTAAGGTTTTTACTACATATTAACACTTTTCACATTTTCTTGTGTTACGTGGCTGCAAGTCCTCGGTTCATGCAAAATCTTAAGGTCCTCGGTCATGTCCAGGGCACCAAACAGACCAATAATTCAATAATCGATAACTAAAACTATAAGTGTAGCTCTTCTTACTGGGCGATTGCATCGACCTAGATGCTTCTCCTGTGTTCTACTGTGCTGCTTGTATTGTCCCCACATACCGCAGCACGCGACAAGGGCTGGCAGACCATAAATGTAACCGTTTCAGAGAGAAATGCGCCCAATGTGACGATCTCGCGTTATATCGATTCGATGGTGAATGACGAAACACGGAGATTTTCTAAGGTTTTTACTACGTATTAAAACTTTTCACATATTCTTGTGTTACGTGGCTGCCAGTCCTCGGTTCATGCAAAATCTTAAGGCCCTCGGTCATGTCCAAGGCAACAAACCGACCAATAATTCAATAATCGATAACTAAAACTATAAATGTAGCTCTTCTTACTGGGCGATTGCATCAACTTAGATGCTTCTCCTGTGTTCTACTGTGCTGCTTGTATTGTCCCTGTGGTGTCACCGCTAGACACCACACTTGCTAGGTGGTAACATAAATCGGCCGCGGTCCTGTAGTACATGTCGGACCCGCGTGTCGCCACTGTGTAATCGCAAACCTAGCACCACCACATGGCAGGTCACAAGACACGGACTAGACCTCGACCCAGTTATACGGACGACATAGCTTGCGACCAGACGTACGAAGCTTTCCTCTCATTTGCCGAGAGACAGATAGAATAGCCTTCAGCTTAGTCCATAGTTACGACCTAGCAAGGCGCCATTTGTATCAGTGCTTATAGCTTACTAATATTCAAGAGAGATGTATTCCAACAAGAGAATTAAAGATAAGTATTAAAACGCTACGTACTTTTCTTCTTATTCATTAATAAGTCTCATGTTCTAGAACTTCAAGCCCGTCTGCGTTAGTTTAGCGTGCACCTAGCTACCTCATTGTGTCTATGCTGTATGAACTAGACACAACAGTCCCCACATACCGCAGCACACGACAAGGGCTGGCAGACCTTAATGTAACCGTTTCAGAGAGAAATGCGACCAATGTGACGATCTCGCGTTGTATCGATTCGATGGTGAATGACGAAACACGGAGATTTTCTAAGGTTTTTACTACATATTAACACTTTTCACATTTTCTCGTGTTACGTGGCTGCCAGTCCTCGGTTCATGCAAAATCTTAAGGTCCTCGGTCATGTCCAAGGCACCAAACCGACCAATAATTCAATAATCGATAACTAAAACTATAAATGTAGCTCTTCTTACTGGGCGATTGCATCAACTTAGATGCTTCTCCTGCGTTCTACTGTGCTGCTTGTATTGTCCCCACATACCGCAGCACGTGACAAGGGCTGGCAGACCATAAATGTAACCGTTTCAGAGAGAAATGCGACCAATGTGACGATCTCGCGTTATATCGATTCGATGGTGAATGACGAAACACGGAGATTTTCCAAGGTTTTTACTACATATTAACACTTTTCACATTTTTTCGTGTTACGTGGCTGCCAGTCCTCGGTTCATGCAAAATCTTAAGGTCCTCGGTCATGTCCAAGGCACCAAACCGACCAATAATTCAATAATCGATAACTAAAACTATAAATGTAGCTCTTCTTACTGGGCGATTGCATCAACTTAGATGCTTCTCCTGTGTTCTACTGTGCTGCTTGTATTGTCCCCACATACCGCAGCACGCGACAAGGGCTGGCAGACCATAAATGTAACCGTTTCAGAGAGAAATGCGACCAATGTGACGATCTCGCGTTATATCGATTCGATGGTGAATGACGAAACACGGAGATTTTCTAAGGTTTTTACTACATATTAACACTTTTCACATTTTCTTGTGTTACGTGGCTGCCAGTCCTCGGTTCATGCAAAATCTTAAGGTCCTCGGTCATGTCCAAGGCACCAAACCGACCAATAATTCAATAATCGATAACTAAAACTATAAATGTAGCTCTTCTTACTGGGCGATTGCATCAACTTAGATGCTTCTCCTGTGTTCTACTGTGCTGCTTGTATTGTCCCCACATACCGCAGCACGCGACAAGGGCTGGCAGACCATAAATGTAACCGTTTCAGAGAGAAATGCGACCAATGTGACGATCTCGCGTTATATCGATTCGATGGTGAATGACGAAACACGGAGATTTTTTAAGGTTTTTACTACATATTAACACTTTTCACATTTTCTCGTGTTACGTGGCTGCCAGTCCTCGGTTCATGCAAAATCTTATAGTCTTCGGTCATGTCCAAGGCACCAAACCGACCAATAATTCAATAATCGATAACTAAAACTATAAATGTAGCTCTTCTTGCTGGACGATTGCATCAACTTAGATGCTTCTCCTGTGTTCCACTGTGCTGCTTGTATTGTCCCCACATACCGCAGCACGCGACAAGGGCTGGCAGACCATAAATGTAACCGTTTCAGAGAGAAATGCGACCAATGTGACGATCTCGCGTTATATCGATTTGATGGTGAATGACGAAACACGGAGATTTTCTAAGCTTTTTACTACATATTAACACTTTTCACATTTTCTCGTGTTACGTGGCTGCCAGTCCTCGGTTCATGCAAAATCTTAAGGTCGTCGGTCATGTCCAAGGCACCAAACCGACCAATAATTCAATAATCGATAACTAAATCTATAAATGTAGCTCTTCTTACTGGGCGATTGCATCAACTTAGATGCTTCTCCTGTGTTCTACTGTGCTGCTTGTATTGTCCCCTCATATCGCAGCACGCGACAAGGGCTGGCAGACCATAAATGTTACCGTTTCAGAGAGAAATGCGACCAATGTGACGATCTCGCGTTATATCGATTCGATGGTGAATGACGAAACATGGAGATTTTCTAAGGTTTTTACTACATATTAACACTTTTCACATTTTCTCGTGTTACGTGGCTGCCAGTCCTCGGTTCATGCAAAATCTTAAGGTCGTCGGTCATGTCCAAGGCACCAAACCGACCAATAATTCAATAATCGATAACTAAAACTATAAATGTAGCACTTCTTACTGGGCGATTGCATCAACTTAGATGCTTCTCCTGTGTTCTACTGTGCTGCTTGTATTGTCCCCACATACCGCAGCACGCGACAAGGGCTGGCAGACCATAAATGTAACCGTTTCAGAGAGAAATGCGACCAATGTGACGATCTCGCGTTATATCGATTCGATGGTGAATGACGAAACACGGAGATTTTCTAAGGTTTTTACTACATATTAACACTTTTCACATTTTCTCGTGTTACGTGGCTGCCAGTCCTCGGTTCATGCAATATCTTAAGGTCCTCGGTCATGTCCAAGGCACCAAACCGACCAATAATTCAATAATCGATAACTAAAACTATAAATGTAGCTCTTCTTACTGGGCGATTGCATCAACTTAGATGCTTCTCCTGTGTTCTACTGTGCTGCTTGTATTGTCCCCACATACCGCAGCACGCGACAAGGGCTGGCAGACCATAAATGTAACCTTTTCAGAGAGAAATGCGACCACTGTGACGATCTCGCGTTATATCGATTCGATGGTGAATGACGAAACACGGAGATTTTCTACGGATTTTACTACATATTAACACTTTTCACATTTTCTCGTGTTACGTGGCTGCCAGGTCTCGGTTCATGCAAAATCTTAAGGCCCTCGGTCATGTCCAAGGCACCAAACCGACCAATAATTCAATAATCGATAACTAAAACTATAAATGTAGCTCTTCTTACTGGGCGATTGCATCAACTTAGATGCTTCTCCTGTGTTCTACTGTGCTGCTTGTATTGTCCCTGTGGTGTCACCGCTAGACACCACACTTGCTAGGTGGTAACATAAATCGGCCGCGGTCCTGTAGTACATGTCGGACCCGCGTGTCGCCACTGTGTAATCGCAAACCTAGCACCACCACATGGCAGGTCACAAGACACGGACTAGACCTCGACCCAGTTATACGGACGACATAGCTTGCGACCAGACGTACGAAGCTTTCCTCTCATTTGCCGAGAGACAGATAGAATAGCCTTCAGCTTAGTCCATAGTTACGACCTAGCAAGGCGCCATTTGTATCAGTGCTTATAGCTTACTAATATTCAAGAGAGATGTATTCCAACAAGAGAATTAAAGATAAGTATTAAAACGCTACGTACTTTTCTTCTTATTCATTAATAAGTCTCATGTTCTAGAACTTCAAGCCCGTCTGCGTTAGTTTAGCGTGCACCTAGCTACCTCATTGTGTCTATGCTGTATGAACTAGACACAACAGTCCCCACATACCGCAGCACACGACAAGGGCTGGCAGACCTTAATGTAACCGTTTCAGAGAGAAATGCGACCAATGTGACGATCTCGCGTTGTATCGATTCGATGGTGAATGACGAAACACGGAGATTTTCTAAGGTTTTTACTACATATTAACACTTTTCACATTTTCTCGTGTTACGTGGCTGCCAGTCCTCGGTTCATGCAAAATCTTAAGGTCCTCGGTCATGTCCAAGGCACCAAACCGACCAATAATTCAATAATCGATAACTAAAACTATAAATGTAGCTCTTCTTACTGGGCGATTGCATCAACTTAGATGCTTCTCCTGCGTTCTACTGTGCTGCTTGTATTGTCCCCACATACCGCAGCACGTGACAAGGGCTGGCAGACCATAAATGTAACCGTTTCAGAGAGAAATGCGACCAATGTGACGATCTCGCGTTATATCGATTCGATGGTGAATGACGAAACACGGAGATTTTCCAAGGTTTTTACTACATATTAACACTTTTCACATTTTTTCGTGTTACGTGGCTGCCAGTCCTCGGTTCATGCAAAATCTTAAGGTCCTCGGTCATGTCCAAGGCACCAAACCGACCAATAATTCAATAATCGATAACTAAAACTATAAATGTAGCTCTTCTTACTGGGCGATTGCATCAACTTAGATGCTTCTCCTGTGTTCTACTGTGCTGCTTGTATTGTCCCCACATACCGCAGCACGCGACAAGGGCTGGCAGACCATAAATGTAACCGTTTCAGAGAGAAATGCGACCAATGTGACGATCTCGCGTTATATCGATTCGATGGTGAATGACGAAACACGGAGATTTTTTAAGGTTTTTACTACATATTAACACTTTTCACATTTTCTCGTGTTACGTGGCTGCCAGTCCTCGGTTCATGCAAAATCTTATAGTCTTCGGTCATGTCCAAGGCACCAAACCGACCAATAATTCAATAATCGATAACTAAAACTATAAATGTAGCTCTTCTTGCTGGACGATTGCATCAACTTAGATGCTTCTCCTGTGTTCCACTGTGCTGCTTGTATTGTCCCCACATACCGCAGCACGCGACAAGGGCTGGCAGACCATAAATGTAACCGTTTCAGAGAGAAATGCGACCAATGTGACGATCTCGCGTTATATCGATTTGATGGTGAATGACGAAACACGGAGATTTTCTAAGGTTTTTACTACATATTAACACTTTTCACATTTTCTCGTGTTACGTGGCTGCCAGTCCTCGGTTCATGCAAAATCTTAAGGTCGTCGGTCATGTCCAAGGCACCAAACCGACCAATAATTCAATAATCGATAACTAAATCTATAAATGTAGCTCTTCTTACTGGGCGATTGCATCAACTTAGATGCTTCTCCTGTGTTCTACTGTGCTGCTTGTATTGTCCCCTCATATCGCAGCACGCGACAAGGGCTGGCAGACCATAAATGTTACCGTTTCAGAGAGAAATGCGACCAATGTGACGATCTCGCGTTATATCGATTCGATGGTGAATGACGAAACATGGAGATTTTCTAAGGTTTTTACTACATATTAACACTTTTCACATTTTCTCGTGTTACGTGGCTGCCAGTCCTCGGTTCATGCAAAATCTTAAGGTCGTCGGTCATGTCCAAGGCACCAAACCGACCAATAATTCAATAATCGATAACTAAAACTATAAATGTAGCTCTTCTTACTGGGCGATTGCATCAACTTAGATGCTTCTCCTGTGTTCTACTGTGCTGCTTGTATTGTCCCCACATACCGCAGCACGCGACAAGGGCTGGCAGACCATAAATGTAACCGTTTCAGAGAGAAATGCGACCAATGTGACGATCTCGCGTTATATCGATTCGATGGTGAATGACGAAACACGGAGATTTTCTAAGGTTTTTACTACATATTAACACTTTTCACATTTTCTCGTGTTACGTGGCTGCCAGTCCTCGGTTCATGCAATATCTTAAGGTCCTCGGTCATGTCCAAGGCACCAAACCGACCAATAATTCAATAATCGATAACTAAAACTATAAATGTAGCTCTTCTTACTGGGCGATTGCATCAACTTAGATGCTTCTCCTGTGTTCTACTGTGCTGCTTGTATTGTCCCCACATACCGCAGCACGCGACAAGGGCTGGCAGACCATAAATGTAACCTTTTCAGAGAGAAATGCGACCACTGTGACGATCTCGCGTTATATCGATTCGATGGTGAATGACGAAACACGGAGATTTTCTACGGATTTTACTACATATTAACACTTTTCACATTTTCTCGTGTTACGTGGCTGCCAGGTCTCGGTTCATGCAAAATCTTAAGGCCCTCGGTCATGTCCAAGGCACCAAACCGACCAATAATTCAATAATCGATAACTAAAACTATAAATGTAGCTCTTCTTACTGGGCGATTGCATCAACTTAGATGCTTCTCCTGTGTTCTACTGTGCTGCTTGTATTGTCCCTGTGGTGTCACCGCTAGACACCACACTTGCTAGGTGGTAACATAAATCGGCCGCGGTCCTGTAGTACATGTCGGACCCGCGTGTCGCCACTGTGTAATCGCAAACCTAGCACCACCACATGGCAGGTCACAAGACACGGACTAGACCTCGACCCAGTTATACGGACGACATAGCTTGCGACCAGACGTACGAAGCTTTCCTCTCATTTGCCGAGAGACAGATAGAATAGCCTTCAGCTTAGTCCATAGTTACGACCTAGCAAGGCGCCATTTGTATCAGTGCTTATAGCTTACTAATATTCAAGAGAGATGTATTCCAACAAGAGAATTAAAGATAAGTATTAAAACGCTACGTACTTTTCTTCTTATTCATTAATAAGTCTCATGTTCTAGAACTTCAAGCCCGTCTGCGTTAGTTTAGCGTGCACCTAGCTACCTCATTGTGTCTATGCTGTATGAACTAGACACAACAGTCCCCACATACCGCAGCACACGACAAGGGCTGGCAGACCTTAATGTAACCGTTTCAGAGAGAAATGCGACCAATGTGACGATCTCGCGTTGTATCGATTCGATGGTGAATGACGAAACACGGAGATTTTCTAAGGTTTTTACTACATATTAACACTTTTCACATTTTCTCGTGTTACGTGGCTGCCAGTCCTCGGTTCATGCACAATCTTAAGGTCCTCGGTCACGTCCAAGGCACCAAACCGACCAATAATTCAATAATCGATAACTAAAACTATAAATGTAGCTCTTCTTACTGGGCGATTGCATCAACTTAGATGCTTCTCCTGCGTTCTACTGTGCTGCTTGTATTGTCCCCACATACCGCAGCACGTGACAAGGGCTGGCAGACCATAAATGTAACCGTTTCAGAGAGAAATGCGACCAATGTGACGATCTCGCGTTATATCGATTCGATGGTGAATGACGAAACACGGAGATTTTCCAAGGTTTTTACTACATATTAACACTTTTCACATTTTTTCGTGTTACGTGGCTGCCAGTCCTCGGTTCATGCAAAATCTTAAGGTCCTCGGTCATGTCCAAGGCACCAAACCGACCAATAATTCAATAATCGATAACTAAAACTATAAATGTAGCTCTTCTTACTGGACGATTGCATCAACTTAGATGCTTCTCCTGTGTTCCACTGTGCTGCTTGTATTGTCCCCACATACCGCAGCACGCGACAAGGGCTGGCAGACCATAAATGTAACCGTTTCAGAGAGAAATGCGACCAATGTGACGATCTCGCGTTATATCGATTTGATGGTGAATGACGAAACACGGAGATTTTCTAAGGTTTTTACTACATATTAACACTTTTCACATTTTCTCGTGTTACGTGGCTGCCAGTCCTCGGTTCATGCAAAATCTTAAGGTCGTCGGTCATGTCCAAGGCACCAAACCGACCAATAATTCAATAATCGATAACTAAATCTATAAATGTAGCTCTTCTTACTGGGCGATTGCATCAACTTAGATGCTTCTCCTGTGTTCTACTGTGCTGCTTGTATTGTCCCCTCATATCGCAGCACGCGACAAGGGCTGGCAGACCATAAATGTTACCGTTTCAGAGAGAAATGCGACCAATGTGACGATCTCGCGTTATATCGATTCGATGGTGAATGACGAAACATGGAGATTTTCTAAGGTTTTTACTACATATTAACACTTTTCACATTTTCTCGTGTTACGTGGCCGCCAGTCCTCGGTTCATGCAAAATCTTAAGGTCGTCGGTCATGTCCAAGGCACCAAAGCGACCAATAATTCAATAATCGATAACTAAAACTATAAATGTAGCTCTTCTTACTGGGCGATTGCATCAATTTAGATGCTTCTCCTGTGTTCTACTGTGCTGCTTGTATTGTCCCCACATACCGCAGCACGCGACAAGGGCTGGCAGACCATAAATGTAACCGTTTCAGAGAGAAATGCGACCAATGTGACGATCTCGCGTTATATCGATTCTATGGTGAATGACGAAACACGGAGATTTTCTAAGGTTTTTACTACATATTAACACTTTTCACATTTTCTCGTGTTACGTGGCTGCCAGTCCTCGGTTCATGCAAAATCTTATAGTCTTCGGTCATGTCCAAGGCACCAAAACGACCAATAATTCAATAATCGATAACTAAAACTATAAATGTAGCTCTTCTTACTGGACGATTGCATCAACTTAGATGCTTCTCCTGTGTTCCACTGTGCTGCTTGTATTGTCCCCACATACCGCAGCACGCGACAAGGGCTGGCGGACCTTAATGTAACCGTTTCAGAGAGAAATGCGCCCAATGTGACGATCTCGCGTTATATCGATTCGATGGTGAATGACGAAACACGGAGATTTTCTAAGGTTTTTACTACATATTAACACT
Source organism: Schistocerca nitens (assembly GCF_023898315.1). Taxonomy (NCBI): domain Eukaryota; kingdom Metazoa; phylum Arthropoda; class Insecta; order Orthoptera; family Acrididae; genus Schistocerca; species Schistocerca nitens. Next base: position 59,190,462 of record NC_064625.1, read on the forward strand.
TTTCAAATTTTCTCGTGTTACGTGGCTGCCAGTCCTCGGTTCATGCAAAATCTTAAGGTCTTCGGTCATGTCCAAGGCACCAAACCGACCAATAATTCAATAATCGATAACTAAAACTATAAATGTAGCTCTTCTTACTGGGCGATTGCATCAACTTAGATGCTTCTCCTGTGTTCTACTGTGCTGCTTGTATTGTCCCCACATACCGCAGCACGCGACAAGGGCTGGCAGACCATAAATGTAACCGTTTCAGAGAGAAATGCGACCAATGTGACGATCTCGCGTTATATCGATTCGATGGTGAATGACGAAACACGGAGATTTTTTAAGGTTTTTACTACATATTAACCCTTTTCACATTTTCTTGTGTTACGTGGCTGCCAGTCCTCGGTTCATGCAAAATCTTAAGGTCCTCGGTCATGTCCAAGGCACCAAACCGACCAATAATTCAATAATCGATAACTAAAACTATAAATGTAGCTCTTCTTACTGGGCGATTGCATCAACTTAGATGCTTCTCCTGTGTTCTACTGTGCTGCTTGTATTGTCCCTGTGGTGTCACCGCTAGACACCACACTTGCTAGGTGGTAACATAAATCGGCCGCGGTCCTGTAGTACATGTCGGACCCGCGTGTCGCCACTGTGTAATCGCAAACCTAGCACCACCACATGGCAGGTCACAAGACACGGACTAGACCTCGACCCAGTTATACGGACGACATAGCTTGCGACCAGACGTACGAAGCTTTCCTCTCATTTGCCGAGAGACAGATAGAATAGCCTTCAGCTTAGTCCATAGTTACGACCTAGCAAGGCGCCATTTGTATCAGTGCTTATAGCTTACTAATATTCAAGAGAGATGTATTCCAACAAGAGAATTAAAGATAAGTATTAAAACGCTACGTACTTTTCTTCTTATTCATTAATAAGTCTCATGTTCTAGAACTTCAAGCCCGTCTGCGTTAGTTTAGCGTGCACCTAGCTACCTCATTGTGTCTATGCTGTATGAACTAGACACAACAGTCCCCACATACCGCAGCACACGACAAGGTCTGGCAGACCTTAATGTAACCGTTTCAGAGAGAAATGCGACCAATGTGACGATCTCGCGTTGTATCGATTCGATGGTGAATGACGAAACACGGAGATTTTCTAAGGTTTTTACTACATATTAACACTTTTCACATTTTCTCGTGTTACGTGGCTGCCAGTCCTCGGTTCATGCAAAATCTTAAGGTCCTCGGTCATGTCCAAGGCACCAAACCGACCAATAATTCAATAATCGATAACTAAAACTATAAATGTAGCTCTTCTTACTGGGCGATTGCATCAACTTAGATGCTTCTCCTGCGTTCTACTGTGCTGCTTGTATTGTCCCCACATACCGCAGCACGTGACAAGGGCTGGCAGACCATAAATGTAACCGTTTCAGAGAGAAATGCGACCAATGTGACGATCTCGCGTTATATCGATTCGATGGTGAATGACGAAACACGGAGATTTTCCAAGGTTTTTACTACATATTAACACTTTTCACATTTTTTCGTGTTACGTGGCTGCCAGTCCTCGGTTCATGCAAAATCTTAAGGTCCTCGGTCATGTCCAAGGCACCAAACCGACCAATAATTCAATAATCGATAACTAAAACTATAAATGTAGCTCTTCTTACTGGGCGATTGCATCAACTTAGATGCTTCTCCTGTGTTCTACTGTGCTGCTTGTATTGTCCCCACATACCGCAGCACGCGACAAGGGCTGGCAGACCATAAATGTAACCGTTTCAGAGAGAAATGCGACCAATGTGACGATCTCGCGTTATATCGATTCGATGGTGAATGACGAAACACGGAGATTTTTTAAGGTTTTTACTACATATTAACACTTTTCACATTTTCTCGTGTTACGTGGCTGCCAGTCCTCGGTTCATGCAAAATCTTATAGTCTTCGGTCATGTCCAAGGCACCAAACCGACCAATAATTCAATAATCGATAACTAAAACTATAAATGTAGCTCTTCTTACTGGACGATTGCATCAACTTAGATGCTTCTCCTGTGTTCCACTGTGCTGCTTGTATTGTCCCCACATACCGCAGCACGCGACAAGGGCTGGCAGACCATAAATGTAACCGTTTCAGAGAGAAATGCGACCAATGTGACGATCTCGCGTTATATCGATTTGATGGTGAATGACGAAACACGGAGATTTTCTAAGGTTTTTACTACATATTAACACTTTTCACATTTTCTCGTGTTACGTGGCTGCCAGTCCTCGGTTCATGCAAAATCTTAAGGTCGTCGGTCATGTCCAAGGCACCAAACCGACCAATAATTCAATAATCGATAACTAAATCTATAAATGTAGCTCTTCTTACTGGGCGATTGCATCAACTTAGATGCTTCTCCTGTGTTCTACTGTGCTGCTTGTATTGTCCCCTCATATCGCAGCACGCGACAAGGGCTGGCAGACCATAAATGTTACCGTTTCAGAGAGAAATGCGACCAATGTGACGATCTCGCGTTATATCGATTCGATGGTGAATGACGAAACATGGAGATTTTCTAAGGTTTTTACTACATATTAACACTTTTCACATTTTCTCGTGTTACGTGGCTGCCAGTCCTCGGTTCATGCAAAATCTTAAGGTCGTCGGTCATGTCCAAGGCACCAAACCGACCAATAATTCAATAATCGATAACTAAAACTATAAATGTAGCTTTTCTTACTGGGCGATTGCATCAATTTAGATGCTTCTCCTGTGTTCTACTGTGCTGCTTGTATTGTCCCCACATACCGCAGCACGCGACAAGGGCTGGCAGACCATAAATGTAACCGTTTCAGAGAGAAATGCGACCAATGTGACGATCTCGCGTTATATCGATTCTATGGTGAATGACGAAACACGGAGATTTTCTAAGGTTTTTACTACATATTAACACTTTTCACATTTTCTCGTGTTACGTGGCTGCCAGTCCTCGGTTCATGCAAAATCTTATAGTCTTCGGTCATGTCCAAGGCACCAAACCGACCAATAATTCAATAATCGATAACTAAAACTATAAATGTAGCTCTTCTTACTGGACGATTGCATCAACTTAGATGCTTCTCCTGTGTTCCACTGTGCTGCTTGTATTGTCCCCACATACCGCAGCACGCGACAAGGGCTGGCGGACCTTAATGTAACCGTTTCAGAGAGAAATGCGCCCAATGTGACGATCTCGCGTTATATCGATTCGATGGTGAATGACGAAACACGGAGATTTTCTAAGGTTTTTACTACATATTAACACTTTTCAAATTTTCTCGTGTTACGTGGCTGCCAGTCCTCGGTTCATGCAAAATCTTAAGGTCTTCGGTCATGTCCAAGGCACCAAACAGACCAATAATTCAATAATCGATAACTAAAACTATAAATGTAGCTCTTCTTACTGGGCGATTGCATCAACTTAGATGCTTCTCCTGTGTTCTACTGTGCTGCTTGTATTGTCCCCACATACCGCAGCACGCGACAAGGGCTGGCAGACCATAAATGTAACCGTTTCAGAGAGAAATGCGACCAATGTGACGATCTCGCGTTATATCGATTCGATGGTGAATGACGAAACACGGAGATTTTTTAAGGTTTTTCTACATATTAACACTTTTCACATTTTCTCGTGTTACGTGGCTGCCAGTCCTCGGTTCATGCAAAATCTTAAGGTCCTCGGTCATGTCCAAGGCACCAAACCGACTAATAATTCAATAATCGATAACTAAAACTATAAATGTAGCTCTTCTTACTGGGCGATTGCATCAATTTAGATGCTTCTCCTGTGTTCTACTGTGCTGCTTGTATTGTCCCCACATACCGCAGCACGCGACAAGGGCTGGCAGACCATAAATGTAACCGTTTCAGAGAGAAATGCGCCCAATGTGACGATCTCGCGTTATATCGATTCTATGGTGAATGACGAAACACGGAGATTTTCTAAGGTTTTTACTACATATTAACACTTTTCACATTTTCTCGTGTTACGTGGCTGCCAGTCCTCGGTTCATGCAAAATCTTATAGTCTTCGGTCATGTCCAAGGCACCAAACCGACCAATAATTCAATAATCGATAACTAAAACTATAAATGTAGCTCTTCTTACTGGACGATTGCATCAACTTAGATGCTTCTCCTGTGTTCCACTGTGCTGCTTGTATTGTCCCCACATACCGCAGCACGCGACAAGGGCTGGCAGACCGTAAATGTAACCGTTTCAGAGAGAAATGCGACCAATGTGACGATCTCGCGTTATATCGATTTGATGGTGAATGACGAAACACGGAGATTTTCTAAGGTTTTTACTACATATTAACACTTTTCACATTTTCTCGTGTTACGTGGCTGCCAGTCCTCGGTTCATGCAAGATCTTAAGGTCGTCGGTCATGTCCAAGGCACCAAACCGACCAATAATTCAATAATCGATAACTAAATCTATAAATGTAGCTCTTCTTACAGGGCGATTGCATCAACTTAGATGCTTCTCCTGTGTTCTACTGTGCTGCTTGTATTGTCCCCTCATATCGCAGCACGCGACAAGGGCTGGCAGACCATAAATGTTACCGTTTCAGAGAGAAATGCGACCAATGTGACGATCTCGCGTTATATCGATTCGATGGTGAATGACGAAACATGGAGATTTTCTAAGGTTTTTACTACATATTAACACTTTCCACATTTTCTCGTGTTACGTGGCTGCCAGTCCTCGGTTCATGCAAAATCTTAAGGTCGTCGGTCATGTCCAAGGCACCAAACCGACCAATAATTCAATAATCGATAACTAAAACTATAAATGTAGCTCTTCTTACTGGGCGATTGCATCAACTTAGATGCTTCTCCTGTGTTCTACTGTGCTGCTTGTATTGTCCCCACATACCGCAGCACGCGACAAGGGCTGGCAGACCATAAATGTAACCGTTTCAGAGAGAAATGCGACCAATGTGACGATCTCGCGTTATATCGATTCGATGGTGAATGACGAAACACGGAGATTTTCTAAGGATTTTACTACATATTAACACTTTTCACATTTTCTCGTGTTACGTGGCTGCCAGTCCTCAGTTCATGCAAAATCTTAAGGTCCTCGGTCATGTCCAAGGCACCAAACCGACCAATAATTCAATAATCGATAACTAAAACTATAAATGTAGCTCTTCTTACTGGGTGATTGCATCAACTTAGATGCTTCTCCTGTGTTCTACTGTGCTGCTAGTATTGTCCCCACATACCGCAGCACACGACAAGGGCTGGCAGACCTTAATGTAACCTTTTCAGAGAGAAATGCGACCACTGTGACGATCTCGCGTTATATCGATTCGATGGTGAATGACGAAACACGGAGATTTTCTACGGATTTTACTACATATTAACACTTTTCACATTTTCTCGTGTTACGTGGCTGCCAGGTCTCGGTTCATGCAAAATCTTAAGGTCCTCGGTCATGTCCAAGGCACCAAACCGACCAATAATTCAATAATCGATAACTAAAACTATAAATGTAGCTCTTCTTACTGGGCGATTGCATCAACTTAGATGCTTCTCCTGTGTTCTACTGTGCTGCTTGTATTGTCCCCACATACCGCAGCACACGACAAGGGCTGGCGGACCTTAATGTAACCGTTTCAGAGAGAAATGCGCCCAATGTGACGATCTCGCGTTATATCGATTCGATGGTGAATGACGAAACACGGAGATTTTCTAAGGTTTTTACTACATATTAACACTTTTCAAATTTTCTCGTGTTACGTGGCTGCCAGTCCTCGGTTCATGCAAAATCTTAAGGTCTTCGGTCATGTCCAAGGCACCAAACAGACCAATAATTCAATAATCGACAACTAAAACTATAAATGTAGCTCTTCTTACTGGGCGATTGCATCAACTTAGATGCTTCTCCTGTGTTCCACTGTGCTGCTTGTATTGTCCCCACATACCGCAGCACGCGACAAGGGCTGGCAGACCATAAATGTAACCGTTTCAGAGAGAAATGCGACCAATGTGACGATTTCGCGTTATATCGATTCGATGGTGAATGACGAAACACGGAGATTTTCTAAGGTTTTTACTACATATTAACACTTTTCACATTTTCTCGTGTTACGTGGCTGCCAGTCCTCGGTTCATGCAAAATCTTAAGGTCGTCGGTCATGTCCAAGGCACCAAACCGACCAATAATTCAATAATCGATAACTAAATCTATAAATGTAGCTCTTCTTACTGGGGGATTGCATCAGCTTAGATGCTTCTCCTGTGTTCTACTGTGCTGCTTGTATTGTCCCCTCATATCGCAGCACGCGACAAGGGCTGGCAGACCATAAATGTTCCCGTTTCAGAGAGAAATGCGACCAATGTGACGATCTCGCGTTATATCGATTCGATGGTGAATGACGAAACACGGAGATTTTCTAAGGTTTTTACTACATATTAACACTTTTCACATTTTCTCGTGTTACGTGGCTGCCAGTCCTCGGTTCATGCAAAATCTTAAGGTCGTCGGTCATGTCCAAGGCACCAAACCGACCAATAATTCAATAATCGATAACTAAAACTATAAATGTAGCTCTTCTTACTGGGCGATTGCATCAACTTAGATGCTTCTCCTGTGTTCTACTGTGCTGCTTGTATTGTCCCCACATACCGCAGCACGCGACAAGGGCTGGCAGACCATAAATGTAACCGTTTCAGAGAGAAATGCGACCAATGTGACAATCTCGCGTTATATCGATTCGATGGTGAATGACGAAACACGGAGATTTTCTAAGGATTTTACTACATATTAACACTTTTCACATTTTCTCGTGTTACGTGGCTGCCAGTCCTCGGTTCATGCAAAATCTTAAGGTCCTCGGTCATGTCCAAGGCACCAAACCGACCAATAATTCAATAATCGATAACTAAAACTATAAATGTAGCTCTTCTTACTGGGTGATTGCATCAACTTAGATGCTTCTCCTGTGTTCTACTGTGCTGCTAGTATTGTCCCCACATACCGCAGCACACGACAAGGGCTGGCAGACCATAAATGTAACCGTTTCAGAGAGAAATGCGACCAATGTGACGATCTCGCGTTATATCGATTCGATGGTGAATGACGAAACACGGAGATTTTCTAAGGTTTTTACTACATATTAACACTTTTCACATTTTCTCGTGTTACGTGGCTGCCAGTCCTCGATTCATGCAAAATCTTAAGGTCCTCGGTCATGTCCAAGGCACCAAACCGACCAATAATTCAATAATCGATAACTAAAACTATAAATGTAGCTCCTCTTACTGGGCGATTGCATCAACTTAGATGCTTCTCCTGTGTTCCACTGTGCTGCTTGTATTGTCCCCACATACCGCAGCAGGCGACAAGGGCTGGCAGACCATAAATGTAACCGTTTCAGAGAGAAATGCGACCAATGTGACGATCTCGCGTTATATCGATTCGATGGTGAATGACGAAACACGGAGATTTTCTAAGGTTTTTACTACATATTAACACTTTTCACATTTTCTCGTGTTACGTGGCTGCCAGTCCTCGGTTCATGCAAAATCTTAAGGTCCTCGGTCCTGTCCAAGGCACCAAACCGACCAATAATTCAATAATCGATAACTAAATCTATAAATGTAGCTCTTCTTACTGGGCGATTGCATCAACTTAGATGCTTCTCCTGTGTTCTACTGTGCTGCTTGTATTGTCCCCTCATATCGCAGCACGCGACAAGGGCTGGCAGACCATAAATGTTACCGTTTCAGAGAGAAATGCGACCAATGTGACGATCTCGCGTTATATCGATTCGATGGTGAATGACGAAACACGGAGATTTTCTAAGGTTTTTACTACATATTAACACTTTTCACATTTTCTCGTGTTACGTGGCTGCCAGTCCTCGGTTCATGCAAAATCTTAAGGTCCTCGGTCATGTCCAAGGCACCAAACCGACCAATAATTCAATAATCGATAACTAAATCTATAAATGTAGCTCTTCTTACTGGGCGATTGCATCAACTTAGATGCTTCTCCTGTGTTCTACTGTGCTGCTTGTATTGTCCCCACATACCGCAGCACGCGACAAGGGCTGGCAGACCATAAATGTAACCGTTTCAGAGAGAAATGCGACCAATGTGACGATCTCGCGTTATATCGATTCGATGGTGAATGACGAAACACGGAGATTTTCTAAGGATTTTACTACATATTAACACTTTTCACATTTTCTCGTGTTACGTGGCTGCCAGTCCTCAGTTCATGCAAAATCTTAAGGTCCTCGGTCATGTCCAAGGCACCAAACCGACCAATAATTCAATAATCGATAACTAAAACTATAAATGTAGCTCTTCTTACTGGCTGATTGCATCAACGTAGATGCTTCTCCTGTGTTCTACTGTGCTGCTAGTATTGTCCCCACATACCGCAGCACACGACAAGGGCTGGCAGACCTTAATGTAACCGTTTCAGAGAGAAATGCGACCAATGTGACAATCTCGCGTTATATCGATTCGATGGTGAATGACGAAACACGGAGATTTTCTAAGGTTTTTACTACATATTAACACTTTTCACATATTATCGTGTTACGTGGCTGCCAGTCCTCGGTTCATGCAAAATCTTAAGGTCTTCGGTCATGTCCAAGGCACCAAACCGACCAATAATTCAATAATCGATAACTAAAACTATAAATGTAGCTCTTCTTACTGGGCGATTGCATCAACTTAGATGCTTCTCCTGTGTTCTACTGTGCTGCTTGTATTGTCCCCACATACCGCAGCACACGACAAGGGCTGGCGGACCTTAATGTAACCGTTTCAGAGAGAAATGCGCCCAATGTGACGATCTCGCGTTATATCGATTCGATGGTGAATGACGAAACACGGAGATTTTCTAAGGTTTTTACTACATATTAACACTTTTCAAATTTTCTCGTGTTACGTGGCTGCCAGTCCTCGGTTCATGCAAAATCTTAAGGTCTTCGGTCATGTCCAAGGCACCAAACAGACCAATAATTCAATAATCGACAACTAAAACTATAAATGTAGCTCTTCTTACTGGGCGATTGCATCAACTTAGATGCTTCTCCTGTGTTCCACTGTGCTGCTTGTATTGTCCCCACATACCGCAGCACGCGACAAGGGCTGGCAGACCATAAATGTAACCGTTTCAGAGAGAAATGCGACCAATGTGACGATTTCGCGTTATATCGATTCGATGGTGAATGACGAAACACGGAGATTTTCTAAGGTTTTTACTACATATTAACACTTTTCACATTTTCTCGTGTTACGTGGCTGCCAGTCCTCGGTTCATGCAAAATCTTAAGGTCGTCGGTCATGTCCAAGGCACCAAACCGACCAATAATTCAATAATCGATAACTAAAACTATAAATGTAGCTCTTCTTACTGGGGGATTGCATCAACTTAGATGCTTCTCCTGTGTTCTACTGTGCTGCTTGTATTGTCCCCTCATATCGCAGCACGCGACAAGGGCTGGCAGACCATAAATGTTACCGTTTCAGAGAGAAATGCGACCAATGTGACGATCTCGCGTTATATCGATTCGATGGTGAATGACGAAACACGGAGATTTTCTAAGGTTTTTACTACATATTAACACTTTTCACATTTTCTCGTGTTACGTGGCTGCCAGTCCTCGGTTCATGCAAAATCTTAAGGTCGTCGGTCATGTCCAAGGCACCAAACCGACCAATAATTCAATAATCGATAACTAAAACTATAAATGTAGCTCTTCTTACTGGGCGATTGCATCAACTTAGATGCTTCTCCTGTGTTCTACTGTGCTGCTTGTATTGTCCCCACATACCGCAGCACGCGACAAGGGCTGGCAGACCATAAATGTAACCGTTTCAGAGAGAAATGCGACCAATGTGACGATCTCGCGTTATATCGATTCGATGGTGAATGACGAAACACGGAGATTTTCTAAGGATTTTACTACATATTAACACTTTTCACATTTTCTCGTGTTACGTGGCTGCCAGTCCTCGGTTCATGCAAAATCTTAAGGTCCTCGGTCATGTCCAAGGCACCAAACCGACCAATAATTCAATAATCGATAACTAAAACTATAAATGTAGCTCTTCTTACTGGGTGATTGCATCAACTTAGATGCTTCTCCTGTGTTCTACTGTGCTGCTAGTATTGTCCCCACATACCGCAGCACACGACAAGGGCTGGCAGACCTTAATGTAACCGTTTCAGAGAGAAATGCGACCAATGTGACGATCTCGCGTTATATCGATTCGATGGTGAATGACGAAACACGGAGATTTTCTAAGGATTTTACTACATATTAACACTTTTCACATTTTCTCGTGTTACGTGGCTGCCAGTCCTCGATTCATGCAAAATCTTAAGGTCCTCGGTCATGTCCAAGGCACCAAACCGACCAATAATTCAATAATCGATAACTAAAACTATAAATGTAGCTCCTCTTACTGGGCGATTGCATCAACTTAGATGCTTCTCCTGTGTTCCACTGTGCTGCTTGTATTGTCCCCACATACCGCAGCACGCGACAAGGGCTGGCAGACCATAAATGTAACCGTTTCAGAGAGAAATGCGACCAATGTGACGATCTCGCGTTATATCGATTCGATGGTGAATGACGAAACACGGAGATTTTCTAAGGTTTTTACTACATATTAACACTTTTCACATTTTCTCGTGTTACGTGGCTGCCAGTCCTCGGTTCATGCAAAATCTTAAGGTCCTCGGTCCTGTCCAAGGCACCAAACCGACCAATAATTCAATAATCGATAACTAAATCTATAAATGTAGCTCTTCTTACTGGGCGATTGCATCAACTTAGATGCTTCTCCTGTGTTCTACTGTGCTGCTTGTATTGTCCCCTCATATCGCAGCACGCGACAAGGGCTGGCAGACCATAAATGTTACCGTTTCAGAGAGAAATGCGACCAATGTGACGATCTCGCGTTATATCGATTCGATGGTGAATGACGAAACACGGAGATTTTCTAAGCTTTTTACTACATATTAACACTTTTCACATTTTCTCGTGTTACGTGGGTACCAGTCCTCGGTTCATGCAAAATCTTAAGGTCCTCGGTCATGTCCAAGGCACCAAACCGACCAATAATTCAATAATCGATAACTAAAACTATAAATGTAGCTCTTCTTACTGGGCGATTGCATCAACTTAGATGCTTCTCCTGTGTTCTACTGTGCTGCTTGTATTGTCCCCACATACCGCAGCACGCGACAAGGGCTGGCAGACCATAAATGTAACCGTTTCAGAGAGAAATGCGACCAATGTGACGATCTCGCGTTATATCGATTCGATGCTGAATGACGAAACACGGAGATTTTCTAAGGATTTTACTACATATTAACACTTTTCACATTTTCTCGTGTTACGTGGCTGCCAGTCCTCAGTTCATGCAAAATCTTAAGGTCCTCGGTCATGTCCAAGGCACCAAACCGACCAATAATTCAATAATCGATAACTAAAACTATAAATGTAGCTCTTCTTACTGGCTGATTGCATCAACGTAGATGCTTCTCCTGTGTTCTACTGTGCTGCTAGTATTGTCCCCACATACCGCAGCACACGACAAGGGCTGGCAGACCTTAATGTAACCGTTTCAGAGAGAAATGCGACCAATGTGACGATCTCGCGTTATATCGATTCGATGGTGAATGACGAAACACGGAGATTTTCTAAGGTTTTTACTACATATTAACACTTTTCACATTTTCTCGTGTTACGTGGCTGCCAGTCCTCGATTCATGCAAAATCTTAAGGTCCTCGGTCATGTCCAAGGCACCAAACCGACCAATAATTCAATAATCGATAACTAAAACTATAAATGTAGCTCTTATTACTGGGCGATTGCATCAACTTAGATGCTTCTCCTGTGTTCCACTGTGCTGCTTGTATTGTCCCCACATACCGCAGCACGCGACAAGGGCTGGCAGACCATAAATGTAACCGTTTCAGAGAGAAATGCGACCAATGTGACGATCTCGCGTTATATCGACTCGATGGTGAATGACGAAACACGGAGATTTTCTAAGGTTTTTACTACATATTAACACTTTTCACATTTTCTCGTGTTACGTGGCTGCCAGTCCTCGGTTCATGCAAAATCTTAAGGTCCTCGGTCATGTCCAAGGCACCAAACCGACCAATAATTCAATAATCGATAACTAAAACTATAAATGTAGCTCTCCTTACTGGGCGATTGCATCAACTTAGATGCTTCTCCTGTGTTCTACTGTGCTGCTTGTATTGTCCCCACATACCGCAGCAGGCGACAAGGGCTGGCAGACCATAAATGTAACCGTTTCAGAGAGAAATGCGACCAATGTGACGATCTCGCGTTATATCGATTCGATGGTGAATGACGAAACACGGAGATTTTCTAAGGTTTTTACTACATATTAACACTTTTCACATCTTCTCGTGTTACGTGGCTGCCAGTCCTCGGTTCATGCAAAATCTTAAGGTCCTCGGTCATGTCCAAGGCACCAAACCGACCAATAATTCAATAATCGATAACTAAAACTATAAATGTAGCTCTTCTTACTGGGCGATTGCATCAACTTAGATGCTTCTCCTGTGTTCTACTGTGCTGCTTGTATTGTCCCCACATACCGCAGCACGCGACAAGGGCTGGCAGACCATAAATGTAACCGTTTCAGAGAGAAATGCGACCACTGTGACGATCTCGCGTTATATCGATTCGATGGTGAATGACGAAACACGGAGATTTTCTAAGGTTTTTACTACATATTAACACTTTTCACATTTTCTCGTGTTACGTGGGTACCAGTCCTCGGTTCATGCAAAATCTTAAGGTCCTCGGTCATGTCCAAGGCACAAAACCGACCAATAATTCAATAATCGATAACTAAAACTATAAATGTAGCTCTTCTTACTGGGCGATTGCATCAACTTAGATGCTTCTCCTGTGTTCTACTGTGCTGCTTGTATTGTCCCCACATACCGCAGCACGCGACAAGGGCTGGCAGACCATAAATGTAACCGTTTCAGAGAGAAATGCGACCAATGTGACGATCTCGCGTTATATCGATTCGATGGTGAATGACGAAACACGGAGATTTTCTAAGGTTTTTACTACATATTAACACTTTTCACATTTTCTCGTGTTACGTGGCTGCCAGTCCTCGGTTCATGCAAAATCTTAAGGTCCTCGGTCATGTCCAAGGCACCAAACCGACCAATAATTCAATAATCGATAACTAAAACTATAAATGTAGCTCTTCTTACTGGGCGATTGCATCAACTTAGATGCTTCTCCTGTGTTCTACTGTGCTGCTTGTATTGTCCCCACATACCGCAGCACGCGACAAGGGCTGGCAGACCATAAATGTAACCGTTTCAGAGAGAAATGCGACCAATGTGACGATCTCGCGTTATATCGATTCGATGGTGAATGACGAAACACGGAGATTTTCTAAGGTTTTTACTACATATTAACACTTTTCACATTTTCTCGTGTTACGTGGCTGTCAGTCCTCGGTTCATGCAAAATCTTAAGGTCCTCGGTCATGTCCAAGGCACCAAACCGACCAATAATTCAATAATCGATAACTAAAACTATAAATGTAGCTCTTCTTACTGGGCGATTGCATCAACTTAGATGCTTCTCCTGTGTTCTACTGTGCTGCTTGTATTGTCCCCACATACCGCAGCACGCGACAAGGGCTGGCAGACCATAAATGTAACCGTTTCAGAGAGAAATGCGACCAATGTGACGATCTCGCGTTATATCGATTCGATGGTGAATGACGAAACACGGAGATTTTCTAAGGTTTTTACTACATATTAACACTTTTCACATTTTCTCGTGTTACGTGGCTGCCACTCCTCGGTTCATGCAAAATCTTAAGGTCCTCGGTCATGTCCAAGGCACCAAACCGACCAATAATTCAATAATCGATAACTAAAACTATAAATGTAGCTCTTCTTACTGGGCGATTGCATCAACTTAGATGCTTCTCCTGTGTTCTACTGTGCTGCTTGTAATGTCCTCTCATACCGCAGCCCGCGACAAGGGCTGGCAGACCATAAATGTAACCGTTTCAGAGAGAAATGCGACCAATGTGACGATCTCGCGTTATATCGATTCGATGGTGAATGACGAAACACGGAGATTTTCTAAGGTTTTTACTACATATTAACACTTTTCACATTTTCTCGTGTTATGTGGCTGCCAGTCCTCGGTTCATGCAAATCTTAAGGTCCTCGGTCATGTCCAAGGCACCAAACCGACCAATAATTCAATAATCGATAGCTAAAACTATAAATATAGCTCTTCTTACTGGGCGATTGCATCAACTTAGATGCTTCTCCTGTGTTCTACTGTGCTGCTTGTATTGTCCCCACATACCGCAGCACGCGACAAGGGCTGGCAGACCATAAATGTAACCGTTTCAGAGAGAAATGCGACCAATGTGACGATCTCGCGTTATATCGATTCGATGGTGAATGACGAAACACGGAGATTTTCTAAGGTTTTTACTACATATTAACACTTTTCACATTTTCTCGTGTTACGTGGCTGCCAGTCCTCGGTTCATGCAAAATCTTAAGGTCCTCGGTCATGTCCAAAGCACAAAACCGACCAATAATTCAATAATCGATAACTAAAACTATAAATGTAGCTCTTCTTACTGGGCGATTGCATCAACTTAGATGCTTCTCCTGTGTTCTACTGTGCTGCTTGTATTGTCCCCACATACCGCAGCGCGCGACAAGGGCTGGCAGACCATAAATGTAACCGCTTCAGAGAGAAATGCGACCAATGTGACGATTTCGCGTTGTATCGATTCGATGGTGAATGACGAAACACGGAGATTTTCTAAGGTTTTTACTACATATTAACACTTTTCACATTTTCTCGTGTTACGTGGCTGCCAGTCTTCGGTTCATGCAAAATCTTAAGGTCCTCGGTCATGTACAAGGCACCAAACCGACCAATAATTCAATAATCGATAACTAAAACTACAAATGTAGCTCTTCTTACTGGGCGATTGCATCAACTTAGATGCTTCTCCTGTGTTCTACTGTGCTGCTTGTATTGTCCCCACATACCGCAGCACGCGACAAGGGCTGGCAGACCATAAATGTAACCGTTTCAGAGAGAAATGCGACCAATGTGACGATCTCCTGTTATATCGATTCGATGGTGAATGACGAAACACGGAGATTTTCTAAGGTTTTTACTACATATTAACACTTTTCACATTTTCTCGTGTTACGTGGCTGCCAGTCCTCGGTTCATGCAAAATCTTAAGGTCCTCGGTCATGTCCAAGGCACCAAACCGACCAATAATTCAATAATGGATAACTAAAACTATAAATGTAGCTCTTCTTACTGGGCGATTGCATCAACTTAGATGCTTCTCCTGTGTTCTACTGTGTTGCTTGTATTGTCCCCACATACCGCAGCACGCGACAAGGCCTGGCAGACCATAAATGTAACCGTTTCAGAGAGAAATGCGACCAAAGTGACGATCTCGCTTTATATCGATTCGATGGTGAATGACGAAACACGGAGATTTTCTAAGGTTTTTACTACATATTAACACTTTTCACATTTTCTCGTGTTACGTGGCTGCCAGTCCTCGGTTCATGCACAATCTTAAGGTCCTCGGTCATGCGCTAGGCAACAAACCGACCAATAATTCAATAATCGATAACTAAAACTATACATGTAGCTCTTCTTACTGGGCGATTGCATCAACTTAGATGCTTCTCCTGTGTTCTACTGTGCTGCTTGTATTGTCCCCTCATGCCGCAGCACGCGACAAGGGCTGGCAGACCATAAATGCAACCGTTTCAGAGAGAAATGCGACCAATGTGACGATCTCGCGTTATATCGATTCGATGGTGAATGACGAAACACGGAGTTTTTCTAAGGTTTTTACTACATATTAACACTTTTCACATTTTCTCGTGTTACGTGGCTGCCAGTCCTCGGTTCATGCAAAATCTTAAGGTCCTCGGTCATGTCCAAGGCACCAAACCGACCAGTAATTCAATAATCGATAACTAAAACTATAAATGTAGCTCTTCTTACTGGGCGATTGCATCAACTTAGATGCTTCTCCTGTGTTCTACTGTGCTGCTTGTATTGTCCCCACATACCGCAGCACGCGACAAGGGCTGGCAGACCATAAATGTAACCGTTTCAGAGAGAAATGCGACCAATGTGACGATCTCGCGTTATATCGATTCGATGGTGAATGACGAAACATGCAGATTTTCTAAGGTTTTTACTACATATTAACACTTTTCACATTTTCTCGTGTTACGTGGCTGCCCGTCCTCGGTTCATGCAAAATCTTAAGGTCCTCGGTCACGTCCAAGGCACCAAACCGACCAATAATTCAATAATCGATAACTAAAACTATAAATGCAGCTCTTCTTACTGGGCGATTGCATCAACTTAGATGCTTCTCCTGTGTTCTACTGTGCTGCTTGTATTGTCCCCACATACCGCAGCACGCGACAAGGGCTGGCAGACCATAAATGTAACCGTTTCAGAGAGAAATGCGACCAATGTGACGATCTCGCGTTATATCGATTCGATGGTGAATGACGAAACACGGAGATTTTCTAAGGTTTTTACTACATATTAACACTTTTCACATTTTCTCGTGTTACGTGGCTGCCAGTCCTCGGTTCATGCAAAATCTTAAGGACCTCGGTCATGTCCAAGGCACCAAACCGACCAATAATTCAATAATCGATAACTAAAACTATAAATGTAGCTCTTCTTACTGGGCGATTGCATCAACTTAGATGCTTCTCCTGTGTTCTACTGTGCTGCTTGTATTGTCCCCACATACCGCAGCACGCGACAAGAGCTGGCAGACCATAAATGTAACCGTTTCAGAGAGAAATGCGACCAATGTGACGATCTCGCGTTATATCGATTCGATGGTGAATGACGAAACACGGAGATTTTCTAAGGTTTTTACTACATATTAACACTTTTCACATTTTCTCGTGTTACGTGGCTGCCAGTCCTCGGTTCATGCAAAATCTTAAGGTCTTCGGTCATGTCCAAGGCACCAAACCGACCAATAATTCAATAATCGATAACTAAAACTATAAATGTAGCTCTTCTTACTGGGCGATTGCATCAACTTAGATGCTTCTCCTGTGTTCTACTGTGCTGCTTGTATTGTCCCCACATACCGCAGCACGCGACAAGTGCTGGCAGACCATAAATGTAACCGTTTCAGAGAGAAATGCGACAATGTGACGATCTCGCGTTATATCGATTCGATGGTGAATGACGAAACACGGAGATTTTCTAAGGTTTTTACTACATATTAACACATTTCACATTTTCTCGTGTTACGTGGCTGCCAGTCCTCGGTTCATGCAAAATCTTAAGGTCGTCGGTCATGTCCAAGGCACCAAACCGACCAATAATTCAATAATCGATAACTAAAACTATAAATATAGCTCTTCTTACTGGGCGATTGCATCAACTTAGATGCTTCTCCTGTGTTCTACTGTGCTGCTTGTATTGTCCCCACATACCGCAGCACGCGACAAGGGCTGGCAGACCATAAATGTTCCCGTTTCAGAGAGAAATGCGACCAATGTGACGATCTCGCGTTATATCGATTCGATGGTGAATTACACAACACGGAGATTTTCTAAGGTTTTTACTACATATTAACACTTTTCACATTTTCTCGTGTTACGTGGCTGCCAGTCCTCGGTTCATGCAAAATCTTAAGGTCCTCGGTCATGTCCAAGGCACCAAACCGACCAATAATTCAATACTCGATAACTAAAACTATAAATGTAGCTCTTCTTACTGGGCGATTGCATCAACTTAGATGCTTCTCCTGTGTTCTACTGTGCTGCTTGTATTGTCCCCACATACCGCAGCACGCGACAAGGGCTGGCAGACCATAAATGTAACCGTTTCAGAGAGAAATGCGACCAATGAGACGATCTCGCGTTATATCGATTCGATGGTGAATGACGAAACACGGAGATTTTCTAAGGTTTTTACTACATATTAACACTTTTCACATTTTCTCGTGTTACGTGGCTGCCAGTCCTCGGTTCATGCAAAATCTTAAGGTCCTCGGTCATGTCCAAGGCACCAAACCGACCAATAATTCAATGATCGATAACTAAAACTATAAATGTAGCTCTTCTTACTGGGCGATTGCATCAACTTAGATGCTTCTCCTGTGTTCTACTGTGCTGCTTGTATTGTCCCCACATACCGCAGCACGCGACAAGGGCTGGCAGACCATAAATATAACCGTTTCAGAGAGAAATGCGACCAATGAGACGATCTCGCGTTATATCGATTCGATGGTGAATGACGAAACACGGAGATTTTCTAAGGTTTTTACTACATATTAACACTTTTCACATTTTCTCGTGTTACGTGGCTGCCAGTCCTCGGTTCATGCAAAATCTTAAGGTCCTCGGTCATGTCCAAGGCACCAAACCGACCAATAATTCAATGATCGATAACTAAAACTATAAATGTAGCTCTTCTTACTGGGCGATTGCATCAACTTAGATGCTTCTCCTGTGTTCTACTGTGCTGCTTGTATTGTCCCCACATACCGCAGCACGCGACAAGGGCTGGCAGACCATAAATATAACCGTTTCAGAGAGAAATGCGACCAATGTGACGATCTCGCGTTATATCGATTCGATGGTGAATGACGAAACACGGAGATTTTCTAAGGTTTTTACTACATATTAACACTTTTCACATTTTCTCGTGTTACGTGACTGCCAGTCCTCGGTTCATGCAAAATCTTAAGGTCCTCGGTCATGTCCAAGGCACAAAACCTACCAATAATTCAATAATCGATAACTAAAACTATAAATGTAGCTCTTCTTACTGGGCGATTGCATCAACTTAGATGCTTCTCCTGTGTTCTACTGTGCTGCTTGTATTGTCCCCACATACCGCAGCACGCGACAAGGGCTGGCAGACCATAAATGTAACCGTTTCAGAGAGAAATGCGACCAATGTGACGATCTCGCGTTATATCGATTCGATGGTGAATGACGAAACACGGAGATTTTCTAAGGTTTTTACTACATATTAACACTTTTCACATTTTCTCGTGTTACGTGGCTGCCAGTCCTCGGTTCATGCAAAATCTTAAGGTCCTCGGTCATGTCCAAGGCACCAAACCGACCAATAATTCAATAATCGATAACTAAAACTATAAATGTAGCTCTTCTTACTGGGCGATTGCATCAACTTAGATGCTTCTCCTGTGTTCTACTGTGCTGCTTGTATTGTCCCCACATACCGCAGCACGCGACAAGGGCTGGCAGACCATAAATGTAACCGTTTCAGAGAGAAATGCGACCAATGTGACGATCTCGCGATATATCGATTCGATGGTGAATGACGAAACACGGAGATTTTCTAAGGTTTTTACTACATATTAACACTTTTCACATTTTCTCGTGTTACGTGGCTGCCAGTCCTCGGTTCATGCAAAATCTTAAGGTCCTCGGTCATGTCCAAGGCACCAAACCGACCAATAATTCAATAATGGATAACTAAAACTATAAATGTAGCTCTTCTTACTGGGCGATTGCATCAACTTAGATGCTTCTCCTGTGTTCTACTGTGTTGCTTGTATTGTCCCCACATACCGCAGCACGCGACAAGGCCTGGCAGACCATAAATGTAACCGTTTCAGAGAGAAATGCGACCAAAGTGACGATCTCGCTTTATATCGATTCGATGGTGAATGACGAAACACGGAGATTTTCTAAGGTTTTTACTACATATTAACACTTTTCACATTTTCTCGTGTTACGTGGCTGCCAGTCCTCGGTTCATGCACAATCTTAAGGTCCTCGGTCATGCGCTAGGCAACAAACCGACCAATAATTCAATAATCGATAACTAAAACTATACATGTAGCTCTTCTTACTGGGCGATTGCATCAACTTAGATGCTTCTCCTGTGTTCTACTGTGCTGCTTGTATTGTCCCCTCATGCCGCAGCACGCGACAAGGGCTGGCAGACCATAAATGCAACCGTTTCAGAGAGAAATGCGACCAATGTGACGATCTCGCGTTATATCGATTCGATGGTGAATGACGAAACACGGAGTTTTTCTAAGGTTTTTACTACATATTAACACTTTTCACATTTTCTCGTGTTACGTGGCTGCCAGTCCTCGGTTCATGCAAAATCTTAAGGTCCTCGGTCATGTCCAAGGCACCAAACCGACCAGTAATTCAATAATCGATAACTAAAACTATAAATGTAGCTCTTCTTACTGGGCGATTGCATCAACTTAGATGCTTCTCCTGTGTTCTACTGTGCTGCTTGTATTGTCCCCACATACCGCAGCACGCGACAAGGGCTGGCAGACCATAAATGTAACCGTTTCAGAGAGAAATGCGACCAATGTGACGATCTCGCGTTATATCGATTCGATGGTGAATGACGAAACATGCAGATTTTCTAAGGTTTTTACTACATATTAACACTTTTCACATTTTCTCGTGTTACGTGGCTGCCCGTCCTCGGTTCATGCAAAATCTTAAGGTCCTCGGTCATGTCCAAGGCACCAAACCGACCAATAATTCAATAGTCGATAACTAAAACTATAAATGTAGCTCTTCTTACTGGGCGATTGCATCAACTTAGATGCTTCTCCTGTGTTCTACTGTGCTGCTTGTATTGTCCCCACATACCGCAGCAGGCGACAAGGGCTGGCAGACCATAAATGTAACCGTTTCAGAGAGAAATGCGACCAATGTGACGATCTCGCGTTATATCGATTCGATGGTGAATGACGAAACACGGAGATTTTCTAAGGTTTTTACTACATATTAACACTTTTCACATTTTCTCGTGTTACGTGGCTGCCAGTCCTCGGTTCATGCAAAATCTTAAGGTCCTCGGTCATGTCCAAGGCACCAAACCGACCAATAATTCAATAATCGATAGCTAAAACTATAAATGTAGCTCTTCTTACTGGGCAATTGCATCAACTTAGATGCTTCTCCTGTGTTCTACTGTGCTGCTTGTATTGTCCCCACATACCGCAGCACGCGACAAGGGCTGGCAGACCATAAATGTAACCGTTTCAGAGAGAAATGCGACCAATGTGACGATCTCGCGTTATATCGATTCGATGGTGAATGACGAAACACGGAGATTTTCTAAGGTTTTTACTACATATTAACACTTTTCACATTTTCTCGTGTTACGTGGCTGCCAGTCCTCGGTTCATGCAAAATCTTAAGGTCCTCGGTCACGTCCAAGGCACCAAACCGACCAATAATTCAATAATCGATAACTAAAACTATAAATGCAGCTCTTCTTACTGGGCGATTGCATCAACTTAGATGCTTCTCCTGTGTTCTACTGTGCTGCTTGTATTGTCCCCACATACCGCAGCACGCGACAAGGGCTGGCAGACCATAAATGTAACCGTTTCAGAGAGAAATGCGACCAATGTGACGATCTCGCGTTATATCGATTCGATGGTGAATGACGAAACACGGAGATTTTCTAAGGTTTTTACTACATATTAACACTTTTCACATTTTCTCGTGTTACGTGGCTGCCAGTCCTCGGTTCATGCAAAATCTTAAGGACCTCGGTCATGTCCAAGGCACCAAACCGACCAATAATTCAATAATCGATAACTAAAACTATAAATGTAGCTCTTCTTACTGGGCGATTGCATCAACTTAGATGCTTCTCCTGTGTTCTACTGTGCTGCTTGTATTGTCCCCACATACCGCAGCACGCGACAAGAGCTGGCAGACCATAAATGTAACCGTTTCAGAGAGAAATGCGACCAATGTGACGATCTCGCGTTATATCGATTCGATGGTGAATGACGAAACACGGAGATTTTCTAAGGTTTTTACTACATATTAACACTTTTCACATTTTCTCGTGTTACGTGGCTGCCAGTCCTCGGTTCATGCAAAATCTTAAGGTCTTCGGTCATGTCCAAGGCACCAAACCGACCAATAATTCAATAATCGATAACTAAAACTATAAATGTAGCTCTTCTTACTGGGCGATTGCATCAACTTAGATGCTTCTCCTGTGTTCTACTGTGCTGCTTGTATTGTCCCCACATACCGCAGCACGCGACAAGTGCTGGCAGACCATAAATGTAACCGTTTCAGAGAGAAATGCGACAATGTGACGATCTCGCGTTATATCGATTCGATGGTGAATGACGAAACACGGAGATTTTCTAAGGTTTTTACTACATATTAACACATTTCACATTTTCTCGTGTTACGTGGCTGCCAGTCCTCGGTTCATGCAAAATCTTAAGGTCGTCGGTCATGTCCAAGGCACCAAACCGACCAATAATTCAATAATCGATAACTAAAACTATAAATATAGCTCTTCTTACTGGGCGATTGCATCAACTTAGATGCTTCTCCTGTGTTCTACTGTGCTGCTTGTATTGTCCCCACATACCGCAGCACGCGACAAGGGCTGGCAGACCATAAATGTTCCCGTTTCAGAGAGAAATGCGACCAATGTGACGATCTCGCGTTATATCGATTCGATGGTGAATTACACAACACGGAGATTTTCTAAGGTTTTTACTACATATTAACACTTTTCACATTTTCTCGTGTTACGTGGCTGCCAGTCCTCGGTTCATGCAAAATCTTAAGGTCCTCGGTCATGTCCAAGGCACCAAACCGACCAATAATTCAATACTCGATAACTAAAACTATAAATGTAGCTCTTCTTACTGGGCGATTGCATCAACTTAGATGCTTCTCCTGTGTTCTACTGTGCTGCTTGTATTGTCCCCACATACCGCAGCACGCGACAAGGGCTGGCAGACCATAAATGTAACCGTTTCAGAGAGAAATGCGACCAATGAGACGATCTCGCGTTATATCGATTCGATGGTGAATGACGAAACACGGAGATTTTCTAAGGTTTTTACTACATATTAACACTTTTCACATTTTCTCGTGTTACGTGGCTGCCAGTCCTCGGTTCATGCAAAATCTTAAGGTCCTCGGTCATGTCCAAGGCACCAAACCGACCAATAATTCAATGATCGATAACTAAAACTATAAATGTAGCTCTTCTTACTGGGCGATTGCATCAACTTAGATGCTTCTCCTGTGTTCTACTGTGCTGCTTGTATTGTCCCCACATACCGCAGCACGCGACAAGGGCTGGCAGACCATAAATATAACCGTTTCAGAGAGAAATGCGACCAATGAGACGATCTCGCGTTATATCGATTCGATGGTGAATGACGAAACACGGAGATTTTCTAAGGTTTTTACTACATATTAACACTTTTCACATTTTCTCGTGTTACGTGGCTGCCAGTCCTCGGTTCATGCAAAATCTTAAGGTCCTCGGTCATGTCCAAGGCACCAAACCGACCAATAATTCAATGATCGATAACTAAAACTATAAATGTAGCTCTTCTTACTGGGCGATTGCATCAACTTAGATGCTTCTCCTGTGTTCTACTGTGCTGCTTGTATTGTCCCCACATACCGCAGCACGCGACAAGGGCTGGCAGACCATAAATATAACCGTTTCAGAGAGAAATGCGACCAATGTGACGATCTCGCGTTATATCGATTCGATGGTGAATGACGAAACACGGAGATTTTCTAAGGTTTTTACTACATATTAACACTTTTCACATTTTCTCGTGTTACGTGACTGCCAGTCCTCGGTTCATGCAAAATCTTAAGGTCCTCGGTCATGTCCAAGGCACAAAACCTACCAATAATTCAATAATCGATAACTAAAACTATAAATGTAGCTCTTCTTACTGGGCGATTGCATCAACTTAGATGCTTCTCCTGTGTTCTACTGTGCTGCTTGTATTGTCCCCACATACCGCAGCACGCGACAAGGGCTGGCAGACCATAAATGTAACCGTTTCAGAGAGAAATGCGACCAATGTGACGATCTCGCGTTATATCGATTCGATGGTGAATGACGAAACACGGAGATTTTCTAAGGTTTTTACTACATATTAACACTTTTCACATTTTCTCGTGTTACGTGGCTGCCAGTCCTCGGTTCATGCAAAATCTTAAGGTCCTCGGTCATGTCCAAGGCACCAAACCGACCAATAATTCAATAATCGATAACTAAAACTATAAATGTAGCTCTTCTTACTGGGCGATTGCATCAACTTAGATGCTTCTCCTGTGTTCTACTGTGCTGCTTGTATTGTCCCCACATACCGCAGCACGCGACAAGGGCTGGCAGACCATAAATGTAACCGTTTCAGAGAGAAATGCGACCAATGTGACGATCTCGCGATATATCGATTCGATGGTGAATGACGAAACACGGAGATTTTCTAAGGTTTTTACTACATATTAACACTTTTCACATTTTCTCGTGTTACGTGGCTGCCAGTCCTCGGTTCATGCAAAATCTTAAGGTCCTCGGTCATGTCCAAGGCACCAAACCGACCAATAATTCAATAATCGATAACTGAAACTATAAATGTAGCTCTTCTTACTGGGCGATTGCATCAACTTAGATGCTTCTCCTGTGTTCTACTGTGCTGCTTGTATTGTCCCCACATACCGCAGCACGCGACAATGGTTGGCAGACCATAAATGTAACCGTTTCCGAGAGAAATGCGACCAATGTGAGGATCTCGCGTTATATCGATTCGATTGTGAATGACGAAACACGGAGATTTTCTAATGTTTTTACTACATATTAACACTTTTCACATTTTCTCATATTACGTGGCTGCCAGTCCTCGGTTCATGCAAAATCTTAAGGTCCTCGGTCATGTCCAAGGCACCAAACCGACCAATAATTCAATAATCGATAACTAAAACTATAAATGTAGCTCTTCTTACTGGGCGATTGCATCAACTTAGATGCTTCTCCTGTGATGTACTGTGCTGCTTGTATTGTCCCCACATACCGCAGCACGCGACAAGGGCTGGCAGACCATAAATGTAACCGTTTCAGAGAGAAATGCGACCAATGTGACGATCTCGCGGTATATCGATTCGATGGTGAATGACGAAACACGGAGATTTTCTAAGGTTTTTACTACATATTAACACTTTTCACATTTTCTCGTGTTACGTGGGTACCAGTCCTCGGTTCATGCAAAATCTTAAGGTCCTCGGTCATGTCCAAGGCATCAAACTGACCAATAATTCAATAATCGATAACTAAAACTATAAATGTAGCTCTTCTTACTGGGCGATTGCATCAACTTACATGCTTCTCCTGTGTTCTACTGTGCTGCTTGTATTGTCCCCACATACAGCAGCACGCGACAATGGCTGGCAGACCATAAATGTAACCGTTTCAGAGAGAAATGCGACCAATGTGACGATCTCGCGTTATATCGATTCGATGGTGAATGACGAAACACGGAGATTTTCTAAGGTTTTTACTACATATTAACACTTTTCACATTTTCTCGTGTTACGTGGCAGCCAGTCCACGGCTCATGCAAAATCTTAAGGTCCTCGGTCATGTCCAAGGCACCAAACCGACCAATAATTCAATAATCGATAACTAAAACTATAAATGTAGCTCTTCTTACTGGGCGATTGCATCAACTTAGATGCTTCTCCTGTGTTCTACTGTGCTGCTTGTATTGTCCCCACATACCGCAGCACGCGACAAGGGCTGGCAGACCATAAATGTAACCGTTTCAGAGAGAAATGCGACCAATGTGACGATCTCGCGTTATATCGATTCGATGGTGAATGACGAAACACGGAGATTTTCTAAGGTTTTTACTACATATTAACACTTTTCACATTTTCTCGTGTTACGTGGCTGCCAGTCCTCGGTTCATGCAAAATCTTAAGGTCCTCGGTCATGTCCAAGGCACAAAACCGACCAATAATTCAATAATCGATAACTAAAACTATAAATGTAGCTCTTCTTACTGGGCGATTGCATCAACTTAGATGCTTCTCCTGTGTTCTACTGTGCTGCTTGTATTGTCCCCACATACCGCAGCACGCGACAAGTGCTGGCAGACCATAAATGTAACCGTTTCAGAGAGAAATGCGACCAATGTGACGATCTCGCGTTATATCGATTCGATGGTGAATGACGAAACACGGAGATTTTCTAAGGTTTTTACTACATATTAACACTTTTCACATTTTCTCGTGTTACGTGGCTGCCAGTCCTCGGTTCATGCAAAATCTTAAGGTCCTCGGTCATGTCCAAGGCACAAAACCGACCAATAATTCAATAATCGATAACTAAAACTATAAATGTAGCTCTTCTTACTGGGCGATTGCATCAACTTAGATGCTTCTCCTGTGTTCTACTGTGCTGCTTGTATTGTCCCCACATACCGCAGCACGCGACAAGGGCTGGCAGACCATAAATGTAACCGTTTCAGAGAGAAATGCGACCAATGTGACGATCTCTCGTTATATCGATTCGATGGTGAATGACGAAACACGGAGATTTTCTAAGGTTTTTACTACATATTAACACTTTTCACATTTTCTCGTGTTACGTGGGTACCAGTCCTCGGTTCATGCAAAATCTTAAGGTCCTCGGTCATGTCCAAGGCACCAAACCGACCAATAATTCAATAATCGATAGCTCAAACAATAAATGTAGCTCTTCTTACTGGGCGATTGCATCAACTTAGATGCTTCTCCTGTGTTGTACTGTGCTGCTTGTATTGTCCCCACATACAGCAGCACGCGACAAGGGCTGGCAGACCATAACTGTAACCGTTTCAGAGAGAAATGCGACCAATGTGACGATCTCGCGTTATATCGATTCGATGGTGAATGACGAAACACGGAGATTTTCTAAGGTTTTTACTACATATTAACACTTTTCACATTTTCTCGTGTTACGTGGCTGCCAGTCCTCGGTTCATGCAAAATCTTAAGGTCCTCGGTCATGTCCAAGGCACCAAACCGACCAATAATTCAATAATCGATAACTAAAACTATAAATGTAGCTCTTCTTACTGGGCGATTGCATCAACTTAGATGCTTCTCCTGTGTTCTACTGTGCTGCTTGTATTGTCCCCACATACCGCAGCACGCGACAAGGGCTGGCAGACCATAAATGTAACCGTTTCAGAGAGAAATGCGACCAATGTGACGATCTCGCGTTATATCGATTCGATGGTGAATGACGAAACACGGAGATTTTCTAAGGTTTTTACTACATATTAACACTTTTCACATTTTCTCGTGTTACGTGGCTGCCAGGTCTCGGTTCATGCAAAATCTTAAGGTCCTCGGTCATGTCCAAGGCACCAAACCGACCAATAATTCAATGATCGATAACTAAAACTATAAATGTAGCTCTTCTTACTGGGCGATTGCATCAACGTAGATGCTTCTCCTGTGTTGTACTGTGCTGCTTGTATTGTCCCCTCATACCGCAGCACGCGACAAGGGCTGGCAGACCATAAATGTAACCGTTTCAGAGAGAAATGCGACCAATGTGACGATCTCGCGTTATATCGATTCGATGGTGAATGACGAAACACGGAGATTTTCTAAGGTTTTTACTACATATTATTACCTTTCACATTTTCTCGTGTTACGTGGCTGCCAGTCCTCGGTTCATGCAAAATCCTAAGGTCCTCGGTCATGTCCAAG
Source organism: Schistocerca nitens (assembly GCF_023898315.1). Taxonomy (NCBI): domain Eukaryota; kingdom Metazoa; phylum Arthropoda; class Insecta; order Orthoptera; family Acrididae; genus Schistocerca; species Schistocerca nitens. Next base: position 59,218,106 of record NC_064625.1, read on the forward strand.
GCACCAAACCGACCAATAATTCAATAATCGATAACTAAAACTATAAATGTAGCTCTTCTTACTGGGCGATTGCATCAACATAGATGCTTCTACTGTGTTCTACTGTGCTGCTTGTATTGTCCCCACATACCGCAGCACGCGACAAGGGCTGGCAGACCATAAATGTAACCGTTTCAGAGAGAAATGCGACCAATGTGACGATCTCGCGTTATATCGATTCGATGGTGAATGACGAAACACGGAGATTTTCTAAGGTTTTTACTACATATTAACACTTTTCACATTTTCTCGTGTTACGTGGCTGCCAGTCCTCGGTTCATGCAAAATCTTAAGGTCCTCGGTCATGTCCAAGGCACCAAACCGACCAATAATTCAATAATCGATAACTAAAACTATAAATGTAGCTCTTCTTACTGGGCGATTGCATCAACTTAGATGCTTCTCCTGTGTTCTACTGTGCTGCTTGTATTGTCCCCACATACCGCAGCACGCGACAAGGGCTGGCAGACCATAAACGTAACCGTTTCAGAGAGAAATGCGACCAATGTGACGATCTCGCGTTATATCGATTCGATGGTGAATGACGAAACACGGAGATTTTCTAAGGTTTTTACTACATATTAACACTTTTCACATTTTCTCGTGTTACGTGGGTACCAGTCCTCGGTTCATGCAAAATCTTAAGGTCCTCGGTCATGTCCAAGGCACCAAACCGACCAATAATTCAATAATCGATAACTAAAACTATAAATGTAGCTCTTCTTACTGGGCGATTGCAATAACTTAGATGCTTCTCCTGTGTTCTACTGTGCTGCTTGTATTGTCCCCACATACAGCAGCACGCGACAAGGGCTGGCAGACCATAAATGTAACCGTTTCAGAGAGAAATGCGACCAATGTGACGATCTCGCGTTATATCGATTCGATGGTGAATGACGAAACACGGAGATTTTCTAAGGTTTTTACTACATATTAACACTTTTCACATTTTCTCGTGTTACGTGGCTGCCAGTCCACGGCTCATGCAAAATCTTAAGGTCCTCGGTCATGTCCAAGGCACCAAACCGACCAATAATTCAATAATCGATAACTAAAACTATAAATGTAGCTCTTCTTACTGGGCGATTGCATCAACTTAGATGCTTCTCCTGTGTTCTACTGTGCTGCTTGTATTGTCCCCACATACCGCAGCACGCGACAAGGCCTGGCAGACCATAAATGTAACCGTTTCAGAGAGATATGCGACCAATGTGACGATCTCGCGTTATATCGATTCGATGGTGAATGACGAAACACGGAGATTTTCTAAGGTTTTTACTACATATTAACACTTTTCACATTTTCTCGTGTTACGTGGCTGCCAGTCCTCGGTTCATGCAAAATCTTAAGGTCCTCGGTGATGTCCAAGGCACCAAACCGACCAATAATTCAATAATCGATAGCTAAAACTATAAATGTAGCTCTTCTTACTGGGCGATTGCATCAACTTAGATGCTTCTCCTGTGTTCTACTGTGCTGCTTGTATTGTCCCCACATACCGCAGCACGCGACAAGGGCTGTCAGACCATAAATGCAACCGTTTCAGAGAGAAATGCGACCAATGTGACGATCTCGCGTTATATCGATTCGATGGTGAATGACGAAACACGGAGATTTTCTAAGGTTTTTACTACATATTAACACTTTTCACATTTTCTCGTGTTACGTGGCTGCCAGTCCTCGGTTCATGCAAAATCTTAAGGTCCTCGGTCATGTCCAAGGCACCAAACCGACCAATAATTCAATAATCGATAACTAAAACTATAAATGTAGCTCTTCTTACTGGGCGATTGCATCAACTTAGATGCTTCTCCTGTGTTCTACTGTGCTGCTTGTATTGTCCCCACATACCGCAGCACGCGACAAGGGCTGGCAGACCATAAATGTAACCGTTTCAGAGAGAAATGCGACCAATGTGACGATCTCGCGTTATATCGATTCGATGGTGAATGACGAAACACGGAGATTTTCTAAGGTTTTTACTACATATTAACACTTTTCACATTTTCTCGTGTTACGTGGCTGCCAGTCCTCGGTTCATGCAAAATCTTAAGGTCCTCGGTCATGTCCAAGGCACCAAACCGACCAATAACTCAATAATCGATAACTAAAACTATAAATGTAGCTCTTCTTACTGGGCGATTGCATCAACTTAGATGCTTCTCCTGTGTTCTACTGTGCTGCTTGTATTGTCCCCACATACCGCAGCACGCGACAAGGGCTGGCAGACCATAAATGTAACCGTTTCAGAGAGAAATGCGACCAATGTGACGATCTCGCGTTATATCGATTCGATGGTGAATGACGAAACACGGAGATTTTCTAAGGTTTTTACTACATATTAACACATTTCACATTTTCTCGTGTTACGTGGCTGCCAGTCCTCGGTTCATGCAAAATCTTAAGGTCCTCGGTCATGTCCAAGGCACCAAACCGACCAATAATTCAATAATCGATAACTAAAACTATAAATGTAGCTCTTCTTACTGGGCGATTGCATCAACTTAGATGCTTCTCCTGTGTTCTACTGTGCTGCTTGTATTGTCCCCACATACCGCAGCACGCGACAAGGGCTGGCAGACCATAAACGTAATCGTTTCAGAGAGAAATGCGACCAATGTGACGATCTCGCGTTATATCGATTCGATGGTGAATGACGAAACACGGAGATTTTCTAAGGTTTTTACTACATATTAACACTTTTCACATTTTCTCGTGTTACGTGGGTACCAGTCCTCGGATCATGCAAAATCTTAAGGTCCTCGGTCATGTCCAAGGCACCAAACCGACCAATAATTCAATAATCGATAACTAAAACTATAAATGTAGCTCTTCTTACTGGGCGATTGCAATAACTTAGATGCTTCTCCTCTGTTCTACTGTGCTGCTTGTATTGTCCCCACATACAGCAGCACGCGACAAGGGCTGGCAGACCATAAATGTAACCGTTTCAGAGAGAAATGCGACCAATGTGACGATCTCGCGTTATATCGATTCGATGGTGAATGACGAAACACGGAGATTTTCTAAGGTTTTTACTACATATTAACACTTTTCACATTTTCTCGTGTTACGTGGCTGCCAGTCCACGGCTCATGCAAAATCTTAAGGTCCTCGGTCATGTCCAAGGCACCAAACCGACCAATAATTCAATAATCGATAACTAAAACTATAAATGTAGCTCTTCTTACTGGGCGATTGCATCAACTTAGATGCTTCTCCTGTGTTCTACTGTGCTGCTTGTATTGTCCCCACATACCGCAGCACGCGACAAGGCCTGGCAGACCATAAATGTAACCGTTTCAGAGAGATATGCGACCAATGTGACGATCTCGCGTTATATCGATTCGATGGTGAATGACGAAACACGGAGATTTTCTAAGGTTTTTACTACATATTAACACTTTTCACATTTTCTCGTGTTACGTGGCTGCCAGTCCTCGGTTCATGCAAAATCTTAAGGTCCTCGGTGATGTCCAAGGCACCAAACCGACCAATAATTCAATAATCGATAGCTAAAACTATAAATGTAGCTCTTCTTACTGGGCGATTGCATCAACTTAGATGCTTCTCCTGTGTTCTACTGTGCTGCTTGTATTGTCCCCACATACCGCAGCACGCGACAAGGGCTGGCAGACCATAAATGCAACCGTTTCAGAGAGAAATGCGACCAATGTGACGATCTCGCGTTATATCGATTCGATGGTGAATGACGAAACACGGAGATTTTCTAAGGTTTTTACTACATATTAACACTTTTCACATTTTCTCGTGTTACGTGGCTGCCAGTCCTCGGTTCATGCAAAATCTTAAGGTCCTCGGTCATGTCCAAGGCACCAAACCGACCAATAATTCAATAATCGATAACTAAAACTATAAATGTAGCTCTTCTTACTGGGCGATTGCATCAACTTAGATGCTTCTCCTGTGTTCTACTGTGCTGCTTGTATTGTCCCCACATACCGCAGCACGCGACAAGGGCTGGCAGACCATAAATGTAACCGTTTCAGAGAGAAATGCGACCAATGTGACGATCTCGCGTTATATCGATTCGATGGTGAATGACGAAACACGGAGATTTTCTAAGGTTTTTACTACATATTAACACTTTTCACATTTTCTCGTGTTACGTGGCTGCCAGGTCTCGGTTCATGCAAAATCTTAAGGTCCTCGGTCATGTCCAAGGCACCAAACCGACCAATAATTCAATAATCGATAACTAAAACTATAAATGTAGCTCTTCTTACTGGGCGATTGCATCAACTTAGATGCTTCTCCTGTGTTGTACTGTGCTGCTTGTATTGTCCCCTCATACCGCAGCACGCGACAAGGGCTGGCAGACCATAAATGTAACCGTTTCAGAGAGAAATGCGACCAATGTGACGATCTCGCGTTATATCGATTTGATGGTGAATGACGAAACACGGAGATTTTCTAAGGTTTTTACTACATATTATTACCTTTCACATTTTCTCGTGTTCCGTGGCTGCCAGTCCTCGGTTCATGCAAAATCTTAAGGTCCTCGGTCATGTCCAAGGCACCAAACCGACCAATAATTCAATAATCGATAACTAAAACTATAAATGTAGCTCTTCTTACTGGGCGATTGCATCAACATAGATGCTTCTACTGTGTTCTACTGTGCTGCTTGTATAGTCACCACATACCGCAGCACGCGACAAGGGCTGGCAGACCATAAATGTAACCGTTTCAGAGAGAAATGCGACCAATGTGACGATCTCGCGTTATATCGATTCGATGGTGAATGACGAAACACGGAGTTTTTCTAAGGTTTTTACTACATATTAACACTTTTCACATTTTATCGTGTTACGTGGCTGCCAGTACTCGGTTCATGCAAAATCTTAAGGTCGTCGGTCATGTCCAAGGCACCAAATCGACCAATTATTCAATAATCGATAACTAAAACTATAAATGTAGCTCTTCTTACTGGGCGATTGCATCAACTTAGATGCTTCTCCTGTGTTCTACTGTGCTGCTTGTATTGTCCCCACATACCGCAGCACGCGACAAGGGCTGGCAGACCATAAACGTAACCGTTTCAGAGAGAAATGCGACCAATGTGACGATCTCGCGTTATATCGATTCGATGGTGAATGACGAAACACGGAGATTTTCTAAGGTTTTTACTACATATTAACACTTTTCACATTTTCTCGTGTTACGTGGCTGCCAGTCCTCAGTTCATGCAAAATCTTAAGGTCCTCGGTCATGTCGAAGGCACCAAACCGACCAATAATTCAATAATCGATAGCTAAAACTATAAATGTAGCTCTTCTTACTGGGCGATTGCATCAACTTAGATGCTTCTCCTGTGTTCTACTGTGCTGCTTGTATTGTCCCCACATACCGCAGCACGCGACAAGGGCTGGCAGACCATAAATGCAACCGTTTCAGAGAGAAATGCGACCAATGTGACGATCTCGCGTTATATCGATTCGATGGTGAATGACGAAACACGGAGATTTTCTAAGGTTTTTACTACATATTAACACTTTTCACATTTTCTCGTGTTACGTGGCTGCCAGTCCTCGGTTCATGCAAAATCTTAAGGTCCTCGGTCATGTCCAAGGCACCAAACCGACCAATAATTCAATAATCGATAACTAAAACTATAAATGTAGCTCTTCTTACTGGGCGATTGCATCAACTTAGATGCTTCTCCTGTGTTCTACTGTGCTGCTTGTATTGTCCCCACATACCGCAGCACGCGACAAGGGCTGGCAGACCATAAATGTAACCGTTTCAGAGAGAAATGCGACCAATGTGACGATCTCGCGTTATATCGATTCGATGGTGAATGACGAAACACGGAGATTTTCTAAGGTTTTTACTACATATTAACACTTTTCACATTTTCTCGTGTTACGTGGCTGCCAGTCCTCGGTTCATGCAAAATCTTAAGGTCCTCGGTCATGTCCAAGGCACCAAACCGACCAATAACTCAATAATCGATAACTAAAACTATAAATGTAGCTCTTCTTACTGGGCGATTGCATCAACTTAGATGCTTCTCCTGTGTTCTACTGTGCTGCTTGTATTGTCCCCACATACCGCAGCACGCGACAAGGGCTGGCAGACCATAAATGTAACCGTTTCAGAGAGAAATGTGACCAATGTGACGATCTCGCGTTATATCGATTCGATGGTGAATGACGAAACACGGAGATTTTCTAAGGTTTTTACTACATATTAACACTTTTCACATTTTCTCGTGTTACGTGGCTGCCAGTCCTCGGTTCATGCAAAATCTTAAGGTCGTCGGTCATGTCCAAGGCACAAAACCGATCAATAATTCAATAATCGATAACTAAAACTATAAATGTAGCTCTTCTTACTGGGCGATTGCATCAACTTAGATGCTTCTCCTGTGTTCTACTGTGCTGCTTGTATTGTCCCCACATACCGCAGCACGCGACAAGGGCTGGCAGACCATAAATGTAACCGTTTCAGAGAGAAATGCGACCAATGTGACGATCTCGCGTTATATCGATTCGATGGTGAATGACGAAACACGGAGATTTTCTAAGGTTTTTACTACATATTAACACTTTTCACATTTTCTCGTGTTACGTGGTTGCCAGGTCTCGGTTCATGCAAAATCTTAAGGTCCTCGGTCATGTCCAAGGCACCAAACCGACCAATAATTCAATAATCGATAACTAAAACTATAAATGTAGCTCTTCTTACTGGGCGATTGCATCAACTTAGATGCTTCTCCTGTGTTGTACTGTGCTGCTTGTATTGTCCCCTCATACCGCAGCACGCGACAAGGGCTGGCAGAGCATAAATGTAACCGTTTCAGAGAGAAATGCGACCAATGTGACGATCTCGCGTTATATCGATTTGATGGTGAATGACGAAACACGGAGATTTTCTAAGGTTTTTACTACATATTATTACCTTTCACATTTTCTCGTGTTCCGTGGCTGCCAGTCCTCGGTTCATGCAAAATCTTAAGGTCCTCGGTCATGTCCAAGGCACCAAACCGACCAATAATTCAATAATCGATAACTAAAACTATAAATGTAGCTCTTCTTACTGGGCGATTGCATCAACATAGATGCTTCTACTGTGTTCTACTGTGCTGCTTGTATTGTCACCACATACCGCAGCACGCGACAAGGGCTGGCAGACCATAAATGCAACCGTTTCAGAGAGAAATGCGACCAATGTGACGATCTCGCGTTATATCGATTCGATGGTGAATGACGAAACACGGAGATTTTCTAAGGTTTTTACTACATATTAACACTTTTCACATTTTCTCGTGTTACGTGGCTGCCAGTCCTCGGTTCATGCAAAATCTTAAGGTCCTCGGTCATGTCCAAGGCACCAAACCGACCAATAATTCAATAATCGATAACTAAAACTATAAATGTAGCTCTTCTTACTGGGCGATTGCATCAACTTAGATGCTTCTCCTGTGTTCTACTGTGCTGCTTGTATTGTCCCCACATACCGCAGCACGCGACAAGGGCTGGCAGACCATAAATGTAACCGTTTCAGAGAGAAATGCGACCAATGTGACGATCTCGCGTTATATCGATTCGATGGTGAATGACGAAACACGGAGATTTTCTAAGGTTTTTACTACATATTAACACTTTTCACATTTTCTCGTGTTACGTGGCTGCCAGTCCTCGGTTCATGCAAAATCTTAAGGTCCTCGGTCATGTCCAAGGCACCAAACCGACCAATAATTCAATAATCGATAACTAAAACTATAAATGTAGCTCTTCTTACTGGGCGATTGCATCAACTTAGATGCTTCTCCTGTGTTCTACTGTGCTGCTTGTATTGTCCCCACATACCGCAGCACGCGACAAGGGCTGGCAGACCATAAACGTAATCGTTTCAGAGAGAAATGCGACCAATGTGACGATCTCGCGTTATATCGATTCGATGGTGAATGACGAAACACGGAGATTTTCTAAGGTTTTTACTACATATTAACACTTTTCACATTTTCTCGTGTTACGTGGGTACCAGTCCTCGGTTCATGCAAAATCTTAAGGTCCTCGGTCATGTCCAAGGCACCAAACCGACCAATAATTCAATAATCGATAACTAAAACTATAAATGTAGCTCTTCTTACTGGGCGATTGCAATAACTTAGATGCTTCTCCTGTGTTCTACTGTGCTGCTTGTATTGTCCCCACATACAGCAGCACGCGACAAGGGCTGGCAGATCATAAATGTAACAGTTTCAGAGAGAAATGCGACCAATGTGACGATCTCGCGTTATATCGATTCGATGGTGAATGACGAAACACGGAGATTTTCTAAGGTTTTTACTACATATTAACACTTTTCACATTTTCTCGTGTTACGTGGCTGCCAGTCCACGGCTCATGCAAAATCTTAAGGTCCTCGGTCATGTCCAAGGCACCAAACCGACCAATAATTCAATAATCGATAACTAAAACTATAAATGTAGCTCTTCTTACTGGGCGATTGCATCAACTTAGATGCTTCTCCTGTGTTCTACTGTGCTGCTTGTATTGTCCCCACATACCGCAGCACGCGACAAGGCCTGGCAGACCATAAATGTAACCGTTTCAGAGAGATATGCGACCAATGTGACGATCTCGCGTTATATCGATTCGATGGTGAATGACGAAACACGGAGATTTTCTAAGGTTTTTACTACATATTAACACTTTTCACATTTTCTCGTGTTACGTGGCTGCCAGTCCTCGGTTCATGCAAAATCTTAAGGTCCTCGGTCATGTCCAAGGCACCAAACCGACCAATAATTCAATAATCGATAGCTAAAACTATAAATGTAGCTCTTCTTACTGGGCGATTGCATCAACTTAGATGCTTCTCCTGTGTTCTACTGTGCTGCTTGTATTGTCCCCACATACCGCAGCACGCGACAAGGGCTGGCAGACCATAAATGCAACCGTTTCAGAGAGAAATGCGACCAATGTGACGATCTCGCGTTATATCGATTCGATGGTGAATGACGAAACACGGAGATTTTCTAAGGTTTTTACTACATATTAACACTTTTCACATTTTCTCGTGTTACGTGGCTGCCAGTCCTCGGTTCATGCAAAATCTTAAGGTCCTCGGTCATGTCCAAGGCACCAAACCGACCAATAATTCAATAATCGATAACTAAAACTATAAATGTAGCTCTTCTTACTGGGCGATTGCATCAACTTAGATGCTTCTCCTGTGTTCTACTGTGCTGCTTGTATTGTCCCCACATACCGCAGCACGCGACAAGGGCTGGCAGACCATAAATGTAACCGTTTCAGAGAGAAATGCGACCAATGTGACGATCTCGCGTTATATCGATTCGATGGTGAATGACGAAACACGGAGATTTTCTAAGGTTTTTACTACATATTAACACTTTTCACATTTTCTCGTGTTACGTGGGTACCAGTCCACGGTTCATGCAAAATCTTAAGGTCCTCGGTCATGTCCAAGGCACCAAACCGACCAATAATTCAATAATCGATAACTAAAACTATAAATGTAGCTCTTCTTACTGGGCGATTGCATCAACTTAGATGCTTCTCCTGTGTTCTACTGTGCTGCTTGTATTATCCCCACATACAGCAGCACGCGACAAGGGCTGGCAGACCATAAATGTAACCGTTTCAGAGAGAAATGCGACCAATGTGACGATCTCGCGTTATATCGATTCGATGGTGAATGACGAAACACGGAGATTTTCTAAGGTTTTTACTACATATTAACACTTTTCACATTTTCTCGTGTTACGTGGCTGCCAGTCCTCGGTTCATGCAAAATCTTAAGGTCCTCGGTCATGTCCAAGGCACCAAACCGACCAATAATTCAATAATCGATAACTAAAACTATAAATGTAGCTCTTCTTACTGGGCGATTGCATCAACTTAGATGCTTCTCCTGTGTTCTACTGTGCTGCTTGTATTGTCCCCACATACCGCAGCACGCGAGAAGGGGTGGCAGACCATAAATGTAACCGTTTCAGAGAGAAATGCGACCAATGTGACGATCTCGCGTTATATCGATTCGATGGTGAATGACGAAACACGGAGATTTTCTAAGGTTTTTACTACATATTAACACTTTTCACATTTTCTCGTGTTACGTGGCTGCCAGGTCTCGGTTCATGCAAAATCTTAAGGTCCTCGGTCATGTCCAAGGCACCAAACCGACCAATAATTCAATAATCGATAACTAAAACTATAAATGTAGCTCTTCTTACTGGGCGATTGCATCAACTTAGATGCTTCTCCTGTGTTGTACTGTGCTGCTTGTATTGTCCCCTCATACCGCAGCACGCGACAAGGGCTGGCAGACCATAAATGTAACCGTTTCAGAGAGAAATGCGACCAATGTGACGATCTCGCGTTATATCGATTTGATGGTGAATGACGAAACACGGAGATTTTCTAAGGTTTTTACTACATATTATTACCTTTCACATTTTCTCGTGTTCCGTGGCTGCCAGTCCTCGGTTCATGCAAAATCTTAAGGTCCTCGGTCATGTCCAAGGCACCAAACCGACCAATAATTCAATAATCGATAACTAAAACTATAAATGTAGCTCTTCTTACTGGGCGATTGCATCAACTTAGATGCTTCTACTGTGTTCTACTGTGCTGCTTGTATTGTCACCACATACCGCAGCACGCGACAAGGGCTGGCAGACCATAAATGTAACCGTTTCAGAGAGAAATGCGACCAATGTGACGATCTCGCGTTATATCGATTCGATGGTGAATGACGAAACACGGAGATTTTCTAAGGTTTTTACTACATATTAACACTTTTCACATTTTCTCGTGTTACGTGGCTGCCAGTCCTCGGTTCATGCAAAATCTTAAGGTCCTCGGTCATGTCCAAGGCACCAAATCGACCAATTATTCAATAATCGATAACTAAAACTATAAATGTAGCTCTTCTTACTGGGCGATTGCATCAACTTAGATGCTTCTCCTGTGTTCTACTGTGCTGCTTGTATTGTCCCCACATACCGCAGCACGCGACAAGGGCTGGCAGACCATAAACGTAACCGTTTCAGAGAGAAATGCGACCAATGTGACGATCTCGCGTTATATCGATTCGATGGTGAATGACGAAACACGGAGATTTTCTAAGGTTTTTACTACATATTAACACTTTTCACATTTTCTCGTGTTACGTGGCTGCCAGTCCTCAGTTCATGCAAAATCTTAAGGTCCTCGGTCATGTCGAAGGCACCAAACCGACCAATAATTCAATAATCGATAACTAAAACTATAAATGTAGCTCTTCTTACTTGGCGATTGCAGCAACTTAGATGCTTCTCCTGTGTTCTACTGTGCTGCTTGTATTGTCCCCACATACCGCAGCACGCGACAAGGGCTGGCAGACCATAAATGTAACCGTTTCAGAGAGAAATGCGACCAATGTGACGATCTCGCGTTATATCGATTCGATGGTGAATGACGAAACACGGAGATTTTCTAAGGTTTTTACTACATATTAACACTTTTCACATTTTCTCGTGTTACGTGGCTGCCAGTCCTCGGTTCATGCAAAATCTTAAGGTCGTCGGTCATGTCCAAGGCACCAAACCGACCAATAATTCAATAATCGATAACTAAAACTATAAATGTAGCTCTTCTTACTGGGCGATTGCATCAACTTAGATGCTTCTCCTGTGTTCTACTGTGCTGCTTGTATTGTCCCCACATACCGCAGCACGCGAGAAGGGGTGGCAGACCATAAATGTAACCGTTTCAGAGAGAAATGCGACCAATGTGACGATCTCGCGTTATATCGATTCGATGGTGAATGACGAAACACGGAGATTTTCTAAGGTTTTTACTACATATTAACACTTTTCACATTTTATCGTGTTACGTGGCTGCCAGTCCTCGGTTCATGCAAAATCTTAAGGTCCTCGGTCATGTCCAAGGCACCAAACCGACCAATAATTCAATAATCGATAACTAAAACTATAAATGTAGCTCTTCTTACTGGGCGATTGCATCAACTTAGATGCTTCTCCTGTGTTCTACTGTGCTGCTTGTATTGTCCCCACATACCGCAGCACGCGACAAGGGCTGGCAGACCATAAATGTAACCGTTTCAGAGAGAAATGCGACCAATGTGACGATCTCGCGTTATATCGATTCGATGGTGAATGACGAAACACGGAGATTTTCTAAGGTTTTTACTACATATTAACACTTTTCACATTTTCTCGTGTTACGTGGCTGCCAGTCCTCGGTTCTTGCAAAATCTTAAGGTCCTCGGTCATGTCCAAGGCACCAAACCGACCAATAATTCAGTAATCGATAACTAAAACTATAAATGTAGCTCTTCTTACTGGGCGATTGCATCAACTTAGATGCTTCTCCTGTGTTCTACTGTGCTGCTTGTATTGTGCCCACATACCGCAGCACGCGACAAGGGCTGGCAGACCATAAATGTAACCGTTTCAGAGAGAAATGCGACCAATGTGGCGATCTCGCGTTATATCGATTCGATGGTGAATGACGAAACACGGAGATTTTCTAAGGTTTTTACTACATATTAACACTTTTCACATTTTCTCGTGTTACGTGGCTGCCAGTCCTCGGTTCTTGCAAAATCTTAAGGTCCTCGGTCATGTCCAAGGCACCAAACCGACCAATAATTCAGTAATCGATAACTAAAACTATAAATGTAGCTCTTCTTACTGGGCGATTGCATCAACTTAGATGCTTCTCCTGTGTTCTACTGTGCTGCTTGTATTGTCCCCAGATACCGCAGCACGCGACAAGGGCTGGCAGACCATAAATGTAACCGTTTCAGAGAGAAATGCGCCCAATGTGACGATCTCGCGTTATATCGATTCGATGGTGAATGACGAAACACGGAGATTTTCTAAGGTTTTTACTACATATTAACACTTTTCACATTTTATCGTGTTACGTGGCTGCCAGTCCTCGGTTCATGCAAAATCTTAAGGTCCTCGGTCATGTCCAAGGCACCAAACCGACCAATAATTCAATATTTGATAACTAAAACTATAAATGTAGCTCTTCTTACTGGGCGATTGCATCAACTTAGATGCTTCTCCTGTGTTCTACTGTGCTGCTTGTATTGTCCCCACATAACCCAGCACGCGACAAGGGCTGGCAGACCATAAATGTAACCGTTTCAGAGAGAAATGCGACCAATGTGACGATCTCGCGTTATATCGATTCGATGGTGAATGGCGAAACACGGAGATTTTCTAAGGTTTTTACTACATATTAACACTTTTCACATTTTCTCGTGTTACGTGGGTACCAGTCCTCGGTTCATGCAAAATCTTAAGGTCGTCGTCATGTCCAAGGCACCAAACCGACCAATAATTCAATAATCGATAACTAAAACTATAAATGTAGCTCTTCTTACTGGGCGATTGCATCAACTTAGATGCTTCTCCTGTGTTCTACTGTGCTGCTTGTATTGTCCCCACATACCGCAGCACGCGAGAAGGGGTGGCAGACCATAAATGTAACCGTTTCAGAGAGAAATGCGACCAATGTGACGATCTCGCGTTATATCGATTCGATGGTGAATGACGAAACACGGAGATTTTCTAAGGTTTTTACTACATATTAACACTTTTCACATTTTATCGTGTTACGTGGCTGCCAGTCCTCGGTTCATGCAAAATCTTAAGGTCCTCGGTCATGTCCAAGGCACCAAACCGACCAATAATTCAATAATCGATAACTAAAACTATAAATGTAGCTCTTCTTACTGGGCGATTGCATCAACTTAGATGCTTCTCCTGTGTTCTACTGTGCTGCTTGTATTGTCCCCACATACCGCAGCACGCGACAAGGGCTGGCAGACCATAAATGTAACCGTTTCAGAGAGAAATGCGACCAATGTGACGATCTCGCGTTATATCGATTCGATGGTGAATGACGAAACACGGAGATTTTCTAAGGTTTTTACTACATATTAACACTTTTCACATTTTCTCGTGTTACGTGGCTGCCAGTCCTCGGTTCATGCAAAATCTTAAGGTCCTCGGTCATGTCCAAGGCACCAAACCGACCAATAATACAATAATCGATAACTAAAACTATAAATGTAGCTCTTCTTACTGGGCGATTGCATCAACTTAGATGCTTCTCCTGTGTTCTACTGTGCTGCTTGTATTGTCCCCACATACCGCAGCACGCGACAAGGGCTGGCAGACCATAAATGTAACCGTTTCAGAGAGAAATGCGACCAATGTGGCGATCTCGCGTTATATCGATTCGATGGTGAATGACGAACACGGAGATTTTCTAAGGTTTTTACTACATATTAACACTTTTCACATTTTCTCGTGTTACGTGGCTGCCAGTCCTCGGTTCTTGCAAAATCTTAAGGTCCTCGGTCATGTCCAAGGCACCAAACCGACCAATAATTCAGTAATCGATAACTAAAACTATAAATGTAGCTCTTCTTACTGGGCGATTGCATCAACTTAGATGCTTCTCCTGTGTTCTACTGTGCTGCTTGTATTGTCCCCAGATACCGCAGCACGCGACAAGGGCTGGCAGACCATAAATGTAACCGTTTCAGAGAGAAATGCGCCCAATGTGACGATCTCGCGTTATATCGATTCGATGGTGAATGACGAAACACGGAGATTTTCTAAGGTTTTTACTACATATTAACACTTTTCACATTTTCTCGTGTTACGTGGCTGCCAGTCCTCGGTTCATGCAAAATCTTAAGGTCCTCGGTCATGTCCAAGGCACCAAACCGACCAATAATTCAATATTTGATAACTAAAACTATAAATGTAGCTCTTCTTACTGGGCGATTGCATCAACTTAGATGCTTCTCCTGTGTTGTACTGTGCTGCTTGTATTGTCCCCACATAACCCAGCACGCGACAAGGGCTGGCAGACCATAAATGTAACCGTTTCAGAGAGAAATGCGACCAATGTGACGATCTCGTGTTATATCGATTCGATGGTGAATGACGAAACACGGAGATTTTCTAAGGTTTTTACTACATATTAACACTTTTCACATTTTCTCGTGTTACGTGGGTACCAGTCCTCGGTTCATGCAAAATCTTAAGGTCCTCGGTCATGTCCAAGGCACCAAACCGACCAATAATTCAATAATCGATAACTAAAACTATAAATGTAGCTCTTCTTACTGGGCGATTGCATCAACTTAGATGCATCTCCTGTGTTCTACTGTGCTGCTTGTATTGTCCCCACATACCGCAGCACGCGACAAGGGCTGGCAGACCATAAATGTAACCGTTTCAGAGAGAAATGCGACCAATGTGACGATCTCGCGTTATATCGATTCGATGGTGAATGACGAAACACGGAGATTTTCTAAGGTTTTTACTACATATTAACACTTTTCACATTTTCTCGTGTTACGTGGCTGCCAGTCCTCGGTTCATGCAAAATCTTAAGATCCTCGGTCATGTCCAAGGCACCGAACCGACCAATAATTCAATAATCGATAACTAAAACTATAAATGTAGCTCTTCTTACTGGGCGATTGCATCAACTTAGATGCATCTCCTGTGTTCTACTGTGCTGCTTGTTATATCCCCACATACAGCAGCACGCGACAAGGGCTGGCAGACCATAAATGTAACCGTTTCAGAGAGAAATGCGACCAATGTGACGATCTCGCGTTATATCGATTCGATGGTGAATGACGAAACACGGAGATTTTCTAAGGTTTTTACTACATATTAACACTTTTCACATTTTCTCGTGTTACGTGGCTGCCAGTCCTCGGTTCATGCAAAATCTTAAGGTCGTCGGTCATGTCCAAGGCACCAAACCGACCAATAATTCAATAATCGATAACTAAAACTATAAATGTAGCTCTTCTTACTGGGCGATTGCATCAACTTAGATGCTTCTCCTGTGTTCTACTGTGCTGCTTGTATTGTCCCCACATACCGCAGCACGCGACAAGGGCTGGCAGACCATAAATGTAACCGTTTCAGAGAGAAATGCGACCAATGTGACGATCTCGCGTTATAGCGATTCGATGGTGAATGACGAAACACGGAGATTTTCTAAGGTTTTTACTACATATTAACACTTTTCACATTTTCTCGTGTTACGTGGCTGCCAGGTCTCGGTTCATGCAAAATCTTAAGGTCCTCGGTCATGTCCAAGGCACCAAACCGACCAATAATTCAATAATCGATAACTAAAACTATAAATGTAGCTCTTCTTACTGGGCGATTGCATCAACTTAGATGCTTCTCCTGTGTTGTACTGTGCTGCTTGTATTGTCCCCTCATACCGCAGCACGCGACAAGGGCTGGCAGACCATAAATGTAACCGTTTCAGAGAGAAATGCGACCAATGTGACGATCTCGCGTTATATCGATTTGATGGTGAATGACGAAACACGGAGATTTTCTAAGGTTTTTACTACATATTATTACCTTTCACATTTTCTCGTCTTACGTGGCTGCCAGTCCTCGGTTCATGCAAAATCTTAAGGTCCTCGGTCATGTCCAAGGCACCAAACCGACCAATAATTCAATAATCGATAACTAAAACTATAAATGTAGCTCTTCTTACTGGGCGATTGCATCAACATAGATGCTTCTACTGTGTTCTACTGTGCTGCTTGTATTGTCACCACATACCGCAGCACGCGACAAGGGCTGGCAGACCATAAATGTAACCGTTTCAGAGAGAAATGCGACCAATGTGACGATCTCGCGTTATATCGATTCGATGGTGAATGACGAAACACGGAGATTTTCTAAGGTTTTTACTACATATTAACACTTTTCACATTTTCTCGTGTTACGTGGCTGCCAGTCCTCGGTTCATGCAAAATCTTAAGGTCCTCGGTCATGTCCAAGGCACCAAATCGACCAATTATTCAATAATCGATAACTAAAACTATAAATGTAGCTCTTCTTACTGGGCGATTGCATCAACTTAGATGCTTCTCCTGTGTTCTACTGTGCTGCTTGTATTGTCCCCACATACCGCAGCACGCGACAAGGGCTGGCAGACCATAAATGTAACCGTTTCAGAGAGAAATGCGACCAATGTGACGATCTCGCGTTATATCGATTCGATGGTGAATGACGAAACACGGAGATTTTCTAAGGTTTTTACTACATATTAACACTTTTCACATTTTCTCGTGTTACGTGGCTGCCAGTCCTCGGTTCATGCAAAATCTTAAGGTCGTCGGTCATGTCCAAGGCACCAAACCGACCAATAATTCAATAATCGATAACTAAAACTATAAATGTAGCTCTTCTTACTGGGCGATTGCATCAACTTAGATGCTTCTCCTGTGTTCTACTGTGCTGCTTGTATTGTCCCCACATACCGCAGCACGCGAGAAGGGGTGGCAGACCATAAATGTAACCGTTTCAGAGAGAAATGCGACCAATGTGACGATCTCGCGTTATATCGATTCGATGGTGAATGACGAAACACGGAGATTTTCTAAGGTTTTTACTACATATTAACACTTTTCACATTTTCTCGTGTTACGTGGCTGCCAGTCCTCGGTTCATGCAAAATCTTAAGGTCCTCGGTCATGTCCAAGGCACCAAACCGACCAATAATTCAATAATCGATAACTAAAACTATAAATGTAGCTCTTCTTACTGGGCGATTGCATCAACTTAGATGCTTCTCCTGTGTTCTACTGTGCTGCTTGTATTGTCCCCACATACCGCAGCACGCGACAAGGGCTGGCAGACCATAAATGTAACCGTTTCAGAGAGAAATGCGACCAATGTGACGATCTCGCGTTATATCGATTCGATGGTGAATGACGAAACACGGAGATTTTCTAAGGTTTTTACTACATATTAACACTTTTCACATTTTCTCGTGTTACGTGGCTGCCAGGTCTCGGTTCATGCAAAATCTTAAGGTCCTCGGTCATGTCCAAGGCACCAAACCGACCAATAATTCAATAATCGATAACTAAAACTATAAATGTAGCTCTTCTTACTGGGCGATTGCATCAACTTAGATGCTTCTCCTGTGTTGTACTGTGCTGCTTGTATTGTCCCCTCATACCGCAGCACGCGACAAGGGCTGGCAGACCATAAATGTAACCGTTTCAGAGAGAAATGCGACCAATGTGACGATCTCGCGTTATATCTATTTGATGGTGAATGACGAAACACGGAGATTTTCTAAGGTTTTTACTACATATTATTACCTTTCACATTTTCTCGTGTTACGTGGCTGCCAGTCCTCGGTTCATGCAAAATCTTAAGGTCCTCGGTCATGTCCAAGGCACCAAACCGACCAATAATTCAATAATCGATAACTAAAACTATAAATGTAGCTCTTCTTACTGGGCGATTGCATCAACATAGATGCTTCTACTGTGTTCTACTGTGCTGCTTGTATTGTCACCACATACCGCAGCACGCGACAAGGGCTGGCAGACCATAAATGTAACCGTTTCAGAGAGAAATGCGACCAATGTGACGATCTCGCGTTATATCGATTCGATGGTGAATGACGAAACACGGAGATTTTCTAAGGTTTTTACTACATATTAACACTTTTCACATTTTCTCGTGTTACGTGGCTGCCAGTCCTCGGTTCATGCAAAATCTTAAGGTCCTCGGTCATGTCCAAGGCACCAAACCGACCAATAATTCAGTAATCGATAACTAAAACTATAAATGTAGCTCTTCTTACTGGGCGATTGCATCAACTTAGATGCTTCTCCTGTGTTCTACTGTGCTGCTTGTATTGTCCCCAGATACCGCAGCACGCGACAAGGGCTGGCAGACCATAAATGTAACCGTTTCAGAGAGAAATGTGACCAATGTGACGATCTCGCGTTATATCGATTCGATGGTGAATGACGAAACACGGAGATTTTCTAAGGTTTTTACTACATATTAACACTTTTCACATTTTCTCGTGTTACGTGGCTGCCAGTCCTCGGTTCATGCAAAATCTTAAGGTCCTCGGTCATGTCCAAGGCACCAAACCGACCAATAATTCAATATTTGATAACTAAAACTATAAATGTAGCTCTTCTTACTGGGCGATTGCATCAACTTAGATGCTTCTACTGTGTTCTACTGTGCTGCTTGTATTGTCCCCACATAACCCAGCACGCGAGAAGGGGTGGCAGACCATAAATGTAACCGTTTCAGAGAGAAATGCGACCAATGTGACGATCTCGCGTTATATCGATTCGATGGTGAATGACGAAACACGGAGATTTTCTAAGGTTTTTACTACATATTAACACTTTTCACATTTTCTCGTGTTACGTGGCTGCCAGTCCTCGGTTCATGCAAAATCTTAAGGTCCTCGGTCATGTCCAAGGCACCAAACCGACCAATAATTCAATAATCGATAACTAAAACTATAAATGTAGCTCTTCTTACTGGGCGATTGCATCAACTTAGATGCTTCTCCTGTGTTCTACTGTGCTGCTTGTATTGTCCCCACATACCGCAGCACGCGACAAGGGCTGGCAGACCATAAATGTAACCGTTTCAGAGAGAAATGCGACCAATGTGACGATCTCGCGTTATATCGATTCGATGGTGAATGACGAAACACGGAGATTTTCTAAGGTTTATACTACATATTAACACTTTTCACATTTTCTCGTGTTACGTGGCTGCCAGTCCTCGGTTCATGCAAAATCTTAAGGTCCTCGGTCATGTCCAAGGCACCAAACCGACCAATAATTCAATAATCGATAACTAAAACTATAAATGTAGCTCTTCTTACTGGGCGATTGCATCAACTTAGATGCTTCTCCTGTGTTCTACTGTGCTGCTTGTATTGTCCCCAGATACCGCAGCACGCGACAAGGGCTGGCAGACCATAAATGTAACCGTTTCAGAGAGAAATGCGCCCAATGTGACGATCTCGCGTTATATCGATTCGATGGTGAATGACGAAACACGGAGATTTTCTAAGGTTTTTACTACATATTAACACTTTTCACATTTTATCGTGTTACGTGGCTGCCAGTCCTCGGTTCATGCAAATTCTTAAGGTCCTCGGTCATGTCCAAGGCACCAAACCGACCAATAATTCAATATTTGATAACTAAAACTATAAATGTAGCTCTTCTTACTGGGCGATTGCATCAACTTAGATGCTTCTCCTGTGTTCTACTGTGCTGCTTGTATTGTCCCCACATAACCCAGCACGCGACAAGGGCTGGCAGACCATAAATGTAACCGTTTCAGAGAGAAATGCGACCAATGTGACGATCTCGCGTTATATCGATTCGATGGTGAATGACGAAACACGGAGATTTTCTAAGGTTTTTACTACATATTAACACTTTTCACATTTTCTCGTGTTACGTGGGTACCAGTCCTCGGTTCATGCAAAATCTTAAGGTCCTCGGTCATGTCCAAGGCACCAAACCGACCAATAATTCAATAATCGATAACTAAAACTATAAATGTAGCTCTTCTTACTGGGCGATTGCATCAACTTAGATGCATCTCCTGTGTTCTACTGTGCTGCTTGTATTGTCCCCACATACCGCAGCACGCGACAAGGGCTGGCAGACCATAAATGTAACCGTTTCAGAGAGAAATGCGACCAATGTGACGATCTCGCGTTATATCGATTCGATGGTGAATGACGAAACACGGAGATTTTCTAAGGTTTTTACTACATATTAACACTTTTCACATTTTCTCGTGTTACGTGGCTGCCAGTCCTCGGTTCATGCAAAATCTTAAGATCCTCGGTCATGTCCAAGGCACCGAACCGACCAATAATTCAATAATCGATAACTAAAACTATAAATGTAGCTCTTCTTACTGGGCGATTGCATCAACTTAGATGCATCTCCTGTGTTCTACTGTGCTGCTTGTATTGTCCCCACATACCGCAGCACGCGACAAGGGCTGGCAGACCATAAATGTAACCGTTTCAGAGAGAAATGCGACCAATGTGACGATCTCGCGTTATATCGATTCGATGGTGAATGACGAAACACGGAGATTTTCTAAGGTTTTTACTACATATTAACACTTTTCACATTTTCTCGTGTTACGTGGCTGCCAGTCCTCGGTTCATGCAAAATCTTAAGGTCCTCGGTCATGTCCAAGGCACCAAACCGACCAATAATTCAATAATCGATAACTAAAACTATAAATGTAGCTCTTCTTACTGGGCGATTGCATCAACTTAGATGCTTCTCCTGTGTTGTACTGTGCTGCTTGTATTGTCCCCTCATACCGCAGCACGCGACAAGGGCTGGCAGACCATAAATGTAACCGTTTCAGAGAGAAATGCGACCAATGTGACGATCTCGCGTTATATCGATTTGATGGTGAATGACGAAACACGGAGATTTTCTAAGGTTTTTACTACATATTATTACCTTTCACATTTTCTCGTGTTACGTGGCTGCCAGTCCTCGGTTCATGCAAAATCTTAAGGTCCTCGGTCATGTCCAAGGCACCAAACCGACCAATAATTCAATAATCGATAACTAAAACTATAAATGTAGCTCTTCTTACTGGGCGATTGCATCAACATAGATGCTTCTACTGTGTTCTACTGTGCTGCTTGTATTGTCCCCACATACCGCAGCACGCGACAAGGGCTGGCAGACCATAAATGTAACCGTTTCAGAGAGAAATGCGACCAATGTGACGATCTCGCGTTATATCGATTCGATGGTGAATGACGAAACACGGAGATTTTCTAAGGTTTTTACTACATATTAACACTTTTCACATTTTCTCGTGTTACGTGGCTGCCAGTCCTCGGTTCATGCAAAATCTTAAGGTCCTCGGTCATGTCCAAGGCACCAAACCGACCAATAATTCAATAATCGATAACTAAAACTATAAATGTAGCTCTTCTTACTGGGCGATTGCATCAACTTAGATGCTTCTCCTGTGTTCTACTGTGCTGCTTGTATTGTCCCCACATACCGCAGCACGCGACAAGGGCTGGCAGACCATAATGTAACCGTTTCAGAGAGAAATGCGACCAATGTGGCGATCTCGCGTTATATCGATTCGATGGTGAATGACGAAACACGGAGATTTTCTAAGGTTTTTACTACATATTAACACTTTTCACATTTTCTCGTGTTACGTGGCTGCCAGTCCTCGGTTCTTGCAAAATCTTAAGGTCCTCGGTCATGTCCAAGGCACCAAACCGACCAATAATTCAGTAATCGATAACTAAAACTATAAATGTAGCTCTTCTTACTGGGCGATTGCATCAACTTAGATGCTTCTCCTGTGTTCTACTGTGCTGCTTGTATTGTCCCCAGATACCGCAGCACGCGACAAGGGCTGGCAGACCATAAATGTAACCGTTTCAGAGAGAAATGCGCCCAATGTGACGATCTCGCGTTATATCGATTCGATGGTGAATGACGAAACACGGAGATTTTCTAAGGTTTTTACTACATATTAACACTTTTCACATTTTATCGTGTTACGTGGCTGCCAGTCCTCGGTTCATGCAAAATCTTAAGGTCCTCGGTCATGTCCAAGGCACCAAACCGACCAATAATTCAATATTTGATAACTAAAACTATAAATGTAGCTCTTCTTACTGGGCGATTGCATCAACTTAGATGCTTCTCCTGTGTTCTACTGTGCTGCTTGTATTGTCCCCACATACCGCAGCACGCGACAAGGGCTGGCAGACCATAAATGTAACCGTTTCAGAGAGAAATGCGACCAATGTGACGATCTCGCGTTATATCGATTCGATGGTGAATGACGAAACACGGAGATTTTCTAAGGTTTTTACTACATATTAACACTTTTCACATTTTCTCGTGTTACGTGGGTACCAGTCCTCGGTTCATGCAAAATCTTAAGGTCCTCGGTCATGTCCAAGGCACCAAACCGACCAATAATTCAATAATCGATAACTAAAACTATAAATGTAGCTCTTCTTACTGGGCGATTGCATCAACTTAGATGCATCTCCTGTGTTCTGCTGTGCTGCTTGTATTGTCCCCACATACCGCAGCACGCGACAAGGGCTGGCAGACCATAAATGTAACCGTTTCAGAGAGAAATGCGACCAATGTGACGATCTCGCGTTATATCGATTCGATGGTGAATGACGAAACACGGAGATTTTCTAAGGTTTTTACTACATATTAACACTTTTCACATTTTCTCGTGTTACGTGGCTGCCAGTCCTCGGTTCATGCAAAATCTTAAGATCCTCGGTCATGTCCAAGGCACCGAACCGACCAATAATTCAATAATCGATAACTAAAACTATAAATGTAGCTCTTCTTACTGGGCGATTGCATCAACTTAGATGCTTCTCCTGTGTTCTACTGTGCTGCTTGTATTATCCCCACATACAGCAGCACGCGACAAGGGCTGGCAGACCATAAATGTAACCGTTTCAGAGAGAAATGCGACCAATGTGACGATCTCGCGTTATATCGATTCGATGGTGAATGACGAAACACGGAGATTTTCTAAGGTTTTTACTACATATTAACACTTTTCACATTTTCTCGTGTTACGTGGCTGCCAGTCCTCGGTTCATGCAAAATCTTAAGGTCCTCGGTCATGTCCAAGGCACCAAACCGACCAATAATTCAATAATCGATAACTAAAACTATAAATGTAGCTCTTCTTACTGGGCGATTGCATCAACTTAGATGCTTCTCCTGTGTTCTACTGTGCTGCTTGTATTGTCCCCACATACCGCAGCACGCGACAAGGGCTGGCAGACCATAAATGTAACCGTTTCAGAGAGAAATGCGACCAATGTGACGATCTCGCGTTATATCGATTCGATGGTGAATGACGAAACACGGAGATTTTCTAAGGTTTTTACTACATATTAACACTTTTCACATTTTCTCGTGTTACGTGGCTGCCAGGTCTCGGTTCATGCAAAATCTTAAGGTCCTCGGTCATGTCCAAGGCACCAAACCGACCAATAATTCAATAATCGATAACTAAAACTATAAATGTAGCTCTTCTTACTGGGCGATTGCATCAAC
The DNA here is from genome assembly GCF_023898315.1 of Schistocerca nitens. NCBI lineage: Eukaryota > Metazoa > Arthropoda > Insecta > Orthoptera > Acrididae > Schistocerca > Schistocerca nitens. The sequence goes on from NC_064625.1 coordinate 59,242,118, forward strand.
TTAGATGCTTCTCCTGTGTTCTACTGTGCTGCTTGTATTGTCCCCTCATACCGCAGCACGCGACAAGGGCTGGCAGACCATAAATGTAACCGTTTCAGAGAGAAATGCGACCAATGTGACGATCTCGCGTTATATCGATTCGATGGTGAATGACGAAACACGGAGATTTTCTAAGGTTTTTACTACATATTAACACTTTTCACATTTTCTCGTGTTACGTGGCTGCCAGTCCTCGGTTCATGCAAAATCTTAAGGTCCTCGGTCATGTCCAAGGCACCAAACCGACCAATAATTCAATAATCGATAACTAAAACTATAAATGTAGCTCTTCTTACTGGGCGATTGCATCAACATAGATGCTTCTACTGTGTTCTACTGTGCTGCTTGTATTGTCACCACATACCGCAGCACGCGACAAGGGCTGGCAGACGATAAATGTAACCGTTTCAGAGAGAAATGCGACCAATGTGACGATATCCCGTTATATCGATTCGATGGTGAATGACGAAACACGGAGATTTTCTAAGGTTTTTACTACATATTAACACTTTTCACATTTTCTCGTGTTACGTGGCTGCCAGTCCTCGGTTCATGCAAAATCTTAAGGTCCTCGGTCATGTCCAAGGCACCAAATCGACCAATTATTCAATAATCGATAACGAAAACTATAAATGTAGCTCTTCTTACTGGGCGATTGCATCAACTTAGATGCTTCTCCTGTGTTCTACTGTGCTGCTTGTATTGTCCCCACATACCGCAGCACGCGACAAGGGCTGGCAGACCATAAACGTAACCGTTTCAGAGAGAAATGCGACCAATGTGACGATCTCGCGTTATATCGATTCGATGGTGAATGACGAAACACGGAGATTTTCTAAGGTTTTTACTACATATTAACACTTTTCACATTTTCTCGTGTTACGTGGCTGCCAGTCCTCAGTTCATGCAAAATCTTAAGGTCGTCGGTCATGTCCAAGGCACCAAACCGACCAATAATTCAATAATCGATAACTAAAACTATAAATGTAGCTCTTCTTACTGGGCGATTGCATCAACTTAGATGCTTCTCCTGTGTTGTACTGTGCTGCTTGTATTGTCCCCTCATACCGCAGCACGCGACAAGGGCTGGCAGACCATAAATGTAACCGTTTCAGAGAGAAATGCGACCAATGTGACGATCTCGCGTTATATCGATTTGATGGTGAATGACGAAACACGGAGATTTTCTAAGGTTTTTACTACATATTATTACCTTTCACATTTTCTCGTGTTACGTGGCTGCCAGTCCTCGGTTCATGCAAAATCTTAAGGTCCTCGGTCATGTCCAAGGCACCAAACCGACCAATAATTCAATAATCGATAACTAAAACTATAAATGTAGCTCTTCTTACTGGGCGATTGCATCAACATAGATGCTTCTACTGTGTTCTACTGTGCTGCTTGTATTGTCCCCACATACCGCAGCACGCGACAAGGGCTGGCAGACCATAAATGTAACCGTTTCAGAGAGAAATGCGACCAATGTGACGATCTCGCGTTATATCGATTCGATGGTGAATGACGAAACACGGAGATTTTCTAAGGTTTTTACTACATATTAACACTTTTCACATTTTCTCGTGTTACGTGGCTGCCAGTCCTCGGTTCATGCAAAATCTTAAGGTCCTCGGTCATGTCCAAGGCACCAAACCGACCAATAATTCAGTAATCGATAACTAAAACTATAAATGTAGCTCTTCTTACTGGGCGATTGCATCAACTTAGATGCTTCTCCTGTGTTCTACTGTGCTGCTTGTATTGTCCCCAGATACCGCAGCACGCGACAAGGGCTGGCAGACCATAAATGTAACCGTTTCAGAGAGAAATGCGACCAATGTGACGATCTCGCGTTATATCGATTCGATGGTGAATGACGAAACACGGAGATTTTCTAAGGTTTTTACTACATATTAACACATTTCACATTTTCTCGTGTTACGTGGCTGCCAGTCCTCGGTTCATGCAAAATCTTAAGGTCCTCGGTCATGTCCAAGGCACCAAACCGGCCAATAATTCAATATTTGATAACTAAAACTATAAATGTAGCTCTTCTTACTGGGCGATTGCATCAACTTAGATGCTTCTACTGTGTTCTACTGTGCTGCTTGTATTGTCCCCACATAACCCAGCACGCGAGAAGGGGTGGCAGACCATAAATGTAACCGTTTCAGAGAGAAATGCGACCAATGTGACGATCTCGCGTTATATCGATTCGATGGTGAATGACGAAACACGGAGATTTTCTAAGGTTTTTGCTACATATTAACACTTTTCACATTTTCTCGTGTTACGTGGGTACCAGTCCTCGGTTCATGCAAAATCTTAAGGTCCTCGGTCATGTCCAAGGCACCAAACCGACCAATAATTCAATAATCGATAACTAAAACTATAAATGTAGCTCTTCTTACTGGGCGATTGCATCAACTTAGATGCATCTCGTGTGTTCTACTGTGCTGCTTGTATTGTCCCCACATACCGCAGCACGCGACAAGGGCTGGCAGACCATAAATGTAACCGTTTCAGAGAGAAATGCGACCAATGTGACGATCTCGCGTTATATCGATTCGATGGTGAATGACGAAACACGGAGATTTTCTAAGGTTTTTACTACATATTAACACTTTTCACATTTTCTCGTGTTACGTGGCTGCCAGTCCTCGGTTCATGCAAAATCTTAAGGTCCTCGGTCATGTCCAAGGCACCAAACCGACCAATAATTCAATAATCGATAACTAAAACTATAAATGTAGCTCTTCTTACTGGGCGATTGCATCAACTTAGATGCTTCTCCTGTGTTCTACTGTGCTGCTTGTATTGTCCCCACATACCGCAGCACGCGACAAGGGCTGGCAGACCATAATGTAACCGTTTCAGAGAGAAATGCGACCAATGTGGCGATCTCGCGTTATATCGATTCGATGGTGAATGACGAAACACGGAGATTTTCTAAGGTTTTTACTACATATTAACACTTTTCACATTTTCTCGTGTTACGTGGCTGCCAGTCCTCGGTTCTTGCAAAATCTTAAGGTCCTCGGTCATGTCCAAGGCACCAAACCGACCAATAATTCAGTAATCGATAACTAAAACTATAAATGTAGCTCTTCTTACTGGGCGATTGCATCAACTTAGATGCTTCTCCTGTGTTCTACTGTGCTGCTTGTATTGTCCCCACATACCGCAGCACGCGACAAGGGCTGGCAGACCATAAATGTAACCGTTTCAGAGAGAAATGCGCCCAATGTGACGATCTCGCGTTATATCGATTCGATGGTGAATGACGAAACACGGAGATTTTCTAAGGTTTTTACTACATATTAACACTTTTCACATTTTATCGTGTTACGTGGCTGCCAGTCCTCGGTTCATGCAAAATCTTAAGGTCCTCGGTCATGTCCAAGGCACCAAACCGACCAATAATTCAATATTTGATAACTAAAACTATAAATGTAGCTCTTCTTACTGGGCGATTGCATCAACTTAGATGCTTCTCCTGTGTTCTACTGTGCTGCTTGTATTGTCCCCACATAACCCAGCACGCGACAAGGGCTGGCAGACCATAAATGTAACCGTTTCAGAGAGAAATGCGACCAATGTGACGATCTCGCGTTATATCGATTCGATGGTGAATGACGAAACACGGAGATTTTCTAAGGTTTTTACTACATATTAACACTTTTCACATTTTATCGTGTTACGTGGGTACCAGTCCTCGGTTCATGCAAAATCTTAAGGTCCTCGGTCATGTCCAAGGCACCAAACCGACCAATAATTCAATAATCGATAACTAAAACTATAAATGTAGCTCTTCTTACTGGGCGATTGCATCAACTTAGATGCATCTCCTGTGTTCTGCTGTGCTGCTTGTATTGTCCCCACATACCGCAGCACGCGACAAGGGCTGGCAGACCATAAATGTAACCGTTTCAGAGAGAAATGCGACCAATGTGACGATCTCGCGTTATATCGATTCGATGGTGAATGACGAAACACGGAGATTTTCTAAGGTTTTTACTACATATTAACACTTTTCACATTTTCTCGTGTTACGTGGCTGCCAGTCCTCGGTTCATGCAAAATCTTAAGGTCCTCGGTCATGTCCAAGGCACCAAACCGACCAATAATTCAATAATCGATAACTAAAACTATAAATGTAGCTCTTCTTACTGGGCGATTGCATCAACATAGATGCTTCTACTGTGTTCTACTGTGCTGCTTGTATTGTCACCACATACCGCAGCACGCGACAACGGCTGGCAGACCATAAATGTAACCGTTTCAGAGAGAAATGCGACCAATGTGACGATATCCCGTTATATCGATTCGATGGTGAATGACGAAACACGGAGATTTTCTAAGGTTTTTACTACATATTAACACTTTTCACATTTTCTCGTGTTACGTGGCTGCCAGTCCTCGGTTCATGCAAAATCTTAAGGTCCTCGGTCATGTCCAAGGCACCAAATCGACCAATTATTCAATAATCGATAACTAAAACTATAAATGTAGCTCTTCTTACTGGGCGATTGCATCAACTTAGATGCTTCTCCTGTGTTCTACTGTGCTGCTTGTATTGTCCCCACATACCGCAGCACGCGACAAGGGCTGGCAGACCATAAACGTAACCGTTTCAGAGAGAAATGCGACCAATGTGACGATCTCGCGTTATATCGATTCGATGGTGAATGACGAAACACGGAGATTTTCTAAGGTTTTTACTACATATTAACACTTTTCACATTTTCTCGTGTTACGTGGCTGCCAGTCCTCAGTTCATGCAAAATCTTAAGGTCGTCGGTCATGTCCAAGGCACCAAACCGACCAATAATTCAATAATCGATAACTAAAACTATAAATGTAGCTCTTCTTACTGGGCGATTGCATCAACTTAGATGCTTCTCCTGTGTTCTACTGTGCTGCTTGTATTGTCCCCACATACCGCAGCACGCGACAAGGGCTGGCAGACCATAAACGTAACCGTTTCAGAGAGAAATGCGACCAATGTGACGATCTCGCGTTATATCGATTCGATGGTGAATGACGAAACACGGAGATTTTCTAAGGTTTTTACTACATATTAACACTTTTCACATTTTCTCGTGTTACGTGGCTGCCAGTCCTCGGTTCATGCAAAATCTTAAGGTCGTCGGTCATGTCCAAGGCACCAAACCGACCAATAATTCAATAATCGATAACTAAAACTATAAATGTAGCTCTTCTTACTGGGCGATTGCATCAACTTAGATGCTTCTCCTGTGTTCTACTGTGCTGCTTGTATTGTCCCCACATACCGCAGCACGCGACAAGGGCTGGCAGACCATAAATGTAACCGTTTCAGAGAGAAATGCGACCAATGTGACGATCTCGCGTTATATCGATTCGATGGTGAATGACGAAACACGGAGATTTTCTAAGGTTTTTACTACATATTAACACTTTTCACATTTTCTCGTGTTACGTGGCTGCCAGTCCTCGGTTCATGCAAAATCTTAAGGTCCTCGGTCATGTCCAAGGCACCAAACCGACCAATAATTCAATAATCGATAACTAAAACTATAAATGTAGCTCTTCTTACTGGGCGATTGCATCAACTTAGATGCTTCTCCTGTGTTCTACTGTGCTGCTTGTATTGTCCCCACATACCGCAGCACGCGACAAGGGCTGGCAGACCATAAATGTAACCGTTTCAGAGAGAAATGCGACCAATGTGGCGATCTCGCATTATATCGATTCGATGGTGAATGACGAAACACGGAGATTTTCTAAGGTTTTTACTACATATTAACACTTTTCACATTTTCTCGTGTTACGTGGCTGCCAGTCCTCGGTTCATGCAAAATCTTAAGGTCCTCGGTCATGTCCAAGGCACCAAACCGACCAATAATACAGTAATCGATAACTAAAACTATAAATGTAGCTCTTCTTACTGGGCGATTGCATCAACTTAGATGCTTCTCCTGTGTTCTACTGTGCTGCTTGTATTGTCCCCAGATACCGCAGCACGCGACAAGGGCTGGCAGACCATAAATGTAACCGTTTCAGAGAGAAATGCGCCCAATGTGACGATCTCGCGTTATATCGATTCGATGGTGAATGACGAAACACGGAGATTTTCTAAGGTTTTTACTACATATTAACACTTTTCACATTTTCTCGTGTTACGTGGCTGCCAGTCCTCGGTTCATGCAAAATCTTAAGGTCCTCGGTCATGTCCAAGGCACCAAACCGACCAATAATTCAATATTTGATAACTAAAACTATAAATGTAGCTCTTCTTACTGGGCGATTGCATCAACTTAGATGCTTCTCCTGTGTTCTACTGTGCTGCTTGTATTGTCCCCACATAACCCAGCACGCGACAAGGGCTGGCAGACCATAAATGTAACCGTTTCAGAGAGAAATGCGACCAATGTGACGATCTCGCGTTATATCGATTCGATGGTGAATGACGAAACACGGAGATTTTCTAAGGTTTTTACTACATATTAACACTTTTCACATTTTCTCGTGTTACGTGGGTACCAGTCCTCGGTTCATGCAAAATCTTAAGGTCCTCGGTCATGTCCAAGGCACCAAACCGACCAATAATTCAATAATCGATAACTAAAACTATAAATGTAGCTCTTCTTACTGGGCGATTGCATCAACTTAGATGCATCTCCTGTGTTCTGCTGTGCTGCTTGTATTGTCCCCACATACCGCAGCACGCGACAAGGGCTGGCAGACCATAAATGTAACCGTTTCAGAGAGAAATGCGACCAATGTGACGATCTCGCGTTATATCGATTCGATGGTGAATGACGAAACACGGAGATTTTCTAAGGTTTTTACAACATATTAACACTTTTCACATTTTCTCGTGTTACGTGGCTGCCAGTCCTCGGTTCATGCAAAATCTTAAGATCCTCGGTCATGTCCAAGGCACCGAACCGACCAATAATTCAATAATCGATAACTAAAACTATAAATGTAGCTCTTCTTACTGGGCGATTGCATCAACTTAGATGCTTCTCCTGTGTTCTACTGTGCTGCTTGTATTATCCCCACATACAGCAGCACGTGACAAGGGCTGGCAGACCATAAATGTAACCGTTTCAGAGAGAAATGCGACCAATGTGACGATCTCGCGTTATATCGATTCGATGGTGAATGACGAAACACGGAGATTTTCTAAGGTTTTTACTACATATTAACACTTTTCACATTTTCTCGTGTTACGTGGCTGCCAGTCCTCGGTTCATGCAAAATCTTAAGGTCCTCGGTCATGTCCAAGGCACCAAACCGACCAATAATTCAATAATCGATAACTAAAACTATAAATGTAGCTCTTCTTACTGGGCGATTGCATCAACTTAGATGCTTCTCCTGTGTTCTACTGTGCTGCTTGTATTGTCCCCACATACCGCAGCACGCGACAAGGGCTGGCAGACCATAAATGTAACCGTTTCAGAGAGAAATGCGACCAATGTGACGATCTCGCGTTATATCGATTCGATGGTGAATGACGAAACACGGAGATTTTCTAAGGTTTTTACTACATATTAACACTTTTCACATTTTCTCGTGTTACGTGGCTGCCAGGTCTCGGTTCATGCAAAATCTTAAGGTCCTCGGTCATGTCCAAGGCACCAAACCGACCAATAATTCAATAATCGATAACTAAAACTATAAATGTAGCTCTTCTTACTGGGCGATTGCATCAACTTAGATGCTTCTCCTGTGTTCTACTGTGCTGCTTGTATTGTCCCCTCATACCGCAGCACGCGACAAGGGCTGGCAGACCATAAATGTAACCGTTTCAGAGAGAAATGCGACCAATGTGACGATCTCGCGTTATATCGATTTGATGGTGAATGACGAAACACGGAGATTTTCTAAGGTTTTTACTACATATTATTACCTTTCACATTTTCTCGTGTTACGTGGCTGCCAGTCCTCGGTTCATGCAAAATCTTAAGGTCCTCGGTCATGTCCAAGGCACCAAACCGACCAATAATTCAATAATCGATAACTAAAACTATAAATGTAGCTCTTCTTACTGGGCGATTGCATCAACATAGATGCTTCTACTGTGTTCTACTGTGCTGCTTGTATTGTCACCACATACCGCAGCACGCGACAAGGGCTGGCAGACCATAAATGTAACCGTTTCAGAGAGAAATGCGACCAATGTGACGATCTCCCGTTATATCGATTCGATGGTGAATGACGAAACACGGAGATTTTCTAAGGTTTTTACTACATATTAACACTTTTCACATTTTCTCGTGTTACGTGGCTGCCAGTCCTCGGTTCATGCAAAATCTTAAGGTCCTCGGTCATGTCCAAGGCACCAAATCGACCAATTATTCAATAATCGATAACTAAAACTATAAATGTAGCTCTTCTTACTGGGCGATTGCATCAACTTAGATGCTTCTCCTGTGTTCTACTGTGCTGCTTGTATTGTCCCCACATACCGCAGCACGCGACAAGGGCTGGCAGACCATAAACGTAACCGTTTCAGAGAGAAATGTGACCAATGTGACGATCTCGCGTTATATCGATTCGATGGTGAATGACGAAACACGGAGATTTTCTAAGGTTTTTACTACATATTAACACTTTTCACATTTTCTCGTGTTACGTGGCTGCCAGTCCTCAGTTCATGCAAAATCTTAAGGTCCTCGGTCATGTCCAAGGCACCAAACCGACCAATAATTCAATAATCGATAACTAAAACTATAAATGTAGCTCTTCTTACTTGGCGATTGCATCAACTTAGATGCTTCTCCTGTGTTCTTCTGTGCTGCTTGTATTGTCCCCACATACCGCAGCACGCGACAAGGGCTGGCAGACCATAAATGTAACCGTTTCAGAGAGAAATGCGACCAATGTGACGATCTCGCGTTATATCGATTCGATGGTGAATGACGAAACACGGAGATTTTCTAAGGTTTTTACTACATATTAACACTTTTCACATTTTCTCGTGTTACGTGGCTGCCAGTCCTCGGTTCATGCAAAATCTTAAGGTCGTCGGTCATGTCCAAGGCACCAAACCGACCAATAATTCAATAATCGATAACTAAAACTATAAATGTAGCTCTTCTTACTGGGCGATTGCATCAACTTAGATGCTTCTCCTGTGTTCTACTGTGCTGCTTGTATTGTCCCCACATACCGCAGCACGCGAGAAGGGGTGGCAGACCATAAATGTAACCGTTTCAGAGAGAAATGCGACCAATGTGACGATCTCCCGTTATATCGATTCGATGGTGAATGACGAAACACGGTGATATTCTAAGGTTTTTACTACATATTAACACTTTTCACATTTTCTCGTGTTACGTGGCTGCCAGTCCTCGGTTCATGCAAAATCTTAAGGTCCTCGGTCATGTCCAAGGCACCAAACCGACCAATAATTGAATAATCGATAACTAAAACTATAAATGTAGCTCTTCTTACTGGGCGATTGCATCAACTTAGATGCTTCTCCTGTGTTCTACTGTGCTGCTTGTATTGTCCCCACATACCGCAGCACGCGACAAGGGCTGGCAGACCATAAATGTAACCGTTTCAGAGAGAAATGCGACCAATGTGACGCTCTCGCGTTACATCGATTCGATGGTGAATGACGAAACACGGAGATTTTCTAAGGTTTTTACTACATATTAACACTTTTCACATTTTCTCGTGTTACGTGGCTGCCAGTCCTCGGTTCATGCAAAATCTTAAGGTCCTCGGTCATGTCCAAGGCACCAAACCGACCAATAATTCAATAATCGATAACTAAAACTATAAATGTAGCTCTTCTTACTGGGCGATTGCATCAACTTAGATGCTTCTCCTGTGTTCTACTGTGCTGCTTGTATTGTCCCCACATACCGCAGCACGCGACAAGGGCTGGCAGACCATAAATGTAACCGTTTCAGAGAGAAATGCGACCAATGTGGCGATCTCGCGTTATATCGATTCGATGGTGAATGACGAAACACGGAGATTTTCTAAGGTTTTTACTACATATTAACACTTTTCACATTTTCTCGTGTTACGTGGCTGCCAGTCCTCGGTTCTTGCAAAATCTTAAGGTCCTCGGTCATGTCCAAGGCACCAAACCGACCAATAATTCAATAATCGATAACTAAAACTATAAATGTAGCTCTTCTTACTGGGCGATTGCATCAACTTAGATGCTTCTCCTGTGTTCTACTGTGCTGCTTGTATTGTCCCCACATACCGCAGCACGCGACAAGGGCTGGCAGACCATAAACGTAACCGTTTCAGAGAGAAATGCGACCAATGTGACGATCTCGCGTTATATCGATTCGATGGTGAATGACGAAACACGGAGATTTTCTAAGGTTTTTACTACATATTAACACTTTTCACATTTTCTCGTGTTACGTGGCTGCCAGTCCTCGGTTCATGCAAAATCTTAAGGTCCTCGGTCATGTCCAAGGCACCAAACCGACCAATAATTCAATAATCGATAACTAAAACTATAAATGTAGCTCTTCTTACTGGGCGATTGCATCAACTTAAATGCTTCTCCTGTGTTCTACTGTGCTGCTTGTATTGTCCCCACATACCGCAGCACGCGACAAGGGCTGGCAGACCATAAATGTAACCGTTTCAGAGAGAAATGCGACCAATGTGACGATCTCGCGTTATATCGATTCGATGGTGAATGACGAAACACGGAGATTTTCTAAGGTTTTTACTACATATTAACACTTTTCACATTTTCTCGTGTTACGTGGCTGCCAGTCCTCGGTTCATGCAAAATCTTAAGGTCCTCGGTCATGTCCAAGGCACCAAACCGACCAATAATTCAATAATCGATAACTAAAACTATAAATGTAGCTCTTCTTACTGGGCGATTGCATCAACTTAGATGCTTCTCCTGTGTTCTACTGTGCTGCTTGTATTGTCCCCACATACCGCAGCACGCGACAAGGGCTGGCAGACCATAAATGTAACCGTTTCAGAGAGAAATGCGACCAATGTGGCGATCTCGCGTTATATCGATTCGATGGTGAATGACGAAACACGGAGATTTTCTAAGGTTTTTACTACATATTAACACTTTTCACATTTTCTCGTGTTACGTGGCTGCCAGTCCTCGGTTCTTGCAAAATCTTAAGGTCCTCGGTCATGTCCAAGGCACCAAACCGACCAATAATACAGTAATCGATAACTAAAACTATAAATGTAGCTCTTCTTACTGGGCGATTGCATCAACTTAGATGCTTCTCCTGTGTTCTACTGTGCTGCTTGTATTGTCCCCACATACCGCAGCACGCGACAAGGGCTGGCAGACCATAAATGTAACCGTTTCAGAGAGAAATGCGACCAATGTGGCGATCTCGCGTTATATCGATTCGATGGTGAATGACGAAACACGGAGATTTTCTAAGGTTTTTACTACATATTAACACTTTTCACATTTTCTCGTGTTACGTGGCTGCCAGTCCTCGGTTCATGCAAAATCTTAAGGTCCTCGGTCATGTCCAAGGCACCAAACCGACCAATAATTCAGTAATCGATAACTAAAACTATAAATGTAGCTCTTCTTACTGGGCGATTGCATCAACTTAGATGCTTCTCCTGTGTTCTACTGTGCTGCTTGTATTGTCCCCACATACCGCAGCACGCGACAAGGGCTGGCAGACCATAAACGTAACCGTTTCAGAGAGAAATGCGACCAATGTGACGATCTCGCGTTATATCGATTCGATGGTGAATGACGAAACACGGAGATTTTCTAAGGTTTTTACTACATATTAACACTTTTCACATTTTCTCGTGTTACGTGGCTGCCAGTCCTCGGTTCATGCAAAATCTTAAGGTCCTCGGTCATGTCCAAGGCACCAAACCGACCAATAATTCAATAATCGATAACTAAAACTATAAATGTAGCTCTTCTTACTGGGCGATTGCATCAACTTAAATGCTTCTCCTGTGTTCTACTGTGCTGCTTGTATTGTCCCCACATACCGCAGCACGCGACAAGGGCTGGCAGACCATAAATGTAACCGTTTCAGAGAGAAATGCGACCAATGTGACGATCTCGCGTTATATCGATTCGATGGTGAATGACGAAACACGGAGATTTTCTAAGGTTTTTACTACATATTAACACTTTTCACATTTTCTCGTGTTACGTGGCTGCCAGTCCTCGGTTCATGCAAAATCTTAAGGTCCTCGGTCATGTCCAAGGCACCAAACCGACCAATAATTCAATAATCGATAACTAAAACTATAAATGTAGCTCTTCTTACTGGGCGATTGCATCAACTTAGATGCTTCTCCTGTGTTCTACTGTGCTGCTTGTATTGTCCCCACATACCGCAGCACGCGACAAGGGCTGGCAGACCATAAATGTAACCGTTTCAGAGAGAAATGCGACCAATGTGGCGATCTCGCGTTATATCGATTCGATGGTGAATGACGAAACACGGAGATTTTCTAAGGTTTTTACTACATATTAACACTTTTCACATTTTCTCGTGTTACGTGGCTGCCAGTCCTCGGTTCTTGCAAAATCTTAAGGTCCTCGGTCATGTCCAAGGCACCAAACCGACCAATAATACAGTAATCGATAACTAAAACTATAAATGTAGCTCTTCTTACTGGGCGATTGCATCAACTTAGATGCTTCTCCTGTGTTCTACTGTGCTGCTTGTATTGTCCCCAGATACCGCAGCACGCGACAAGGGCTGGCAGACCATAAATGTAACCGTTTCAGAGAGAAATGCGCCCAATGTGACGATCTCGCGTTATATCGATTCGATGGTGAATGACGAAACACGGAGATTTTCTAAGGTTTTTACTACATATTAACACTTTTCACATTTTCTCGTGTTACGTGGCTGCCAGTCCTCGGTTCATGCAAAATCTTAAGGTCCTCGGTCATGTCCAAGGCACCAAACCGACCAATAATTCAATATTTGATAACTAAAACTATAAATGTAGCTCTTCTTACTGGGCGATTGCATCAACTTAGATGCTTCTCCTGTGTTCTACTGTGCTGCTTGTATTGTCCCCACATAACCCAGCACGCGACAAGGGCTGGCAGACCATAAATGTAACCGTTTCAGAGTGAAATGCGACCAATGTGACGATCTCGCGTTATATCGATTCGATGGTGAATGACGAAACACGGAGATTTTCTAAGGTTTTTACTACATATTAACACTTTTCACATTTTCTCGTGTTACGTGGGTACCAGTCCTCGGTTCATGCAAAATCTTAAGGTCCTCGGTCATGTCCAAGGCACCAAACCGACCAATAATTCAATAATCGATAACTAAAACTATAAATGTAGCTCTTCTTACTGGGCGATTGCATCAACTTAGATGCATCTCCTGTGTTCTGCTGTGCTGCTTGTATTGTCCCCACATACCGCAGCACGCGACAAAGGCTGGCAGACCATAAATGTAACCGTTTCAGAGAGAAATGCGACCAATGTGACGATCTCGCGTTATATCGATTCGATGGTGAATGACGAAACACGGAGATTTTCTAAGGTTTTTACAACATATTAACACTTTTCACATTTTCTCGTGTTACGTGGCTGCCAGTCCTCGGTTCATGCAAAATCTTAAGATCCTCGGTCATGTCCAAGGCACCGAACCGACCAATAATTCAATAATCGGTAACTAAAACTATAAATGTAGCTCTTCTTACTGGGCGATTGCATCAACTTAGATGCTTCTCCTGTGTTCTACTGTGCTGCTTGTATTATCCCCACATACAGCAGCACGCGACAAGGGCTGGCAGACCATAAATGTAACCGTTTCAGAGAGAAATGCGACCAATGTGACGATCTCGCGTTATATCGATTCGATGGTGAATGACGAAACACGGAGATTTTCTAAGGTTTTTACTACATATTAACACTTTTCACATTTTCTCGTGTTACGTGGCTGCCAGTCCTCGGTTCATGCAAAATCTTAAGGTCCTCGGTCATGTCCAAGGCACCAAACCGACCAATAATTCAATAATCGATAACTAAAACTATAAATGTAGCTCTTCTTACTGGGCGATTGCATCAACTTAGATGCTTCTCCTGTGTTGTACTGTGCTGCTTGTATTGTCCCCACATACCGCAGCACGCGACAAGGGCTGGCAGACCATAAATGTAACCGTTTCAGAGAGAAATGCGACCAATGTGACGATCTCGCGTTATATCGATTCGATGGTGAATGACGAAACACGGAGATTTTCTAAGGTTTTTACTACATATTAACACTTTTCACATTTTCTCGTGTTACGTGGCTGCCAGGTCTCGGTTCATGCAAAATCTTAAGGTCCTCGGTCATGTCCAAGGCACCAAACCGACCAATAATTCAATAATCGATAACTAAAACTATAAATGTAGCTCTTCTTACTGGGCGATTGCATCAACTTAGATGCTTCTCCTGTGTTCTACTGTGCTGCTTGTATTGTCCCCTCATACCGCAGCACGCGACAAGGGCTGGCAGACCATAAATGTAACCGTTTCAGAGAGAAATGCGACCAATGTGACGATCTCGCGTTATATCGATTTGATGGTGAATGACGAAACACGGAGATTTTCTAAGGTTTTTACTACATATTATTACCTTTCACATTTTCTCGTGTTACGTGGCTGCCAGTCCTCGGTTCATGCAAAATCTTAAGGTCCTCGGTCATGTCCAAGGCACCAAACCGACCAATAATTCAATAATCGATAACTAAAACTATAAATGTAGCTCTTCTTACTGGGCGATTGCATCAACATAGATGCTTCTACTGTGTTCTACTGTGCTGCTTGTATTGTCACCACATACCGCAGCACGCGACAAGGGCTGGCAGACCATAAATGTAACCGTTTCAGAGAGAAATGCGACCAATGTGACGATCTCGCGTTATATCGATTCGATGGTGAATGACGAAACACGGAGATTTTCTAAGGTTTTTACTACATATTAACACTTTTCACATTTTCTCGTGTTACGTGGCTGCCAGTCCTCGGTTCATGCAAAATCTTAAGGTCCTCGGTCATGTCCAAGGCACCAAATCGACCAATTATTCAATAATCGATAACTAAAACTATAAATGTAGCTCTTCTTACTGGGCGATTGCATCAACTTAGATGCTTCTCCTGTGTTCTACTGTGCTGCTTGTATTGTCCCCACATACCGCAGCACGCGACAAGGGCTGGCAGACCATAAACGTAACCGTTTCAGAGAGAAATGCGACCAATGTGACGATCTCGCGTTATATCGATTCGATGGTGAATGACGAAACACGGAGATTTTCTAAGGTTTTTACTACATATTAACACTTTTCACATTTTCTCGTGTTACGTGGCTGCCAGTCCTCAGTTCATGCAAAATCTTAAGGTCCTCGGTCATGTCCAAGGCACCAAACCGACCAATAATTCAATAATCGATAACTAAAACTATAAATGTAGCTCTTCTTACTTGGCGATTGCATCAACTTAGATGCTTCTCCTGTGTTCTTCTGTGCTGCTTGTATTGTCCCCACATACCGCAGCACGCGACAAGGGCTGGCAGACCATAAATGTAACCGTTTCAGAGAGAAATGCGACCAATGTGACGATCTCGCGTTATATCGATTCGATGGTGAATGACGAAACACGGAGATTTTCTAAGGTTTTTACTACATATTAACACTTTTCACATTTTCTCGTGTTACGTGGCTGCCAGTCCTCGGTTCATGCAAAATCTTAAAGTCGTCGGTCATGTCCAAGGCACCAAACCGACCAATAATTCAATAATCGATAACTAAAACTATAAATGTAGCTCTTCTTACTGGGCGATTGCATCAACTTAGATGCTTCTCCTGTGTTCTACTGTGCTGCTTGTATTGTCCCCACATACCGCAGCACGCGAGAAGGGGTGGCAGACCATAAATGTAACCGTTTCAGAGAGAAATGCGACCAATGTGACGATCTCGCGTTATATCGATTCGATGGTGAATGACGAAACACGGAGATTTTCTAAGGTTTTTACTACATATTAACACTTTTCACATTTTCTCGTGTTACGTGGCTGCCAGTCCTCGGTTCATGCAAAATCTTAAGGTCCTCGGTCATGTCCAAGGCACCAAACCGACCAATAATTCAATAATCGATAACTAAAACTATAAATGTAGCTCTTCTTACTGGGCGATTGCATCAACTTAGATGCTTCTCCTGTGTTCTACTGTGCTGCTTGTATTGTCCCCACATACCGCAGCACGCGACAAGGGCTGGCAGACCATAAATGTAACCGTTTCAGAGAGAAATGCGACCAATGTGACGATCTCGCGTTATATCGATTCGATGGTGAATGACGAAACACGGAGATTTTCTAAGGTTTTTACTACATATTAACACTTTTCACATTTTCTCGTGTTACGTGGCTGCCAGTCCTCGGTTCATGCAAAATCTTAAGGTCCTCGGTCATGTCCAAGGCACCAAACCGACCAATAATTCAATAATCGATAACTAAAACTATAAATGTAGCTCTTCTTACTGGGCGATTGCATCAACTTAGATGCTTCTCCTGTGTTCTACTGTGCTGCTTGTATTGTCCCCACATACCGCAGCACGCGACAAGGGCTGGCAGACCATAAATGTAACCATTTCAGAGAGAAATGCGACCAATGTGGCGATCTCGCGTTATATCGATTCGATGGTGAATGACGAAACACGGAGATTTTCTAAGGTTTTTACTACATATTAACACTTTTCACATTTTCTCGTCTTACGTGGCTGCCAGTCCTCGGTTCTTGCAAAATCTTAAGGTCCTCGGTCATGTCCAAGGCACCAAACCGACCAATAATTCAGTAATCGATAACTAAAACTATAAATGTAGCTCTTCTTACTGGGCGATTGCATCAACTTAGATGCTTCTCCTGTGTTCTACTGTGCTGCTTGTATTGTCCCCAGATACCGCAGCACGCGACAAGGGCTGGCAGACCATAAATGTAACCGTTTCAGAGAGAAATGCGCCCAATGTGACGATCTCGCGTTATATCGATTCGATGGTGAATGACGAAACACGGAGATTTTCTAAGGTTTTTACTACATATTAACACTTTTCACATTTTATCGTGTTACGTGGCTGCCAGTCCTCGGTTCATGCAAAATCTTAAGGTCCTCGGTCATGTCCAAGGCACCAAACCGACCAATAATTCAATATTTGATAACTAAAACTATAAATGTAGCTCTTCTTACTGGGCGATTGCATCAACTTAGATGCTTCTCCTGTGTTCTACTGTGCTGCTTGTATTGTCCCCACATAACCCAGCACGCGACAAGGGCTGGCAGACCATAAATGTAACCGTTTCAGAGAGAAATGCGACCAATGTGACGATCTCGCGTTATATCGATTCGATGGTGAATGACGAAACACGGAGATTTTCTAAGGTTTTTACTACATATTAACACTTTTCACATTTTCTCGTGTTACGTGGGTACCAGTCCTCGGTTCATGCAAAATCTTAAGGTCCTCGGTCATGTCCAAGGCACCAAACCGACCAATAATTCAATAATCGATAACTAAAACTATAAATGTAGCTCTTCTTACTGGGCGATTGCATCAACTTAGATGCATCTCGTGTGTTCTACTGTGCTGCTTGTATTGTCCCCACATACCGCAGCACGCGACAAGGGCTGGCAGACCATAAATGTAACCGTTTCAGAGAGAAATGCAACCAATGTGACGATCTCGCGTTATATCGATTCGATGGTGAATGACGAAACACGGAGATTTTCTAAGGTTTTTACTACATATTAACACTTTTCACATTTTCTCGTGTTACGTGGCTGCCAGTCCTCGGTTCATGCAAAATCTTAAGGTCCTCGGTCATGTCCAAGGCACCGAACCGACCAATAATTCAATAATCGATAACTAAAACTATAAATGTAGCTCTTCTTACTGGGCGATTGCATCAACTTAGATGCATCTCCTGTGTTCTACTGTGCTGCTTGTATTGTCCCCACATACCGCAGCACGCGACAAGGGCTGGCAGACCATAAATGTAACCGTTTCAGAGAGAAATGCGACCAATGTGACGATCTCGCGTTATATCGATTCGATGGTGAATGACGAAACACGGAGATTTTCTAAGGTTTTTACTACATATTAACACTTTTCACATTTTCTCGTGTTACGTGGCTGCCAGTCCTCGGTTCATGCAAAATCTTAAGGTCGTCGGTCATGTCCAAGGCACCAAACCGACCAATAATTCAATAATCGATAACTAAAACTATAAATGTAGCTCTTCTTACTGGGCGATTGCATCAACTTAGATGCTTCTCCTGTGTTCTACTGTGCTGCTTGTATTGTCCCCTCATACCGCAGCACGCGACAAGGGCTGGCAGACTATAAATGTAACCGTTTCAGAGAGAAATGCGACCAATGTGACGATCTCGCGTTATATCGATTTGATGGTGAATGACGAAACACGGAGATTTTCTAAGGTTTTTACTACATATTATTACCTTTCACATTTTCTCGTGTTACGTGGCTGCCAGTCCTCGGTTCATGCAAAATCTTAAGGTCCTCGGTCATGTCCAAGGCACCAAACCGACCAATAATTCAATAATCGATAACTAAAACTATAAATGTAGCTCTTCTTACTGGGCGATTGCATCAACATAGATGCTTCTACTGTGTTCTACTGTGCTGCTTGTATTGTCCCCACATACCGCAGCACGCGACAAGGGCTGGCAGACCATAAATGTAACCGTTTCAGAGAGAAATGCGACCAATGTGACGATCTCGCGTTATATCGATTCGATGGTGAATGACGAAACACGGAGATTTTCTAAGGTTTTTACTACATATTAACACTTTTCACATTTTCTCGTGTTACGTGGCTGCCAGTCCTCGGTTCATGCAAAATCTTAAGGTCCTCGGTCATGTCCAAGGCACCAAACCGACCAATAATTCAATAATCGATAACTAAAACTATAAATGTAGCTCTTCTTACTGGGCGATTGCATCAACTTAGATGCTTCTCCTGTGTTCTACTGTGCTGCTTGTATTGTCCCCAGATACCGCAGCACGCGACAAGGGCTGGCAGACCATAAATGTTACCGTTTCAGAGAGAAATGCGACCAATGTGACGATCTCGCGTTATATCGATTCGATGGTGAATGACGAAACACGGAGATTTTCTAAGGTTTTTACTACATATTAACACTTTTCACATTTTCTCGTGTTACGTGGCTGCCAGTCCTCGGTTCTTGCAAAATCTTAAGGTCCTCGGTCATGTCCAAGGCACCAAACCGACCAATAATTCAGTAATCGATAACTAAAACTATAAATGTAGCTCTTCTTACTGGGCGATTGCATCAACTTAGATGCTTCTCCTGTGTTCTACTGTGCTGCTTGTATTGTCCCCAGATACCGCAGCACGCGACAAGGGCTGGCAGACCATAAATGTAACCGTTTCAGAGAGAAATGCGACCAATGTGACGATCTCGCGTTATATCGATTCGATGGTGAATGACGAAACACGGAGATTTTCTAAGGTTTTTACTACATATTAACACTTTTCACATTTTATCGTGTTACGTGTCTGCCAGTCGTCGGTTCATGCAAAATCTTAAGGTCCTCGGTCATGTCCAAGGCACCAAACCGACCAATAATTCAATATTTGATAACTAAAACTATAAATGTAGCTCTTCTTACTGGGCGATTGCATCAACTTAGATGCATCTCGTGTGTTCTACTGTGCTGCTTGTATTGTCCCCACATAACCCAGCACGCGAGATGGGGTGGCAGACCATAAATGTAACCGTTTCAGAGAGAAATGCGACCAATGTGACGATCTCGCGTTATATCGATTCGATGGTGAATGACGATACACGGAGATTTTCTAAGGTTTTTACTACATATTAACACTTTTCACATTTTCTCGTGTTACGTGGGTACCAGTCCTCGGTTCATGCAAAATCTTAAGGTCCTCGGTCATGTCCAAGGCACCAAACCGACCAATAATTCAATAATCGATAACTAAAACTATAAATGTAGCTCTTCTTACTGGGCGATTGCATCAACTTAGATGCATCTCCTGTGTTCTACTGTGCTGCTTGTATTGTCCCCACATACCGCAGCACGCGACAAGGGCTGGCAGACCATAAATGTAACCGTTTCAGAGAGAAATGCGACCAATGTGACGATCTCGCGTTATATCGATTCGATGGTGAATGACGAAACACGGAGATTTTCTAAGGTTTTTACTACATATTAACACTTTTCACATTTTCTCGTGTTACGTGGCTGCCAGTCCTCGGTTCATGCAAAATCTTAAGGTCCTCGGTCATGTCCAAGGCACCAAACCGACCAATAATTCAATAATCGATAACTAAAACTATAAATGTAGCTCTTCTTACTGGGCGATTTCATCAACTTAGATGCTTCTCCTGTGTTCTACTGTGCTGCTTGTAATGTCCCCACATACCGCAACACGCGAGAAGGGCTGGCAGACCATAAATGTAACCGTTTCAGAGAGACATGCGACCAATGTGACGATCTCGCGTTATATCGATTCGATGGTGAATGACGAAACAGGGAGATTTTCTAAGGTTTTTACTACATATTAACACTTTTCACATTTTCTCGTGTTACGTGGGTACCAGTCCTCGGTTCATGCAAAATCTTAAGATCCTCGGTCATGTCCAAGGCACCAAACCGACCAATAATTCAATAATCGATAACTAAAACTATAAATGTAGCTCTTCTTACTGGGCGATTGCATCAACTTAGATGCATCTCGTGTGTTCTACTGTGCTGCTTGTATTGTCCCCACATACCGCAGCACGCGACAAGGGCTGGCAGACCATAAATGTAACCGTTTCAGAGAGAAATGCGACCAATGTGACGATCTCGCGTTATATCGATTCGATGGTGAATGACGAAACACGGAGATTTTCTAAGGTTTTTACTACATATTAACACTTTTCACATTTTCTCGTGTTACGTGGCTGCCAGTCCTCGGTTCATGCAAAATCTTAAGATCCTCGGTCATGTCCAAGGCACCGAACCGACCAATAATTCAATAATCGATAACTAAAACTATAAATGTAGCTCTTCTTACTGGGCGATTGCATCAACTTAGATGCATCTCCTGTGTTCTACTGTGCTGCTTGTATTGTCCCCACATACCGCAGCACGCGACAAGGGCTGGCAGACCATAAATGTAACCGTTTCAGAGAGAAATGCGACCAATGTGACGATCTCGCGTTATATCGATTCGATGGTGAATGACGAAACACGGAGATTTTCTAAGGTTTTTACTACATATTAACACTTTTCACATTTTCTCGTGTTACGTGGCTGCCAGTCCTCGGTTAATGCAAAATCTTAAGGTCCTAGGTCATGTCCAAGGCACCAAACCGACCAATAATTCAATAATCGATAACTAAAACTATAAATGTAGCTCTTCTTACTGGGCGATTGCATCAACTTAGATGCTTCTCCTGTGTTCTACTGTGCTGCTTGTATTGTCCCCACATACCGCAGCACGCGACAAGGGCTGGCAGACCATAAATGTAACCGTTTCAGAGAGAAATGCGACCAATGTGACGATCTCGCGTTATATCGATTTGATGGTGAATGACGAAACACGGAGATTTTCTAAGGTTTTTACTACATATTATTACCTTTCACATTTTCTCGTGTTACGTGGCTGCCAGTCCTCGGTTCATGCAAAATCTTAAGGTCCTCGGTCATGTCCAAGGCACCAAACCGACCAATAATTCAATATTTGATAACTAAAACTATAAATGTAGCTCTTCTTACTGGGCGATTGCATCAACATAGATGCTTCTACTGTGTTCTACTGTGCTGCTTGTATTGTCCCCACATACCGCAGCACGCGACAAGGGCTGGCAGACCATAAATGTAACCGTTTCAGAGAGAAATGCGACCAATGTGACGATCTCGCGTTATATCGATTCGATGGTGAATGACGAAACACGGAGATTTTCTAAGGTTTTTACTACATATTATTACCTTTCACATTTTCTCGTGTTACGTGGCTGCCAGTCCTCGGTTCATGCAAAATCTTAAGGTCCTCGGTCATGTCCAAGGCACCAAACCGACCAATAATTCAATAATCGATAACTAAAACTATAAATGTAGCTCTTCTTACTGGGCGATTGCATCAACATAGATGCTTCTACTGTGTTCTACTGTGCTGCTTGTATTGTCCCCACATACCGCAGCACGCGACAAGGGCTGGCAGACCATAAATGTAACCGTTTCAGAGAGAAATGCGACCAATGTGACGATCTCGCGTTATATCGATTCGATGGTGAATGACGAAACACGGAGATTTTCTAAGGTTTTTACTACATATTAACACTTTTCACATTTTCTCGTGTTACGTGGCTGCCAGTCCTCGGTTCATGCAAAATCTTAAGGTCCTCGGTCATGTCCAAGGCACCAAACCGACCAATAATTCAATAATCGATAACTAAAACTATAAATGTAGCTCTTCTTACTGGGCGATTGCATCAACTTAGATGCTTCTCCTGTGTTCTACTGTGCTGCTTGTATTGTCCCCACATACCGCAGCACGCGACAAGGGCTGGCAGACCATAAATGTAACCGTTTCAGAGAGAAATGCGACCAATGTGACGATCTCGCGTTATATCGATTCGATGGTGAATGACGAAACACGGAGATTTTCTAAGGTTTTTACTACATATTAACACTTTTCACATTTTCTCGTGTTACGTGGCTGCCAGTCCTCGGTTCTTGCAAAATCTTAAGGTCCTCGGTCATGTCCAAGGCACCAAACCGACCAATAATTCAGTAATCGATAACTAAAACTATAAATGTAGCTCTTCTTACTGGGCGATTGCATCAACTTAGATGCTTCTCCTGTGTTCTACTGTGCTGCTTGTATTGTCCCCAGATACCGCAGCACGCGACAAGGGCTGGCAGACCATAAATGTAACCGTTTCAGAGAGAAATGCGACCAATGTGACGATCTCGCGTTATATCGATTCGATGGTGAATGACGAAACACGGAGATTTTCTAAGGTTTTTACTACATATTAACACTTTTCACATTTTATCGTGTTACGTGTCTGCCAGTCGTCGGTTCATGCAAAATCTTAAGGTCCTCGGTCATGTCCAAGGCACCAAACCGACCAATAATTCAATAATCGATAACTAAAACTATAAATGTAGCTCTTCTTACTGGGCGATTGCATCAACTTAGATGCATCTCCTGTGTTCTACTGTGCTGCTTGTATTGTCCCCACATACCGCAGCACGCGACAAGGGCTGGCAGACCATAAATTTAACCGTTTCAGAGAGAAATGCGACCAATGTGACGATCTCGCGTTATATCGATTCGATGGTGAATGACGAAACACGGAGATTTTCTAAGGTTTTTACTACATATTAACACTTTTCACATTTTCTCGTGTTACGTGGCTGCCAGTCCTCGGTTCATGCAAAATCTTAAGGTCCTCGGTCATGTCCAAGGCACCAAACCGACCAATAATTCAATAATCGATAACTAAAACTATAAATGTAGCTCTTCTTACTGGGCGATTTCATCAACTTAGATGCTTCTCCTGTGTTCTACTGTGCTGCTTGTAATGTCCCCACATACCGCAACACGCGAGAAGGGCTGGCAGACCATAAATGTAACCGTTTCAGAGAGAAATGCGACCAATGTGACGATCTCGCGTTATATCGATTCGATGGTGAATGACGAAACAGGGAGATTTTCTAAGGTTTTTACTACATATTAACACTTTTCACATTTTCTCGTGTTACGTGGGTACCAGTCCTCGGTTCATGCAAAATCTTAAGATCCTCGGTCATGTCCAAGGCACCAAACCGACCAATAATTCAATAATCGATAACTAAAACTATAAATGTAGCTCTTCTTACTGGGCGATTGCATCAACTTAGATGCATCTCGTGTGTTCTACTGTGCTGCTTGTATTGTCCCCACATACCGCAGCACGCGACAAGGGCTGGCAGACCATAAATGTAACCGTTTCAGAGAGAAATGCGACCAATGTGACGATCTCGCGTTATATCGATTCGATGGTGAATGACGAAACACGGAGATTTTCTAAGGTTTTTACTACATATTAACACTTTTCACATTTTCTCGTGTTACGTGGCTGCCAGTCCTCGGTTCATGCAAAATCTTAAGATCCTCGGTCATGTCCAAGGCACCGAACCGACCAATAATTCAATAATCGATAACTAAAACTATAAATGTAGCTCTTCTTACTGGGCGATTGCATCAACTTAGATGCATCTCCTGTGTTCTACTGTGCTGCTTGTATTGTCCCCACATACCGCAGCACGCGACAAGGGCTGGCAGACCATAAATGTAACCGTTTCAGAGAGAAATGCGACCAATGTGACGATCTCGCGTTATATCGATTCGATGGTGAATGACGAAACACGGAGATTTTCTAAGGTTTTTACTACATATTAACACTTTTCACATTTTCTCGTGTTACGTGGCTGCCAGTCCTCGGTTCATGCAAAATCTTAAGGTCGTCGGTCATGTCCAAGGCACCAAACCGACCAATAATTCAATAATCGATAACTAAAACTATAAATGTAGCTCTTCTTACTGGGCGATTGCATCAACTTAGATGCTTCTCCTGTGTTCTACTGTGCTGCTTGTATTGTCCCCTCATACCGCAGCACGCGACAAGGGCTGGCAGACCATAAATGTAACCGTTTCAGAGAGAAATGCGACCAATGTGACGATCTCGCGTTATATCGATTTGATGGTGAATGACGAAACACGGAGATTTTCTAAGGTTTTTACTACATATTATTACCTTTCACATTTTCTCGTGTTACGTGGCTGCCAGTCCTCGGTTCATGCAAAATCTTAAGGTCCTCGGTCATGTCCAAGGCACCAAACCGACCAATAATTCAATAATCGATAACTAAAACTATAAATGTAGCTCTTCTTACTGGGCGATTGCATCAACATAGATGCTTCTACTGTGTTCTACTGTGCTGCTTGTATTGTCCCCACATACCGCAGCACGCGACAAGGGCTGGCAGACCATAAATGTAACCGTTTCAGAGAGAAATGCGACCAATGTGACGATCTCGCGTTATATCGATTCGATGGTGAATGACGAAACACGGAGATTTTCTAAGGTTTTTACTACATATTAACACTTTTCACATTTTCTCGTGTTACGTGGCTGCCAGTCCTCGGTTCATGCAAAATCTTAAGGTCCTCGGTCATGTCCAAGGCACCAAACCGACCAATAATTCAATAATCGATAACTAAAACTATAAATGTAGCTCTTCTTACTGGGCGATTGCATCAACTTAGATGCTTCTCCTGTGTTCTACTGTGCTGCTTGTATTGTCCCCACATACCGCAGCACGCGACAAGGGCTGGCAGACCATAAATGTAACCGTTTCAGAGAGAAATGCGACCAATGTGACGATCTCGCGTTATATCGATTCGATGGTGAATGACGAAACACGGAGATTTTCTAAGGTTTTTACTACATATTAACACTTTTCACATTTTCTCGTGTTACGTGGCTGCCAGTCCTCGGTTCTTGCAAAATCTTAAGGTCCTCGGTCATGTCCAAGGCACCAAACCGACCAATAATTCAGTAATCGATAACTAAAACTATAAATGTAGCTCTTCTTACTGGGCGATTGCATCAACTTAGATGCTTCTCCTGTGTTCTACTGTGCTGGTTGTATTGTCCCCAGATACCGCAGCACGCGACAAGGGTTGGCAGACCATAAATGTAACCGTTTCAGAGAGATATGCGACCAATGTGACGATCTCGCGTTATATCGATTCGATGGTGAATGACGAAACACGGAGATTTTCTAAGGTTTTTACTACATATTAACACTTTTCACATTTTATCGTGTTACGTGTCTGCCAGTCCTCGGTTCATGCAAAATCTTAAGGTCCTCGGTCATGTCCAAGGCACCAAACCGACCAATAATTCAATATTTGATAACTAAAACTATAAATGTAGCTCTTCTTACTGGGCGATTGCATCAACTTAGATGCTTCTACTGTGTTCTACTGTGCTGCTTGTATTGTCCCCACATAACCCAGCACGCGAGATGGGGTGGCAGACCATAAATGTAACCGTTTCAGAGAGAAATGCGACCAATGTGACGATCTCGCGTTATATCGATTCGATGGTGAATGACGATACACAGAGATTTTCTAAGGTTTTTACTACATATTAACACTTTTCACATTTTCTCGTGTTACGTGGGTACCAGTCCTCGGTTCATGCAAAATCTTAAGGTCCTCGGTCATGTCCAAGGCACCAAACCGACCAATAATTCAATAATCGATAACTAAAACTATAAATGTAGCTCTTCTTACTGGGCGATTGCATCAACTTAGATGCATCTCCTGTGTTCTACTGTGCTGCTTGTATTGTCCCCACATACCGCAGCACGCGACAAGGGCTGGCAGACCATAAATGTAACCGTTTCAGAGAGAAATGCGTCCAATGTGACGATCTCGCGTTATATCGATTCGATGGTGAATGACGAAACACGGAGATTTTCTAAGGTTTTTACTACATATTAACACTTTTCACATTTTCTCGTGTTACGTGGCTGCCAGTCCTCGGTTCATGCAAAATCTTAAGGTCCTCGGTCATGTCCAAGGCACCAAACCGACCAATAATTCAATAATCGATAACTAAAACTATAAATGTAGCTCTTCTTACTGGGCGATTTCATCAACTTAGATGCTTCTCCTGTGTTCTACTGTGCTGCTTGTAATGTCCCCACATACCGCAACACGCGAGAAGGGCTGGCAGACCATAAATGTAACCGTTTCAGAGAGAAATGCGACCAATGTGACGATCTCGCGTTATATCGATTCGATGGTGAATGACGAAACAGGGAGATTTTCTAAGGTTTTTACTACATATTAACACTTTTCACATTTTCTCGTGTTACGTGGCTGCCAGTCCTCGGTTCATGCAAAATCTTAAGGTCCTCGGTCATGTCCAAGGCACCAAACCGACCAATAATTCAATAATCGATAACTAAAACTATAAATGTAGCTCTTCTTACTGGGCGATTGCATCAACTTAGATGCGTCTCCTGTGTTCTACTGTGCTGCTTGTATTGTCCCCACATACCGCAGCACGCGACAAGGGCTGGCAGACCATAAATGTAACCGTTTCAGAGAGAAATGCGACCAATGTGACGATCTCGCGTTATATCGATTCGATGGTGAATGACGAAACACGGAGATTTTCTAAGGTTTTTACTACATATTAACACTTTTCACATTTTCTCGTGTTACGTGGCTGCCAGGTCTCGGTTCATGCAAAATCTTAAGGTCCTCGGTCATGTCCAAGGCACCAAACCGACCAATAATTCAATAATCGATAACTAAAACTATAAATGTAGCTCTTCTTACTGGGCGATTGCATCAACTTAGATGCTTCTCCTGTGTTGTACTGTGCTGCTTGTATTGTCCCCTCATACCCCAGCACGCGACAAGGGCTGGCAGACCATAAATGTAACCGTTTCAGAGAGAAATGCGACCAATGTGACGATCTCGCGTTATATCGATTCGATGGTGAATGACGAAACACGGAGATTTTCTTTGGTTTTTACTACATATTAACACTTTTCACATTTTCTCGTGGTACGTGGGTACCAGTCCTCGGTTCATGCAAAATCTTAAGGTCCTCGGTCATGTCCAAGGCACCAAACCGACCAATAATTCAATAATCGATAACTAAAACTATAAATGTAGCTCTTCTTACTGGGCGATTGCATCAACTTAGATGCATCTCCTGTGTTCTACTGTGCTGCTTGTATTGTCCCCACATACCGCAGCACGCGACAAGGGCTGGCAGACCATAAATGTTACCGTTTCAGAGAGAAATGCGACCAATGTGACGATCTCGCGTTATATCGATTCGATGGTGAATGACGAAACACGGAGATTTTCTAAGGTTTTTACTACATATTAACACTTTTCACATTTTCTCGTGTTACGTGGCTGCCAGTCCTCGGTTCATGCAAAATCTTAAGATCCTCGGTCATGTCCAAGGCACCGAACCGACCAATAATTCAATAATCGATAACTAACACTATAAATGTAGCTCTTCTTACTGGGCGATTGCATCAACTTAGATGCTTCTCCTGTGTTCTACTGTGCTGCTTGTATTGTCCCCACATACCGCAGCACGCGACAAGGGCTGGCAGACCATAAATTTAACCGTTTCAGAGAGAAATGCGACCAATGTGACGATCTCGCGTTATATCGATTCGATGGAGAATGACGAATCACGGAGATTTTCTAAGGTTTTTACTACATATTAACACTTTTCACATTTTCTCGTGTTACGTGGCTGCCAGTCCTCGGTTCATGCAAAATCTTAAGGTCCTCGGTCATGTCCAAGGCACCAAACCGACCAATAATTCAATAATCGATAACTAAAACTATAAATGTAGCTCTTCTTACTGGGCGATTGCATCAACTTAGATGCTTCTCCTGTGTTCTACTGTGCTGCTTGTATTGTCCCCACATACCGCAGCACGCGACAAGGGCTGGCAGACCATAAATGTAACCGTTTCAGAGAGAAATGCGACCAATGTGACGATCTCGCGTTATATCGATTCGATGGTGAATGACGAAACACGGAGATTTTCTAAGGTTTTTACTACATATTATTACCTTTCACATTTTCTCGTGTTACGTGGCTGCCAGTCCTCGGTTCATGCAAAATCTTAAGGTCCTCGGTCATGTCCAAGGCACCAAACCGACCAATAATTCAATAATCGATAACTAAAACTATAAATGTAGCTCTTCTTACTGGGCGATTGCATCAACATAGATGCTTCTACTGTGTTCTACTGTGCTGCTTGTATTGTCCCCACATACCGCAGCACGCGACAAGGGCTGGCAGACCATAAATGTAACCGTTTCAGAGAGAAATGCGACCAATGTGACGATCTCGCGTTGTATCGATTCGATGGTAAATGACGAAACACGGAGATTTTCTAAGGTTTTTACTACATATTAACACTTTTCACATTTTGTCGTGTTACGTGGCTGCCAGTCCTCGGTTCATGCAAAATCTTAAGGTCCTCAGTCATGTCCAAGGCACCAAACCGACCAATAATTCAATAATCGATAACTAAAACTATAAATGTAGCTCTTCTTACTGGGCGATTGCATCAACTTAGATGCTTCTCCTGTGTTCTACTGTGCTGCTTGTATTGTCCCCAGATACCGCAGCACGCGACAAGGGCTGGCAGACCATAAATGTAACCGTTTCAGAGAGAAATGCGACCAATGTGACGATCTCGCGTTATATCGATTCGATGGTGAATGACGAAACACGGAGATTTTCTAAGGTTTTTACTACATATTAACACTTTTCACATTTTCTCGTGTTACGTGGCTGCCAGTCGTCGGTTCATGCAAAATCTTAAGGTCCTGGGTCATGTCCAAGGCACCAAACCGACCAATAATTCAGTAATCGATAACTAAAACTATAAATGTAGCTCTTCTTACTGGGCGATTGCATCAACTTAGATGCTTCTCCTGTGTTCTACTGTGCTGCTTGTATTGTCTCCAGATACCGCAGCACGCGACAAGGGCTAGCAGACCATAAATGTAACCGTTTCAGAGAGAAATGCGACCAATGTGACGATCTCGCGTTATATCGATTCGATGGTGAATGACGAAACACGGAGATTTTCTAAGGTTTTTACTACATATTAACACTTTTCACATTTTATCGTGTTACGTGGCTGCCAGTCCTCGGTTCATGCAAAATCTTAAGGTCCTCGGTCATGTCCAAGGCACCAAACCGACCAATAATTCAATATTTGATAACTAAAACTATAAATGTAGCTCGTCTTACTGGGCGATTGCATCAACTTAGATGCTTCTCCTGTGTTCTACTGTGCTGCTTGTATTGTCCCCACATAACCCAGCACGCGACAAGGGCTGGCAGACCATAAATGTAACCGTTTCAGAGAGAAATGCGACCAATGTGACGATCTCGCGTTATATCGATTCGATGGTGAATGACGAAACACGGAGATTTTCTAAGGTTTTTACTACATATTAACACTTTTCACATTTTCTCGTGTTACGTGGGTACCAGTCCTCGGTTCATGCAAAATCTTAAGGTCCTCGGTCATGTCCAAGGCACCAAACCGACCAATAATTCAATAATCGATAACTAAAACTATAAATGTAGCTCTTCTTACTGGGCGATTGCATCAACTTAGATGCATCTCCTGTGTTCTACTGTGCTGCTTGTATTGTCCCCACATACCGCAGCACGCGACAAGGGCTGGCAGACCATAAATGTAACCGTTTCAGAGAGAAATGCGACCAATGTGACGATCTCGCGTTATATCGATTCGATGGTGAATGACGAAACACGGAGATTTTCTAAGGTTTTTACTACATATTAACACTTTTCACATTTTCTCGTGTTACGTGGCTGCCAGTCCTCGGTTCATGCAAAATCTTAAGATCCTCGGTCATGTCCAAGGCACCGAACCGACCAATAATTCAATAATCGATAACTAAAACTATAAATGTAGCTCTTCTTACTGGGCGATTGCATCAACTTAGATGCTTCTCCTGTGTTCTACTGTGCTGCTTGTATTGTCCCCACATACCGCAGCACGCGACAAGGGCTGGCAGACCATAAATTTAACCGTTTCAGAGAGAAATGCGACCAATGTGACGATCTCGCGTTATATCGATTCGATGGTGAATGACGAAACACGGAGATTTTCTAAGGTTTTTACTACATATTAACACTTTTCGCATTTTCTCGTGTTACGTGGCTGCCAGTCCTCGGTTCATGCAAAATCTTAAGGTCCTCGGTCATGTCCAAGGCACCAAACCGACCAATAATTCAATAACCGATAACTAAAACTATAAATGTAGCTCTTCTTACTGGGCGATTGCATCAACTTAGATGCTTCTCCAGTGTTCTACTGTGCTGCTTGTATTGTCCCCACATACCGCAGCACGCGACAAGGGCTGGCAGACCATAAATGTAACCGTTTCAGAGAGAAATGCGAACAATGTGACGATCTCGCGTTATATCGATTCGATGGTGAATGACGAAACACGGAGATTTTCTAAGGTTTTTACTACATATTAACACTTTTCACATTTTCTCGTGTTACGTGGGTACCAGTCCTCGGTTCATGCAAAATCTTAAGGTCCTCGGTCATGTCCAAGGCACCAAACCGACCAATAATTCAATAATCGATAACTAAAACTATAAATGTAGCTCTTCTTACTGGGCGATTGCATCAACTTAGATGCATCTCCTGTGTTCTACTGTGCTGCTTGTATTGTCCCCACATACCGCAGCACGCGACAAGGGCTGGCAGACCATAAATGTAACCGTTTCAGAGAGAAATGCGACCAATGTGACGATCTCGCGTTATATCGATTCGATGGTGAATGACGAAACACGGAGATTTTCTAAGGTTTTTACTACATATTAACACTTTTCACATTTTCTCGTGTTACGTGGCTGCCAGTCCTCGGTTCATGCAAAATCTTAAGATCCTCGGTCATGTCCAAGGTACCGAACCGACCAATAATTCAATAATCGATAACTAAAACTATAAATGTAGCTCTTCTTACTGGGCGATTGCATCAACTTAGATGCTTCTCCTGTGTTCTACTGTGCTGCTTGTATTGTCCCCACATACCGCAGCACGCGACAAGGGCTGGCAGACCATAAATTTAACCGTTTCAGAGAGAAATGCGCCCAATGTGACGATCTCGCGTTATATCGATTCGATGGTGAATGACGAATCACGGAGATTTTCTAAGGTTTTTACTACATATTAACACTTTTCACATTTTCTCGTGTTACGTGGCTGCCAGTCCTCGGTTCATGCAAAATCTTAAGGTCCTCGGTCATGTCCAAGGCACCAAACCGACCAATAATTCAATAATCGATAACTAAAACTATAAATGTAGCTCTTCTTACTGGGCGATTGCATCAACTTAGATGCTTCTCCTGTGTTCTACTGTGCTGCTTGTAATGTCCCCACATACCGCAACACACGAGAAGGGCTGGCAGACCATAAATGTAACCGTTTCAGAGAGAAATGCGACCAATGTGACGATCTCGCGTTATATCGATTCGATGGTGAATGACGAAACACGGAGATTTTCTAAGGTTTTTACTACATATTAACACTTTTCACATTTTCTCGTGTTACGTGGCTGCCAGTCCTCGGTTCATGCAAAATCTTAAGGTCCTCGGTCATGTCCAAGGCACCAAACCGACCAATAATTCAATAATCGATAACTAAAACTATAAATGTAGCTCTTCTTACTGGGCGATTGCATCAACTTAGATGCGTCTCCTGTGTTCTACTGTGCTGCTTGTATTGTCCCCACATACCGCAGCACGCGACAAGGGCTGGCAGACCATAAATGTAACCGTTTCAGAGAGAAATGCGACCAATGTGACGATCTCGCGTTATATCGATTCGATGGTGAATGACGAAACACGGAGATTTTCTAAGGTTTTTACTACATATTAACACTTTTCACATTTTCTCGTGTTACGTGGCTGCCAGTCCTCGGTTCATGCAAAATCTTAAGATACTCGGTCATGTCCCAGGCACCGAACCGACCAATAATTCAATAATCGATAACTAAAACTATAAATGTAGCTCTTCTTACTGGGCGATTGCATCAACTTAGATGCTTCTCCTGTGTTCTACTGTGCTGCTTGTATTGTCCCCACATACCGCAGCACGCGACAAGGGCTGGCAGACCATAAATGTAACCGTTTCAGAGAGAAATGCGACCAATGTGACGATCTCGCGTTATATCGATTTGATGGTGAATGACGAAACACGGAGATTTTCTAAGGTTTTTACTACATATTATTACCTTTCACATTTTCTCGTGTTACGTGCCTGCCAGTCCTCGGTTCATGCAAAATCTTAAGGTCCTCGGTCATGTCCAAGGCACCAAACCGACCAATAATTCAATAATCGATAACTAAAACTATAAATGTAGCTCTTCTTACTGGGCGATTGCATCAACATAGATGCTTCTACTGTGTTCTACTGTGCTGCTTGTATTGTCCCCACATACCGCAGCACGCGACAAGGGCTGGCAGACCATAAATGTAACCGTTTCAGAGAGAAATGCGACCAATGTGACGATCTCGCGTTATATCGATTCGATGGTGAATGACGAAACACGGAGATTTTCTAAGGTTTTTACTACATATTAACACTTTTCACATTTTCTCGTGTTACGTGGCTGCCAGTCCTCGGTTCATGCAAAATCTTAAGGTCCTCAGTCATGTCCAAGGCACCATACCGACCAATAATTCAATAATCGATAACTAAAACTATAAATGTAGCTCTTCTTACTGGGCGATTGCATCAACTTAGATGCTTCTCCTGTGTTCTACTGTGCTGCTTGTATTGTCCCCAGATACCGCAGCACGCGACAAGGGCTGCAGACCATAAATGTATCCGTTTCAGAGAGAAATGCGACCAATGTGACGATCTCGCGTTATATCGATTCGATGGTGAATGACGAAACACGGAGATTTTCTAAGGTTTTTACTACATATTAACACTTTTCACATTTTATCGTGTTACGTGGCTGCCAGTCCTCGGTTCATGCAAAATCTTAAGGTCCTCGGTCATGTCCAAGGCACCAAACCGACCAATAATTCAATATTTGATAACTAAAACTGTAAATGTAGCTCTTCTTACTGGGCGATTGCATCAACTTAGATGCTTCTCCTGTGTTCTACTGTGCTGCTTGTATTGTCCCCACATAACCCAGCACGCGACAAGGGCTGGCAGACCATAAATGTAACCGTTTCAGAGAGAAATGCGACCAATGTGACGATCTCGCGTTATATCGATTCGATGGTGAATGACGAAACACGGAGATTTTCTAAGGTTTTTACTACATATTAACACTTTTCACATTTTCTCGTGTTACGTGGGTACCAGTCCTCGGTTCATGCAAAATCTTAAGGTCCTCGGTCATGTCCAAGGCACCAAACCGACCAATAATTCAATAATCGATAACTAAAACTATAAATGTAGCTCTTCTTACTGGGCGATTGCATCAACTTAGATGCATCTCCTGTGTTCTACTGTGCTGCTTGTATTGTCACCACATACCGCAGCACGCGACAAGGGCTGGCAGACCATAAATGTAACCGTTTCAGAGAGAAATGCGACCAATGTGACGATCTCGCGTTATATCGATTCGATGGTGAATGACGAAACACGGAGATTTTCTAAGGTTTTTACTACATATTAACACTTTTCACATTTTCTCGTGTTACGTGGCTGCCAGTCCTCGGTTCATGCAAAATCTTAAGATCCTCGGTCATGTCCAAGGCACCAAACCGACCAATAATTCAATAATCGATAACTAAAACTATAAATGTAGCTCTTCTTACTGGGCGATTGCATCAACTTAGATGCTTCTCCTGTGTTCTACTGTGCTGCTTGTAATGTCCCCACATACCGCAACACGCGAGAAGGGCTGGCAGACCATAAATGTAACCGTTTCAGAGAGAAATGCGACCAATGTGACGATCTCGCGTTATATCGATTCGATGGTGAATGACGAAACAGGGAGATTTTCTAAGGTTTTTACTACATATTAACACTTTTCACATTTTCTCGTGTT
This sequence comes from Schistocerca nitens, assembly GCF_023898315.1. NCBI lineage: Eukaryota > Metazoa > Arthropoda > Insecta > Orthoptera > Acrididae > Schistocerca > Schistocerca nitens. The sequence goes on from NC_064625.1 coordinate 59,276,828, forward strand.
ACGTGGCTGCCAGTCCTCGGTTCATGCAAAATCTTAAGGTCCTCGGTCATGTCCAAGGCACCAAACCGACCAATAATTCAATAATCGATAACTAAAACTATAAATGTAGCTCTTCTTACTGGGCGATTGCATCAACTTAGATGCGTCTCCTGTGTTCTACTGTGCTGCTTGTATTGTCCCCACATACCGCAGCACGCGACAAGGGCTGGCAGACCATAAATGTAACCGTTTCAGAGAGAAATGCGACCAATGTGACGATCTCGCGTTATATCGATTCGATGGTGAATGACGAAACACGGAGATTTTCTAAGGTTTTTACTACATATTAACACTTTTCACATTTTCTCGTGTTACGTGGCTGCCAGTCCTCGGTTCATGCAAAATCTTAAGGTCCTCGGTCATGTCCAAGGCACCAAACCGACCAATAATTCAATAATCGATAACTAAAACTATAAATGTAACTCTTCTTACTGGGCGATTGCATCAACTTAGATGCATCTCCTGTGTTCTACTGTGCTGCTTGTATTGTCCCCACATACCGCAGCACGCGACAAGGGCTGGCAGACCATAAATGTAACCGTTTCAGAGAGAAATGCGACCAATGTGACGATCTCGCGTTATATCGATTCGATGGTGAATGACGAAACACGGAGATTTTCTAAGGTTTTTACTACATATTAACACTTTTCACATTTTCTCGTGTTACGTGGCTGCCAGTCCTCGGTTCATGCAAAATCTTAAGATCCTCGGTCATGTCCAAGGCACCGAACCGACCAATAATTCAATAATCGATAACTAAAACTATAAATGTAGCTCTTCTTACTGGGCGATTGCATCAACTTAGATGCTTCTCCTGTGTTCTACTGTGCTGCTTGTATTGTCCCCACAAACCGCAGCACGCGACAAGGGCTGGCAGACCATAAATTTAACCGTTTCAGAGAGAAATGCGCCCAATGTGACGATCTCGCGTTATATCGATTCGATGGTGAATGACGAATCACGGAGATTTTCTAAGGTTTTTACTACATATTAACACTTTTCACATTTTCTCGTGTTACGTGGCTGCCAGTCCTCGGTTCATGCAAAATCTTAAGGTCCTCGGTCATGTCCAAGGCACCAAACCGACCAATAATTCAATAATCGATAACTAAAACTATAAATGTAGCTCTTCTTACTGGGCGATTGCATCAACTTAGATGCTTCTCCTGTGTTCTACTGTGCTGCTTGTAATGTCCCCACATACCGCAACACGCGAGAAGGGCTGGCAGACCATAAATGTAACCGTTTCAGAGAGAAATGCGACCAATGTGACGATCTCGCGTTATATCGATTCGATGGTGAATGACGAAACACGGAGATTTTCTAAGGTTTTTACTACATATTAACACTTTTCACATTTTCTCGTGTTACGTGGCTGCCAGTCCTCGGTTCATGCAAAATCTTAAGGTCCTCGGTCATGTCCAAGGCACCAAACCGACCAATAATTCAATAATCGATAACTAAAACTATAAATGTAGCTCTTCTTACTGGGCCATTGCATCAACTTAGATGCGTCTCCTGTGTTCTACTGTGCTGCTTGTATTGTCCCCACATACCGCAGCACGCGACAAGGGCTGGCAGACCATAAATGTAACCGTTTCAGAGAGAAATGCGACCAATGTGACGATCTCGCGTTATATCGATTCGATGGTGAATGACGAAACACGGAGATTTTCTAAGGTTTTTACTACATATTAACACTTTTCACATTTTCTCGTGTTACGTGGCTGCCAGTCCTCGGTTCATGCAAAATCTTAAGGTCCTAGGTCATGTCCAAGGCACCAAACCGACCAATAATTCAATAATCGATAACTAAAACTATAAATGTAGCTCTTCTTACTTGGCGATTGCATCAACTTAGATGCTTCTCCTGTGTTCTACTGTGCTGCTTGTATTGTCCCCACATACCGCAGCACGCGACAAGGGCTGGCAGACCATAAATTTAACCGTTTCAGAGAGAAATGCGACCAATGTGACGATCTCGCGTTATATCGATTCGATGGTGAATGACGAAACACGGAGATTTTCTAAGGTTTTTACTACATATTAACACTTTTCACATTTTCTCGTGTTACGTGGCTGCCAGTCCTCGGTTCATGCAAAATCTTAAGGTCCTCGGTCATGTCCAAGGCACCAAACCGACCAATAATTCAATAATCGATAACTAAAACTATAAATGTAGCTCTTCTTACTGGGCGATTGCATCAACTTAGATGCTTCTCCTGTGTTCTACTGTGCTGCTTGTATTGTCCCCACATACCGCAGCACGCGACAAGGGCTGGCAGACCATAAATGTAACCGTTTCAGAGAGAAATGCGACCAATGTGACGATCTCGCGTTATATCGATTCGATGGTGAATGACGAAACACGGAGATTTTCTAAGGTTTTTACTACATATTAACACTTTTCACATTTTCTCGTGTTACGTGGCTGCCAGTCCTCGGTTCATGCAAAATCTTAAGGTCCTAGGTCATGTCCAAGGCACCAAACCGACCAATAATTCAATAATCGATAACTAAAACTATAAATGTAGCTCTTCTTACTTGGCGATTGCATCAACTTAGATGCTTCTCCTGTGTTCTACTGTGCTGCTTGTATTGTCCCCACATACCGCAGCACGCGACAAGGGCTGGCAGACCATAAATGTAACCGTTTCAGAGAGAAATGCGACCAATGTGACGATCTCGTGTTATATCGATTCGATGGTGAATGACGAAACACGGAGATTTTCTATGGTTTTTACTACATATTAACACTTTCCACATTTTCTCGTGTTACGTGGCTGCCAGTCCTCGGTTCATGTAAAATCTTAAGGCCCTCGGTCATGTCCAAGGCACCAAACCGACCAATAATTCAATAATCGATAACTAAAACTATAAATGTAGCTCTTCTTACTGGGCGATTGCATCAACTAAGATGCTTCTCCTGTGTTCTACTGTGCTGCATGTATTGTCCCCACATACCGCAGCACGCGACAAGGGCTGGCAGACCATAAATTTAACCGTTTCAGAGAGAAATGCGCCCAATGTGACGATCTCGCGTTATATCGATTCGATGGTGAATGACGAAACACGGAGATTTTCTAAGGTTTTTACTACATATTAACACTTTTCACATTTTCTCGTGTTACGTGGCTGCCAGTCCTCGGTTCATGCAAAATCTTAAGGTCCTCGGTCATGTCCAAGGGACCAAACCGACCAATAATTCAATAATCGATAACTAAAACTATAAATGTAGCTCTTCTTACTGGGCGATTGCATCAACTTAGATGCTTCTCCTGTGTTCTACTGTGCTGCTTGTATTGTCCCCACATACCGCAGCACGCGACAAGGGCTGGCAGACCATAAATGTAACCGTTTCAGAGAGAAATGCGACCAATGTGACGATCTCGCGTTATATCGATTCGATGGTGAATGACGAAACACGGAGATTTTCTAAGGTTTTTACTACATATTAACACTTTCCACATTTTCTCGTGTTACGTGGCTGCCAGTCCTCGGTTCATGTAAAATCTTAAGGTCCTCGGTCATGTCCAAGGCACCAAACCGACCAATAATTCGATAATCGATAACTAAAACTATAAATGTAGCTCTTCTTACTGGGCGATTGCATCAACTAAGATGCTTCTCCTGTGTTCTACTGTGCTGCTTGTATTGTCCCCACATACCGCAGCACGCGACAAGGGCTGGCAGACCATAAATGTAACCGTTTCAGAGAGAAATGCGACCAATGTGACGATCTCGCGTTATATCGATTCGATGGTGAATGACGAAACACGGAGATTTTCTAAGGTTTTTACTACATATTAACACTTTTCACATTTTCTCGTGTTACGTGGCTGCCAGTCCTCGGTTCATGCAAAATCTTAAGGTCCTAGGTCATGTCCAAGGCACCAAACCGACCAATAATTCAATAATCGATAACTAAAACTATAAATGTAGCTCTTCTTACTGGGCGATTGCATCAACTTAGATGCTTCTCCTGTGTTCTACTGTGCTGCTTGTATTGTCCCCACATAACCCAGCACGCGACAAGGGCTGGCAGACCATAAACGTAACCGTTTCAGAGAGAAATGCGACCAATGTGACGATCTCGCGTTATATCGATTCGATGGTGAATGACGAAACACGGAGATTTTCTAAGGTTTTTACTACATATTAACACTTTTCACATTTTCTCGTGTTACGTGGCTGCCAGTCCTCGGTTCATGCAAAATCTTAAGGTCCTCGGTCATGTCCAAGGCACCAAACCGACCAATAATTCAATAATCGATAACTAAAACTATAAATGTAGCTCTTCTTACTGGGCGATTGCATCAACTTAGATGCTTCTCCTGTGTTCTACTGTGCTGCTTGTATTGTCCCCACATACCGCAGCACGCGACAAGGGCTGGCAGACCATAAATGTAAACGTTTCAGAGAGAAATGCGACCAATGTGACGATCTCGCGTTATATCGATTCGATGGTGAATGACGAAACACGGAGATTTTCTAAGGTTTTTACTACATATTAACACTTTTCACATTTTCTCGTGTTACGTGGCTGCCAGTCCTCGGTTCATGCAAAATCTTAAGGTCCTCGGTCATGTCCAAGGCACCAAACCGACCAATAATTCAATAATCGATAACTAAAACTATAAATGTAGCTCTTCTTACTGGGCGATTGCATCAACTTAGATGCTTCTCCTGTGTTCTACTGTGCTGCTTGTATTGTCCCCACATACCGCAGCACGCGACAAGGGCTGGCAGACCAGAAATGTAATCGTTTCAGAGAGAAATGCGACCAATGTGACGATCTCGCGTTATATCGATTCGATGGTGAATGACGAAACACGGAGATTTTCTAAGGTTTTTACTACATATTAACACTTTCCACATTTTCTCGTGTTACGTGGCTGCCAGTCCTCGGTTCATGTAAAATCTTAAGGTCCTCGGTCATGTCCAAGGCACCAAACCGACCAATAATTCGATAATCGATAACTAAAACTATAAATGTAGCTCTTCTTACTGGGCGATTGCATCAAATGCTTCTCCTGTGTTCTACTGTGCTGCTTGTATTGTCCCCACATACCGCAGCACGCGACAAGGGCTGGCAGACCATAAATGTAACCGTTTCAGAGAGAAATGCGACCAATGTGACGATCTCGCGTTATATCGATTCGATGGTGAATGACGAAACACGGAGATTTTCTAAGGTTTTTACTACATATTAACACTTTTCACATTTTCTCGTGTTACGTGGCTGCCAGTCCTCGGTTCATGCAAAATCTTAAGGTCCTCGGTCATGTCCAAGGCACCAAACCGACCAATAATTCAATAATCGATAACTAAAACTATAAATGTAGCTCTTCTTACTGGGCGATTGCATCAACTTAGATGCTTCTCCTGTGTTCTACTGTGCTGCTTGTATTGTCCCCACATAACCCAGCACGCGACAAGGGCTGGCAGACCATAAATATAACCGTTTCAGAGAGAAATGCGACCAATGTGACGATCTCGCGTTATATCGATTCGATGGTGAATGACGAAACACGGAGATTTTCTAAGGTTTTTACTACATATTAACACTTTTCACATTTTCTCGTGTTACGTGGCTGCCAGTGCTCGGTTCATGCAAAATCTTAAGGTCCTCGGTCATGTCCAAGGCACCAAACCGACCAATAATTCAATAATCGATAACTAAAACTATAAATGTAGCTCTTCTTACTGGGCGATTGCATCAACTTAGATGCTTCTCCTGCGTTCTACTGTGCTGCTTGTATTGTCCCCACATACCGCAGCACGCGACAAGGGCTGGCAGACCATAAATATAACCGTTTCAGAGAGAAATGCGACCAATGTGACGATCTCGCGTTATATCGATTCGATGGTGAATGACGAAACACGGAGATTTTCTAAGGTTTTTACTACATATTAACACTTTCCACATTTTCTCGTGTTACGTGGCTGCCAGTCCTCGGTTCATGTAAAATCTTAAGGTCTTCGGTCATGTCCAAGGCACCAAACCGACCAATAATTCGATAATCGATAACTAAAACTATAAATGTAGCTCTTCTTACTGGGCGATTGCATCATTTAAGATGCTTCTCCTGTGTTCTACTGTGCTGCTTGTATTGTCCCCACATACCGCATCACGCGACAAGGGCTGGCAGACCATAAATGTAACCGTTTCAGAGATAAATGCGACCAATGTGACGATTTCGCGTTATATCGATTCAATGGTGAATGACGAAACACGGAGATTTTCTAAGGTTTTTACTACATATTAACACTTTTCACATTTTCTCGTGTTACGTGGCTGCCAGTCCTCGGTTCATGCAAAATCTTAAGGTCCTCGGTCATGTCCAAGGCACCAAACCGACCAATAATTCAATAATCGATAACTAAAACTATAAATGTAGCTCTTCTTACTGGGCGATTGCATCAACTTAGATGCTTCTCCTGTGTTCTACTGTGCTGCTTGTATTGTCCCCACATAACCCAGCACGCGACAAGGGCTGGCAGACCATAAATGTAACAGTTTCAGAGAGAAATGCGACCAATGTGACGATCTCGCATTATATCGATTTGATGGTGAATGACGATACACGGAGATTTTCTAAGGTTTTTACTACATATTAACACTTTCCACATTTTCTCGTGTTACGTGGCTGCCAGTCCTCGGTTCATGCAAAATCTTAAGGTCCTCGGTCATGTCCAAGGCACCAAACCGACCAATAATTCGATAATCGATAACTAAAACTATAAATGTAGCTCTTCTTACTGGGCGATTGCATCAACTAAGATGCTTCTCCTGTGTTCTACTGTGCTGCTTGTATTGTCCCCACAGACCGCAGCACGCGACAAGGGCTGGCAGACCATAAATGTAACCGTTTCAGAGAGAAATGCGACCAATGTGACGATCTCGCGTTATATCGATTCGATGGTGAATGACGAAACACGGAGATTATCTAAGGTTTTTACTACATATTAACACTTTTCACATTTTCTCGTGTTACGTGGCTGCCAGTCCTCAGTTCATGCAAAATCTTAAGGTCCTCGGTCATGTCCAAGGCACCAAACCGACCAATAATTCAATAATCGATAACTAAAACTATAAATGTAGCTCTTCTTACTGGGCGATTGCATCAACTTAGATGCTTCTCCTGTGGTCTACTGTGCTGCTTGTATTGTCCCTACATACCGCAGCACGCGACAAGGGCTGGCAGACCATAAATTTAACCGTTTCAGAGAGAAATGCGACCAGTGTGACGATCTCGCGTTATATCGATTCGATGGTGAATTACGAAACACGGAGATTTTCTAAGGTTTTTACTACATATTAACACTTTTCACATTTTCTCGTGTTACGTGGCTGCCAGTCCTCGGTTCATGCAAAATCTTAAGGTCCTCGGTCATGTCCAAGGCACCAAACCGACCAATAATTCAATAATCGATAACTAAAACTATAAATGTAGCTCTTCTTACTGGGCGATTGCATCAACTTAGATGCTTCTCCTGTGTTCTACTGTGCTGCTTGTATTGTCCCCACATACCGCAGCACGCGACAAGGGCTGGCAGACCATAAATTTAACCGTTTCAGAGAGAAATGCGACCAATGTGACGATCTCGCGTTATATCGATTCGATGGTGAATGACGAAACACGGAGATTTTCTAAGGTTTTTACTACATATTAACACTTTTCACATTTTCTCATGTTACGTGGCTGCCAGTCCTCGGTTCATGCAAAATCTTAAGGTCCTCGGTCATGTCCAAGGCACAAAACCGACCAATTATTCAGTAATCGATAACTAAAACTATAAATGTAGCTCTTCTTACTGGGCGATTGCATCAACTTAGATGCTTCTCCTGTGTTCTACTGTGCTGCTTGTATTGTCCCCACATACCGCAGCACGCGACAAAGGCTGGCAGACCATAAATGTAACTGTTTCAGAGAGAAATACGACCAATGTGACGATCTCGCAATATATCGATTCGATGGTGAATGACGAAACACGGAGATTTTCTAAGGTTTTTACTACATATTAACACTTTTCACATTTTCTCGTGTTACGTGGCTGCCAGTCCTCGGTTCATGCAAAATCTTAAGGTCCTCAGTCATGTTAGAGACACCAAACCGACCAATAATTCAATAATCGATAACTAAAACTATAAATGAAGCTCTTCTTACTGGGCGATTGCATCAACTTAGATGCTTCTCCTGTGTTCTACTGTGCTGCTTGTATTGTCCCCACACAACCCAGCACGCGACAAGGGCTGGCAGACCATAAATGTAACCGTTTCAGAGAGAAATGCGACCAATGTGACGATCTCGCGTTATATCGATTCGATGGTGAATGACGAAACACGGAGATTTTCTAAGGTTTTTACTACATATTAACACTTTTCACATTTTCTCGTGTTACGTGGCTGCCAGTCCTCGGTTCATGCAAAATCTTAAGGTCCTCGGTCATGTCCAAGGCACCAAACCGACCAATAATTCAATAATCGATAACTAAAACTATAAATGTAGCTCTCTTTACTGGGCGATTGCATCAAATTAGATGCTTCTCCTGTGTTCTACTGTGCTGCTTGTATTGTCCCCACATACCGCAGCACGCGACAAGGGCTGGCAGACCATAAATGTAACCGTTTCAGAGAGAAATGCGACCAATGTGACGATCTCGCGTTATATCGATTCGATGGTGAGTGACGAAACACGGAGATTTTCTAAGGTTTTTACTACATATTAACACTTTTCACATTTTCTCGTGTTACGTGGCTGCCAGTCCTCGGTTCATGCAAAATCTTAAGGTCCTCGGTCATGTCCAAGGCACCAAACCGACCAATAATTCAATAATCGATAACTAAAACTATAAATGTAGCACTTCTTACTGGGCGATTGCATCAACTTAGATGCTTCTCCTGTGTTCTACTGTGCTGCTTGTATTGTCCCCACATAACCCAGCACGCGACAAGGGCTGGCAGACCATAAATGTAACCGTTTCAGAGAGAAATGCGACCAATGTGACGATCTCGCGTTATATCGATTCGATGGTGAATGACGAAACACGGAGATTTTCTAAGGTTTTTACTACATATGAATACTTTTCACATTTTCTCGTGTTACGTGGCTGCCAGTCCTCGGTTCATGCAAAATCTTAAGGTCCTCGGTCATGTCCAAGGCACCAAACCGACCAATAATTCAATAATCGATAACTAAAACTATAAATGTAGCTCTTCTTACTGGGCGATTGCATCAACTTAGATGCTTCTCCTGTGTTCTACTGTGCTGCTTGTATTGTCCCCACAAACCGCAGCACGCGACAAGGGCTGGCAGACCATAAATGTAAACGTTTCAGAGAGAAATGCGACCAATGTGACGATCTCGCGTTATATCGATTCGATGGTGAATGACGAAACAGGGAGATTTTCTAAAGTTTTTACTACATATTAACACTTTTCACATTTTGTCGTGTTACGTGGCTGCCAGTCCTCGGTTCATGCAAAATCTTAAGGTCCTCGGTCATGTCCAAGGCACCAAACCGACCAATAATTCAATAATCGCTAACTAAAACTATAAATGTAGCTCTTCTTACTGGGCGATTGCATCAACTTAGATGCGTCTCCTGTGTTCTACTGTGCTGCTTGTATTGTCCCCACATACCGCAGCACGCGACAAGGGCTGGCAGACCATAAATGTAACCGTTTCAGAGAGAAATGCGACCAATGTGACGATCTCGCGTTGTATCGATTCGATGGTGAATGACGAAACACGGAGATTTTCTAAGGTTTTTACTACATATTAACACTTTTCACATTTTCTCGTGTTACGTGGCTGCCAGTCCTCGGTTCATGCAAAATCTTAAGGTCCTCGGTCATGTCCAAGGCACCAAACCGACCAATAATTCAATAATCGCTAACTAAAACTATAAATGTAGCTCTTCTTACTGGGCGATTGCATCAACTTAGATGCTTCTCCTGTGTTCTACTGTGCTGCTTGTATTGTCCCCACATACCGCAGCACGCGACAAGGGCTGGCAGACCATAAATGTAACCGTTTCAGAGAGAAATGCGACCAATGTGACGATCTCACGTTATATCGATTCGATGGTGAATGACGATACACGGAGATTTTCTAAGGTTTTTACTACATATTAACACTTTCCACATTTTCTCGTGTTACGTGGCTGCCAGTCCTCGGTTCATGTAAAATCTTAAGGTCCTCGGTCATGTCCAAGGCACCAAACCGACCAATAATTCGATAATCGATAACTAAAACTATAATTGTAGCTCTTCTTACTGGGCGATTGCATCAACTAAGATGCTTCTCCTGTGTTCTACTGTGCTGCTTGTATTGTCCCCACATACCGCATCACGCGACAAGAGCTGGCAGACCATAAATGTAACCGTTTCAGAGATAAATGCGACCAATGTGACGATCTCGCGTTATATCGATTCGATGGTGAATGACGAAACACGGAGATTTTCTAAGGTTTTTACTACATATTAACACTTTTCACATTTTCTCGTGTTACGTGGCTGCCAGTCCTCGGTTCATGCAAAATCTTAAGGTCCTAGGTCATGTCCAAGGCACCAAACCGACCAATAATTCAATAATCGATAACTAAAACTATAAATGTAGCTCTTCTTACTGGTCGATTGCGTCAACTTAGATGCATCTCCTGTGTTCTACTGTGCTGCTTGTATTGTCCCCACATAACCCAGCACGCGACAAGGGCTGGCAGACCATAAATGTAACCGTTTCAGAGAGAAATGCGACCAATGTGACGATCTCGCATTATATCGATTTGATGGTGAATGACGATACACGGAGATTTTCTAAGGTTTTTACTACATATTAACACTTTTCACATTTTCTCGTGTTACGTGGCTGCCAGTCCTCGGTTCATGCAAAATCTTAAGGTCCTAGGTCATGTCCAAGGCACCAAACCGACCAATAATTCAATAATCGATAACTAAAACTATAAATGTAGCACTTCTTACTTGGCGATTGCATCAACTTAGATGCTTCTCCTGTTTTCTACTGTGCTGCTTGTATTGTCCCCACATACCGCAGCACGCGACAAGGGCTGGCAGACCATAAATGTAACCGTTTCAGAGAGAAATGCGACCAATGTGACGATCTCGTGTTTTATCGATTCGATGGTGAATGACGAAACACGGAGATTTTCTATGGTTTTTACTACATATTAACACTTTCCACATTTTCTCGTGTTACGTGGCTGCCAGTCCTCGGTTCATGCAAAATCTTAAGGTCCTCGGTCATGTCCAAGGCACCAAACCGACCAATAATTCGATAATCGATAACTAAAACTATAAATGTAGCTCTTCTTACTGGGCGATTGCATCAACTAAGATGCTTCTCCTGTGTTCTACTGTGCTGCTTGTATTGTCCCCACAGACCGCAGCACGCGACAAGGGCTGGCAGACCATAAATGTAACCGTTTCAGAGAGAAATGCGACCAATGTGACGATCTCGCGTTATATCGATTCGATTGTGAATGACGAAACACGGAGATTATCTAAGGTTTTTACTACATATTAACACTTTTCACATTTTCTCGTGTTACGTGGCTGCCAGTCCTCAGTTCATGCAAAATCTTAAGGTCCTCGGTCATGTCCAAGGCACCAAACCGACCAATAATTCAATAATCGATAACTAAAACTATTAATGTAGCTCTTCTTACTGGGCGATTGCATCAACTTAGATGCTTCTCCTGTGTTCTACTGTGCTGCTTGTATTGTCCCTACATACCGCAGCACGCGACAAGGGCTGGCAGACCATAAATTTAACCGTTTCAGAGAGAAATGCGACCAATGTGACGATCTCGCGTTATATCGATTCGATGGTTGAATGACGAAACACGGAGATTTTCTAAGGTTTTTACTACATATTAACACTTTTCACATTTTCTCGTGTTACGTGGCTGCCAGTCCTCGGTTCATGGAAAATCTTAAGGTCCTCGGTCATGTCCAAGGCACCAAACCGACCAATAATTCAATAATCGATAACTAAAACTATAAATGTAGCTCTTCTTACTGGGCGATTGCATTAACTTAGATGCTTCTCCTGTGTTCTACTGTGCTGCTTGTATTGTCCCCACATACCGCAGCACGCGACAAGGGCTGGCAGACCATAAATGTAACCGTTTCAGAGAGAAATGCGACCAATGTGACGATCTCGCGTTATATCGATTCCATGGTGAATGACGAAACACGGAGATTTTCTAAGGTTTTTACTACATATTAACACTTTTCACATTGTCTCGTGTTACGTGGCTGCCAGTCCTCTGTTCATGCAAAATCTTAAGGTCCTCGGTCATGTCCAAGGCACCAAGCCGACCAATAATTCAATAATCGATAACTAAAACTATAAATGTAGCTCTTCTTACTGGGCGATTGCATCAACTTAGATGCTTCTCCTGTGTTCTACTGTGCTGCTTGTATTGTCCCCACATACCGCAGCACGCGACAAGGGCTGGCAGACCATAAATGTAACTGTTTCAGAGAGAAATGCGACCAATGTGACGATCTCGCAATATATCGATTCGATGGTGAATGACGAAACACGGAGATTTTCTAAGGTTTTTACTACATATTAACACTTTTCACATTTTCTCGTGTTACGTGGCTGCCAGTCCTCGGTTCATGCAAAATCTTAAGGTCCTCGGTCATGTCCAAGGCACCAAACCGACCAATAATTCGATAATCGATAACTAAAACTATAAATGTAGCTCTTCTTACTGGGCGATTGCATCAACTTAGATGCTTCTCCTGTGTTCTACTGTGCTGCTTGTATTGTCCCCACATACCGCAGCATGCGACAAGGGCTGGCAGACCATAAATCTAACCGTTTCAGAGAGAAATGCGACCAATGTGACGATCTCGCGTTTTATCGATTCGATGGTGAATGACGAAACACGGAGATTTTCTAAGGTTTTTACTACATATTAACACTTTTCACATCTTCTCGTGTTACGTGGCTGCCAGTCCTCGGTTCATGCAAAATCTTAAGGTCCTCGGTCATGTCCAAGGCACCAAACCGACCAATAATTCAATAATCGATAACTAAAACTATAAATGTAGCTCTTCTTACTGGGCGATTGCATCAACTTAGATGCTTCTCCTGTGTTCTACTGTGCTGCTTGTATTGTCCCCACATAACCCAGCACGCGACAAGGGCTGGCAGACCATAAATGTAACCGTTTCAGAGAGAAATGCGACCAATGTGACGATCTCGCGTTATATCGATTCGATGGTGAATGACGAAACACGGAGATTTTCTAAGGTTTTTACTACATATGAACACTTTTCACATTTTCTCGTGTTACGTGGCTGCCAGTCCTCGGTTCATGCAAAATCTTAAGGTCCTCGGTCATGTCCAAGGCACCAAACCGACCAATAATTCAATAATCGATAACTAAAACTATAAATGTAGCTCTTCTTACTGGGCGATTGCATCAACTTAGATGCTTCTCCTGTGTTCTACTGTGCTGCTTGTATTGTCCCCACATACCGCAGCACGCGACAAGGGCTGGCAGACCATAAATGTAACCGTTTCAGAGAGAAATGCGACCAATGTGACGATCTCGCGTTATATCGATTCGATGGTGAATGACGAAACACGGAGATTTTCTAAGGTTTTTACTACATATTAACACTTTTCACATTTTCTCGTGTTACGTGGCTGCCAGTCCTCGGTTCATGCAAAATCTTAAGGTCCTCGGTCATGTCCAAGGCACCAAACCGACCAATAATTCAATAATCGATAACTAAAACTATAAATGTAGCTCTTCTTACTGGGCGATTGCATCAACTTAGATGCTTCTCCTGTGTTCTACTGTGCTGCTTGTATTGTCCCCACATACCGCAGCACGCGACAAGGGCTGGCAGACCATAAATGTAACCGTTTCAGAGAGAAATGCGACCAATGTGACGATCTTGCGTTATATCGATTCGATGGTGAATGACGAAACACGGAGATTTTCTAAGGTTTTTACTACATATTAACACTTTCCACATTTTCTCGTGTTACGTGGCTGCCAGTCCTCGGTTCATGTAAAATCTTAAGGTCCTCGGTCATGTCCAAGGCACCAAACCGACCAATAATTCGATAATCGATAACTAAAACTATAAATGTAGCTCTTCTTACTGGGCGATTGCATCAACTAAGATGCTTCTCCTGTGTTCTACTGTGCTGCTTGTATTGTCCCCACATACCGCAGCACGCGACAAGGGCTGGCAGACCATAAATGTAACCGTTTCAGAGAGAAATGCGACCAATGTGACGATCTCGCGTTATATCGATTCGATGGTGAATGACGAAACACGGAGATTTTCTAAGATTTTTACTACATATTAACACTTTCCACATTTTCTCGTGTTACGTGGCTGCCAGTCCTCGGTTCATGTAAAATCTTAAGGTCCTCGGTCATGTCCAAGGCACCAAACCGACCAATAATTCGATAATCGATAACTAAAACTATAAATGTAGCTCTTCTTACTGGGCGATTGCATCAACTAAGATGCTTCTCCTGTGTTCTACTGTGCTGCTTGTATTGTCCCCACATACCGCATCACGCGACAAGGGCTGGCAGATCATAAATGTAACCGTTTCAGAGATAAATGCGACCAATGTCACGATCTCGCGTTATATCGATTCGATGGTGAATGACGAAACACGGAGATTTTCTAAGGTTTTTACTACATACTAACACTTTTCACATTTTCTCGTGTTACGTGGCTGCCAGTCCTCGGTTCATGCAAAATCTTAAGGTCCTAGGTCATGTTTAAGGCACCTAACCGACCAATAATTCAATAATCGATAACTAAAACTATAAATGTAGCTCTTCTTACTGGGCGATTGCGTCAACTTAGATGCTTCTCCTGTGTTCTACTGTGCTGCTTGTATTGTCCCCACATAACCCAGCACGCGACAAGGGCTGGCAGACCATAAATGTAACCGTTTCAGAGAGAAATGCGACCAATGTGACGATCTCGCGTTATATCGATTCGATGGTGAATGACGAATGACGGATATTTTCTAAGGTTTTTACTACATATTAACACTTTTCACATTGTCTCGTGTTACGTGGCTGCCAGTCCTCGGTTCATGCAAAATCTTAAGGTCCTCGGTCATGTCCAAGGCGCCAAACCGACCAATAATTCAATAATCGATAACTAAAACTATAAATGTAGCTCTTCTTACTGGGCGATTGCATCAACTTAGATGCTTCTCCTGTGTTCTACTGTGCTGCTTGTATTGTCCCCACATACCGCAGCACGCGACAAGGGCTGGCAGACCATAAATGTAACCGTTTCAGAGAGAAATGCGACCAATGTGACGATCTCGCGTTATATCGATTCGATGGTGAATGACGAAACACGGAGATTTTCTAAGGTTTTTACTACATATTAACACTTTTCACATTTTCTAGTGTTACGTGGCTGCCAGTCCTCGGTTCATGCAAAATCTTAAGGTCCTCGGTCATGTCCAAGGCACAAAACCGACCAATAATTCAGTAATCGATAACTAAAACTATAAATGTAGCTCTTCTTACTGGGCGATTGCATCAACTTAGATGCTTCTCCTGTGTTCTACTGTGCTGCTTGTATTGTACCCACATACCGCAGCACGCGACAAGGGCTGGCAGACCATAAATGTAACTGTTTCAGAGAGAAATGCGACCAATGTGACGATCTCGCAATATATCGATTCGATGGTGAATGACGAAACACGGAGATTTTCTATGGTTTTTACTACATATTAACACTTTTCACATTTTCTCGTGTTACGTGGCTGCCAGTCCTCGGTTCATGCAAAATCTTATGTCCTCGGTCATGTCCAAGGCACCAAACCGACCAATAATTCAATAATCGATAACTAAAACTATAAATGTAGCTCTTCTTACTGGGCGATTGCATCAACTTAGATGCTTCTCCTGTGTTCTACTGTGCTGCTTGTATTGTCCCCACATAACCCAGCACGCGACAAGGGCTGGCAGACCATAAATTTAACCGTTTCAGAGAGAAATGCGACCAATGTGACGATCTCGCGTTATATCGATTCGATGGTGAATGACGAAACACGGAGATTTTCTAAGGTTTTTACTACATATTAACACTTTTCACATTTTCTCGTGTTACGTGGCTGCCAGTCCTCGGTTCATGCAAAATCTTAAGGTCCTCGGTCATGTCCAAGGCACCAAACCGACCAATAATTCAATAATCGATAACTAAAACTATAAATGTAGCTCTTCTTACTGGGCGATTGCATCAACTTAGATGCTTCTCCTGTGTTCTACTGTGCTGCTTGTATTGTCCCCACATACCGCAGCACGCGACAAGGGCTGGCAGACCATAAATGTAACCGTTTCAGAGAGAAATGCGACCAATGTGACGATCTCGCGTTATATCGATTCGATGGTGAATGACGAAACACGGAGATTTTCTAAGGTTTTTACTACATATTAACACTTTTCACATTTTCTCGTGTTACGTGGCAGCCAGTGCTCGGTTCATGCAAAATCTTAAGGTCCTCGGTCATGTCCAAGGCACCAAACCGACCAATAATTCAATAATCGATAACTAAAACTATAAATGTAGCTCTTCTTACTGGGCGATTGCATCAACTTAGATGCTTCTCCTGTGTTCTACTGTGCTGCTTGTATTGTCCCCACATACCGCAGCACGCGACAAGGGCTGGCAGACCATAAATGTAACCGTTTCAGAGAGAAATTAGACCAATGTGACGATCTCGCGTTATATCGATTCGATGGTGAATGACGAAACACGGAGATTTTCTAAGGTTATTCTACATATTAACACTTTTCACATTTTCTCGTGTTACGTGGCTGCCAGTCCTCGGTTCATGCAAAATCTTAAGGTCCTCGGTCATGTCCAAGGCACCAAAACGACCAATAATTCAATAATCGATAACTAAAACTATAAATGTAGCTCTTCTTACTGGGCGATTGCATCAACTTAGATGCTTCTCCTGTGTTCTACTGTGCTGCTTGTATTGTCCCCACATACCGCAGCACGCGACAAGGGCTGGCAGACCATAAATGTAACCGTTTCAGAGAGAAATGCGACTAATGTGACGATCTCGCGTTATATCGATTCGATGGTGAATTACGAAACACGGAGATTTTCTATGGTTTTTACTACATATTAACACTTTTCACATTTTCTCGTGTTACGTGGCTGCCAGTCCTCGGTTCATGCAAAATCTTAAGGTCCTCGGTCATGTCCAAGGCACCAAACCGACCAATAATTCAATAATCGATAACTAAAACTATAAATGTAGCTCTTCTTACTGGGCGATTGCATCAACTTAGATGCTTCTCCTGTGTTCTACTGTGCTGCTTGTATTGTCCCCACATACCGCAGCACGCGATAAGAGCTGGCAGACCATAAATGTAACCGTTTCAGAGAGAAATGCGACCAATGTGACGATCTCGCAATATATCGATTCGATGGTGAATGACGAAACACGGAGATTTTCTAAGGTTTTTACTACATATTAACACTTTTCACATTTTCTCGTGTTACGTGGCTGCCAGTCCTCGGTTCATGCAAAATCTTAAGGTCCTCGGTCATGTCCAAGGCACCAAACCGACCAATAATTCAATAATCGATAACTAAAACTATAAATGTAGCTCTTCTTACTGGGCGATTGCATCAACTTAGATGCTTCTCCTGTGTTCTACTGTGCTGCTTGTATTGTCCCCACATACCGCAGCATGCGACAAGGGCTGGCAGACCATAAATGTAACCGTTTCAGAGAGAAATGCGACCAATGTGACGATCTCGCGTTATATCGATTCGATGGTGAATGACTAAACACGGAGATTTTCTAAGGTTTTTACTACATATTAACACTTTTCACATTTTCTCGTGTTACATGGCTGCCAGTCCTCTGTTCATGCAAAATCTTAAGGTCCTCGGTCATGTCCAAGGCACCAAACCGACCAATAATTCAATAATCGATAACTAAAACTATAAATGTAGCTCTTCTTACTGGGCGATTGCATCAACTTAGATGCTTCTCCTGTGTTCTACTGTGCTGCTTGTATTGTCCCCACATACCGCAGCACGCGACAAGGGCTGGCAGACCATAAATGTAACCGTTTCAGAGAGAAATGCGACCAATGTGACGATCTCGCGTTATATCGATTCGATGGTGAATGACGAAACACGGAGATTTTCTAAGGTTTTTACTACATATTAACACTTTTCACATTTTCTCGTGTTACGTGGCTGCCAGTCCTCGGTTCATGCAAAATCTTAAGGTCCTCGGTCATGTCCAAGGCACCAAACCGACCAATAATTCAATAATCGATAACTAAAACTATAAATGTAGCTCTTCTTACTGGGCGATTGCATCAACTTAGATGCTTCTGCTGTGTTCTACTGTGCTGCTTGTATTGTCCCCACATACCGCAGCACGCGACAAGGGCTGGCAGACCATAAATGTAACCGTTTCAGAGAGAAATGCGACCAATGTGACGATCTCGCGTTATATCGATTCGATGGTGAATGACGAAACATGGAGATTTTCTAAGGTTTTTACTACATATTAACACTTTTCACATTTTCTCGTGTTACGTGGCGGCCAGTCCTCGGTTCATGCAAAATCTTAAGGTCCTCGGTCATGGCCAAGGCACAAAACCGACCAATAATTCAGTAATCGATAACTAAAACTATAAATGTAGCTCTTCTTACTGGGCGATTGCATCAACTTAGATGCTTCTCCTGTGTTCTACTGTGCTGCTTGTATTGTCCCCACATACCGCAGCACGCGACAAGGGCTGGCAGACCATAAATGTAACCGTTTCAGAGAGAAATGCGACCAATGTGACGATCTCGCAATATATCGATTCGATGGTGAATGACGAAACACGGAGATTTTCTAAGGTTTTTACTACATATTAACACTTTCACATTTTCTCGTGTTACGTGGCTGCCAGTCCTCGGTTCATGCAAAATCTTAAGGTCCTCGGTCATGTCCAAGGCACCAAACCGACCAATAATTCAATAATCGATAACTAAAACTATAAATGTAGCTCTTCTTACTGGGCGATTGCATCAACTTAGATGCTTCTCCTGTGTTCTACTGTGCTGCTTGTATTGTCCCCACATACCGCAGCATGCGACAAGGGCTGGCAGACCATAAATGTAACCGTTTCAGAGAGAAATGCGACCAATGTGACGATCTCGCGTTATATCGATTCGATGGTGAATGACTAAACACGGAGATTTTCTAAGGTTTTTACTACATATTAACACTTTTCACATTTTCTCGTGTTACATGGCTGCCAGTCCTCTGTTCATGCAAAATCTTAAGGTCCTCGGTCATGTCCAAGGCACCAAACCGACCAATAATTCAATAATCGATAACTAAAACTATAAATGTAGCTCTTCTTACTGGGCGATTGCATCAACTTAGATGCTTCTCCTGTGTTCTACTGTGCTGCTTGTATTGTCCCCACATACCGCAGCACGCGACAAGGGCTGGCAGACCATAAATGTAACCGTTTCAGAGAGAAATGCGACCAATGTGACGATCTCGCGTTATATCGATTCGATGGTGAATGACGAAACACGGAGATTTTCTAAGGTTTTTACTACATATTAACACTTTTCACATTTTCTCGTGTTACGTGGCTGCCAGTCCTCGGTTCATGCAAAATCTTAAGGTCCTCGGTCATGTCCAAGGCACCAAACCGACCAATAATTCAATAATCGATAACTAAAACTATAAATGTAGCTCTTCTTACTGGGCGATTGCATCAACTTAGATGCTTCTGCTGTGTTCTACTGTGCTGCTTGTATTGTCCCCACATACCGCAGCACGCGACAAGGGCTGGCAGACCATAAATGTAACCGTTTCAGAGAGAAATGCGACCAATGTGACGATCTCGCGTTATATCGATTCGATGGTGAATGACGAAACATGGAGATTTTCTAAGGTTTTTACTACATATTAACACTTTTCACATTTTCTCGTGTTACGTGGCGGCCAGTCCTCGGTTCATGCAAAATCTTAAGGTCCTCGGTCATGGCCAAGGCACAAAACCGACCAATAATTCAGTAATCGATAACTAAAACTATAAATGTAGCTCTTCTTACTGGGCGATTGCATCAACTTAGATGCTTCTCCTGTGTTCTACTGTGCTGCTTGTATTGTCCCCACATACCGCAGCACGCGACAAGGGCTGGCAGACCATAAATGTAACCGTTTCAGAGAGAAATGCGACCAATGTGACGATCTCGCAATATATCGATTCGATGGTGAATGACGAAACACGGAGATTTTCTAAGGTTTTCACTACATATTAACACTTTTCACATTTTCTCGTGTTACGTGGCTGCCAGTCCTCGGTTCATGCAAAATCTTAAGGTCCTCGGTCATGTCCAAGGCACCAAACCGACCAATAATTCAATAATCGATAACTAAAACTATAAATGTAGCTCTTCTTACTGGGCGATTGCATCAACTTAGATGCTTCTCCTGTGTTCTACTGTGCTGCTTGTATTGTCCCCACATACCGCAGCACGCGACAAGGGCTGGCAGACCATAAATGTAACCGTTTCAGAGAGAAATGCGACCAATGTGACGATCTCGCGTTATATCGATTCGATGGTGAATGACTAAACACGGAGATTTTCTAAGGTTTTTACTACATATTAACACTTTTCACATTTTCTCGTGTTACGTGGCTGCCAGTCCTCGGTTCATACAAAATCTTAAGGTCCTCGGTCATGTCCAAGGCACCAAACCGACCAATAATTCAATAATCGATAACTAAAACTATAAATGTAGCTCTTCTTACTGGGCGATTGCATCAACTCAGATGCTTCTCCTGTGTTCTACTGTGCTGCTTGTATTGTCCCCACATAACCCAGCACGCGACAAGGGCTGGCAGACCATAAATGTAACCGTTTCAGAGAGAAATGCGACCAATGTGACGATCTCGCGTTATATCGATTCGGTGGTGAATGACGAAACACGGAGATTTTCTAAGGTTTTTACTACATATTAACACTTTTCACATTTTCTCGTGTTACGTGGCTGCCAGTCCTCGGTTCATGCAAAATCTTAAGGTCCTCGGTCATGTCCAAGGCACCAAACCGACTAATAATTCAATAATCGATAACTAAAACTATAAATGTAGGTCTTCTTACTGGGCGATTGCATCAAATGCTTCTCCTGTGTTCTACTGTGCTGCTTGTATTGTCCCCACATACCGCAGCACGCGACAAGGGCTGGCAGACCATAAATGTAACCGTTTCAGAGAGAAATGCGACCAATGTGACGATCTCGCGTTATATCGATTCGATGGTGAATGACTAAACACGGAGATTTTCTAAGGTTTTTACTACATATTAACACTTTTCACATTTTCTCGTGTTACGTGGCTGCCAGTCCTCGGTTCATGCAAAATCTTAAGGTCCTCGGTCATGTCCAAGGCACCAAACCGACCAATAATTCAATAATCGATAACTAAAACTATAAATGTAGCTCTTCTTACTTGGCGATTGCATCAACTTAGATGCTTCTCCTGTGTTCTACTGTGCTGCTTGTATTGTCCCCACATACCGCAGCACGCGACAAGGGCTGGCAGACCATAAATGTAACCGTTTCAGAGAGAAATGCGACCAATGTGACGATCTCGCGTTATATCGATTCGATGGTGAATGACGAAACACGGAGATTTTCTCAGGTTTTTACTACATATTAACACTTTTCACATTTTCTCGTGTTACGTGGCTGCCAGTCCTCGGTTCATGCAAAATCTTAAGGTCCTCGGTCATGTCCAAGGCACCAAACTGACCAATAATTCAATAATCGATAACTAAAACTATAAATGTAGCTCTTCTTACTGGGCGATTGCATCAACTTAGATGCTTCTCCTGTGTTCTACTGTGCTACTTGTATTGTCCCCACATACCGCAGCACGCGACAAGGGCTGGCAGACCATAAATGTAACCGTTTCAGAGAGAAATGCGACCAATGTGACGATCTCGCGTTATATCGATTCGATGGTGAATGACGAAACACGGAGATTTTCTAAGGTTTTTACTACATATTAACACTTTTCACATTTTCTCGTGTTACGTGGCTGCCAGTCCTCGGTTCATGCAAAATCTTAAGGTCCTCGGTCATGTCCAAGGCACCAAACCGACCAATAATTCAATAATCGATAACTAAAACTATAAATGTAGCTCTTCTTTCTTTGCGATTGCATCAACTTAGATGCTTCTCCTGTGTTCTACTGTGCTGCTTGTATTGTCCCCACATAACCCAGCACGCGACAAGGGCTGGCAGACCATAAATGTAACCGTTTCAGAGAGAAATGCGACCAATGTGACGATCTCGCGTTATATCGATTCGATGGTGAATGACGAAACACGGAGATTTTCTAAGGTTTTTACTACATATTAACACTTTTCACATTTTCTCGTGTTACGTGGCTGCCAGTCCTCGGTTCATGCAAAATCTTAAAGTCCTCGGTCATGTCCAAGGCACCAAACCGACCAATAATTCAGTAATCGATAACTAAAACTATAAATGTAGCTCTTCTTACTGGGCGATTGCATCAACTTAGATGCTTCTCCTGTGTTCTACTGTGCTGCTTGTATTGTCCCCACATACCGCAGCACGCGACAAGGGCTGGCAGACCATAAATGTAACCGTTTCAGAGAGAAATGCGACCAATGTGACGATCTCGCGTTATATCGATTCGATGTTGAATGACGAAACACGGAGATTTTCTAAGGTTTTTACTACATATTAACACTTTTCACATTTTCTCGTGTTACGTGGCTGCCAGTCCTCGGTTCATGCAAAATCTTAAGGTCCTCGGTCATGTCCAAGGCACAAAACCGACCAATAATTCAGTAATCGATAACTAAAACTATAAATGTAGCTCTTCTTACTGGGCGATTGCATCAACTTAGATGCTTCTCCTGTGTTCTACTGTGCTGCTTGTATTGTCCCCACATACCGCAGCACGCGACAAGGGCTGGCAGACCATAAATGTAACCGTTTCAGAGAGCAATGCGACCAATGTTACGATCTCGCGTTATATCGATTCGATGGTGAATGACGAAACACGGAGATTTTCTAAGGTTTTTACTACATATTAACACTTTTCACATTTTCTCGTGTTACGTGGCTGCCAGTCCTCGGTTCATGCAAAATCTTAAGGTCCTCGGTCATGTCCAAGGCACCAAACCGACCAATAATTCAATAATCGATAACTAAAACTATAAATGTAGGTCTTCTTACTGGGCGATTGCATCAAATGCTTCTCCTGTGTTCTACTGTGCTGCTTGTATTGTCCCCACATACCGCAGCACGCGACAAGTGCTGGCAGACCATAAATGTAACCGTTTCAGAGAGAAATGCGACCAATGTGACGATCTCGCGTTATATCGATTCGATGGTGAATGACTAAACACGGAGATTTTCTAAGGTTTTTACTACATATTAACACTTTTCACATTTTCTCGTGTTACGTGGCTGCCAGTCCTCGGTTCATGCAAAATCTTAAGGTCCTCGGTCATGTCCAAGGCACCAAACCGACCAATAATTCAATAATCGATAACTAAAACTATAAATGTAGCTCTTCTTACTGGGCGATTGCATCAACTCAGATGCTTCTCGTGTGTTCTACTGTGCTGCTTGTATTGTCCCCACATAACCCAGCACGCGACAAGGGCTGGCAGACCATAAATGTAACCGTTTCAGAGAGCAATGCGACCAATGTTACGATCTCGCGTTATATCGATTCGATGGTGAATGACGAAACACGGAGATTTTCTAAGGTTTTTACTACATATTAACACTTTTCACATTTTCTCGTGTTACGTGGCTGCCAGTCCTCGGTTCATGCAAAATCTTAAGGTCCTCGGTCATGTCCAAGGCACCAAACCGACCAATAATTCAATAATCGATAACTAAAACTATAAATGTAGGTCTTCTTACTGGGCGATTGCATCAAATGCTTCTCCTGTGTTCTACTGTGCTGCTTGTATTGTCCCCACATACCGCAGCACGCGACAAGGGCTGGCAGACCATAAATGTAACCGTTTCAGAGAGAAATGCGACCAATGTGACGATCTCGCGTTATATCGATTCGATGGTGAATGACTAAACACGGAGATTTTCTAAGGTTTTTACTACATATTAACACTTTTCACATTTTCTCGTGTTACGTGGCTGCCAGTCCTCGGTTCATGCAAAATCTTAAGGTCCTCGGTCATGTCCAAGGCACCAAACCGACCAATAATTCAATAATCGATAACTAAAACTATAAATGTAGCTCTTCTTACTGGGCGATTGCATCAACTCAGATGCTTCTCCTGTGTTCTACTGTGCTGCTTGTATTGTCCCCACATAACCCAGCACGCGACAAGGGCTGGCAGACCATAAATGTAACCGTTTCAGAGAGAAATGCGACCAATGTGACGATCTCGCGTTATATCGATTCGATGGTGAATGACGAAACACGGAGATTTTCTAAGGTTTTTACTACATATTAACACTTTTCACATTTTCTCGTGTTACGTGGCTGCCAGTCCTCGGTTCATGCAAAATCTTAAGGTCCTCGGTCATGTCCAAGGCACCAAACCGACCAATAATTCAATAATCGATAACTAAAACTATAAATGTAGCTCTTCTTACTGGGCGATTGCATCAACTTAGATGCTTCTCCTGTGTTCTACTGTGCTGCTTGTATTGTCCCCACATAACCCAGCACGCGACAAGGGCTGGCAGACCATAAATGTAACCGTTTCAGAGAGAAATGCGACCAATGTGACGATCTCGCGTTATATCGATTCGATGGTGAATGACGAAACACGGAGATTTTCTAAGGTTTTTACTACATATTAACACTTTTCACATTTTCTCGTGTTACGTGGCTGCCAGTCCTCGGTTCATGCAAAATCTTAAGGTCCTCGGTCATGGCCAAGGCACCAAACCGACCAATAATTCAATACTCGATAACTAAAACTATAAATGTAGCTCTTCTTACTGGGCGATTGCATCAACTTAGATGCTTCTCCTGTGTTCTACTGTGCTGCTTGTATTGTCCCCACATACCGCAGCACGCGACAAGGGCTGGCAGACCATAAATGTAACCGTTTCAGAGAGAAATGCGACCAATGTGACGATCTCACGTTATATCGATTCGATGGTGAATGACGAAACACGGAGATTTTCTAAGGTTTTTACTACATATTAACACTTTTCACATTTTCTCGTGTTACGTGGCTGCCAGTCCTCGGTTCGTGCAAAATCTTAAGGTCCTCGGTCATGTCCAAGGCACCAAACCGACCAATAATTCAGTAATCGATAACTAAAACTATAAATGTAGCTCTTCTTACTGGGCGATTGCATCAACTCAGATGCTTCTCCTGTGTTCTACTGTGCTGCTTGTATTGTCCCCACATACCGCAGCACGCGACAAGGGCTGGCAGACCATAAATGTAACCGTTTCAGAGAGAAATGCGACCAATGTGACGATCTCGCGTTATATCGATTCGGTGGTGAATGACGAAACACGGAGATTTTCTAAGGTTTTTACTACATATTAACACTTTTCACATTTTCTCGTGTTACGTGGCTGCCAGTCCTCGGTTCATGCAAAATCTTAAGGTCCTCGGTCATGTCCAAGGCACCAAACCGACCAATAATTCAATAATCGATAACTAAAACTATAAATGTAGCTCTTCTTACTGGGCGATTGCATCAACTTAGATGCTTCTCCTGTGTTCTACTGTGCTGCTTGTATTGTCCCCACATACCACAGCACGCGACAAGGGCTGGCAGACCATAAATGTAACCGTTTCAGAGAGAAATGCGACAAATGTGACGATCTCGCGTTATATCGATTCGATGGTTAATGACGAAACACGGAGATTTTCTAAGGTTTTTACTACATATTAACACTTTTCACATTTTCTCGTGTTACGTGGCTGCCAGTCCTCGGTTCATGCAAAATCTTAAGGTCCTCGGTCATGTCCAAGGCACCAAACCGACCAATAATTCAATAATCGATAACTAAAACTATAAATGTAGCTCTTCTTACTGGGCGATTGCATCATCTTATGTGCTTCTTTTGTGTTCTACTGTGCTGCTTGTATTGTCCCCACATACCGCAGCACGCGACAAGGGCTGGCAGACCATAAATGTAACCGTTTCAGAGAGAAATGCGACCAATGTGACGATCTCGCGTTATATCGATTCGATGGTGAATGACGAAACACGGAGATTTTCTAAGGTTTTTACTACATATTAACACTTTTCACATTTTCTCGTGTTACGTGGCTGCCAGTCCTCGGTTCATGCAAAATCTTAAGGTCCTCGGTCATGTCCAAGGCACCAAACCGACCAATAATTCAATAATCGATAACTAAAACTATAAATGTAGCTATTCTTACTGGGCGATTGCATCAACTTAGATGCTTCTCCTGTGTCCTACTGTGCTGCTTGTATTGTCCCCACATACCGCAGCACGCGACAAGGGCTGGCAGACCATAAATGTAACCGTTTCAGAGAGAAATGCGACCAATGTGACGATCTCGCGTTATATCGATTCGATGGTGAATGACGAAACACGGAGATTTTCTAAGGTTTTTACTACATATTAACACTTTTCACATTTTCTCGTGTTACGTGGCTGCCAGTCCTCGGTTCATGCAAAATCTTAAGGTCCTCGGTCATGTCCAAGGCACCAAACCGACCAATAATTCAATAATCGATAACTAAAACTATAAATGTAGCTCTTCTTACTGGGCGATTGCATCAACTTAGATGCTTCTCCTGTGTTCTACTGTGCTGCTTGTATTGTCCCCACATACCGCAGCACGCGACAAGGGCTGGCAGACCATAAATGTAA
Source organism: Schistocerca nitens (assembly GCF_023898315.1). NCBI lineage: Eukaryota > Metazoa > Arthropoda > Insecta > Orthoptera > Acrididae > Schistocerca > Schistocerca nitens. The sequence continues at coordinate 59,303,783 of NC_064625.1, forward strand.
CCGTTTCAGAGAGAAATGCGACCAATGTGACGATCTCGCGTTATATCGATTCGATGGTGAATGACGAAACACGGAGATTTTCTAAGGTTTTTACTACATATTAACACTTTTAACATTTTCTCGTGTTACGTGGCTGCCAGTCCTCGGTTCATGCAAAATCTTAAGGTCCTCGGTCATGTCCAAGGCACCAAACCGACCAATAATTCTGTAATCAATAACTAAAACTATAAATGTAGCTCTTCTTACTGGGCGATTGCATCAACTCAGATGCTTCTCCTGTGTTCTACTGTGCTGCTTGTATTGTCCCCACATACCGCAGCACGCGACAAGTGCTGGCAGACCATAAATGTAACCGTTCAGAGAGAAATGCGACCAATGTGACGATCTCGCGTTATATCGATTCGATGGTGAATGACGAAACACGGAGATTTTCTAAGGTTTTTACTACATATTAACACTTTTCACATTTTCTCGTGTTACGTGGCTGCCAGTCCACGGTTCATGTAAAATCTTAAGGTCCTCGGTCATGGCCAAGGCACCAAACCGACCAATAATTCAATAATCGATAACTAAAACTATAAATGTAGCTCTTCTTACTGGGCGATTGCATCAACTTAGATCCTTCTCCTGTGTTCTACTGTGCTGCTTGTATTGTCCCCACATACCGCAGCACGCGACAAGGGCTGGCAGACCATAAATGTACCCGTTTCAGAGAGAAATGCGACCAATGTGACGATCTCACGTTATATCGATTCGATGGTGAATGACGAAACACGGAGCTTTTCTAAGGTTTTTACTACATATTAACACTTTTCACATTTTCTCGTGTTTCGTGGCTGCCAGTCCTCGGTTCATGCAAAATCTTAAGGTCCTCGGTCATGTCCAAGGCACCAAACCGACCAATAATTCAATAATCGATAACTAAAACTATAAATGTAGCTCTTCTCGTGTTACGTGGCTGCCAGTCCTCGGTTCATGCAAAATCTTAAGGTCCTCGGTCATGTCCAAGGCACCAAACCGACCAATAATTCAATAATCGATAACTAAAACTATAAATGTAGCTCTTCTTACTGGGCGATTGCATCAACTTGGATGCTTCTCCTGTGTTCTACTGTGCTGCTTGTATTGTCCCCACATACCGCAGCACGCGACAAGGGCTGGCAGACCATAAATGTAACCGTTTCAGAGAGAAATGCGACCAATGTGACGATCTCGCGTTATATCGATTCGATGGTGAATGACGAAACACGGAGATTTTCTAAGGTTTTTACTACATATTAACACTTTTCACATTTTCTCGTGTTACGTGGGTGCCAGTCCTCGGTTCATGCAAAATCTTAAGGTCCTAGGTCATGTCCAAGGCACCAAACCGACCAATAATTCAATAATCGATAACTAAATCTATAAATGTAGCTCTTCTTACTGGGCGATTGCATCAACTTAGATGCTTCTCCTGTGTTCTACTGTGCTGCTTGTATTGTCCCCACATAACCCAGCACGCGTCAAGGGCTGGCAGACCATAAATGTAACCGTTTCAGAGAGAAATGCGACCAATGTGACGATCTCGCGTTATATCGATTCGATGGTGAATGACGAAACACGGAGATTTTCTAAGGTTTTTACTACATATTGACACTTTTCACATTTTCTCGTGTTACGTGGCTGCCAGTCCTCGGTTCATGCAAAATCTTAAGGTCCTCGGTCATGTCCAAGGCACCAAACCGACCAATAATTCAATAATCGATAACTAAAACTATAAATGTAGCTCTTCTTACTGGGCGATTGCATCAACTTAGATGCTTCTCCTGTGTTCTACTGTGCTGCTTGTATTGTCCCCACATACCGCAGCACGCGACAAGGGCTGGCAGACCATAAATGTAACCGTTTCAGAGAGAAATGCGACCAATGTGACGATCTCGCGTTATATCGATTCGATGGTGAATGACGAAACACGGAGATTTTCTAAGGTTTTTACTACATATTAACACTTTTCACATTTTCTCGTGTTACGTGGCTGCCAGTCCTCGGTTCATGCAAAATCTTAAGGTCCTCGGTCATGTCCAAGGCACCAAACCGACCAATAATTCAATAATCGGTAACTAAAACTATAAATGTAGCTTTTCTTACTGGGCGATTGCATCAACTTAGATGCTTCTCCTGTGTCCTACTGTGCTGCTTGTATTGTCCCCACATACCGCAGCACGCGACAAGGGCTGGCAGACCATAAATGTAACCGTTTCAGAGAGAAATGCGACCAATGTGACGATCTCGCGTTATACCGATTCGATGGTGAATGACGAAACACGGAGATTTTCTAAGGTTTTTACTACATATTAACACTTTTCACATTTTCTCGTGTTACGTGGCTGCCAGTCCTCGGTTCATGCAAAATCTTAAGGTCCTCGGTCATGTCCAAGGCACCAAACCGACCAATAATTCAATAATCGATAACTAAAACTATAAATGTAGCTCTTCTTACTGGGCGATTGCATCAAATGCTTCTCCTGTGTTCTACTGTGCTGCTTGTATTGTCCCCACATATCGCAGCACGCGACAAGGGCTGGCAGACCATAAATGTAACCGTTTCAGAGAGAAATGCGACCAATGTGACGATCTCGCGTTATATCGATTCGATGGTGAATGACGAAACACGGAGATTTTCTAAGGTTTTTACTACATATTAACACTTTTCACATTTTCTCGTGTTACGTGGCTGCCAGTCCTCGGTTCATGCAAAATCTTAAGGTCCTCGGTCATGTCCAAGGCACCAAACCGACCAATAATTCAGTAATCAATAACTAAAACTATAAATGTAGCTCTTCTTACTGGGCGATTGCATCAACTCAGATGCTTCTCCTGTGTTCTACTGTGCTGCTTGTATTGTCCCCACATACCGCAGCACGCGACAAGGGCTGGCAGACCATAAACGTAACCGTTCAGAGAGAAATGCGACCAATGTGACGATCTCGCGTTATATCGATTCGATGGTGAATGACGAAACACGGAGATTTTCTAAGGTTTTTACTACATATTAACACTTTTCACATTTTCTCGTGTTACGTGGCTGCCAGTCCTCGGTTCATGTAAAATCTTAAGGTCCTCGGTCATGGCCAAGGCACCAAACCGACCAATAATTCAATAATCGATAACTAAAACTATAAATGTAGCTCTTCTTACTGGGCGATTGCATCAACTTAGATCCTTCTCCTGTGTTCTACTGTGCTGCTTGTATTGTCCCCACATACCGCAGCACGCGACAAGGGCTGGCAGACCATAAATGTAACCGTTTCAGAGAGAAATGCGACCAATGTGACGATCTCACGTTATATCGATTCGATGGTGAATGACGAAACACGGAGCTTTTCTAAGGGTTTTACTACATTTTAACACTTTTCACATTTTCTCGTGTTTCGTGGCTGCCAGTCCTCGGTTCATGCAAAATCTTAAGGTCCTCGGTCATGTCCAAGGCACCAAACCGACCAATAATTCAATAATCGATAACTAAAACTATAAATGTAGCTCTTCTCGTGTTACGTGGCTGCCAGTCCTCGGTTCATGCAAAATCTAAAGGTCCTCGGTCATGTCCAAGGCACCAAACCGACCAATAATTCAATAATCGATAACTAAAACTATAAATGTAGCTCTTCTTACTGGGCGATTGCATCAACTTAGATGCTTCTCCTGTGTTCTACTGTGCTGCTTGTATTGTCCCCACATACCGCAGCACGCGACAAGGGCTGGCAGACCATAAATGTAACCGTTTCAGAGAGAAATGCGACCAATGTGACGATCTCGCGTTATATCGATTCGATGGTGAATGACGAAACACGGAGATTTTCTAAGGTTTTTACTACATATTAACACTTTTCACATTTTGTGGTGTTACGTGGCTGCCAGTCCTCGGTTCATGCAAAATCTTTAGGTCCTCGGTCATGTCCAAGGCACCAAACCGACCAATAATTCAATAATCGGTAACTAAAACTATAAATGTAGCTTTTCTTACTGGGCGATTGCATCAACTTAGATGCTTCTCCTGTGTCCTACTGTGCTGCTTGTATTGTCCCCACATACCGCAGCACGCGACAAGGGCTGGCAGACCATAAATGTAACCGTTTCAGAGAGAAATGCGACCAATGTGACGATCTCGCGTTATACCGATTCGATGGTGAATGACGAAACACGGAGATTTTCTAAGGTTTTTACTACATATTAACACTTTTCACATTTTCTCGTGTTACGTGGCTGCCAGTCCTCGGTTCATGCAAAATCTTAAGGTCCTCGGTCATGTCCAAGGCACCAAACCGACCAATAATTCAATAATCGATAACTAAAACTATAAATGTAGCTCTTCTTACTGGGCGATTGCATCATCTTATGTGCTTCTTTTGTGTTCTACTGTGCTGCTTGTATTGTCCCCACATACCGCAGCACGCGACAAGGGCTGGCAGACCATAAATGTAACCGTTTCAGAGAGAAATGCGACCAATGTGACGATCTCGCGTTATATCGATTCGATGGTGAATGACGAAACACGGAGATTTTCTAAGGTTTTTACTAAATATTAACACTTTTCACATTTTCTCGTGTTACGTGGCTGCCAGTCCTCGGTTCATGCAAAATCTTAAGGTCCTCGGTCATGTCCAAGGCACCAAACCGACCAATAATTCAATAATCGATAACTAAAACTATAAATGTAGCTCTTCTTACTGGGCGATTGCATCATCTTATGTGCTTCTTTTGTGTTCTACTGTGCTGCTTGTATTGTCCCCACATACCGCAGCACGCGACAAGGGCTGGCAGACCATAAATGTAACCGTTTCAGAGAGAAATGCGACCAATGTGACGATCTCGCGTTATATCGATTCGATGGTGAATGACGAAACACGGGGATTTTCTAAGATTTTTACTACATATTAACACTTTTCACAGTTTCTCGTGTTACGTGGCTGCCAGTCCTCGGTTCATGCAAAATCTTAAGGTCCTTGGTCATGTCCAAGGCACCAAACCGACCAATAATTCAATAATCGATAACTAAAACTATAAATGTAGCTTTTCTTACTGGGCGATTGCATCAACTTAGATGCTTCTCCTGTGTCCTACTGTGCTGCTTGTATTGTCCCCACATACCGCAGCACGCGACAAGGGCTGGCAGACCATAAATGTAAATGTGGTGTCACCGCTAGACACCACACTTGCTAGGTGGTAACTTAATTCGGCCGCGGTCCTGTAGTACATGTCGGACCCGCGTGTCGCCACTGTGTAATCGCAATCCTAGCGCCACCACATGGCAGGTCAGAAGACACGGACTAGACCTCGCCCCCAGTTGTACGGACGACATAGCTTGCGACCAGACCTACCAAGTCTTCCTCTCAATTGCCGAGAGACTGATAGAATAGCCTTCAGCTTATTCCATAGCTACTACCTAGCAAGGCGCCATTTGTATCAGTGCTTATAGCTTACTACTATTCAAGAGATGTATTCAAACAAGAGAATAAAGTTATTATTCCAGCTACGTACTGTTCTTCTTATTCATTAATAAGTCTCATGTTCCAGTACTTCACGCCCGTCTGCGTTAGTTTAGCGTGCACTTTCAGCCACTTCATTCTACAAGGTGTTGGCCCAGCTGCCGACACATCAGTAACCGTTTCAGAGAGAAATGCGACCAATGTGACGATCTCGCGTTATATCGATTCGATGGTGAATGACGAAACACGGAGATTTTCTAAGGTTTTTACTACATATTAACACTTTTCACATTTTCTCGTGTTACGTGGCTGCCAGTCCTCGGTTCATGCAAAATCTTAAGGTCCTCGGTCATGTCCAAGGCACCAAACCGACCAATAATTCAATAATCGATAACTAAAACTATAAATGTAGCTCTTCTTACTGGGCGATTGCATCAACTTAGATGCTTCTCCTGTGTTCTACTGTGCTGCTTGTATTGTCCCCACATACCGCAGCACGCGACAAGGGCTGGCAGACCATAAATGTAACCGTTTCAGAGAGAAATGCGACCAATATGACGATCTCGCGTTATATCGATTCGATGGTGAATGACGAAACACGGAGATTTTCTAAGGTTTTTACTACATATTAACACTTTTCACATTTTCTCGTGTTACGTGGCTGCCAGTCCTCGGTTCATGCAAAATCTTAAGGTCCTCAGTCATGTCCAAGGCACCAAACCGACCAATAATTCAGTAATCAATAACTAAAACTATAAATGTAGCTCTTCTTACTGGGCGGTTGCATCAACTCAGATGCTTCTCCTGTGTTCTACTGTGCTGCTTGTATTGTCCCCACATACCGCAGCACGCGACAAGTGCTGGCAGACCATAAATGTAACCGTTCAGAGAGAAATGCGACCAATGTGACGATCTCGCGTTATATCGATTCGATGGTGAATGACGAAACACGGAGCTTTTCTAAGGTTTTTACTACATATTAACACTTTTCACATTTTCTCTTGTTTCGTGGCCGCCAGTCCTCGGTTCATGCAAAATCTTTAGGTCCTCGGTCATGTCCAAGGCACCAAACCGACCAATAATTCAATAATCGATAACTAAAACTATAAATGTAGCTCTTCTCGTGTTACGTGGCTGCCAGTCCTCGGTTCATGCAAAATCTTAAGGTCCTCGGTCATGTTCAAGGCACCAAACCGACCAATAATTCAATAATCGATAACTAAAACTATAAATGTAGCTCTTCTTACTGGGCGATTGCATCATCTTATGTGCTTCTTTTGTGTTCTACTGTGCTGCTTGTATTGTCCCCACATACCGCAGCACGCGACAAGGGCTGGCAGACCATAAATGTAACCGTTTCAGAGAGAAATGCTACCAATGTGACGATCTCGCGTTATATCGATTCGATGGTGAATGACGAAACACGGAGATTTTCTAAGATTTATACTACATATTAACACTTTTCACATTTTCTCGTGTTACGTGGCTGCCAGTCCTCGGTTCATGCAAAATCTTAAGGTCCTCGGTCATGTCCAAGGCACCAAACCGACCAATAATTCAATAATCGATAACTAAAACTATAAATGTAGCTTTTCTTACTGGGCGATTGCACCAACTTAGATGCTTCTCCTGTGTCCTACTGTGCTGCTTGTATTGTCCCCACATACCGCAGCACGCGACAAGGGCTGGCAGACCATAAATGTAACTTTTCAGAGAGAAATGCGACCAATGTGACGATCTCGCGTTATATCGATTCGATGGTGAATGACGAAACACGGAGATTTTCTAAGGTTTTTACTACATATTAACACTTTTCACATTTTCTCGTGTTACGTGGCTGCCAGTCCTCGGTTCATGCAAAATCTTAAGGTCCTCGGTCATGTCCAAGGCACCAAACCGACCAATAATTCAATAATCGATAACTAAAACTATAAATGTAGCTCTTCTTACTGGGTGATTGCATCAACTTAGATGCTTCTCCTGTGTTCTACTGTGCTGCTTGTATTGTCCCCACATACCACAGCACGCGACAAGGGCTGGCAGACCATAAATGTAACCGTTTCAGAGAGAAATGCGACCAATGTGACAATCTCGCGTTATATCGATTCGATGGTGAATGACGAAACACGGAGATTTTCTAAGGTTTTTGCTACATATTAACACTTTTCACATTTTCTCGTGTTACGTGGCTGCCAGTCCTCGGTTCATGCAAAATCTTAAGGTCCTCGGTCATGTCCAAGGCACCAAACCGACCAATAATTCAATAATCGATAACTAAAACTATAAATGTAGCTCTTCTCGTGTTACGTGGCTGCCAGTCCTCGGTTCATGCAAAATCTTAAGGTCCTCGGTCATGTCCAAGGCACCAAACCGACCAATAATTCAATAATCGATAGTTAAAACTATAAATGTAGCTCTTCTTACTGGGCGATTGCATCAACTTAGATGCTTCTCCTGTGTTCTACTGTGCTGCTTGTATTGTCCCCACATACCGCAGCACGCGACAAGGGCTGGCAGACCATAAATGTAACCGTTTCAGAGAGAAATGCGACCAATGTGACGATCTCGCGTTATATCGATTTGATGGTGAATGACGAAACACGGAGATTTTCTAAGGTTTTTACTACATATTAACACTTTTCACATTTTCTCGTGTTACGTGGCTGCCAGTCCTCGGTTCATGCAAAATCTTAAGGTCCTAGGTCATGTCCAAGGCACCAAACCGACCAATAATGCAATAGTCGATAACTAAATCTATAAATGTAGCTCATCTTACTGGGCGATTGCATCAACTTAGATGCTTCTCCTGTGTTCTACTGTGCTGCTTGTATTGTCCCCACATAACCCAGCACGCGACAAGGGCTGGCAGACCATAAATGTAACCGTTTCAGAGAGAAATGCGACCAATGTGACGATCTCGCGTTATATCGATTCGATGGTGAATGACGAAACACGGAGATTTTCTAAGGTTTTTACTACATATTAACACTTTTCACATTTTCTCGTGTTACGTGGCTGCCAGTCCTCGGTTCATGCAAAATCTTAAGGTCCTCGGTCATGTCCAAGGCACCAAACCGACCAATAATTCAATAATCGATAACTAAATCTATAAATGTAGCTCTTCTTACTGGGCGATTGCATCAACTTAGATGCTTCTCCTGTGTTCTACTGTGCTGCTTGTATTGTCCCCACATACCGCAGCACGCGACAAGGGCTGGCAGACCATAAATGTAACCGTTTCAGAGAGAAATGCGACCAATGTGACGATCTCGCGTTATATCGATTCGATGGTGAATGACGAAACACGGAGATTTTCTAAGGTTTTTACTACATATTAACACTTTTCACATTTTCTCGTGTTACGTGGCTGCCAGTCCTCGGTTCATGGAAAATCTTAAGGTCCTCGGTCATGTCCAAGGCACCAAACCGACCAATAATTCAATAATCGATAACTAAAACTATAAATGTAGCTCTTCTTACTGGGCGATTGCATCAACTTAGATGCTTCTACTGTGGTCTACTGTGCTGCTTGTATTGTCCCCACATACCGCAGCACGCGACAAGGGCTGGCAGACCATAAATGTAACCGTTTCAGAGAGAAATGCGACCAATGTGACGATCTCGCGTTATATCGATTCGATGGTGAATGACGAAACACGGAGATTTTCTAAGGTTTTTACTACATATTAACACTTTTCACATTTTCTCGTGTTACGTGGCTGCCAGTCCTCGGTTCATGCAAAATCTTAAGGTCCTCGGTCATGTCCAAGGCACCAAACCGACCAATAATTCAATAATCGATAACTAAAACTATAAATGTAGCTCTTCTTACTGGGCGACTGCATCAACTTAGATGCTTCTCCTGTGTTCTACTGTGCTGCTTGTATTGTCCCCACATAACCCAGCACGCGACAAGGGCTGGCAGACCATAAATGTAACCGTTTCAGAGAGAAATGCGACCAATGTGACTATCTCGCGTTATATCGATCGATGGTGAATGACGAAACACGGAGATTTTCTAAGGTTTTTACTACATATTAACACATTCACATTTTCTCGTGTTACGTGGCTGCCAGTCCTCGGTTCATGCAAAATCGTAAGGTCCTCGGTCATGTCCAAGGCACCAAACCGACCAATAATTCAATAATCGGTAACTAAAACTATAAATGTAGCTCTTCTTACTGGGCGATTGCATCAACTTAGATGCTTCTCCTGTGTTCTACTGTGCTGCTTGTATTGTCCCCACATACCGCAGCACGCGACAAGGGCTGGCAGACCATAAATGTAACCGTTTCAGAGAGAAATGCGACCAATGTGACGATCTCGCGTTATATCGATTCGATGGTGAATGACGAAACACGGAGATTTTCTAAGGTTTTTACTACATATTAACACTTTCACATTTTCTCGTGTTACGTAGCTGCCAGTCCTCGGTTCATGCAAAATCTTAAGGTCCTCGGTCATGTCCAAGGCACCAAACCGACCAATAATTCAATAATCGATAACTAAAACTATAAATGTAGCTCTTCTTACTGGGCGATTGCATCAACCTAGATGCTTCTCCTGTGTTCTACTGTGCTGCTTGTATTGTCCCCACATACCGCAGCACGCGAAAAGGGCTGGCAGTCCATAAATGTAACCGTTTCAGAGAGAAATGCGACCAATGTGACGATCTCGCGTTATATTGATTCGATGGTGAATGACGAAACACGGAGATTTTCTAAGGTTTTTACTACGTATTAACACTTTTCACATTTTCTCGTGTTACGTGGCTGCCAGTCCTCGGTTCATGCAAAATCTTAAGGTCCTCGGTCATGTCCAAGGCACCAAACCGACCAATAATTCAGTAATCAATAACTAAAACTATAAATGTAGCTCTTCTTACTGGGCGATTGCATCAACTTAGATGCTTCTCCTGTGTTCTACTGTGCTGCTTGTATTGTCCCCACATAACCCAGCACGCGACAAGGGCTGGCAGACCATAAATGTAACCGTTTCAGAGAGAAATGCGACCAATGTGACGATCTCGCGTTATATCGATTCGATGGTGAATGACGAAACACGGAGATTTTCTAAGGTTTTTACTACATATTAACACTTTTCACATTTTCTCGTGTTACGTGGCTGCCAGTCCTCGGTTCATGCAAAATCTTAAGGTCCTCGGTCATGTCCAAGGCACCAAACCGACCAATAATTCAATAATCGATAACTAAAACTATAAATGTAGCTCTTCTTACTGGGCGATTGCATCATCTTATGTGCTTCTTTTGTGTTCTACTGTGCTGCTTGTATTGTCCCCACATACCGCAGCACGCGACAAGGGCTGGCAGACCATAAATGTAACCGTTTCAGAGAGAAATGCTACCAATGTGACGATCTCGCGTTATATCGATTCGATGGTGAATGACGAAACACGGAGATTTTCTGAGATTTATACTACATATTAACACTTTTGACATTTTCTCGTGTTACGTGGCTGCCAGTCCTCGGTTCATGCATAATCTTAAGGTCCTCGGTCATGTCCAAGGCACCAAACCGACCAATAATTCAATAATCGATAACTAAAACTATAAATGTAGCTTTTCTTACTGGGCGATTGCATCAACTTAGATGCTTCTCCTGTGTCCTACTGTGCTGCTTGTATTGTCCCCACATACCGCAGCACGCGACAAGGGCTGGCAGACCATAAATGTAACTTTTCAGAGAGAAATGCGACCAATGTGACGATCTCGCGTTATATCGATTCGATGGTGAATGACGAAACACGGAGATTTTCTAAGGTTTTTACTACATATTAACACTTTTCACATTTTCTCGTGTTACGTGGCTGCCAGTCCTCGGTTCATGCAAAATCTTAAGGTCCTCGGTCATGTCCAAGGCACCAAACCGACCAATAATTCAATAATCGATAACTAAAACTATAAATGTAGCTCTTCTTACTGGGTGATTGCATCAACTTAGATGCTTCTCCTGTGTTCTACTGTGCTGCTTGTATTGTCCCCACATACCACAGCACGCGACAAGGGCTGGCAGACCATAAATGTAACCGTTTCAGAGAGAAATGCGACCAATGTGACGATCTCGCGTTATATCGATTCGATGGTGAATGACGAAACACGGAGATTTTCTAAGGTTTTTACTACATATTAACACTTTTCACATTTTCTCGTGTTACGTGGCTGCCAGTCCTCGGTTCATGCAAAATCTTAAGGTCCTCGGTCATGTCCAAGGCACCAAACCGACCAATAATTCAATAATCGATAACTAAAACTATAAATGTAGCTCTTCTCGTGTTACGTGGCTGCCAGTCCTCGGTTCATGCAAAATCTTAAGGTCCTCGGTCATGTCCAAGGCACCAAACCGACCAATAATTCAATAATCGATAGTTAAAACTATAAATGTAGCTCTTCTTACTGGGCGATTGCATCAACTTAGATGCTTCTCCTGTGTTCTACTGTGCTGCTTGTATTGTCCCCACATACCGCAGCACGCGACAAGGGCTGGCAGACCATAAATGTAACCGTTTCAGAGAGAAATGCGACCAATGTGACGATCTCGCGTTATATCGATTTGATGGTGAATGACGAAACACGGAGATTTTCTAAGGTTTTTACTACATATTAACACTTTTCACATTTTCTCGTGTTACGTGGCTGCCAGTCCTCGGTTCATGCAAAATCTTAAGGTCCTAGGTCATGTCCAAGGCACCAAACCGACCAATAATTCAATAGTCGATAACTAAATCTATAAATGTAGCTCTTCTTACTGGGCGATTGCATCAACTTAGATGCTTCTCCTGTGTTCTACTGTGCTGCTTGTATTGTCCCCACATAACCCAGCACGCGACAAGGGCTGGCAGACCATAAATGTAACCGTTTCAGAGAGAAATGCGACCAATGTGACGATCTCGCGTTATATCGATTCGATGGTGAATGACGAAACACGGAGATTTTCTAAGGTTTTTACTACATATTAACACTTTTCACATTTTCTCGTGTTACTTGGCTGCCAGTCCTCGGTTCATGCAAAATCTTAAGGTCCTCGGTCATGTCCAAGGCACCAAACCGACCAATAATTCAATAATCGATAACTAAAACTATAAATGTAGCTCTTCTTACTGGGCGATTGCATCAACTTAGATGCTTCTCCTGTGTTCTACTGTGCTGCTTGTATTGTCCCCACATACCGCAGCACGCGACAAGGGCTGGCAGACCATAAATGTAACCGTTTCAGAGAGAAATGCGACCAATGTGACGATCTCGCGTTATATCGATTCGATGGTGAATGACGAAACACGGAGATTTTCTAAGGTTTTTACTACATATTAACACTTTTCACATTTTCTCGTGTTACGTGGCTGCCAGTCCTCGGTTCATGCAAAATCTTAAGGTCCTCGGTCATGTCCAAGGCACCAAACCGACCAATAATTCAATAATCGATAACTAAAACTATAAATGTAGCTCTTCTTACTGGGCGATTGCATCAACTTAGATGCTTCTCCTGTGGTCTACTGTGCTGCTTGTATTGTCCCCACATACCGCAGCACGCGACAAGGGCTGGCAGACCATAAATGTAACCGTTTCAGAGAGAAATGCGACCAATGTGACGATCTCGCGTTATATCGATTCGATGGTGAATGACGAAACACGGAGATTTTCTAAGGTTTTTACTACATATTAACACTTTTCACATTTTCTCGTGTTACGTGGCTGCCAGTCCTCGGTTCATGCAAAATCTTAAGGTCCTCGGTCATGTCCAAGGCACCAAACCGACCAATAATTCAATAATCGATAACTAAAACTATAAATGTAGCTCTTCTTACTGGGCGACTGCATCAACTTAGATGCTTCTCCTGTGTTCTACTGTGCTGCTTGTATTGTCCCCACATACCGCAGCACGCGACAAGGGCTGGCAGACCATAAATGTAACCGTTTCAGAGAGAAATGCGACCAATGTGACGATCTCGCGTTATATCGATTCGATGGTGAATGACGAAACACGGAGATTTTCTAAGGTTTTTACTACATATTAACACATTCACATTTTCTCGTGTTACGTGGCTGCCAGTCCTCGGTTCATGCAAAATCTTAAGGTCCTCGGTCATGTCCAAGGCACCAAACCGACCAATAATTCAATAATCGGTAACTAAAACTATAAATGTAGCTCTTCTTACTGGGCGATTGCATCAACTTAGATGCTTCTCCTGTGTTCTACTGTGCTGCTTGTATTGTCCCCACATACCGCAGCACGCGACAAGGGCTGGCAGACCATAAATTTAACCGTTTCAGAGAGAAATGCGACCAATGTGACGATCTCGCGTTATATCGATTCGATGGTGAATGACGAAACACGGAGATTTTCTAAGGTTTTTACTACATATTAACACTTTCACATTTTCTCGTGTTACGTGGATGCCAGTCCTCGGTTCATGCAAAATCTTAAGGTCCTCGGTCATGTCCAAGGCACCAAACCGACCAATAATTCAATAATCGATAACTAAAACTATAAATGTAGCTCTTCTTACTGGGCGATTGCATCAACCTAGATGCTTCTCCTGTGTTCTACTGTGCTGCTTGTATTGTCCCCACATACCGCAGCACGCGACAAGGGCTGGCAGTCCATAAATGTAACCGTTTCAGAGAGAAATGCGACCAATGTGACGATCTCGCGTTATATTGATTCGATGGTGAATGACGAAACACGGAGATTTTCTAAGGTTTTTACTACATATTAACACTTTTCACATTTTCTCGTGTTACGTGGCTGCCAGTCCTCGGTTCATGCAAAATCTTAAGGTCCTCGGTCATGTCCAAGGCACCAAACCGACCAATAATTCAGTAATCAATAACTAAAACTATAAATGTAGCTCTTCTTACTGGGCGATTGCATCAACTTAGATGCTTCTCCTGTGTTCTACTGTGCTGCTTGTATTGTCCCCACATAACCCAGCACGCGACAAGGGCTGGCAGACCATAAATGTAACCGTTTCAGAGAGAAATGCGACCAATGTGACGATCTCGCGTTATATCGATTCGATGGTGAATGACGAAACACGGAGATTTTCTAAGGTTTTTACTACATATTAACACTTTTCACATTTTCTCGTGTTACGTGGCTGCCAGTCCTCGGTTCATGCAAAATCTTAAGGTCCTCGGTCATGTCCAAGGCACCAAACCGACCAATAATTCAATAATCGATAACTAAAACTATAAATGTAGCTCTTCTTACTGGGCGATTGCATCAACTTAGATGCTTCTCCTGTGTTCTACTGTGCTGCTTGTATTGTCCCCACATACCGCAGCACGCGACAAGGGCTGGCAGACCATAAATGTAACCGTTTCAGAGAGAAATGCGACCAATGTGACGATCTCGCGTTATATCGATTCGATGGTGAATGACGAAACACGGAGATTTTCTAAGGTTTTTACTACATATTAACACTTTTCACATTTTCTCGTGTTACGTGGCTGCCAGTCCTCGGTTCATGCAAAATCTTAAGGTCCTCGGTCATGTCCAAGGCACCAAACCGACCAATAATTCAATAATCGATAACTAAAACTATAAATGTAGCTCTTCTTACTGGGCGATTGCATCAACTTAGATGCTTCTCCTGTGTTCTACTGTGCTGCTTGTATTGTCCCCACATACCGCAGCACGCGACAAGGGCTGGCAGACCATAAATGTAACCGTTTCAGAGAGAAATGCGACCAATGTGACGATCTCGCGTTATATCGATTCGATGGTGAATGACGAAACACGGAGATTTTCTAAGGTTTTTACTACATATTAACACTTTTCACATTTTCTCGTGTTACGTGGCTGCCAGTCCTCGTTTCATGCAAAATCTTAAGGTCCTAGGTCATGTCCAAAGCACCAAACCGACCAATAATTCAATAATCGATAACTAAAACTATAAATGTAGCTCTTCTTACTGGGCGATTGCATCAACTTACATGCTTCTCCTGTGGTCTACTGTGCTGCTTGTATTGTCCCCACATACCGCAGCACGCGACAAGGGCTGGCAGACCATAAATGTAACCGTTTCAGAGAGAAATGCGACCAATGTGACGATCTCGCGTTATATCGATTCGATGGTGAATGACGAAACACGGAGATTTTCTAAGGTTTTTACTACATATTAACACTTTTCACATTTTCTCGTGTTACGTGGCTGCCAGTCCTCGGTTCATGCAAAATCTTAAGGTCCTCGCTCATGTCCAAGGCACCAAACCGACCAATAATTCAATAATCGATAACTAAAACTATAAATGTAGCTCTTCTTACTGGGCGATTGCATCAACTTAGATGCTTCTCCTGTGTTCTACTGTGCTGCTTGTATTGTCCCCACATACCGCAGCACGCGACAAGGGCTGGCAGACCATAAATGTAACCGTTTCAGAGAGAAATGCGACCAATGTGACGATCTCGCGTTATATCGATTCGATGGTGAATGACGAAACACGGAGATTTTCTACGGTTTTTACTACATATTAACACTTTTCACATTTTCTCGTGTTACGTGGCTGCCAGTCCTCGGTTCATGCAAAATCTTAAGGTCCTCGGTCATGTCCAAGGCACCAAACCGACCAATAATTCAATAATCGATAACTAAAACTATAAATGTAGCTCTTCTTACTGGGCGATTGCATCAACTTAGATGCTTCTCCTGTGTTCTACTGTGCTGCTTGTATTGTCCCCACATACCGCAGCACGCGACAAGGGCTGGCAGACCATAAATGTAACCGTTTCAGAGAGAAATGCGACCAATGTGACGATCTCGCGTTACATCGATTCGATGGTGAATGACGAAACACGGAGATTTTCTAAGGTTTTTACTACATATTAACACTTTTCACATTTTCTCGTGTTACGTGGCTGCCAGTCCTCGGTTCATGTAAAATCTTATGGTCCTCGGTCATGTCCAAGGCACCAAACCGACCAATAATTCGATAATCGATAACTAAAACTATAAATGTAGCTCTTCTGACTGGGCGATTGCATCAACTTAGATGCTTCTCCTGTGTTCTACTGTGCTGCTTGTATTGTCCCCACATACCGCAGCACGCGACAAGGGCTGGCAGACCATAAATGTAACAGTTTCAGAGAGAAATGCGACCAATGTGACGATCTCGCGTTATATCGATTCGATGGTGAATGACGAAACACGGAGATTTTCTAAGGTTTTTACTACATATTAACACTTTTCACATTTTCTCGTGTTTCGTGGCTGCCAGTCCTCGGTTCATGCAAAATCTTAAGGTCCTCGGTCATGTCCAAGGCACCAAACCGACCAATAATTCAATAATCGGTAACTAAAACTATAAATGTAGCTCTTCTTACTGGGCGATTGCATCAACTTAGATGCTTCTCCTGTGTTCTACTGTGCTGCTTGTATTGTCCCCACATACCGCAGCACGCGACAAGGGCTGGCAGACCATAAATTTAACCGTTTCAGAGAGAAATGCGACCAATGTGACGATCTCGCGTTATATCGATTCGATGGTGAATGACGAAACACGGAGATTTTCTAAGGTTTTTACTACATATTAACACATTCACATTTTCTCGTGTTACGTGGCTGCCAGTCCTCGGTTCATGCAAAATCGTAAGGTCCTCGGTCATGTCCAAGGCACCAAACCGACCAATAATTCAATAATCGGTAACTAAAACTATAAATGTAGCTCTTCTTACTGGGCGATTGCATCAACTTAGATGCTTCTCCTGTGTTCTACTGTGCTGCTTGTATTGTCCCCACATACCGCAGCACGCGACAAGGGCTGGCAGACCATAAATTTAACCGTTTCAGAGAGAAATGCGACCAATGTGACGATCTCGCGTTATATCGATTCGATGGTGAATGACGAAACACGGAGATTTTCTAAGGTTTTTACTACATATTAACACTTTCACATTTTCTCGTGTTACGTGGCTGCCAGTCCTCGGTTCATGCAAAATCTTAAGGTCCTCGGTCATGTCCAAGGCACCAAACCGACCAATAATTCAATAATCGATAACTAAAACTATAAATGTAGCTCTTCTTACTGGGCGATTGCATCAACCTAGATGCTTCTCCTGTGTTCTACTGTGCTGCTTGTATTGTCCCCACATACCGCAGCACGCGACAAGGGCTGGCAGTCCATAAATGTAACCGTTTCAGAGAGAAATGCGACCAATGTGACGATCTCGCGTTATATTGATTCGATGGTGAATGACGAAACACGGAGATTTTCTAAGGTTTTTACTACATATTAACACTTTTCACATTTTCTCGTGTTACGTGGCTGCCAGTCCTCGGTTCATGCAAAATCTTAAGGTCCTCGGTCATGTCCAAGGCACCAAACCGACCAATAATTCAATAATCGATAACTAAAACTATAAATGTAGCTCTTCTTACTGGGCGATTGCATCAACTTAGATGCTTCTCCTGTGTTCTACTGTGCTGCTTGTATTGTCCCCACATACCGCAGCACGCGACAAGGGCTGGCAGACCATAAATGTAACCGTTTCAGAGAGAAATGCGACCAATGTGACGATCTCGCGTTACATCGATTCGATGGTGAATGACGAAACACGGAGATTTTCTAAGGTTTTTACTACATATTCACACTTTTCACATTTTCTCGTGTTACGTGGCTGCCAGTCCTCGGTTCATGTAAAATCTTATGGTCCTCGGTCATGTCCAAGGCACCAAACCGACCAATAATTCGATAATCGATAACTAAAACTATAAATGTAGCTCTTCTGACTGGGCGATTGCATCAACTTAGATGCTTCTCCTGTGTTCTACTGTGCTGCTTGTATTGTCCCCACATACCGCAGCACGCGACAAGGGCTGGCAGACCATAAATGTAACAGTTTCAGAGAGAAATGCGACCAATGTGACGATCTCGCGTTATATCGATTCGATGGTGAATGACGAAACACGGAGATTTTCTAAGGTTTTTACTACATATTAACACTTTTCACATTTTCTCGTGTTTCGTGGCTGCCAGTCCTCGGTTCATGCAAAATCTTAAGGTCCTCGGTCATGTCCAAGGCACCAAACCGACCAATAATTCAATAATCGGTAACTAAAACTATAAATGTAGCTCTTCTTACTGGGCGATTGCATCAACTTAGATGCTTCTCCTGTGTTCTACTGTGCTGCTTGTATTGTCCCCACATACCGCAGCACGCGACAAGGGCTGGCAGACCATAAATTTAACCGTTTCAGAGAGAAATGCGACCAATGTGACGATGTCGCGTTATATCGATTCGATGGTGAATGACGAAACACGGAGATTTTCTAAGGTTTTTACTACATATTAACACATTCACATTTTCTCGTGTTACGTGGCTGCCAGTCCTCGGTTCATGCAAAATCGTAAGGTCCTCGGTCATGTCCAAGGCACCAAACCGACCAATAATTCAATAATCGGTAACTAAAACTATAAATGTAGCTCTTCTTACTGGGCGATTGCATCAACTTAGATGCTTCTCCTGTGTTCTACTGTGCTGCTTGTATTGTCCCCACATACCGCAGCACGCGACAAGGGCTGGCAGACCATAAATTTAACCGTTTCAGAGAGAAATGCGACCAATGTGACGATCTCGCGTTATATCGATTCGATGGTGAATGACGAAACACGGAGATTTTCTAAGGTTTTTACTACATATTAACACTTTTCACATTTTCTCGTGTTACGTGGCTGCCAGTCCTCGGTTCATGCAAAATCTTAAGGTCCTGGTCATGTCCAAGGCACCAAACCGACCAATAATTCAATAATCGATAACTAAAACTATAAATGTAGCTCTTCTTACTGGGCGATTGCATCAACTTAGATGCTTCTCCTGTGTTCTACTGTGCTGCTTGTATTGTCCCCACATAACCCAGCACGCGACAAGGGCTGGCAGACCATAAATGTAACCGTTTCAGAGAGAAATGCGACCAATGTGACGATCTCGCGTTATATCGATTCGATGGTGAATGACGAAACACGGAGATTTTCTAAGGTTTTTACTACATATTAACACTTTTCACATTTTCTCGTGTTACGTGGCTGCCAGTCCTCGGTTCATGCAAAATCTTAAGGTCCTAGGTCATGTCCAAGGCACCAAACCGACCAATAATTCAATAATCGATAACTAAAACTATAAATGTAGCTCTTCTTACTGGGCGATTGCATCAACTTAGATGCTTCTCCTGTGTTCTACTGTGCTGCTTGTATTGTCCCCACATAACCCAGCACGCGACAAGGGCTGGCAGACCATAAATGTAACCGTTTCAGAGAGAAATGCGACCAATGTGACGATCTCGCGTTATATCGATTCGATGGTGAATGACGAAACACGGAGATTTTCTAAGGTTTTTACTACATATTAACACTTTTCACATTTTCTCGTGTTACGTGGCTGCCAGTCCTCGGTTCATGTAAAATCTTAAGGTCCTCGGTCATGTCCAAGGCACCAAACCGACCAATAATTCGATAATCGATAACTAAAACTATAAATGTAGCTCTTCTTACTGGGCGATTGCATCAACTTAGATGTTTCTCCTGTGTTCTACTGTGCTGCTTGTATTGTCCCCACATACCGCAGCACGCGACAAGGGCTGGCAGACCATAAATGTAACCGTTTCAGAGAGAAATGCGACCAATGTGACGATCTCGCGTTATATCGATTCGATGGTGAATGACGAAACACGGAGATTTTCTAAGGTTTTTACTACATATTAACACTTTTCACATTTTCTCGTGTTACGTGGCTGCCAGTCCTCGGTTCATGCAAAATCTTAAGGTCCTAGGTCATGTCCAAGGCACCAAACCGACCAATAATTCAATAATCGATAACTAAAACTATAAATGTAGCTCTTCTTACTGGGCGATTGCATCAACTTAGATGCTTCTCCTGTGTTCTACTGTGCTGCTTGTATTGTCCCCACATAACCCAGCACACGGCAAGGGCTGGCAGACCATAAATGTAACCGTTTCAGAGAGAAATGCGACCAATGTGACGATCTCGCGTTATATCGATTCGATGGTGAATGACGAAACACGGAGATTTTCTAAGGTTTTTACTACATATTAACACTTTTCACATTTTCTCGTGTTACGTGGCTGCCAGTCCTCGGTTCATGCAAAATCTTAAGGTCCTCGGTCATGTCCAAGGCACCAAACCGACCAATAATTCAATAATCGATAACTAAAACTATAAATGTAGCTCTTCTTACTGGGCGATTGCATCAACTTAGATGCTTCTCCTGTGTTCTACTGTGCTGCTTGTATTGTCCCCACATAACCCAGCACGCGACAAGGGCTGGCAGACCATAAATGTACCCGTTTCAGAGAGAAATGCGACCAATGTGACGATCTCGCGTTATATCGATTCGATGGTGAATGACGAAACACGGAGATTTTCTAAGGTTTTTACTACATATTAACACTTTTCACATTTTCTCGTGTTACGTGGCTGTCAGTCCTCGGTTCATGCAAAATCTTAAGGTCCTCGGTCATGTCCAAGGCACCAAACCGACCAATAATTCAATAATCGATAACTGAAACTATAAATGTAGCTCTTCTTACTGGGCGATTGCATCAACTTAGATGCTTCTCCTGTGTTCTACTGTGCTGCTTGTATTGTCCCCACATACCGCAGCACGCGACAAGGGCTGGCAGACCATAAATGTAACCGTTTCAGAGAGAAATGCGACCAATGTGACGATCTCGCGTTATATCGATTCGATGGTGAATGACGAAACACGGAGATTTTCTAAGGTTTTTACTACATATTAACACTTTTCACATTTTCTCGTGTTACGTGGCTGCCAGTCCTCGGTTCATGCAAAATCTGAAGGTCCTGGTCATGTCTAAGGCACCAAACCGACCAATAATTCAATAATCGATAACTAAAACTATAAATGTAGCTCTTCTTACTGGGCGATTGCATCAACTTAGATGCTTCTCCTGTGTTCTACTGTGCTGCTTGTATTGTCCCCACATAACCCAGCACGCGACAAGGGCTGGCAGACCATAAATGTAACCGTTTCAGAGAGAAATGCGACCAATGTGACGATCTCGCGTTATATCGATTCGATGGTGAATGACGAAACACGGAGATTTTCTACGGTTTTTACTACATATTAACACTTTTCACATTTTCTCGTGTTACGTGGCTGCCAGTCCTCGGTTCGTGTAAAATCTTAAGGTCCTCGGTCATGTCCAAGGCACCAAACCGACCAATAATTCGATAATCGATAGCTAAAACTATAAATGTAGCTCTTCTTACTGGGCGATTGCATCAACTTAGATGTTTCTCCTGTGTTCTACTGTGCTGCTTGTATTGTCCCCACATACCGCAGCACGCGACAAGGGCTGGCAGACCATAAATGTAACCGTTTCAGAGAGAAATGCGACCAATGTGACGATCTCGCGTTATATCGATTCGATGGTGAATGACGAAACACGGAGATTTTCTAAGGTTTTTACTACATATTAACACTTTTCACATTTTCTCGTGTTACGTGGCTGCCAGTCCTCGGTTCATGCAAAATCTTAAGGTCCTAGGTCATGTCCAAGGCACCAAACCGACCAATAATTCAATAATCGATAACTAAAACTATAAATGTAGCTCTTCTTACTGGGCGATTGCATCAACTTAGATGCTTCTCCTGTGTTCTACTGTGCTGCTTGTATTGTCCCCACATAACCCAGCACACGGCAAGGGCTGGCAGACCATAAATGTAACCGTTTCAGAGAGAAATGCGACCAATGTGACGATCTCGCGTTATATCGATTCGATGGTGAATGACGAAACACGGAGATTTTCTAAGGTTTTTACTACATATTAACACTTTTCACATTTTCTCGTGTTACGTGGCTGCCAGTCCTCGGTTCATGCAAAATCTTAAGGTTCTCGGTCATGTCCAAGGCACCAAACCGACCAATAATTCAATAATCGATAACTAAAACTATAAATGTAGCTCTTCTTACTGGGCGATTGCATCAACTTAGATGCTTCTCCTGTGTTCTACTGTGCTGCTTGTATTGTCCCCACATAACCCAGCACGCGACAAGGGCTGGCAGACCATAAATGTACCCGTTTCAGAGAGAAATGCGACCAATGTGACGATCTCGCGTTATATCGATTCGATGGTGAATGACGAAACACGGAGATTTTCTAAGGTTTTTACTACATATTAACACTTTTCACATTTTCTCGTGTTACGTGGCTGTCAGTCCTCGGTTCATGCAAAATCTTAAGGTCCTCGGTCATGTCCAAGGCACCAAACCGACCAATAATTCAATAATCGATAACTGAAACTATAAATGTAGCTCTTCTTACTGGGCGATTGCATCAACTTAGATGCTTCTCCTGTGTTCTACTGTGCTGCTTGTATTGTCCCCACATACCGCAGCACGCGACAAGGGCTGGCAGACCATAAATGTAACCGTTTCAGAGAGAAATGCGACCAATGTGACGATCTCGCGTTATATCGATTCGATGGTGAATGACGAAACACGGAGATTTTCTAAGGTTTTTACTACATATTAACACTTTTCACATTTTCTCGTGTTACGTGGCTGCCAGTCCTCGGTTCATGCAAAATCTGAAGGTCCTGGTCATGTCTAAGGCACCAAACCGACCAATAATTCAATAATCGATAACTAAAACTATAAATGTAGCTCTTCTTACTGGGCGATTGCATCAACTTAGATGCTTCTCCTGTGTTCTACTGTGCTGCTTGTATTGTCCCCACATAACCCAGCACGCGACAAGGGCTGGCAGACCATAAATGTAACCGTTTCAGAGAGAAATGCGACCAATGTGACGATCTCGCGTTATATCGATTCGATGGTGAATGACGAAACACGGAGATTTTCTACGGTTTTTACTACATATTAACACTTTTCACATTTTCTCGTGTTACGTGGCTGCCAGTCCTCGGTTCGTGTAAAATCTTAAGGTCCTCGGTCATGTCCAAGGCACCAAACCGACCAATAATTCGATAATCGATAGCTAAAACTATAAATGTAGCTCTTCTTACTGGGCGATTGCATCAACTTAGATGTTTCTCCTGTGTTCTACTGTGCTGCTTGTATTGTCCCCACATACCGCAGCACGCGACAAGGGCTGGCAGACCATAAATGTAACCGTTTCAGAGAGAAATGCGACCAATGTGACGATCTCGCGTTATATCGATTCGATGGTGAATGACGAAACACGGAGATTTTCTAAGGTTTTTACTACATATTAACACTTTTCACATTTTCTCGTGTTACGTGGCTGCCAGTCCTCGGTTCATGCAAAATCTTAAGGTCCTAGGTCATGTCCAAGGCACCAAACCGACCAATAATTCAATAATCGATAACTAAAACTATAAATGTAGCTCTTCTTACTGGGCGATTGCATCAACTTAGATGCTTCTCCTGTGTTCTACTGTGCTGCTTGTATTGTCCCCACATAACCCAGCACACGGCAAGGGCTGGCAGACCATAAATGTAACCGTTTCAGAGAGAAATGCGACCAATGTGACGATCTCGCGTTATATCGATTCGATGGTGAATGACGAAACACGGAGATTTTCTAAGGTTTTTACTACATATTAACACTTTTCACATTTTCTCGTGTTACGTGGCTGCCAGTCCTCGGTTCATGCAAAATCTTAAGGTCCTCGGTCATGTCCAAGGCACCAAACCGACCAATAATTCAATAATCGATAACTAAAACTATAAATGTAGCTCTTCTTACTGGGCGATTGCATCAACTTAGATGCTTCTCCTGTGTTCTACTGTGCTGCTTGTATTGTCCCCACATAACCCAGCACGCGACAAGGGCTGGCAGACCATAAATGTACCCGTTTCAGAGAGAAATGCGACCAATGTGACGATCTCGCGTTATATCGATTCGATGGTGAATGACGAAACACGGAGATTTTCTAAGGTTTTTACTACATATTAACACTTTTCACATTTTCTCGTGTTACGTGGCTGTCAGTCCTCGGTTCATGCAAAATCTTAAGGTCCTCGGTCATGTCCAAGGCACCAAACCGACCAATAATTCAATAATCGATAACTGAAACTATAAATGTAGCTCTTCTTACTGGGCGATTGCATCAACTTAGATGCTTCTCCTGTGTTCTACTGTGCTGCTTGTATTGTCCCCACATACCGCAGCACGCGACAAGGGCTGGCAGACCATAAATGTAACCGTTTCAGAGAGAAATGCGACCAATGTGACGATCTCGCGTTATATCGATTCGATGGTGAATGACGAAACACGGAGATTTTCTAAGGTTTTTACTACATATTAACACTTTTCACATTTTCTCGTGTTACGTGGCTGCCAGTCCTCGGTTCATGCAAAATCTGAAGGTCCTGGTCATGTCCAAGGCACCAAACCGACCAATAATTCGATAATCGATAACTAAAACTATAAATGTAGCTCTTCTTACTGGGCGATTGCATCAACTTAGATGCTTCTCCTGTGTTCTACTGTGCTGCTTGTATTGTCCCCACATAACCCAGCACGCGACAAGGGCTGGCAGACCATAAATGTAACCGTTTCAGAGAGAAATGCGACCAATGTGACGATCTCGCGTTATATCGATTCGATGGTGAATGACGAAACACGGAGATTTTCTACGGTTTTTACTACATATTAACACTTTTCACATTTTCTCGTGTTACGTGGCTGCCAGTCCTCGGTTCATGCAAAATCTTAAGGTCCTCGGTCATGTCCAAGGCACCAAACCGACCAATAATTCAATAATCGATAACTAAAACTATAAATGTAGCTCTTCTTACTGGGCGATTGCATCAACTTAGATGCTTCTCCTGTGTTCTACTGTGCTGCTTGTATTGTCCCCACATACCGCAGCACGCGACAAGGGCTGGCAGACCATAAATGTAACCGTTTCAGAGAGAAATGCGACCAATGTGACGATCTCGCGTTATATCGATTCGATGGTGAATGACGAAACACGGAGATTTTCTACGGTTTTTACTACATATTAACACTTTTCACATTTTCTCGTGTTACGTGGCTGCCAGTCCTCGGTTCATGCAAAATCTTAACGTCCTCGGTCATGTCCAAGGCACCAAACCGACCAATAATTCAATAATCGATAACTAAAACTATAAATGTAGCTCTTCTTACTGGGCGATTGCATCAACTTAGATGCTTCTCCTGTGTTCTACTGTGCTGCTTGTATTGTCCCCACATAACCCAGCACGCGACAAGGGCTGGCAGACCATAAATGTAACCGTTTCAGAGAGAAATGCGACCAATGTGACGATCTCGCGTTATATCGATTCGATGGTGAATGACGAAACACGGAGATTTTCTAAGGTTTTTACTACATATTAACAATTTTCACATTTTCTCGTGTTACGTGGCTGTCAGTCCTCGGTTCATGCAAAATCTTAAGGTCCTCGGTCATGTCCAAGGCACCAAACCGACCAATAATTCAATAATCGATAACTAAAACTATAAATGTAGCTCTTCTTACTGGGCGATTGCATCAACTTAGATGCTTCTCCTGTGTTCTACTGTGCTGCTTGTATTGTCCCCACATACCGCAGCACGCGACAAGGGCTGGCAGACCATAAATGTAACCGTTTCAGAGAGAAATGCGACCAATGTGACGATCTCGCGTTATATCGATTCGATGGTGAATGACGAAACACGGAGATTTTCTAAGGTTTTTACTACATATTAACACTTTTGACATTTTCTCGTGTTACGTGGCTGCCAGTCCTCGGTTCATGCAAAATCTTAAGGTCCTCGGTCATGTCCAAGGCACCAAACCGACCAATAATTCAGTAATCGACAACTAAAACTATAAATGTAGCTCTTCTTACTGGGCGATTGCATCAACTTAGATGCTTCTCCTGTGTTCTACTGTGCTGCTTGTATTGTCCCCACATACCGCAGCACGCGACAAGGGCTGGCAGACCATAAATGTAACCGTTTCAGAGAGAAATGCGACCAATGTGACGATCTCGCGTTATATCGATTCGATGGTGAATGACGAAACACGGAGATTTTCTAAGGTTTTTACTACATATTAACACTTTTCACATTTTCTCGTGTTACGTGGCTGCCAGTCCTCGGTTCATGCAAAATCTTAAGGTCCTCGGTCATGTCCAAGGCACCAAACCGACCAATAATTCAATAATCGATAACTAAAACTATAAATGTAGCTCTTCTTACTGGGCGATTGCATCAACTTAGATGCTTCTCCTGTGTTCTACTGTGCTGCTTGTATTGTCCCCACATACCGCAGCACGCGACAAGGGCTGGCAGACCATAAATGTACCCGTTTCAGAGAGAAATGCGACCAATGTGACGATCTCGCGTTATATCGATTCGATGGTGAATGACGAAACACGGAGATTTTCTAAGGTTTTTACTACATATTAACACTTTTCACATTTTCTCGTGTTACGTGGCTGCCAGTCCTCGGTTCATGCAAAATCTTAAGGTCCTCGGTCATGTCCAAGGCACCAAACCGACCAATAATTCAATAATCGATAACTAAAACTATAAATGTAGCTCTTCTTACTGGGCGATTGCATCAACTTAGATGCTTCTCCTGTGTTCTACTGTGCTGCTTGTATTGTCCCCACATACCGCAGCACGCGACAAGGGCTGGCAGACCATAAATGTAACCGTTTCAGAGAGAAATGCGACCAATGTGACGATCTCGCGTTATATCGATTCGATGGTGAATGACGAAACACGGAGATTTTCTACGGTTTTTACTACATATTAACACTTTTCACATTTTCTCGTGTTTCGTGGCTGCCAGTCCTCGGTTCATGCAAAATCTTAAGGTCCTCGGTCATGTCCAAGGCACCAAACCGACCAATAATTCAATAATCGATAACTAAAACTATAAATGTAGCTCTTCTTACTGGGCGATTGCATCAACTTAGATGCTTCTCCTGTGTTCTACTGTGCTGCTTGTATTGTCCCAACATACCGCAGCACGCGACAAGGGCTGGCAGACCATAAATGTAACCGTTTCAGAGAGAAATGCGACCAATGTGACGATCTCGCGTTATATCGATTCGATGGTGAATGACGAAACACGGAGATTTTCTAAGGTTTTTACTACATATTAACACTTTTCACATTTTCTCAGCCGGCCGAAGTGGCCGTGCGGTTAAAGGCGCTGCAGTCTGGAACCGCAAGACCGCTACGGTCGCAGGTTCGAATCCTGCCTCGGGCATGGATGTTTGTGATGTCCTTAGGAGAGTTAGGTTTAACTAGTTCTAAGTTCTAGGGGACTAATGACCTCAGCAGTTGAGTCCCATAGTGCTCAGAGCCATTTGAACCATTTGAACCACATTTTCTCGTGTTACGTGGCTGCCAGTCCTCGGTTCATGCAAAATCTTAAGGTCCTAGGTCATGTCCAAGGCACCAAACCGACCAATAATTCAATAATCGATAACTAAATCTATAAATGTAGCTCTTCTTACTGGGCTATTGCATCAACTTAGATGCTTCTCCTGTGTTCTACTGTGCTGCTTGTATTGTCCCCACATAACCCAGCACGCGACAAGGGCTGGCAGACCATAAATGTAACCGTTTCAGAGAGAAATGCGACCAATGTGACGATCTCGCGTTATATCGATTCGATGGTGAATGACGAAACACGGAGATTATCTAAGGTTTTTACTACATATTAACACTTTTCACATTTTCTCGTGTTACGTGGCTGCCAGTCCTCGGTTCATGCAAAATCTTAAGGTCCTCGGTCATGTCCAAGGCACCAAACCGACCAATAATTCAATAATCGATAACTAAAACTATAAATGTAGCTCTTCTTACTGGGCGATTGCATCAACTTA
Source organism: Schistocerca nitens (assembly GCF_023898315.1). Taxonomy (NCBI): domain Eukaryota; kingdom Metazoa; phylum Arthropoda; class Insecta; order Orthoptera; family Acrididae; genus Schistocerca; species Schistocerca nitens. The sequence goes on from NC_064625.1 coordinate 59,332,080, forward strand.
GATGCTTCTCCTGTGTTCTACTGTGCTGCTTGTATTGTCCGCACATAACCCAGCACGCGACAAGGGCTGGCAGACCATAAATGTAACCGTTTCAGAGAGAAATGCGACCAATGTGACGATCTCGCGTTATATCGATTCGATGGTGAATGACGAAACACGGAGATTTTCTAAGGTTTTTACTACATATTAACACTTTTCAGATTTTCTCGTGTTACGTGGCTGTCAGTCCTCGGTTCATGCAAAATCTTAAGGTGCTAGGTCATGTCCAAGGCACCAAACCGACCAATAATTCAATAATCGATAACTAAAACTATAAATGTAGCTCTTCTTACTGGGCGATTGCATCAACTTAGATGCTTCTCCTGTGTTCTACTGTGCTGCTTGTATTGTCCCCACATACCGCAGCACGCGACAAGGGCTGGCAGACCATAAATGTAACCGTTTCAGAGAGAAATGCGACCAATGTGACGATCTCGCGTTATATCGATTCGATGGTGAATGACGAAACACGGAGATTTTCTACGGTTTTTACTACATATTAACACTTTTCACATTTTCTCGTGTTACGTGGCTGCCAGTCCTCGGTTCATGCAAAATCTTAAGGTCCTCGGTCATGTCCAAGGCACCAAACCGACCAATAATTCAATAATCGATAACTAAAACTATAAATGTAGCTCTTCTTACTGGGCGATTGCATCAACTTAGATGCTTCTCCTGTGTTCTACTGTGCTGCTTGTATTGTCCCCACATACCGCAGCACGCGACAAGGGCTGGCAGACCATAAATGTAACCGTTTCAGAGAGAAATGCGACCAATGTGACGATCTCGCGTTATATCGATTCGATGGTGAATGACGAAACACGGAGATTTTCTACGGTTTTTACTACATATTAACACTTTTCACATTTTCTCGTGTTACGTGGCTGCCAGTCCACGGTTCATGCAAAATCTTAAGGTCCTCGGTCATGTCCAAGGCACCAAACCGACCAATAATTCAATAATCGATAACTAAAACTATAAATGTAGCTCTTCTTACTGGGCGATTGCATCAACTTAGATGCTTCTCCTGTGTTCTACTGTGCTGCTTGTATTGTCCCCACATACCGCAGCACGCGACAAGGGCTGGCAGACCATAAATGTAACCGTTTCAGAGAGAAATGCGACCAATGTGACGATCTCGCGTTATATCGATTCGATGGTGAATGACGAAACACGGAGATTTTCTAAGGTTTTTACTACATATTAACACTTTTCACATTTTCTCGTGTTACGTGGCTGCCAGTCCTCGGTTCATGCAAAATCTTAAGGTCCTCGGTCATGTCCAAGGCACCAAACCGACCAATAATTCAATAATCGATAACTAAAACTATAAATGTAGCTCTTCTTACTGGGCGATTGCATCAACTTAGATGCTTCTCCTGTGTTCTACTGTGCTGCTTGTATTGTCCCCACATACCGCAGCACGCGACAAGGGCTGGCAGACCATAAATGTAACCGTTTCAGAGAGAAATGCGACCAATGTGACGATCTCGCGTTATATCGATTCGATGGTGAATGACGAAACACGGAGATTTTCTACGGTTTTTACTACATATTAACACTTTTCACATTTTCTCGTGTTACGTGGCTGCCAGTCCTCGGTTCATGCAAAATCTTAAGGTCCTCGGTCATGTCCAAGGCACCAAACCGACCAATAATTCAATAATCGATAACTAAAACTATAAATGTAGCTCTTCTTACTGGGCGATTGCATCAACTTAGATGCTTCTCCTGTGTTCTACTGTGCTGCTTGTATTGTCCCAACATACCGCAGCACGCGACAAGGGCTGGCAGACCATAAATGTAACCGTTTCAGAGAGAAATGCGACCAATGTGACGATCTCGCGTTATATCGATTCGATGGTGAATGACGAAACACGGAGATTTTCTAAGGTTTTTACTACATATTAACACTTTTCACATTTTCTCGTGTTACGTGGCTGCCAGTCCTCGGTTCATGCAAAATCTTAAGGTCCTAGGTCATGTCCAAGGCACCAAACCGACCAATAATTCAATAATCGATAACTAAAACTATAAATGTAGCTCTTCTTACTGGGCGATTGCATCAACTTAGATGCTTCTCCTGTGTTCTACTGTGCTGCTTGTATTGTCCCCACATAACCCAGCACGCGACAAGGGCTGGCAGACCATAAATGTAACCGTTTCAGAGAGAAATGCGACCAATGTGACGATCTCGCGTTATATCGATTCGATGGTGAATGACGAAACACGGAGATTATCTAAGGTTTTTACTACATATTAACACTTTTCACATTTTCTCGTGTTACGTGGCTGCCAGTCCTCGGTTCATGCAAAATCTTAAGGTCCTCGGTCATGTCCAAGGCACCAAACCGACCAATAATTCAATAATCGATAACTAAAACTATAAATGTAGCTCTTCTTACTGGGCGATTGCATCAACTTAGATGCTTCTCCTGTGTTCTACTGTGCTGCTTGTATTGTCCCCACATAACCCAGCACGCGACAAGGGCTGGCAGACCATAAATGTACCCGTTTCAGAGAGAAATGCGACCAATCTGACGATCTCGCGTTATATCGATTCGATGGTGAATGACGAAACACGGAGATTTTCTAAGGTTTTTACTACATATTAACACTTTTCACATTTTCTCGTGTTACATGGCTGTCAGTCCTCGGTTCATGCAAAATCTTAAGGTGCTAGGTCATGTCCAAGGCACCAAACCGACCAATAATTCAATAATCGATAACTAAAACTATAAATGTAGCTCTTCTTACTGGGCGATTGCATCAACTTAGATGCTTCTCCTGTGTTCTACTGTGCTGCTTGTATTGTCCCCACATACCGCAGCACGCGACAAGGGCTGGCAGACCATAAATGTAACCGTTTCAGAGAGAAATGCGACCAATGTGACGATCTCGCGTTATATCGATTCGATGGTGAATGACGAAACACGGAGATTTTCTACGGTTTTTACTACATATTAACACTTTTCACATTTTCTCGTGTTACGTGGCTGCCAGTCCTCGGTTCATGCAAAATCTTAAGGTCCTCGGTCATGTCCAAGGCACCAAACCGACCAATAATTCAATAATCGATAACTAAAACTATAAATGTAGCTCTTCTTACTGGGCGATTGCATCAACTTAGATGCTTCTCCTGTGTTCTACTGTGCTGCTTGTATTGTCCCCACATACCGCAGCACGCGACAAGGGCTGGCAGACCATAAATGTAACCGTTTCAGAGAGAAATGCGACCAATGTGACGATCTCGCGTTATATCGATTCGATGGTGAATGACGAAACACGGAGATTTTCTACGGTTTTTACTACATATTAACACTTTTCACATTTTCTCGTGTTACGTGGCTGCCAGTCCACGGTTCATGCAAAATCTTAAGGTCCTCGGTCATGTCCAAGGCACCAAACCGACCAATAATTCAATAATCGATAACTAAAACTATAAATGTAGCTCTTCTTACTGGGCGATTGCATCAACTTAGATGCTTCTCCTGTGTTCTACTGTGCTGCTTGTATTGTCCCCACATACCGCAGCACGCGACAAGGGCTGGCAGACCATAAATGTAACCGTTTCAGAGAGAAATGCGACCAATGTGACGATCTCGCGTTATATCGATTCGATGGTGAATGACGAAACACGGAGATTTTCTAAGGTTTTTACTACATATTAACACTTTTCACATTTTCTCGTGTTACGTGGCTGCCAGTCCTCGGATCATGTAAAATCTTAAGGTCCTCGAACATGTCCAAGGCACCAAACCGACCAATAATTCGATAATCGATAACTAAAACTATAAATGTAGCTCTTCTTACTGGGCGATTGCATCAACTACGATGCTTCTCCTGTGTTCTACTGTGCTGCTTGTATTGTCCCCACATACCGCAGCACGCGACAAGGGCTGGCTGACCATAAATGTAACCGTTTCAGAGAGAAATGCGACCAATGTGACGATCTCGCGTTATATCGATTCGATGGTGAATGACGAAACACGGAGATTTTCTAAGGTTTTTACTACATATTAACACTTTTCACATTTTCTCGTGTTACGTGGCTGCCAGTCCTCGGTTCATGCAAAATCTTAAGGTCCTAGGTCATGTCCAAGGCACCAAACCGACCAATAATTCAATAATCGATAGCTAAAACTATAAATGTAGCTCTTCTTACTGGGCGATTGCATCAACTTAGATGCTTCTCCTGTGTTCTACTGTGCTGCTTGTATTGTCCCCACATACCGCAGCACGCGACAAGGGCTGGCAGACCATAAATGTAACCGTTTCAGAGAGAAATGCGACCACTGTGACGATCTCGCGTTATATCGATTCCATGGTGAATGACGAAACACGGAGATTTTCTAAGGTTTTTACTACATATTAACACTTTTCACATTTTCTCGTGTTACGTGGCTGCCAGTCCTCGGTTCATGCAAAATCTTAAGGTCCTCGGTCATGTCCAAGGCACCAAACCGACCAATAATTCAATAATCGATAACTAAAACTATAAATGTAGCTCTTCTTACTGGGCGATTGCATCAACTTAGATGCTTCTCCTGTGTTCTACTGTGCTGCTTGTATTGTCCCCACATACCGCAGCACGCGACAAGGGCTGGCAGACCATAAATGTAACCGTTTCAGAGAGAAATGCGACCAATGTGACGATCTCGCGTTATATCGATTCGATGGTGAATGACGAAACACGGAGATTTTCTACGGTTTTTACTACATATTAACACTTTTCACATTTTCTCGTGTTACGTGGCTGCCAGTCCTCGGTTCATGCAAAATCTTAAGGTCCTCGGTCATGTCCAAGGCACCAAACCGACCAATAATTCAATAATCGATAACTAAAACTATAAATGTAGCTCTTCTTACTTGGCGATTGCATCAACTTAGATGCTTCTCCTGTGTTCTACTGTGCTGCTTGTATTGTCCCCACATACCGCAGCACGCGACAAGGGCTGGCAGACCATAAATGTAACCGTTTCAGAGAGAAATGCGACCAATGTGACGATCTCGCGTTATATCGATTCGATGGTGAATGACGAAACACGGAGATTTTCTAAGGTTTTTACTACATATTAACACTTTTCACATTTTCTCGTGTTACGTGGCTGTCAGTCCTCGGTTCATGCAAAATCTTAAGGTCCTCGGTCATGTCCAAGGCACCAAACCGACCAATAATTCAATAATCGATAACTAAAACTATAAATGTAGCTCTTCTTACTGGGCGATTGCATCAACTTAGATGCTTCTCCTGTGTTCTACTGTGCTGCTTGTATTGTCCCCACATACCGCAGCACGCGACAAGGGCTGGCAGACCATAAATGTAACCGTTTCAGAGAGAAATGCGACCAATGTGACGATCTCGCGTTATATCGATTCGATGGTGAATGACGAAACACGGAGATTTTCTACGGTTTTTACTACATATTAACACTTTTCACATTTTCTCGTGTTACGTGGCTGCCAGTCCTCGGTTCATGCAAAATTTAAGGTCCTCGGTCATGTCCAAGGCACCAAACCGACCAATAATTCAATAATCGATAACTAAAACTATAAATGTAGCTCTTCTTACTGGGCGATTGCATCAACTTAGATGCTTCTCCTGTGTTCTACTGTGCTGCTTGTATTGTCCCCACATACCGCAGCACGCGACAAGGGCTGGCAGACCATAAATGTAACCGTTTCAGAGAGAAATGCGACCAATGTGACGATCTCGCGTTATATCGATTCCATGGTGAATGACGAAACACGGAGATTTTCTAAGGTTTTTACTACATATTAACACTTTTCACATTTTCTCGTGTTACGTGGCTGCCAGTCCTCGGTTCATGTAAAATCTTAAGGTCCTCGGTCATGTCCAAGGCACCAAACCGACCAATAATTCGATAATCGATAACTAAAACTATAAATGTAGCTCTTCTTACTGGGCGATTGCATCAACTACGATGCTTCTCCTGTGTTCTACTGTGCTGCTTGTATTGTCCCCACATACCGCAGCACGCGACAAGGGCTGGCTGACCATAAATGTAACCGTTTCAGAGAGAAATGCGACCAATGTGACGATCTCGCGTTATATCGATTCGATGGTGAATGACGAAACACGGAGATTTTCTAAGGTTTTTACTACATATTAACACTTTTCACATTTTCTCGTGTTACGTGGCTGCTAGTCCTCTGTTCATGCAAAATCTTAAGGTCCTAGGTCATGTCCAAGGCACCAAACCGACCAATAATTCAATAATCGATAACTAAAACTATAAATGTAGCTCTTCTTACTGGGCGATTGCATCAACTTAGATGCTTTTCCTGTGTTCTACTGTGCTGCTTGTATTGTCCCCACATACCACAGCACGCGACAAGGGCTGGCAGACCATAAATGTAACCGTTTCAGAGAGAAATGCGACCAATGTGACGATCTCGCGTTATATCGATTCGATGGTGAATGACGAAACACGGAGATTTTCTACGGTTTTTACTACATATTAACACTTTTCACATTTTCTCGTGTTACGTGGCTGCCATTCCTCGGTTCATGCAAAATCTTAAGGTCCTCGGTCATGTCCAAGGCACCAAACCGACCAATAATTCAATAATCGATAACTAAAACTATAAATGTAGCTCTTCTTACTGGGCGATTGCATCAACTTAGATGCTTCTCCTGTGTTCTACTGTGCTGCTTGTATTGTCCCCACATACCGCAGCACGCGACAAGGGCTGGCAGACCATAAATGTAACCGTTTCAGAGAGAAATGCGACCAATGTGACGATCTCGCGTTACATCGATTCGATGGTGAATGACGAAACACGGAGATTTTCTAAGGTTTTTACTACATATTAACACTTTTCAGATTTTCTCGTGTTACGTGGCTGCCAGTCCTCGGTTCATGCAAAATCTTAAGGTCCTCGGTCATGTCCAAGGCACCAAACCGACCAATAATTCAATAATCGATAACTAAAACTATAAATGTAGCTCTTCTTACTGGGCGATTGCATCAACTTAGATGCTTCTCCTGTGTTCTACTGTGCTGCTTGTATTGTCCCCACATACCGCAGCACGCGACAAGGGCTGGCAGACCATAAATGTAACCGTTTCAGAGAGAAATGCGACCAATGTGACGATCTCGCGTTATATCGATTCGATGGTGAATGACGAAACACGGAGATTTTCTAAGGTTTTTACTACATATTAACACTTTTCACATTTTCTCGTGTTACGTGGCTGCCAGTCCTCGGTTCATGCAAAATCTTAAGGTCCTAGGTCATGTCCAAGGCACCAAACCGACCAATAATTCAATAATCGATAACTAAAACTATAAATGTAGCTCTTCTTACTGGGCGATTGCATCAACTTAGATGCTTCTCCTGTGTTCTACTGTGCTGCTTGTATTGTCCCCACATAACCCAACACGCGACAAGGGCTGGCAGACCATAAATGTAACCGTTTCAGAGAGAAATGCGACCAATGTGACGATCTCGTGTTATATCGATTCGATGGTGAATGACGAAACACGGAGATTTTCTAAGGTTTTTACTACATATTAACACTTTTCACATTTTCTCGTGTTACGTGGCTGGCAGTCCTCGGTTCATGCAAAATCTTAAGGTCCTCGGTCATGTCCAAGGCACCAAACCGACCAATAATTCAATAATCGATAACTAAAACTATAAATGTAGCTCTTCTTACTGGGCGATTGCATCAACTTAGATGCTTCTCCTGTGTTCTACTGTGCTGCTTGTATTGTCCCCACATAACCCAGCACGCGACAAGGGCTGGCAGACCATAAATGTAACCGTTTCAGAGAGAAATGCGACCAATGTGACGATCTCGCGTTATATCGATTCAATGGTGAATGACGAAACACGGAGATTTTCTAAGGTTTTTACTACATATTAACACTTTTCAGATTTTCTCGTGTTATGTGGCTGCCAGTCCTCGGTTCATGCAAAATCTTAAGGTCCTCGGTCATGTCCAAGGCACCAAACCGACCAATAATTCAATAATCGATAACTAAAACTATAAATGTAGCTCTTCTTACTGGGCGATTGCATCAACTTAGATGCTTCTCCTGTGTTCTACTGTGCTGCTTGTATTGTCCCCACATAACCCAGCACGCGACAAGGGCTGGCAGACCATAAATGTAACCGTTTCAGAGAGAAATGCGACCAATGTGACGATCTCGCGTTATATCGATTCGATGGTGAATGACGAAACACGGAGATTTTCTAAGGTTTTTACTACATATTAACACTTTTCACATTTTCTCGTGTTACGTGGCTGCCAGTCCTCGGTTCATGCAAAATCTTAAGGTCCTCGGTCATGTCCAAGGCACCAAACCGACCAATAATTCAATAATCGATAACTAAAACTATAAATGTAGCTCTTCTTACTGGGCGATTGCATCAACTACGATGCTTCTCCTGTGTTCTACTGTGCTGCTTGTATTGTCCCCACATACCGCAGCACGCGACAAGGGCTGGCAGACCATAAATGTAACCGTTTCAGAGAGAAATGCGACCAATGTGACGATCTCGCGTTATATCGATTCGATGGTGAATGACGAAACACGGAGTTTTCTACGGTTTTTACTACATATTAACACTTTTCACATTTTCTCGTGTTACGTGGCTGCCAGTCCTCGGTTCATGCAAAATCTTAAGGTCCTCGGTCATGTCCAAGGCACCAAACCGACCAATAATTCAATAATCGATAACTAAAACTATAAATGTAGCTCTTCTTACTGGGCGATTGCATCAACTTAGATGCTTCTCCTGTGTTCTACTGTGCTGCTTGTATTGTCCCCACATACCGCAGCACGCGACAAGGGCTGGCAGACCATAAATGTAACCGTTTCAGAGAGAAATGCGACCAATGTGACGATCTCGCGTTACATCGATTCGATGGTGAATGACGAAACACGGAGATTTTCTAAGGTTTTTACTACATATTAACACTTTTCACATTTTCTCGTGTTACGTGGCTGGCAGTCCTCGGTTCATGCAAAATCTTAAGGTCCTCGGTCATGTCCAAGGCACCAAACCGACCAATAATTCAATAATCGATAACTAAAACTATAAATGTAGCTCTTCTTACTGGGCGATTGCATCAACTTAGATGCTTCTCCTGTGTTCTACTGTGCTGCTTGTATTGTCCCCACATACCGCAGCACGCGACAAGGGCTGGCAGACCATAAATGTAACCGTTTCAGAGAGAAATGCGACCAATGTGACGATCTCGCGTTATATCGATTCGATGGTGAATGACGAAACACGGAGATTTTCTAAGGTTTTTACTACATATTAACACTTTTCACATTTTCTCGTGTTACGTGGCTGTCAGTCCTCGGTTCATGCAAAATCTTAAGGTGCTAGGTCATGTCCAAGGCACCAAACCGACCAATAATTCAATAATCGATAACTAAAACTATAAATGTAGCTCTTCTTACTGGGCGATTGCATCAACTTAGATGCTTCTCCTGTGTTCTACTGTGCTGCTTGTATTGTCCCCACATACCGCAGCACGCGACAAGGGCTGGCAGACCATAAATGTAACCGTTTCAGAGAGAAATGCGACCAATGTGACGATCTCGCGTTATATCGATTCGATGGTGAATGACGAAACACGGAGATTTTCTACGGTTTTTACTACATATTAACACTTTTCACATTTTCTCGTGTTACGTGGCTGCCAGTCCTCGGTTCATGCAAAATCTTAAGGTCCTCGGTCATGTCCAAGGCACCAAACCGACCAATAATTCAATAATCGATAACTAAAACTATAAATGTAGCTCTTCTTACTGGGCGATTGCATCAACTTAGATGCTTCTCCTGTGTTCTACTGTGCTGCTTGTATTGTCCCCACATAACCCAGCACGCGACAAGGGCTGGCAGACCATAAATGTAACCGTTTCAGAGAGAAATGCGACCAATGTGACGATCTCGCGTTATATCGATTCAATGGTGAATGACGAAACACGGAGATTTTCTAAGGTTTTTACTACATATTAACACTTTTCACATTTTCTCGTGTTATGTGGCTGCCAGTCCTCGGTTCATGCAAAATCTTAAGGTCCTCGGTCATGTCCAAGGCACCAAACCGACCAATAATTCAATAATCGATAACTAAAACTATCAATGTAGCTCTTCTTACTGGGCGATTGCATCAACTTAGATGCTTCTCCTGTGTTCTACTGTGCTGCTTGTATTGTCCCCACATAACCCAGCACGCGACAAGGGCTGGCAGACCATAAATGTAACCGTTTCAGAGAGAAATGCGACCAATGTGACGATCTCGCGTTATATCGATTCGATGGTGAATGACGAAACACGGAGATTTTCTACGGTTTTTACTACATATTAACACTTTTCACATTTTCTCGTGTTACGTGGCTGCCAGTCCTCGGTTCATGCAAAATTTAAGGTCCTCGGTCATGTCCAAGGCACCAAACCGACCAATAATTCAATAATCGATAACTAAAACTATAAATGTAGCTCTTCTTACTGGGCGATTGCATCAACTTAGATGCTTCTCCTGTGTTCTACTGTGCTGCTTGTATTGTCCCCACATACCGCAGCACGCGACAAGGGCTGGCAGACCATAAATGTAACCGTTTCAGAGAGAAATGCGACCAATGTGACGATCTCGCGTTATATCGATTCCATGGTGAATGACGAAACACGGAGATTTTCTAAGGTTTTTACTACATATTAACACTTTTCACATTTTCTCGTGTTACGTGGCTGCCAGTCCTCGGTTCATGTAAAATCTTAAGGTCCTCGGTCATGTCCAAGGCACCAAACCGACCAATAATTCGATAATCGATAACTAAAACTATAAATGTAGCTCTTCTTACTGGGCGATTGCATCAACTACGATGCTTCTCCTGTGTTCTACTGTGCTGCTTGTATTGTCCCCACATACCGCAGCACGCGACAAGGGCTGGCTGACCATAAATGTAACCGTTTCAGAGAGAAATGCGACCAATGTGACGATCTCGCGTTATATCGATTCGATGGTGAATGACGAAACACGGAGATTTTCTAAGGTTTTTACTACATATTAACACTTTTCACATTTTCTCGTGTTACGTGGCTGCTAGTCCTCTGTTCATGCAAAATCTTAAGGTCCTAGGTCATGTCCAAGGCACCAAACCGACCAATAATTCAATAATCGATAACTAAAACTATAAATGTAGCTCTTCTTACTGGGCGATTGCATCAACTTAGATGCTTTTCCTGTGTTCTACTGTGCTGCTTGTATTGTCCCCACATACCGCAGCACGCGACAAGGGCTGGCAGACCATAAATGTAACCGTTTCAGAGAGAAATGCGACCAATGTGACGATCTCGCGTTATATCGATTCGATGGTGAATGACGAAACACGGAGATTTTCTACGGTTTTTACTACATATTAACACTTTTCACATTTTCTCGTGTTACGTGGCTGCCATTCCTCGGTTCATGCAAAATCTTAAGGTCCTCGGTCATGTCCAAGGCACCAAACCGACCAATAATTCAATAATCGATAACTAAAACTATAAATGTAGCTCTTCTTACTGGGCGATTGCATCAACTTAGATGCTTCTCCTGTGTTCTACTGTGCTGCTTGTATTGTCCCCACATACCGCAGCACGCGACAAGGGCTGGCAGACCATAAATGTAACCGTTTCAGAGAGAAATGCGACCAATGTGACGATCTCGCGTTACATCGATTCGATGGTGAATGACGAAACACGGAGATTTTCTAAGGTTTTTACTACATATTAACACTTTTCAGATTTTCTCGTGTTACGTGGCTGCCAGTCCTCGGTTCATGCAAAATCTTAAGGTCCTCGGTCATGTCCAAGGCACCAAACCGACCAATAATTCAATAATCGATAACTAAAACTATAAATGTAGCTCTTCTTACTGGGCGATTGCATCAACTTAGATGCTTCTCCTGTGTTCTACTGTGCTGCTTGTATTGTCCCCACATACCGCAGCACGCGACAAGGGCTGGCAGACCATAAATGTAACCGTTTCAGAGAGAAATGCGACCAATGTGACGATCTCGCGTTATATCGATTCGATGGTGAATGACGAAACACGGAGATTTTCTAAGGTTTTTACTACATATTAACACTTTTCACATTTTCTCGTGTTACGTGGCTGCCAGTCCTCGGTTCATGCAAAATCTTAAGGTCCTAGGTCATGTCCAAGGCACCAAACCGACCAATAATTCAATAATCGATAACTAAAACTATAAATGTAGCTCTTCTTACTGGGCGATTGCATCAACTTAGATGCTTCTCCTGTGTTCTACTGTGCTGCTTGTATTGTCCCCACATAACCCAACACGCGACAAGGGCTGGCAGACCATAAATGTAACCGTTTCAGAGAGAAATGCGACCAATGTGACGATCTCGTGTTATATCGATTCGATGGTGAATGACGAAACACGGAGATTTTCTAAGGTTTTTACTACATATTAACACTTTTCACATTTTCTCGTGTTACGTGGCTGGCAGTCCTCGGTTCATGCAAAATCTTAAGGTCCTCGGTCATGTCCAAGGCACCAAACCGACCAATAATTCAATAATCGATAACTAAAACTATAAATGTAGCTCTTCTTACTGGGCGATTGCATCAACTTAGATGCTTCTCCTGTGTTCTACTGTGCTGCTTGTATTGTCCCCACATAACCCAGCACGCGACAAGGGCTGGCAGACCATAAATGTAACCGTTTCAGAGAGAAATGCGACCAATGTGACGATCTCGCGTTATATCGATTCAATGGTGAATGACGAAACACGGAGATTTTCTAAGGTTTTTACTACATATTAACACTTTTCAGATTTTCTCGTGTTATGTGGCTGCCAGTCCTCGGTTCATGCAAAATCTTAAGGTCCTCGGTCATGTCCAAGGCACCAAACCGACCAATAATTCAATAATCGATAACTAAAACTATCAATGTAGCTCTTCTTACTGGGCGATTGCATCAACTTAGATGCTTCTCCTGTGTTCTACTGTGCTGCTTGTATTGTCCCCACATAACCCAGCACGCGACAAGGGCTGGCAGACCATAAATGTAACCGTTTCAGAGAGAAATGCGACCAATGTGACGATCTCGCGTTATATCGATTCGATGGTGAATGACGAAACACGGAGATTTTCTAAGGTTTTTACTACATATTAACACTTTTCACATTTTCTCGTGTTACGTGGCTGCCAGTCCTCGGTTCATGCAAAATCTTAAGGTCCTCGGTCATGTCCAAGGCACCAAACCGACCAATAATTCAATAATCGATAACTAAAACTATAAATGTAGCTCTTCTTACTGGGCGATTGCATCAACTACGATGCTTCTCCTGTGTTCTACTGTGCTGCTTGTATTGTCCCCACATACCGCAGCACGCGACAAGGGCTGGCAGACCATAAATGTAACCGTTTCAGAGAGAAATGCGACCAATGTGACGATCTCGCGTTATATCGATTCGATGGTGAATGACGAAACACGGAGTTTTCTACGGTTTTTACTACATATTAACACTTTTCACATTTTCTCGTGTTACGTGGCTGCCAGTCCTCGGTTCATGCAAAATCTTAAGGTCCTCGGTCATGTCCAAGGCACCAAACCGACCAATAATTCAATAATCGATAACTAAAACTATAAATGTAGCTCTTCTTACTGGGCGATTGCATCAACTTAGATGCTTCTCCTGTGTTCTACTGTGCTGCTTGTATTGTCCCCACATACCGCAGCACGCGACAAGGGCTGGCAGACCATAAATGTAACCGTTTCAGAGAGAAATGCGACCAATGTGACGATCTCGCGTTACATCGATTCGATGGTGAATGACGAAACACGGAGATTTTCTAAGGTTTTTACTACATATTAACACTTTTCACATTTTCTCGTGTTACGTGGCTGGCAGTCCTCGGTTCATGCAAAATCTTAAGGTCCTCGGTCATGTCCAAGGCACCAAACCGACCAATAATTCAATAATCGATAACTAAAACTATAAATGTAGCTCTTCTTACTGGGCGATTGCATCAACTTAGATGCTTCTCCTGTGTTCTACTGTGCTGCTTGTATTGTCCCCACATACCGCAGCACGCGACAAGGGCTGGCAGACCATAAATGTAACCGTTTCAGAGAGAAATGCGACCAATGTGACGATCTCGCGTTATATCGATTCGATGGTGAATGACGAAACACGGAGATTTTCTAAGGTTTTTACTACATATTAACACTTTTCACATTTTCTCGTGTTACGTGGCTGTCAGTCCTCGGTTCATGCAAAATCTTAAGGTGCTAGGTCATGTCCAAGGCACCAAACCGACCAATAATTCAATAATCGATAACTAAAACTATAAATGTAGCTCTTCTTACTGGGCGATTGCATCAACTTAGATGCTTCTCCTGTGTTCTACTGTGCTGCTTGTATTGTCCCCACATACCGCAGCACGCGACAAGGGCTGGCAGACCATAAATGTAACCGTTTCAGAGAGAAATGCGACCAATGTGACGATCTCGCGTTATATCGATTCGATGGTGAATGACGAAACACGGAGATTTTCTACGGTTTTTACTACATATTAACACTTTTCACATTTTCTCGTGTTACGTGGCTGCCAGTCCTCGGTTCATGCAAAATCTTAAGGTCCTCGGTCATGTCCAAGGCACCAAACCGACCAATAATTCAATAATCGATAACTAAAACTATAAATGTAGCTCTTCTTACTGGGCGATTGCATCAACTTAGATGCTTCTCCTGTGTTCTACTGTGCTGCTTGTATTGTCCCCACATAACCCAGCACGCGACAAGGGCTGGCAGACCATAAATGTAACCGTTTCAGAGAGAAATGCGACCAATGTGACGATCTCGCGTTATATCGATTCAATGGTGAATGACGAAACACGGAGATTTTCTAAGGTTTTTACTACATATTAACACTTTTCACATTTTCTCGTGTTATGTGGCTGCCAGTCCTCGGTTCATGCAAAATCTTAAGGTCCTCGGTCATGTCCAAGGCACCAAACCGACCAATAATTCAATAATCGATAACTAAAACTATCAATGTAGCTCTTCTTACTGGGCGATTGCATCAACTTAGATGCTTCTCCTGTGTTCTACTGTGCTGCTTGTATTGTCCCCACATAACCCAGCACGCGACAAGGGCTGGCAGACCATAAATGTAACCGTTTCAGAGAGAAATGCGACCAATGTGACGATCTCGCGTTATATCGATTCGATGGTGAATGACGAAACACGGAGATTTTCTACGGTTTTTACTACATATTAACACTTTTCAGATTTTCTCGTGTTACGTGGCTGCCAGTCCTCGGTTCATGCAAAATCTTAAGGTCCTCGGTCATGTCCAAGGCACCAAACCGACCAATAATTCAATAATCGATAACTAAAACTATAAATGTAGCTCTTCTTACTGGGCGATTGCATCAACTTAGATGCTTCTCCTGTGTTCTACTGTGCTGCTTGTATTGTCCCCACATACCGCAGCACGCGACAAGGGCTGGCAGACCATAAATGTAACCGTTTCAGAGAGAAATGCGACCAATGTGACGATCTCGCGTTATATCGATTCGATGGTGAATGACGAAACACGGAGTTTTCTACGGTTTTTACTACATATTAACACTTTTCACATTTTCTCGTGTTACGTGGCTGCCAGTCCTCGGTTCATGCAAAATCTTAAGGTCCTCGGTCATGTCCAAGGCACCAAACCGACCAATAATTCAATAATCGATAACTAAAACTATAAATGTAGCTCTTCTTACTGGGCGATTGCATCAACTTAGATGCTTCTCCTGTGTTCTACTGTGCTGCTTGTATTGTCCCCACATACCGCAGCACGCGACAAGGGCTGGCAGACCATAAATGTAACCGTTTCAGAGAGAAATGCGACCAATGTGACGATCTCGCGTTACATCGATTCGATGGTGAATGACGAAACACGGAGATTTTCTAAGGTTTTTACTACATATTAACACTTTTCACATTTTCTCGTGTTACGTGGCTGCCAGTCCTCGGTTCATGCAAAATCTTAAGGTCCTCGGTCATGTCCAAGGCACCAAACCGACCAATAATTCAATAATCGATAACTAAAACTATAAATGTAGCTCTTCTTACTGGGCGATTGCATCAACTTAGATGCTTCTCCTGTGTTCTACTGTGCTGCTTGTATTGTCCCCACATACCGCAGCACGCGACAAGGGCTGGCAGACCATAAATGTAACCGTTTCAGAGAGAAATGCGACCAAAGTGACGATCTCGCGTTATATCGATTCGATGGTGAATGACGAAACACGGAGATTTTCTAAGGTTTTTACTACATATTAACACTTTTCACATTTTCTCGTGTTACGTGGCTGCCAGTCCTCGGTTCATGCAAAATCTTAAGGTCCTAGGTCATGTCCAAGGCACCAAACCGACCAATAATTCAATAATCGATAACTAAAACTATAAATGTAGCTCTTCTTACTGGGCGATTGCATCAACTTAGATGCTTCTCCTGTGTTCTACTGTGCTGCTTGTATTGTCCCCACATAACCCAGCACGCGACAAGGGCTGGCAGACCATAAATGTAACCGTTTCAGAGAGAAATGCGACCAATGTGACGATCCCGCGTTATATCGATTCGATGGTGAATGACGAAACACGGAGATTTTCTAAGGTTTTTACTACATATTAACACTTTTCACATTTTCTCGTGTTACGTGGCTGCCAGTCCTCGGTTCATGCAAAATCTTAAGGTCCTCGGTCATGTCCAAGGCACCAAACCGACCAATAATTCAATAATCGATAACTAAAACTATAAATGTAGCTCTTCTTACTGGGCGATTGCATCAACTTAGATGCTTCTCCTGTGTTCTACTGTGCTGATTGTATTGTCCCCACATAACCCAGCACGCGACAAGGGCTGGCAGACCATAAATGTAACCGTTTCAGAGAGAAATGCGACCAATGTGACGATCTCGCGTTATATCGATTCGATGGTGAATGACGAAACACGGAGATTTTCTAAGGTTTTTACTACATATTAACACTTTTCACATTTTCTCGTGTTACGTGGCTGCCAGTCCTCGGTTCATGCAAAATCTTAAGGTCCTAGGTCATGTCCAAGGCACCAAACCGACCAATAATTCAATAATCGATAACTAAAACTATAAATGTAGCTCTTCTTACTGGGCGATTGCATCAACTTAGATGCTTCTCCTGTGTTCTACTGTGCTGCTTGTATTGTCCCCACATAACCCAGCACGCGACAAGGGCTGGCAGACCATAAATGTAACCGTTTCAGAGAGAAATGTGACCAATGTGACGATCTCGCGTTATATCGATTCGATGGTGAATGACGAAACACGGAGATTTTCTACGGTTTTTACTACATATTAACACTTTTCACATTTTCTCGTGTTACGTGGCTGCCAGTCCTCGGTTCATGCAAAATCTTAAGGTCCTCGGTCATGTCCAAGGCACCAAACCGACCAATAATTCAATAATCGATAACTAAAACTATAAATGTAGCTCTTCTTACTGGGCGATTGCATCAACTTAGATGCTTCTCCTGTGTTCTACTATGCTGCTTGTATTGTCCCCACATAACCCAGCACGCGACAAGGGCTGGCAGACCATAAATGTAACCGTTTCAGAGAGAAATGCGACCAATGTGACGATCTCGCGTTATATCGATTCGATGGTGAATGACGAAACACGGAGATTTTCTAAGGTTTTTACTACATATTAACACTTTTCACATTTTCTCGTGTTACGTGGCTGCCAGTCCTCGGTTCATGGAAAATCTTAAGGTCCTCGGTCATGTCCAAGGCACCAAACCGACCAATAATTCGATAATCGATAACTAAAACTATAAATGTAGCTCTTCTTACTGGGCGATTGCATCAACTACGATGCTTCTCCTGTGTTCTACTGTGCTGCTTGTATTGTCCCCACATACCGCAGCACGCGACAAGGGCTGGCAGACCATAAATGTAACCGTTTCAGAGAGAAATGCGACCAATGTGACGATCTCGCGTTATATCGATTCGATGGTGAATGACGAAACACGGAGTTTTCTACGGTTTTTACTACATATTAACACTTTTCACATTTTCTCGTGTTACGTGGCTGCCAGTCCTCGGTTCATGCAAAATCTTAAGGTCCTCGGTCATGTCCAAGGCACCAAACCGACCAATAATTCAATAATCGATAACTAAAACTATAAATGTAGCTCTTCTTACTGGGCGATTGCATCAACTTAGATGCTTCTCCTGTGTTCTACTGTGCTGCTTGTATTGTCCCCACATACCGCAGCACGCGACAAGGGCTGGCAGACCATAAATGTAACCGTTTCAGAGAGAAATGCGACCAACGTGACGATCTCGAGTTACATCGATTCGATGGTGAATGACGAAACACGGAGATTTTCTAAGGTTTTTACTACATATTAACACTTTTCACATTTTCTCGTGTTACGTGGCTGCCAGTCCTCGGTTCATGCAAAATCTTAAGGTCCTCGGTCATGTCCAAGGCACCAAACCGACCAATAATTCAATAATCGATAACTAAAACTATAAATGTAGCTCTTCTTACTGGGCGATTGCATCAACTTAGATGCTTCTCCTGTGTTCTACTGTGCTGCTTGTATTGTCCCCACATACCGCAGCACGCGACAAGGGCTGGCAGACCATAAATGTAACCGTTTCAGAGAGAAATGCGACCAATGTGACGATCTCGCGTTATATCGATTCGATGGTGAATGACGAAACACGGAGATTTTCTAAGGTTTTTACTACATATTAACACTTTTCACATTTTCTCGTGTTACGTGGCTGCCAGTCCTCGGTTCATGCAAAATCTTAAGGTCCTAGGTCATGTCCAAGGCACCAAACCGACCAATAATTCAATAATCGATAACTAAAACTATAAATGTAGCTCTTCTTACTGGGCGATTGCATCAACTTAGATGCTTCTCCTGTGTTCTACTGTGCTGCTTGTATTGTCCCCACATAACCCAGCACGCGACAAGGGCTGGCAGACCATAAATGTAACCGTTTCAGAGAGAAATGCGACCAATGTGACGATCTCGCGTTATATCGATTCGATGGTGAATGACGAAACACGGAGATTTTCTAAGGTTTTTACTACATATTAACACTTTTCACATTTTCTCGTGTTACGTGGCTGCCAGTCCTCGGTTCATGCAAAATCTTAAGGTCCTCGGTCATGTCCAAGGCACCAAACCGACCAATAATTCAATAATCGATAACTAAAACTATAAATGTAGCTCTTCTTACTGGGCGATTGCATCAACTTAGATGCTTCTCCTGTGTTCTACTGTGCTGCTTGTATTGTCCCCACATAACCCAGCACGCGACAAGGGCTGGCAGACCATAAATGTAACCGTTTCAGAGAGAAATGCGACCAATGTGACGATCTCGCGTTATATCGATTCGATGGTGAATGACGAAACACGGAGATTTTCTAAGGTTTTTACTACATATCAACACTTTTCACATTTTCTCGTGTTACGTGGCTGTCAGTCCTCGGTTCATGCAAAATCTTAAGGTCCTAGGTCATGTCCAAGGCACCAAACCGACCAATAATTCAATAATCGATAACTAAAACTATAAATGTAGCTCTTCTTACTGGGCGATTGCATCAACTTAGATGCTTCTCCTGTGTTCTACTGTGCTGCTTGTATTGTCCCCACATACCGCAGCACGCGACAAGGGCTGGCAGACCATAAATGTAACCGTTTCAGAGAGAAATGCGACCAATGTGACGATCTCGCGTTATATCGATTCGATGGTGAATGACGAAACACGGAGATTTTCTACGGTTTTTACTACATATTAACACTTTTCACATTTTCTCGTGTTACGTGGCTGCCAGTCCTCGGTTCATGCAAAATCTTAAGGTCCTCGGTCATGTCCAAGGCACCAAACCGACCAATAATTCAATAATCGATAACTAAAACTATAAATGTAGCTCGTCTTACTGGGCGATTGCATCAACTTAGATGCTTCTCCTGTGTTCTACTGTGCTGCTTGTATTGTCCCCACATAACCCAGCACGCGACAAGGGCTGGCAGACCATAAATGTAACCGTTTCAGAGAGAAATGCGACCAATGTGACGATCTCGCGTTATATCGATTCGATGGTGAATGACGAAACACGGAGATTTTCTAAGGTTTTTACTACATATTAACACTTTTCACATTTTCTCGTGTTACGTGGCTGCCAGTCCTCGGTTCATGCAAAATCTTAAGGTCCTCGGTCATGTCCAAGGCACCAAACCGACCAATAATTCAATAATCGATAACTAAAACTGTAAATGTAGCTCTTCTTACTGGGCGATTGCATCAACTTAGATGCTTCTCCTGTGTTCTACTGTGCTGCTTGTATTGTCCCCACATAACCCAGCACGCGACAAGGGCAGGCAGACCATAAATGTAACCGTTTCAGAGAGAAATGCGACCAATGTGACGATCTCGCGTTATACCGATTCGATGGTGAATGACGAAACACGGAGATTTTCTAAGGTTTTTACTACATATTAACACTTTTCAGATTTTCTCGTGTTACGTGGCTGCCAGTCCTCGGTTCATGCAAAATCTTAAGGTCCTCGGTCATGTCCAAGGCACCAAACCGACCAATAATTCAATAATCGATAACTAAAACTATAAATGTAGCTCTTCTTACTGGGCGATTGCATCAACTTAGATGCTTCTCCTGTGTTCTACTGTGCTGCTTGTATTGTCCCCACATAACCCAGCACGCGACAAGGGCTGGCAGACCATAAATGTAACCGTTTCAGAGAGAAATGCGACCAATGTGACGATCTCGCGTTATATCGATTCGATGGTGAATGACGAAACACGGAGATTTTCTACGGTTTTTACTACATATTAACACTTTTCACATTTTCTCGTGTTACGTGGCTGCCAGTCCTCGGTTCATGCAAAATCTTAAGGTCCTCGGTCATGTCCAAGGCACCAAACCGACCAATAATTCAATAATCGATAACTAAAACTATAAATGTAGCTCTTCTTACTGGGCGATTGCATCAACTTAGATGCTTCTCCTGTGTTCTACTATGCTGCTTGTATTGTCCCCACATAACCCAGCACGCGACAAGGGCTGGCAGACCATAAATGTAACCGTTTCAGAGAGAAATGCGACCAATGTGACGATCTCGCGTTATATCGATTTGATGGTGAATGACGAAACACGGAGTTTTCTACGGTTTTTACTACATATTAACACTTTTCACATTTTCTCGTGTTACGTGGCTGCCAGTCCTCGGTTCATGCAAAATCTTAAGGTCCTCGGTCATGTCCAAGGCACCAAACCGACCAATAATTCAATAATCGATAACTAAAACTATAAATGTAGCTCTTCTTACTGGGCGATTGCATCAACTTAGATGCTTCTCCTGTGTTCTACTGTGCTGCTTGTATTGTCCCCACATACCGCAGCACGCGACAAGGGCTGGCAGACCATAAATGTAACCGTTTCAGAGAGAAATGCGACCAATCTGACGATCTCGCGTTACATCGATTCGATGGTGAATGACGAAACACGGAGATTTTCTAAGGTTTTTACTACATATTAACACTTTTCACATTTTCTCGTGTTACGTGGCTGCCAGTCCTCGGTTCATGCAAAATCTTAAGGTCCTCGGTCATGTCCAAGGCACCAAACCGACCAATAATTCAATAATCGATAACTAAAACTATAAATGTAGCTCTTCTTACTGGGCGATTGCATCAACTTAGATGCTTCTCCTGTGTTCTACTGTGCTGCTTGTATTGTCCCCACATACCGCAGCACGCGACAAGGGCTGGCAGACCATAAATGTAACCGTTTCAGAGAGAAATGCGACCAATGTGACGATCTCGCGTTATATCGATTCGATGGTGAATGACGAAACACGGAGATTTTCTAAGGTTTTTACTACATATTAACACTTTTCACATTTTCTCGTGTTACGTGGCTGCCAGTCCTCGGTTCATGCAAAATCTTAAGGTCCTAGGTCATGTCCAAGGCACCAAACCGACCAATAATTCAATAATCGATAACTAAAACTATAAATGTAGCTCTTCTTACTGGGCGATTGCATCAACTTAGATGCTTCTCCTGTGTTCTACTGTGCTGCTTGTATTGTCCCCACATAACCCAGCACGCGACAAGGGCTGGCAGACCATAAATGTAACCGTTTCAGAGAGAAATGCGACCAATGTGACGATCTCGCGTTATATCGATTCGATGGTGAATGACGAAACACGGAGATTTTCTAAGGTTTTTACTACATATTAACACTTTTCACATTTTCTCGTGTTACGTGGCTGCCAGTCCTCGGTTCATGCAAAATCTTAAGGTCCTCGGTCATGTCCAAGGCACCAAACCGACCAATAATTCAATAATCGATAACTAAAACTATAAATGTAGCTCTTCTTACTGGGCGATTGCATCAACTTAGATGCTTCTCCTGTGTTCTACTGTGCTGCTTGTATTGTCCCCACATAACCCAGCACGCGACAAGGGCTGGCAGACCATAAATGTAACCGTTTCAGAGAGAAATGCGACCAATGTGACGATCTCGCGTTATATCGATTCGATGGTGAATGACGAAACACGGAGATTTTCTAAGGTTTTTACTACATATCAACACTTTTCACATTTTCTCGTGTTACGTGGCTGTCAGTCCTCGGTTCATGCAAAATCTTAAGGTCCTAGGTCATGTCCAAGGCACCAAACCGACCAATAATTCAATAATCGATAACTAAAACTATAAATGTAGCTCTTCTTACTGGGCGATTGCATCAACTTAGATGCTTCTCCTGTGTTCTACTGTGCTGCTTGTATTGTCCCCACATACCGCAGCACGCGACAAGGGCTGGCAGACCATAAATGTAACCGTTTCAGAGAGAAATGCGACCAATGTGACGATCTCGCGTTATATCGATTCGATGGTGAATGACGAAACACGGAGATTTTCTACGGTTTTTACTACATATTAACACTTTTCACATTTTCTCGTGTTACGTGGCTGCCAGTCCTCGGTTCATGCAAAATCTTAAGGTCCTCGGTCATGTCCAAGGCACCAAACCGACCAATAATTCAATAATCGATAACTAAAACTATAAATGTAGCTCGTCTTACTGGGCGATTGCATCAACTTAGATGCTTCTCCTGTGTTCTACTGTGCTGCTTGTATTGTCCCCACATAACCCAGCACGCGACAAGGGCTGGCAGACCATAAATGTAACCGTTTCAGAGAGAAATGCGACCAATGTGACGATCTCGCGTTATATCGATTCGATGGTGAATGACGAAACACGGAGATTTTCTAAGGTTTTTACTACATATTAACACTTTTCACATTTTCTCGTGTTACGTGGCTGCCAGTCCTCGGTTCATGCAAAATCTTAAGGTCCTCGGTCATGTCCAAGGCACCAAACCGACCAATAATTCAATAATCGATAACTAAAACTGTAAATGTAGCTCTTCTTACTGGGCGATTGCATCAACTTAGATGCTTCTCCTGTGTTCTACTGTGCTGCTTGTATTGTCCCCACATAACCCAGCACGCGACAAGGGCAGGCAGACCATAAATGTAACCGTTTCAGAGAGAAATGCGACCAATGTGACGATCTCGCGTTATACCGATTCGATGGTGAATGACGAAACACGGAGATTTTCTAAGGTTTTTACTACATATTAACACTTTTCAGATTTTCTCGTGTTACGTGGCTGCCAGTCCTCGGTTCATGCAAAATCTTAAGGTCCTCGGTCATGTCCAAGGCACCAAACCGACCAATAATTCAATAATCGATAACTAAAACTATAAATGTAGCTCTTCTTACTGGGCGATTGCATCAACTTAGATGCTTCTCCTGTGTTCTACTGTGCTGCTTGTATTGTCCCCACATAACCCAGCACGCGACAAGGGCTGGCAGACCATAAATGTAACCGTTTCAGAGAGAAATGCGACCAATGTGACGATCTCGCGTTATATCGATTCGATGGTGAATGACGAAACACGGAGATTTTCTACGGTTTTTACTACATATTAACACTTTTCACATTTTCTCGTGTTACGTGGCTGCCAGTCCTCGGTTCATGCAAAATCTTAAGGTCCTCGGTCATGTCCAAGGCACCAAACCGACCAATAATTCAATAATCGATAACTAAAACTATAAATGTAGCTCTTCTTACTGGGCGATTGCATCAACTTAGATGCTTCTCCTGTGTTCTACTATGCTGCTTGTATTGTCCCCACATAACCCAGCACGCGACAAGGGCTGGCAGACCATAAATGTAACCGTTTCAGAGAGAAATGCGACCAATGTGACGATCTCGCGTTATATCGATTTGATGGTGAATGACGAAACACGGAGTTTTCTACGGTTTTTACTACATATTAACACTTTTCACATTTTCTCGTGTTACGTGGCTGCCAGTCCTCGGTTCATGCAAAATCTTAAGGTCCTCGGTCATGTCCAAGGCACCAAACCGACCAATAATTCAATAATCGATAACTAAAACTATAAATGTAGCTCTTCTTACTGGGCGATTGCATCAACTTAGATGCTTCTCCTGTGTTCTACTGTGCTGCTTGTATTGTCCCCACATACCGCAGCACGCGACAAGGGCTGGCAGACCATAAATGTAACCGTTTCAGAGAGAAATGCGACCAATGTGACGATCTCGCGTTACATCGATTCGATGGTGAATGACGAAACACGGAGATTTTCTAAGGTTTTTACTACATATTAACACTTTTCAGATTTTCTCGTGTTTCGTGGCTGCCAGTCCTCGGTTCATGCAAAATCTTAAGGTCCTCGGTCATGTCCAAGGCACCAAACCGACCAATAATTCAATAATCGATAACTAAAACTATAAATGTAGCTCTTCTTACTGGGCGATTGCATCAACTTAGATGCTTCTCCTGTGTTCTACTGTGCTGCTTGTATTGTCCCCACATACCGCAGCACGCGACAAGGGCTGGCAGACCATAAATGTAACCGTTTCAGAGAGAAATGCGACCAATGTGACGATCTCGCGTTATATCGATTCGATGGTGAATGACGAAACACGGAGATTTTCTACGGTTTTTACTACATATTAACACTTTTCACATTTTCTCGTGTTACGTGGCTGCCAGTCCTCGGTTCATGCAAAATCTTAAGGTCCTCGGTCATGTCCAAGGCACCAAACCGACCAATAATTCAATAATCGATAACTAAAACTATAAATGTAGCTCGTCTTACTGGGCGATTGCATCAACTTAGATGCTTCTCCTGTGTTCTACTGTGCTGCTTGTATTGTCCCCACATAACCCAGCACGCGACAAGGGCTGGCAGACCATAAATGTAACCGTTTCAGAGAGAAATGCGACCAATGTGACGATCTCGCGTTATATCGATTCGATGGTGAATGACGAAACACGGAGATTTTCTAAGGTTTTTACTACATATTAACACTTTTCACATTTTCTCGTGTTACGTGGCTGCCAGTCCTCGGTTCATGCAAAATCTTAAGGTCCTCGGTCATGTCCAAGACACCAAACCGACCAATAATTCAATAATCGATAACTAAAACTGTAAATGTAGCTCTTCTTACTGGGCGATTGCATCAACTTAGATGCTTCTCCTGTGTTCTACTGTGCTGCTTGTATTGTCCCCACATAACCCAGCACGCGACAAGGGCTGGCAGACCATAAATGTAACCGTTTCAGAGAGAAATGCGACCAATGTGACGATCTCGCGTTATACCGATTCGATGGTGAATGACGAAACACGGAGATTTTCTAAGGTTTTTACTACATATTAACACTTTTCAGATTTTCTCGTGTTACGTGGCTGCCAGTCCTCGGTTCATGCAAAATCTTAAGGTCCTCGGTCATGTCCAAGGCACCAAACCGACCAATAATTCAATAATCGATAACTAAAACTATAAATGTAGCTCTTCTTACTGGGCGATTGCATCAACTTAGATGCTTCTCCTGTGTTCTACTGTGCTGCTTGTATTGTCCCCACATAACCCAGCACGCGACAAGGGCTGGCAGACCATAAATGTAACCGTTTCAGAGAGAAATGCGACCAATGTGACGATCTCGCGTTATATCGATTCGATGGTGAATGACGAAACACGGAGATTTTCTACGGTTTTTACTACATATTAACACTTTTCACATTTTCTCGTGTTACGTGGCTGCCAGTCCTCGGTTCATGCAAAATCTTAAGGTCCTCGGTCATGTCCAAGGCACCAAACCGACCAATAATTCAATAATCGATAACTAAAACTATAAATGTAGCTCTTCTTACTGGGCGATTGCATCAACTTAGATGCTTCTCCTGTGTTCTACTATGCTGCTTGTATTGTCCCCACATAACCCAGCACGCGACAAGGGCTGGCAGACCATAAATGTAACCGTTTCAGAGAGAAATGCGACCAATGTGACGATCTCGCGTTATATCGATTTGATGGTGAATGACGAAACACGGAGTTTTCTACGGTTTTTACTACATATTAACACTTTTCACATTTTCTCGTGTTACGTGGCTGCCAGTCCTCGGTTCATGCAAAATCTTAAGGTCCTCGGTCATGTCCAAGGCACCAAACCGACCAATAATTCAATAATCGATAACTAAAACTATAAATGTAGCTCTTCTTACTGGGCGATTGCATCAACTTAGATGCTTCTCCTGTGTTCTACTGTGCTGCTTGTATTGTCCCCACATACCGCAGCACGCGACAAGGGCTGGCAGACCATAAATGTAACCGTTTCAGAGAGAAATGCGACCAATGTGACGATCTCGCGTTACATCGATTCGATGGTGAATGACGAAACACGGAGATTTTCTAAGGTTTTTACTACATATTAACACTTTTCAGATTTTCTCGTGTTTCGTGGCTGCCAGTCCTCGGTTCATGCAAAATCTTAAGGTCCTCGGTCATGTCCAAGGCACCAAACCGACCAATAATTCAATAATCGATAACTAAAACTATAAATGTAGCTCTTCTTACTGGGCGATTGCATCAACTTAGATGCTTCTCCTGTGTTCTACTGTGCTGCTTGTATTGTCCCCACATACCGCAGCACGCGACAAGGGCTGGCAGACCATAAATGTAACCGTTTCAGAGAGAAATGCGACCAATGTGACGATCTCGCGTTATATCGATTCGATGGTGAATGACGAAACACGGAGATTTTCTAAGGTTTTTACTACATATTAACACTTTTCACATTTTCTCGTGTTACGTGGCTGCCAGTCCTCGGTTCATGCAAAATCTTAAGGTCCTAGGTCATGTCCAAGGCACCAAACCGACCAATAATTCAATAATCGATAACTAAAACTATAAATGTAGCTCTTCTTACTGGGCGATTGCATCAACTTAGATGCTTCTCCTGTGTTCTACTGTGCTGCTTGTATTGTCCCCACATAACCCAGCACGCGACAAGGGCTGGCAGACCATAAATGTAACCGTTTCAGAGAGAAATGCGACCAATGTGACGATCTCGCGTTATATCGATTCGATGGTGAATGACGAAACACGGAGATTTTCTAAGGTTTTTACTACATATTAACACTTTTCACATTTTCTCGTGTTACGTGGCTGCCAGTCCTCGGTTCATGCAAAATCTTAAGGTCCTCGGTCATGTCCAAGGCACCAAACCGACCAATAATTCAATAATCGATAACTAAAACTATAAATGTAGCTCTTCTTACTGGGCGATTGCATCAACTTAGATGCTTCTCCTGTGTTCTACTGTGCTGCTTGTATTGTCCCCACATAACCCAGCACGCGACAAGGGCTGGCAGACCATAAATGTAACCGTTTCAGAGAGAAATGCGACCAATGTGACGATCTCGCGTTATATCGATTCGATGGTGAATGACGAAACACGGAGATTTTCTAAGGTTTTTACTACATATCAACACTTTTCACATTTTCTCGTGTTACGTGGCTGTCAGTCCTCGGTTCGTGCAAAATCTTAAGGTCCTAGGTCATGTCCAAGGCACCAAACCGACCAATAATTCAATAATCGATAACTAAAACTATAAATGTAGCTCTTCTTACTGGGCGATTGCATCAACTTAGATGCTTCTCCTGTGTTCTACTGTGCTGCTTGTATTGTCTCCACATACCGCAGCACGCGACAAGGGCTGGCAGACCAAAATGTAACCGTTTCAGAGAGAAATGCGACCAATGTGACGATCTCGCGTTATATCGATTCGATGGTGAATGACGAAACACGGAGATTTTCTACGGTTTTTACTACATATTAACACTTTTCACATTTTCTCGTGTTACGTGGCTGCCAGTCCTCGGTTCATGCAAAATCTTAAGGTCCTCGGTCATGTCCAAGGCACCAAACCGACCAATAATTCAATAATCGATAACTAAAACTATAAATGTAGCTCTTCTTACTGGGCGATTGCATCAACTTAGATGCTTCTCCTGTGTTCTACTGTGCTGCTTGTATTGTCCCCACATAACCCAGCACGCGACAAGGGCTGGCAGACCATAAATGTAACCGTTTCAGAGAGAAATGCGACCAATGTGACGATCTCGCGTTATATCGATTCGATGGTGAATGACGAAACACGGAGATTTTCTAAGGTTTTTACTACATATTAACACTTTTCACATTTTCTCGTGTTACGTGGCTGCCAGTCCTCGGTTCATGCAAAATCTTAAGGTCCTCGGTCATGTCCAAGGCACCAAACCGACCAATAATTCAATAATCGATAACTAAAACTGTAAATGTAGCTCTTCTTACTGGGCGATTGCATCAACTTAGATGCTTCTCCTGTGTTCTACTGTGCTGCTTGTATTGTCCCCACATAACCCAGCACGCGACAAGGGCAGGCAGACCATAAATGTAACCGTTTCAGAGAGAAATGCGACCAATGTGACGATCTCGCGTTATACCGATTCGATGGTGAATGACGAAACACGGAGATTTTCTAAGGTTTTTACTACATATTAACACTTTTCACATTTTCTCGTGTTACGTGGCTGCCAGTCCTCGGTTCATGCAAAATCTTAAGGTCCTCGGTCATGTCCAAGGCACCAAACCGACCAATAATTCAATAATCGATAACTAAAACTATAAATGTAGCTCTTCTTACTGGGCGATTGCATCAACTTAGATGCTTCTCCTGTGTTCTACTGTGCTGCTTGTATTGTCCCCACATAACCCAGCACGCGACAAGGGCTGGCAGACCATAAATGTAACCGTTTCAGAGAGAAATGCGACCAATGTGACGATCTCGCGTTATATCGATTCGATGGTGAATGACGAAACACGGAGATTTTCTAAGGTTTTTACTACATATTAACACTTTTCACATTTTCTCGTGTTACGTGGCTGTCAGTCCTCGGTTCATGCAAACTCTTAAGGTCCTCGGTCATGTCCAAGGCACCAACCCGACCAATAATTCAATAATCGATAACTAAAACTATAAATGTAGCTCTTCTTACTGGGCGATTGCATCAACTTAGATGCTTCTCCTGTGTTCTACTGTGCTGCTTGTATTGTCCCCACATACCGCAGCACGCGACAAGGGCTGGCAGACCATAAATGTAACCGTTTCAGAGAGAAATGCGACCAATGTGACGATCTCGCGTTATATCGATTCGATGGTGAATGACGAAACACGGAGATTTTCTAACGTTTTTACTACATATTAACACTTTTCACATTTTCTCGTGTTACGTGGCTGCCAGTCCTCGGTTCATGCAAAATCTTAAGGTCCTCGGTCATGTCCAAGGCACCAAACCGACCAATAATTCAATAATCGATAACTAAAACTATAAATGTAGCTCTTCTTACTGGGCGATTGCATCAACTACGATGCTTCTCCTGTGTTCTACTGTGCTGCTTGTATTGTCCCCACATACCGCAGCACGCGACAAGGGCTGGCAGACCATAAATGTAACCGTTTCAGAGAGAAATGCGACCAATGTGACGATCTCGCGTTATATCGATTCGATGGTGAATGACGAAACACGGAGATTTTCTAAGGTTTTTACTACATATTAACACTTTTCACATTTTCTCGTGTTACGTGGCTGCCAGTCCTCGGTTCATGCAAAATCTTAAGGTCTTCGGTCATGTCCAAGGCACCAAACCGACCAATAATTCGATAATCGATAACTAAAACTATAAATGTAGCTCTTCTTACTGGGCGATTGCATCAACTTAGATGCTTCGCCTGTGTTCTGTTGTGCTGCTTGTATTGTCCCCACATACCGCAGCACGCGACAAGGGCTGGCAGACCATAAAAGTAACCGTTTCAGAGAGAAATGCGACCAATGAGACGATCTCGCGTTATATCGATTCGATGGTGAATGACGAAACACGGAGATTTTCTAACGTTTTTACTACATATTAACACTTTTCACATTTTCTCGTGTTACGTGGCTGCCAGTCCTCGGTTCATGCAAAATCTTAAGGTCCTCGGTCATGTCCAAGGCACCAAACCGACCAATAATTCAATAATCGATAACTAAAACTATAAATGTAGCTCTTCTTACTGGGCGATTGCATCAACTACGATGCTTCTCCTGTGTTCTACTGTGCTGCTTGTATTGTCCCCACATACCGCAGCACGCGACAAGGGCTGGCAGACCATAAATGTAACCGTTTCAGAGAGAAATGCGACCAATGTGACGATCTCGCGTTATATTGCTTGTACTGCTTGTATTGCTTGTATTGTCCCCACATACCGCAGCACGCGACAAGGGCTGGCAGACCATAAATGTAACCGTTTCAGAGAGAAATGCGACCAATGTGACGATCTCGCGTTTATCGATTCGATGGTGAATGACGAAACACGGAGATTTTCTAAGGTTTTTACTACATATTAACACGTTTCACATTTTCTCGTGTTACGTGGCTGCCAGTCCTCGGTTCATGCAAAATCTTAAGGTCCTCGGTCATGTCCAAGGCACCAAACCGACCAATAATTCAATAATCGATAACTAAAACTATAAATGTAGCTCTTCTTACTGGGCGATTGCATCAACTTAGGTGCTTCTCCTGTGTTCTACTGTGCTGCTTGTATTGTCCCCACATACCGCAGCACGCGACAAGGGCTGGCAGACCATAAATGTAACCGTTTCAGAGAGAAATGCGACCAATGTGACGGTCTCGCGTTATATCGATTCGATGGTGAATGACGAAACACGGTGATTTTCTAAGGTTTTTACTACATATTAACACTTTTCACATTTTGTCGTGTTACGTGGCTGCCAGTCCTCGGTTCATGCAAAATCTTAAGGTCCTCGGTCATGTCCAAGGCACCAAACCGACCAATAATTCAATAATCGATAACTAAAACTATAAATGTAGCTCTTCTTACTGGGCGATTGCATCAACTTAGATGCTTCTCCTGTGTTCTACTGTGCTGCTTGTATTGTCCCCACATACCGCAGCACGCGACAAGGGCTGGCAGACCATAAATGTAACCGTTTCAGAGGGAAATGCGACCAATGTGACGATCTCGCGTTATATCGATTCGATGGTGAATGACGAAACACGGAGATTTTCTAAGGATTTTACTACATATTAACACTTTTCACATTTTCTCGTGTTACGTGGCTGCCAGTCCTCGGTTCATGCAAACTCTTAAGGTCCTCGGTCATGTCCAAGGCACCAAACCGACCAATAATTCAATAATCGATAACTAAAACTATAAATGTAGCTCTTCTTACTGGGCGATTGCATCAACTTAGATGCTTCTCCTGTGTTCTACTGTGCTGCTTGTATTGTCCCCACATACCGCAGCACGCGACAAGGGCTGGCAGACCATAAATGTAACCGTTTCAGAGAGAAATGCGACCAATGTGACGATCTCGCGTTATATCGATTCGATGGTGAATGACGAAACACGGAGATTTTCTAAGGTTTTTACTACATATTAACACTTTTCACATTTTCTCGTGTTACGTGGCTGCAGTCCTCGGTTCATGTAAAATCTTTAGGTCCTCGGTCATGTCCAAGGCACCAAACCGACCAATAATTCGATAATCGATAACTAAAACTATAAATGTAGCTCTTCTTACTGGGCGATTGCAACAACTAAGATGCTTCTCCTGTGTTCTACTGTGCTGCTTGTATTGTCCCCACATACCGCAGCACGCGACAAGGGCTGGCAGACCATAAATGTAACCGTTTCAGAGAGAAATGCGACCAATGTGACGATCTCGGGTTATATCGATTCGATGGTGAATGACGAAACACGGAGATTTTCTAAGGTTTTTACTACATATTAACACATTTCACATTTTCTCGTATTACGTCGGTGCCAGTCCTCGGTTCATGCAAAATCTTAAGGTCCTCGGTCATGTCCAAGGCACCAAACCGACCAATAATTCAATAATGGATAGCTAAAACTATAAATGTAGCTCTTCTTACTGGGCGATTGCATCAACTTAGATGCTTCTCCTGTGTTCTACTGTGCTGCTTGTATTGTCCCCACTTACCGCAGCACGCCGCAAGGGCTGGCAGACCATAAATGTAACCGTTTCAGAGAGAAATGCGACCAATGTGACGATCTCGCGTTATATCGATTCGATGGTGAATGACGAAACACGGAGATTTTCTAAGGTTTTTACTACATATTAACACTTTTCACATTTTCTCGTGTTACGTGGCTGCCAGTCCTCGGTTCATGCAAAATCTTAAGGTCCTCGGTCATGTCCAAGGCACCAAACCGACCAATAATTCAATAATCGATAACTAAAACTATAAATGTAGCTCTTCTTACTGGGCGATTGCATCAACTTAGATGCTTCTCCTGTGTTCTACTGTGCTGCTTGTATTGTCCCCACATACCGCAGCACGCGACAAGGGCTGGCAGACCATAAATGTAACCGTTTCAGAGAGAAATGCGACCAATGTGACGATCTCGCGTTATATCGATTCGATGGTGAATGACGAAACACGGAGATTTTCTAAGGTTTTTACTACATATTAACACTTTTCACATTTTCTCGTGTTACGTGGCTGCCAGTCCTCGGTTCATGCAAACTCTTAAGGTCCTCGGTCATGTCCAAGGCACCAAACCGACCAATAATTCAATAATCGATAACTAAAACTATAAATGTAGCTCTTCTTACTGGGCGATTGCATCAACTTAGATGCTTCTCCTGTGTTCTACTGTGCTGCTTGTATTGTCCCCACATACCGCAGCACGCGACAAGGGCTGGCAGACCATAAATGTAACCGTTTCAGAGAGAAATGCGACCAATGTGACGATCTCGCGTTATATCGATTCGATGTTGAATGACGAAACACGGAGATTTTCTAAGGTTTTTACTACATATTAACACTTTTCACATTTTCTCGTGTTACGTGGCTGCAGTCCTCGGTTCATGTAAAATCTTTAGGTCCTCGGTCATGTCCAAGGCACCAAACCGACCAATAATTCGATAATCGATAACTAAAACTATAAATGTAGCTCTTCTTACTGGGCGATTGCATCAACTAAGATGCTTCTCCTGTGTTCTACTGTGCTGCTTGTATTGTCCCCACATACCGCAGCACGCGACAAGGGCTGGCAGACCATAAATGTAACCGTTTCAGTGAGAAATGCGACCAATGTGACGATGTCGCGTTATATCGATTCGATGGTGAATGACGAAACACGGAGATTTTCTAAGGTTTTTACTACATATTAACACTTTTCACATTTTCTCGTATTACGTCGGTGCCAGTCCTCGGTTCATGCAAAATCTTAAGGTCCTCGGTCATGTCCAAGGCACCAAACCGACCAATAATTCAATAATGGATAGCTAAAACTATAAATGTAGCTCTTCTTACTGGGCGATTGCATCAACTTAGATGCTTCTCCTGTGTTCTACTGTGCTGCTTGTATTGTCCCCACATACCGCAGCACGCCGCAAGGGCTGGCAGACCATAAATGTAACCGTTTCAGAGAGAAATGCGACCAATGTGACGATCTCGCGTTATATCGATTCGATGGTGAATGACGAAACACGGAGATTTTCTAAGGTTTTTACTATATATTAACACTTTTCACTTTTTCTCGTGTTACGTGGCTGCCAGTCCTCGGTTCATGCAAAATCTTAAGGTCCTCGGTCATGTCCAAGGCACCAAACCGACCAATAATTCAATAATCGATAACTAAAACTATAAATGTAGCTCTTCTTACTGGGCGATTGCATCAACTAAGATGCTTCTCCTGTGTTCTACTGTGCTGCTTGTATTGTCCCCACATACCGCAGCACGCGACAAGGGCTGGCAGACCATAAATGTAACCGTTTCAGAAAGAAATGCGACCAAAGTGACGATCTCGCGTTATATCGATTCGATGGTGAATGACGAAACACGGAGATTTTCTAAGGTTTTTACTATATATTAACACTTTTCACATTTTCTCGTGTTACGTGGCTGCCAGTCCTCGGTTCATGCAAAATCGTAAGGTCCTAGGACATGTCCAAGGCACCAAACCGACCAATAATTCAATAATCGATAACTAAAACTATAAATGTAGCTCTTCTTACTGGGCGATTGCATCAACTTAGATGCTTCTCCTGTGTTCTACTGTGCTGCTTGTATTGTCCCCACATACCGCAGCACGCGACAAGGGCTGGCAGACCATAAATGTAAGCGTTTCAGAGAGAAATGCGACCAATGTGACGATCTCGCGTTATATCGATTCGATGGTGAATGACGAAACACGGAGATTTTCTAAGGTTTTTACTACATATTAACACTTTTCACATTTTCTCGTGTTACGTGGCTGCCAGTCCTCGGTTCATGCAAAATCTTAAGGTCCTCGGTCATGTCCAAGGCACCAAATCGACCAATAATTCAATAATCGATAACTAAAACTATAAATGTAGCTCTTCTTACTGGGCGATTGCATCAACTTAGATGCTTCTCCTGTGTTCTACTGTGCTGCTTGTATTGTCCCCACATACCGCAGCACGCGACAAGGGCTGGCAGACCATAAATGTAACCGTTTCAGAGAGAAATGCGACCAAAGTGACGATCACGCGTTATATCGATTCGATGGTGAATGACGAAACACGGAGATTTTCTAAGGTTTTTACTACATATTAACACTTTTCATATTTTCTCGTGTTACGTGGCTGCCAGTCCTCGGTTCATGCAAAATCTTAAGGTCCTCGGTCATGTCCAAGGCACCAAACCGACCAATAATTCAATAATCGATAACTAAAACTATAAATGTAGCTCTTCTTACTGGGCGATTGCATCAACTTAGATGCTTCTCCTGTGTTCTACTGTGCTGCTTGTATTGTCCCCACATACCGCAGCACGCGACAAGGGCTGGCAGACCATAAATGTAACCGTTTCAGAGAGAAATGCGAGCAATGTGACGATCTCGCGTTATATCGATTCGATGGTGAATGACGAAACACGGAGATTTTCTAAGGTTTTTACTACATATTAACACTTTTCACATTTTCTCGTGTTACGTGGCTGCCAGTCCTCGGTTCATGCAAAATCTTAAGGTCCTCGGTCATGTCCAAGGCACCAAACCGACCAATAATTCAATAATCGATAACTAAAACTATAAATGTAGCTCTTCTTACTGGGCGATTGCATCAACTTAGATGCTTCTCCTGTGTTCTACTGTGCTGCTTGTATTGTCCCCACATACCGCAGCACGCGACAAGGGCTGGCAGACCATAAATGTAACCGTTTCAGAGAGAAATGCGACCAATGTGACGATCTCGCGTTATATCGATTCGATGGTGAATGACGAAACACGGAGATTTTCTAAGGTTTTTACTACATATTAACACTTTTCACATTTTCTCGTGTTACGTGGCTGCCAGTCCTCGGTTCATGTAAAATCTTAAGGTCCTCGGTCATGTCCAAGGCACCAAACCGACCAATACTTCGATAATCGATAACTAAAACTATAAATGTAGCTCTTCTTACTGGGCGATTGCATCAACTAAGATGCTTCTCCTGTGTTCTACTGTGCTGCTTGTATTGTCCCCACATAACCCAGCACGCGACAAGGGCTGGCAGACCATAAATGTAACCGTTTCAGAGAGAAATGCGACCAATGTGACGATCTCGCGTTATATCGATTCGATGGTGAATGACGAAACACGGAGATTTTCTAAGGTTTTTACTACATATTAACACTTTTCACATTTTCTCGTGTTACGTGGCTGCCAGTCCTCGGTTCATGCAAAATCTTAAGGTCCTCGGTCATGTCCAAGGCACCAAACCGACCAATAATTCAATAATCGATAACTAAAACTATAAATGTAGCTCTTCTTACTGGGCGATTGCATCAACTTAGATGCTTCTCCTGTGTTCTACTGTGCTGCTTGTATTGTCCCCACATACCGCAGCACGCGACAAGGGCTGGCAGACCATAAATGTAACCGTTTCAGAGAGAAATGCGACCAATGTGACGATCTCGCGTTATATCGATTCGATGGTGAATGACGAAACACGGAGATTTTCTAAGGTTTTTACTACATATTAACACTTTTCACATTTTCTCGTATTACGTGGCTGCCAGTCCTCGGTTCATGCAAAATCTTAAGGTCCTCGGTCATGTCCAAGGCACCAAACCGACCAATAATTCAATAATCGATAACTAAAACTATAAATGTAGCTCTTCTTACTGGGCGATTGCATCAACTTAGATGCTTCTCCTGTGTTCTACTGTGCTGCTTGTATGGTCCCCACATAACCCAGCACGCGACAAGGGCTGGCAGACCATAAATGTAACCGTTTCAGAGAGAAATGCGACCAATGTGACGATCTCGCGTTATATCGATTCGATGGTGAATGACGAAACACGGAGATTTTCTAAGGTTTTTACTACATATTAACACTTTTCACTTTTTCTCGTGTTACGTGGCTGCCAGTCCTCGGTTCATGCAAAATCTTACGGTCCTCGGTCATGTCCAAGGCACCAAACTGACCAATAAATCAGTAATCGATAACTAAAACTATAAATGTAGCTCTTCTTACTGGGCGATTGCATCAACTTAGATGCTTCTCCTGTGTTCTACTGTGCTGCTTGTATTGTCCCCACATACCGCAGCACGCGACAAGGGCTGGCAGACCATAAATGTAACCGTTTCAGAGAGAAATGCGACCAATGTGACGATCTCGCGTTATATCGATTCGATGGTGAATGACGAAACACGGAGATTTTCTAAGGTTTTTACTACATATTAACACTTTTCACATTTTGTCGTGTTACGTGGCTGCCAGTCCTCGGTTCATGCAAAATCTTAAGGTCCTCGGTCATGTCCAAGGCACCAAACCGACCAATAATTCAATAATCGATAACTAAAACTATAAATGTAGCTCTTCTTACTGGGCGATTGCATCAACTTAGATGCTTCTCCTGTGTTCTACTGTGCTGCTTGTATTGTCCCCACATACCGCAGCACGCGACAAGGGCTGGCAGACCATAAATGTAACAGTTTCTGAGAGAAATGCGACCAATGTGACGATCTCGCGATATATCGATTCGATGGTGAATGACGAAACACGGAGATTTTCTAAGGTTTTTACTACATATTAACACTTTTCACATTTTCCCGTATTACGTGGCTGCCAGTCCTCGGTTCGTGCAAAATCTTAAGGTCCTCGGTCATGTCCAAGGCACCAAACCGACCAATAATTCAATAATCGATAACTAAAACTATAAATGTAGCTCTTCTTACTGGGCGATTGCATCAACTTAGATGCTTCTCCTGTGTTCTACTGTGCTGCTTGTATTGTCCCCACATAACCCAGCACGCGACAAGGGCTGGCAGACCATAAATGTAACCGTTTCAGAGAGAAATGCGACCAATGTGACGATCTCGCGTTATATCGATTCGATGGTGAATGACGAAACACGGAGATTTTCTAAGGTTTTTACTACATATTAACACTTTTCACATTTTCTCGTGTTACGTGGCTGCCAGTCTTCGGTTCATGCAAAATCTTAAGGTCCTCGGTCATGTCCAAGGCACCAAACCGACCAATAATTCAATAATCGATAACTAAAACTATAAATGTAGCTCTTCTTACTGGGCGATTGCATCAACTTAGATGCTTCTCCTGTGTTCTACTGTGCTGCTTGTATTGTCCCCACATACCGCAGCACGCGACAAGGGCTGGCAGACCATAAATGTAACCGTTTCAGAGAGAAATGCGACCAATGTGACGATCTCGCGTTATATCGATTCGATGGTGAATGACGAAACACGGAGATTTTCTAAGGTTTTTACTACATATTAACACTTTTCACTTTTTCTCGTGTTACGTGGCTGCCAGTCCTCGGTTCATGCAAAATCTTAAGGTCCTCGGTCATGTCCAAGGCACCAAACCGACCAATAATTCAATAATCGATAACTAAAACTATAAATGTAGCTCTTCTTACTGGGCGATTGCATCAACTTAGATGCTTCTCCTGTGTTCTACTGTGCTGCTTGTATTGTCCCCACATACCGCAGCACGCGACAAGGGCTGGCAGACCATAAATGTAACCGTTTCAGAGAGAAATGCGACCAATGTGACGATCTCGCGTTATATCGATTCGATGGTGAATGACGAAACACGGAGATTTTCTAAGGTTTTTACTACATATTAACACTTTTCACATTTTGTCGTGTTACGTGGCTGCCAGTCCTCGGTTCATGCAAAATCTTAAGGTCCTCGGTCATGTCCAAGGCACCAAACCGACCAATAATTCAATAATCGATAACTAAAACTATAAATGTAGCTCTTCTTACTGGGCGATTGCATCAACTAAGATGCTTCTCCTGTGTTCTACTGTGCTGCTTGTATTGTCCCCACATACCGCAGCACGCGACAAGGGCTGGCAGACCATAAATGTAACCGTTTCAGAGAGAAATGCGACCAATGTGACGATCTCGCGTTATATCGATTCGATGGTGAATGACGAAACACGGAGATTTTCTAAGGTTTTTACTACATATTAACACTTTTCACATTTTCTCGTGTTACGTGGCTGCCAGTCCTCGGTTCATGCAAACTCTTAAGGTCCTCGGTCATGTCCAAGGCACCAAACCGACCAATAATTCAATAATCGATAACTAAAACTATAAATGTAGCTCTTCTTACTGGGCGATTGCATCAACTTAGATGCTTCTCCTGTGTTCTACTGTGCTGCTTGTATTGTCCCCACATACCGCAGCACGCGACAAGGGCTGGCAGACCATAAATGTAACCGTTTCAGAGAGAAATGCGACCAATGTGACGATCTCGCGTTATATCGATTCGATGGTGAATGACGAAACACGGAGATTTTCTAAGGTTTTTACTACATATTAACACTTTTCACATTTTCTCGTGTTACGTGGCTGCAGTCCTCGGTTCATGTAAAATCTTAAGGTCCTCGGTCATGTCCAAGGCACCAAACCGACCAATAATTCGATAATCGATAACTAAAACTATAAATGTAGCTCTTCTTACTGGGCGATTGCATCAACTAAGATGCTTCTCCTGTGTTCTACTGTGCTGCTTGTATTGTCCCCACATACCGCAGCACGCGACAAGGGCTGGCAGACCATAAATGTAACCGTTTCAGAGAGAAATGCGACCAATGTGACGATCTCGCGTTATATCGATTCGATGGTGAATGACGAAACACGGAGATTTTCTAAGGTTTTTACTACATATTAACACTTTTCACATTTTCTCGTATTACGTCGGTGCCAGTCCTCGGTTCATGCAAAATCTTAAGGTCCTCGGTCATGTCCAAGGCACCAAACCGACCAATAATTCAATAATGGATAGCTAAAACTATAAATGTAGCTCTTCTTACTGGGCGATTGCATCAACTTAGATGCTTCTCCTGTGTTCTACTGTGCTGCTTGTATTGTCCCCACATACCGCAGCACGCCGCAAGGGCTGGCAGACCATAAATGTAACCGTTTCAGAGAGAAATGCGACCAATGTGACGATCTCGCGTTATATCGATTCGATGGTGAATGACGAAACACGGAGATTTTCTAAGGTTTTTACTACATATTAACACTTTTCACATTTTCTCGTGTTACGTGGCTGCCAGTCCTCGGTTCATGCAAAATCTTAAGGTCCTCGGTCATGTCCAAGGCACCAAACCGACCAATAATTCAATAATCGATAACTAAAACTATAAATGTAGCTCTTCTTACTGGGCGATTGCATCAACTAAGATGCTTCTCCTGTGTTCTACTGTGCTGCTTGTATTGTCCCCACATACCGCAGCACGCGACAAGGGCTGGCAGACCATAAATGTAACCGTTTCAGAGAGAAATGCGACCAATGTGACGAT
Organism: Schistocerca nitens; assembly: GCF_023898315.1. Lineage (NCBI taxonomy): Eukaryota > Metazoa > Arthropoda > Insecta > Orthoptera > Acrididae > Schistocerca > Schistocerca nitens. The sequence continues at coordinate 59,372,438 of NC_064625.1, forward strand.
CTCGCGTTATATCGATTCGATGGTGAATGACGAAACACGGAGATTTTCTAAGGTTTTTACTACATATTAACACTTTTCACATTTTCTCGTGTTACGTGGCTGCCAGTCCTCGGTTCATGCAAAATCGTAAGGTCCTAGGACATGTCCAAGGCACCAAACCGACCAATAATTCAATAATCGATAACTAAAACTATAAATGTAGCTCTTCTTACTGGGCGATTGCATCAACTTAGATGCTTCTCCTGTGTTCTACTGTGCTGCTTGTATTGTCCCCACATACCGCAGCACGCGACAAGGGCTGGCAGACCATAAATGTAACCGTTTCAGAGAGAAATGCGACCAATGTGACGATCTCGCGTTATATCGATTCGATGGTGAATGACGAAACACGGAGATTTTCTAAGGTTTTTACTACATATTAACACTTTTCACATTTTCTCGTGTTACGTGGCTGCCAGTCCTCGGTTCATGCAAAATCTTAAGGTCCTCGGTCATGTCCAAGGCACCAAACCGACCAATAATTCAATAATCGATAACTAAAACTATAAATGTAGCTCTTCTTACTGGGCGATTGCATCAACTTAGATGCTTCTCCTGTGTTCTACTGTGCTGCTTGTATTGTCCCCACATACCGCAGCACGCGACAAGGGCTGGCAGACCATAAATGTAACCGTCTCAGAGAGAAATGCGAGCAATGTGACGATCTCGCGTTATATCGATTCGATGGTGAATGACGAAACACGGAGATTTTCTAAGGTTTTTACTACATATTAACACTTTTCACATTTTGTCGTGTTACGTGGCTGCCAGTCCTCGGTTCATGCAAAATCTTAAGGTCCTCGGTCATGTCCAAGGCACCAAACCGACCAATAATTCAATAATCGATAACTAAAACTATAAATGTAGCTCTTCTTACTGCGCGATTGCATCAACTTAGATGCTTCTCCTGTGTTCTACTGTGCTGCTTGTATTGTCCCCACATACCGCAGCACGCGACAAGGGCTGGCAGACCATAAATGTAACCGTTTCAGAGAGAAATGCGACCAATGTGACGATCTCGCGTTATATCGATTCGATGGTGAATGACGAAACACGGAGATTTTCTAAGGTTTTTACTACATATTAACACTTATCACTTTTTCTCGTGTTACGTGGCTGTCAGTCCTCGGTTCATGCAAAATCTTAAGGTCCTCAGTCATGTCCAAGGCACCAAACCGACCAATAATTCAATAATCGATAACTAAAACTATAAATGTAGCTCTTCTTACTGGGCGATTGCATCAACTAAGATGCTTCTCCTGTGTTCTACTGTGCTGCTTGTATTGTCCCCACATACCGCAGCACGCGACAAGGGCTGGCAGACCATAAATGTAACCGTTTCAGAGAGAAATGCGACCAATGTGACGATCTCGCGTTATATCGATTCGATGGTGAATGACGAAACACGGAGATTTTCTAAGGTTTTTACAACATATTAACACTTTTCACATTTTCTCGTGTTACGTGGCTGCCAGTCCTCGGTTCATGCAAAATCGTAAGGTCCTAGGACATGTCCAAGGCACCAAACCGACCAATAATTCAATAATCGATAACTAAAACTATAAATGTAGCTCTTCTTACTGGGCGATTGCATCAACTTAGATGCTTCTCCTGTGTTCTACTGTGCTGCTTGTATTGTCCCCACATACCGCAGCACGCCGCAAGGGCTGGCAGACCATAAATGTAACCGTTTCAGAGAGAAATGCGACCAATGTGACGATCTCGCGTTATATCGATTCGATGGTGAATGACGAAACACGGAGATTTTCTAAGGTTTTTACTACATATTAACACTTTTCACATTTTCTCGTGTTACGTGGCTGCCAGTCCTCGGTTCATGCAAAATCTTAAGGTCCTCGGTCATGTCCAAGGCACCAAACCGACCAATAATTCAATAATCGATAACTAAAACTATAAATGTAGCTCTTCTTACTGGGCGATTGCATCAACTAAGATGCTTCTCCTGTGTTCTACTGTGCTGCTTGTATTGTCCCCACATACCGCAGCACGCGACAAGGGCTGGCAGACCATAAATGTAACCGTTTCAGAGAGAAATGCGACCAATGTGACGATCTCGCGTTATATCGATTCGATGGTGAATGACGAAACACGGAGATTTTCTAAGGTTTTTACTACATATTAACACTTTTCACATTTTCTCGTGTTACGTGGCTGCCAGTCCTCGGTTCATGCAAAATCGTAAGGTCCTAGGACATGTCCAAGGCACCAAACCGACCAATAATTCAATAATCGATAACTAAAACTATAAATGTAGCTCTTCTTACTGGGCGATTGCATCAACTTAGATGCTTCTCCTGTGTTCTACTGTGCTGCTTGTATTGTCCCCACATACCGCAGCACGCGACAAGGGCTGGCAGACCATAAATGTAACCGTTTCAGAGAGAAATGCGACCAATGTGACGATCTCGCGTTATATCGATTCGATGGTGAATGACGAAACACGGAGATTTTCTAAGGTTTTTACTACATATTAACACTTTTCACATTTTCTCGTGTTACGTGGCTGCCAGTCCTCGGTTCATGCAAAATCTTAAGGTCCTCGGTCATGTCCAAGGCACCAAATCGACCAATAATTCAATAATCGATAACTAAAACTATAAATGTAGCTCTTCTTACTGGGCGATTGCATCAACTTAGATGCTTCTCCTGTGTTCTACTGTGCTGCTTGTATTGTCCCCACATACCGCAGCACGCGACAAGGGCTGGCAGACCATAAATGTAACCGTTTCAGAGAGAAATGCGACCAAAGTGACGATCACGCGTTATATCGATTCGATGGTGAATGACGAAACACGGAGATTTTCTAAGGTTTTTACTACATATTAACACTTTTCATATTTTCTCGTGTTACGTGGCTGCCAGTCCTCGGTTCATGCAAAATCTTAAGGTCTTCGGTCATGTCCAAGGCACCAAACCGACCAATAATTCAATAATCGATAACTAAAACTATAAATGTAGCTCTTCTTACTGGGCGATTGCATCAACTTAGATGCTTCTCCTGTGTTCTACTGTGCTGCTTGTATTGTCCCCACATACCGCAGCACGCGACAAGGGCTGGCAGACCATAAATGTAACCGTTTCAGAGAGAAATGCGACCAATGTGACGATCTCGCGTTATATCGATTCGATGGTGAATGACGAAACACGGAGATTTTCTAAGGTTTTTACTACATATTAACACTTTTCACATTTTCTCGTGTTACGTGGCTGCCAGTCCTCGGTTCATGCAAAATCTTAAGGTCCTCGGTCATGTCCAAGGCACCAAACCGACCAATAATTCAATAATCGATAACTAAAACTATAAATGTAGCTCTTCTTACTGGGCGATTGCATCAACTTAGATGCTTCTCCTGTGTTCTACTGTGCTGCTTGTATTGTCCCCACATACCGCAGCACGCGACAAGGGCTGGCAGACCATAAATGTAACCGTCTCAGAGAGAAATGCGAGCAATGTGACGATCTCGCGTTATATCGATTCGATGGTGAATGACGAAACACGGAGATTTTCTAAGGTTTTTACTACATATTAACACTTTTCACATTTTGTCGTGTTACGTGGCTGCCAGTCCTCGGTTCATGCAAAATCTTAAGGTCCTCGGTCATGTCCAAGGCACCAAACCGACCAATAATTCAATAATCGATAACTAAAACTATAAATGTAGCTCTTCTTACTGGGCGATTGCATCAACTTAGATGCTTCTCCTGTGTTCTACTGTGCTGCTTGTATTGTCCCCACATACCGCAGCACGCGACAAGGGCTGGCAGACCATAAATGTAACCGTTTCAGAGAGAAATGCGACCAATGTGACGATCTCGCGTTATATCGATTCGATGGTGAATGACGAAACACGGAGATTTTCTAAGGTTTTTACTACATATTAACACTTATCACTTTTTCTCGTGTTACGTGGCTGCCAGTCCTCGGTTCATGCAAAATCTTAAGGTCCTCGGTCATGTCCAAGGCACCAAACCGACCAATAATTCAATAATCGATAACTAAAACTATAAATGTAGCTCTTCTTACTGGGCGATTGCATCAACTAAGATGCTTCTCCTGTGTTCTACTGTGCTGCTTGTATTGTCCCCACATACCGCAGCACGCGACAAGGGCTGGCAGACCATAAATGTAACCGTTTCAGAGAGAAATGCGACCAATGTGACGATCTCGCGTTATATCGATTCGATGGTGAATGACGAAACACGGAGATTTTCTAAGGTTTTTACTACATATTAACACTTTTCACATTTTCTCGTGTTACGTGGCTGCCAGTCCTCGGTTCATGCAAAATCGTAAGGTCCTAGGACATGTCCAAGGCACCAAACCGACCAATAATTCAATAATCGATAACTAAAACTATAAATGTAGCTCTTCTTACTGGGCGATTGCATCAACTTAGATGCTTCTCCTGTGTTCTACTGTGCTGCTTGTATTGTCCCCACATACCGCAGCACGCGACAAGGGCTGGCAGACCATAAATGTAAGCGTTTCAGAGAGAAATGCGACCAATGTGACGATCTCGCGTTATATCGATTCGATGGTGAATGACGAAACACGGAGATTTTCTAAGGTTTTTACTACATATTAACACTTTTCACATTTTCTCGTGTTACGAGGCTGCCAGTCCTCGGTTCATGCAAAATCTTAAGGTCCTCGGTCATGTCCAAGGCACCAAATCGACCAATAATTCAATAATCGATAACTAAAACTATAAATGTAGCTCTTCTTACTGGGCGATTGCATCAACTTAGATGCTTCTCCTGTGTTCTACTGTGCTGCTTGTATTGTCCCCACATACCGCAGCACGCGACAAGGGCTGGCAGACCATAAATGTAACCGTTTCAGAGAGAAATGCGACCAAAGTGACGATCACGCGTTATATCGATTCGATGGTGAATGACGAAACACGGAGATTTTCTAAGGTTTTTACTACATATTAACACTTTTCATATTTTCTCGTGTTACGTGGCTGCCAGTCCTCGGTTCATGCAAAATCTTAAGGTCTTCGGTCATGTCCAAGGCACCAAACCGACCAATAATTCAATAATCGATAACTAAAACTATAAATGTAGCTCTTCTTACTGGGCGATTGCATCAACTTAGATGCTTCTCCTGTGTTCTACTGTGCTGCTTGTATTGTCCCCACATACCGCAGCACGCGACAAGGGCTGGCAGACCATAAATGTAACCGTTTCAGAGAGAAATGCGACCAATGTGACGATCTCGCGTTATATCGATTCGATGGTGAATGACGAAACACGGAGATTTTCTAAGGTTTTTACTACATATTAACACTTTTCACATTTTCTCGTGTTACGTGGCTGCCAGTCCTCGGTTCATGCAAAATCTTAAGGTCCTCGGTCATGTCCAAGGCACCAAACCGACCAATAATTCAATAATCGATAACTAAAACTATAAATGTAGCTCTTCTTACTGGGCGATTGCATCAACTTAGATGCTTCTCCTGTGTTCTACTGTGCTGCTTGTATTGTCCCCACATACCGCAGCACGCGACAAGGGCTGGCAGACCATAAATGTAACCGTCTCAGAGAGAAATGCGAGCAATGTGACGATCTCGCGTTATATCGATTCGATGGTGAATGACGAAACACGGAGATTTTCTAAGGTTTTTACTACATATTAACACTTTTCACATTTTGTCGTGTTACGTGGCTGCCAGTCCTCGGTTCATGCAAAATCTTAAGGTCCTCGGTCATGTCCAAGGCACCAAACCGACCAATAATTCAATAATCGATAACTAAAACTATAAATGTAGCTCTTCTTACTGGGCGATTGCATCAACTTAGATGCTTCTCCTGTGTTCTACTGTGCTGCTTGTATTGTCCCCACATACCGCAGCACGCGACAAGGGCTGGCAGACCATAAATGTAACCGTTTCAGAGAGAAATGCGACCAATGTGACGATCTCGCGTTATATCGATTCGATGGTGAATGACGAAACACGGAGATTTTCTAAGGTTTTTACTACATATTAACACTTTTCACATTTTCTCGTGTTACGTGGCTGCCAGTCCTCGGTTCATGCAAAATCTTAAGGTCCTCGGTCATGTCCAAGGCACCAAACCGACCAATAATTCAATAATCGATAACTAAAACTATAAATGTAGCTCTTCTTACTGGGCGATTGCATCAACTTAGATGCTTCTCCTGTGTTCTACTGTGCTGCTTGTATTGTCCCCACATACCGCAGCACGCGACAAGGGCTGGCAGACCATAAATGTAACCGTTTCAGAGAGAAATGCGACCAATGTGACGATCTCGCGTTATATCGATTCGATGGTGAATGACGAAACACGGAGATTTTCTAAGGTTTTTACTACATATTAACACTTTTCACATTTTCTCGTGTTACGTGGCTGCCAGTCCTCGGTTCATGTAAAATCTTAAGGTCCTCGGTCATGTCCAAGGCACCAAACCGACCAATACTTCGATAATCGATAACTAAAACTATAAATGTAGCTCTTCTTACTGGGCGATTGCATCAACTAAGATGCTTCTCCTGTGTTCTACTGTGCTGCTTGTATTGTCCCCACATACCGCAGCACGCGACAAGGGCTGGCAGACCATAAATGTAACCGTTTCAGAGAGAAATGCGACCAATGTGACGATCTCGCGTTATATCGATTCGATGGTGAATGACGAAACACGGAGATTTTCTAAGGTTTTTACTACATATTAACACTTTTCACATTTTCTCGTATTACGTGGCTGCCAGTCCTCGGTTCATGCAAAAGCTTAAGGTCCTCGGTCATGTCCAAGGCACCAAACCGACCAATAATTCAATAATCGATAACTAAAACTATAAATGTAGCTCTTCTTACTGGGCGATTGCATCAACTTAGATGCTTCTCCTGTGTTCTACTGTGCTGCTTGTATGGTCCCCACATAACCCAGCACGCGACAAGGGCTGGCAGACCATAAATGTAACCGTTTCAGAGAGAAATGCGACCAATGTGACGATCTCGCGTTATATCGATTCGATGGTGAATGACGAAACACGGAGATTTTCTAAGGTTTATACTACATATTAACACTTTTCACTTTTTCTCGTGTTACGTGGCTGCCAGTCCTCGGTTCATGCAAAATCTTACGGTCCTCGGTCATGTCCAAGGCACCAAACTGACCAATAAATCAGTAATCGATAACTAAAACTATAAATGTAGCTCTTCTTACTGGGCGATTGCATCAACTTAGATGCTTCTCCTGTGTTCTACTGTGCTGCTTGTATTGTCCCCACATAACCCAGCACGCGACAAGGGCTGGCAGACCATAAATGTAACCGTTTCAGAGAGAAATGCGACCAATGTGACGATCTCGCGTTATATCGATTCGATGGTGAATGATGAAACACGGAGATTTTCTAAGGTTTTTACTACATATTAACACTTTTCACTTTTTCTCGTGTTACGTGGCTGCCAGTCCTCGGTTCATGCAAAATCTTAAGGTCCTCGGTCATGTCCAAGGCACCAAACCGACCAATAATTCAGTAATCGATAACTAAAACTATAAATGTAGCTCTTCTTACTGGGCGATTGCATCAACTTAGATGCTTCTCCTGTGTTCTACTGTGCTGCTTGTATTGTCCCCACATACCGCAGCACGCGACAAGGGCTGGCAGACCATAAATGTAACCGTTTCAGAGAGAAATGCGACCAATGTGACGATCTCGCGATATATCGATTCGATGGTGAATGACGAAACACGGAGATTTTATAAGGTTTTTACTACATATTAACACTTTTCACATTTTCCCGTATTACGTGGCTGCCAGTCCTCGGTTCGTGCAAAATCTTAAGGTCCTCGGTCATGTCCAAGGCACCAAACCGACCAATAATTCAATAATCGATAACTAAAACTATAAATGTAGCTCTTCTTACTGGGCGATTGCATCAACTTAGATGCTTCTCCTGTGTTCTACTGTGCTGCTTGTATTGTCCCCACATACCGCAGCACGCGACAAGGGCTGGCAGACCATAAATGTAACCGTTTCAGAGAGAAATGCGACCAATGTGACGATCTCGCGTTATATCGATTCGATGGTGAATGACGAAACACGGAGATTTTCTAAGGTTTTTACTACATATTAACACTTTTCACATTTTCTCGTGTTACGTGGCTGCCAGTCCTCGGTTCATGCAAAATCTTAAGGTCCTCGGTCATGTCCAAGGCACCAAACCGACCAATAATTCAATAATCGATAACTAAAACTATAAATGTAGCTCTTCTTACTGGGCGATTGCATCAACTTAGATGCTTCTCCTGTGTTCTACTGTGCTGCTTGTATTGTCCCCACATACCGCAGCACGCGACAAGGGCTGGCAGACCATAAATGTAACCGTTTCAGAGAGAAATGCGACCAATGTGACGATCTCGCGTTATATCGATTCGATGGTGAATGACGAAACACGGAGATTTTCTAAGGTTTTTACTACATATTAACACTTTTCACATTTTCTCGTGTTACGTGGCTGCCAGTCTTCGGTTCATGCAAAATCTTAAGGTCCTCGGTCATGTCCAAGGCACCAAACCGACCAATAATTCAATAATCGATAACTAAAACTATAAATGTAGCTCTTCTTACTGGGCGATTGCATCAACTTAGATGCTTCTCCTGTGTTCTACTGTGCTGCTTGTATTGTCCCCACATACCGCAGCACGCGACAAGGGCTGGCAGACCATAAATGTAACCGTTTCAGAGAGAAATGCGACCAATGTGACGATCTCGCGTTATATCGATCCGATGGTGAATGACGAAACACGGAGATTTTCTAAGGATTTTACTACATATTAACACTTTTCACATTTTCTCGTGTTACGTGGCTGCCAGTCCTCGGTTCATGCAAAATTTTAAGGTCCTCGGTCATGTCCAAGGCACCAAACCGACCAATAATTCAATAATCGATAACTAAAACTATAAATGTAGCTCTTCTTACTGGGCGATTGCATCAACTTAGATGCTTCTCCTGTGTTCTACTGTGCTGCTTGTATTGTCCCCACATACCGCAGCACGCGACAAGGGCTGGCAGACCATAAATGTAACCGTTTCAGAGAGAAATGCGACCAATGTGACGATCTCGCGTTATATCGATTCGATGGTGAATGACGAAACACGGAGATTTTATAAGGTTTTTACTACATATTAACACTTTTCACATTTTCTCGTGTTACGTGGCTGCCAGTCCTCGGTTCATGTAACATCTTAAGGTCCTCGGTCATGTCCAAGGCACCAAACCGACCAATAATTCGATAATCGATAACTAAAACTATAAATGTAGCTCTTCTTACTGGGCGATTGCATCAACTAAGATGCTTCTCCTGTGTTCTACTGTGCTGCTTGTATTGTCCCCACATACCGCAGCACGCGACAAGGGCTGGCAGACCATAAATGTAACCGTTTCAGAGAGAAATGCGACCAATGTGACGATCTCGCGTTATATCGATTCGATGGTGAATGACGAAACACGGAGATTTTCTAAGGTTTTTACTACATATTAACACTTTTCACATTTTCTCGTGTTACGTGGCTGCCAGTCCTCGGTTCATGCAAAATCTTAAGGTCCTAGGTCATGTCCAAGGCACCAAACCGACCAATAATTCAATAATCGATAACTAAAACTATAAATGTAGCTCTTCTTACTGGGCGATTGCATCAACTTAGATGCTTCTCCTGTGTTCTACTGTGCTGCTTGTATTGTCCCCACATAACCCAGCACGCGACAAGGGCTGGCAGACCATAAATGTAACCGTTTCAGAGAGAAATGCGACCAATGTGACGATCTCGCGTTATATCGATTCGATGGTGAATGACGAAACACGGAGATTTTCTAAGGTTTTTACTACATATTAACACTTTTCACATTTTCTCGTGTTACGTGGCTGCCAGTCCTCGGTTCATGCAAAATCTTAAGGTCCTCGGTCATGTCCAAGGCACCAAACCGACCAATAATTCGATAATCGATAACTAAAACTATAAATGTAGCTCTTCTTACTGGGCGATTGCATCAACTAAGATGCTTCTCCTGTGTTCTACTGTGCTGCTTGTATTGTCCCCACATACCGCAGCACGCGACAAGGGCTGGCAGACCATAAATGTAACCGTTTCAGAGAGAAATGCGACCAATGTGACGATCTCGCGTTATATCGATTCGATGGTGAATGACGAAACACGGAGATTTTCTAAGGTTTTTACTACATATTAACACTTTTCACATTTTCTCGTGTTACGTGGCTGCCAGTCCTCGGTTCATGCAAAATCTTAAGGTCCTCGGTCATGTCCAAGGCACCAAACCGACCAATGATTCAATAATCGATAACTAAAACTATAAATGTAGCTCTTCTTACTGGGCGATTGCATCAACTTAGATGCTTCTCCTGTGTTCTACTGTGCTGCTTGTATTGTCCCCACATACCGCAGCACGCGACAAGGGCTGGCAGACCATAAATGTAACCGTTTCAGAGAGAAATGCGACCAATGTGACGATCTCGCGTTATATCGATTCGATGGTGAATGACGAAACACGGAGATTTTCTAAGGTTTTTACTACATATTAACACTTTTCACATTTTCTCGTGTTACGTGGCTGCCAGTCCTCGGTTCATGCAAAATCTTAAGGTCCTCGGTCATGTCCAAGGCACCAAACCGACCAATAATTCAATAATCGATAACTAAAACTATAACTGTAGCTCTTCTTACTGGGCGATTGCATCAACTTAGATGCTTCTCCTGTGTTCTACTGTGCTGCTTGTATTGTCCCCACATACCGCAGCACGCGACAAGGGCTGGCAGACCATAAATGTAACCGTTTCAGAGAGAAATGCGGCCAATGTGACGATCTCGCGTTATATCGATTCGATGGTGAATGACGAAACACGGAGATTTTCTAAGGTTTTTACTACATATTAACACTATTCACATTTTCTCGTGTTACGTGGCTGCCAGTCCTCGGTTCATGCAAAATCTTAAGGTCCTCGGTCATGTCCAAGGCACCAAACCGACCAATAATTCAATAATCGATAACTAAAACTATAAATGTAGCTCTTCTTACTGGGCGATTGCATCAACTTAGATGCTTCTCCTGTGTTCTACTGTGCTGCTTGTATTGTCCCCACATAACCCAGCACGCGACAAGGGCTGGCAGACCATAAATGTAACCGTTTCAGAGAGAAATGCGACCAATGTGACGATCTCGCGTTATATCGATTCGATGGTGAATGACGAAACACGGAGATTTTCTAAGGTTTTTACTACATATTAACACTTTTCACATTTTCTCGTGTTACGTGGCTGCCAGTCCTCGGTTCATGCAAAATCTTAAGGTCCTCGGTCATGTCCAAGGCACCAAACCGACCAATAATTCGATAATCGATAACTAAAACTATAAATGTAGCTCTTCTTACTGGGCGATTGCATCAACTAAGATGCTTCTCCTGTGTTCTACTGTGCTGCTTGTATTGTCCCCACATACCGCAGCACGCGACAAGGGCTGGCAGACCATAAATGTAACCGTTTCAGAGAGAAATGCGACCAATGTGACGATCTCGCGTTATATCGATTCGATGGTGAATGACGAAACACGGAGATTTTCTAAGGTTTTTACTACATATTAACACTTTTCACATTTTCTCGTGTTACGTGGCTGCCAGTCCTCGGTTCATGCAAAATCTTAAGGTCCTCAGTCATGTCCAAGGCACCAAACCGACCAATAATTCAATAATCGATAACTAAAACTATAAATGTAGCTCTTCTTACTGGGCGATTGCATCAACTTAGATGCTTCTCCTGTGTTCTACTGTGCTGCTTGTATTGTCCCCACATACCGCAGCACGCGACAAGGGCTGGCAGACCATAAATGTAACCGTTTCAGAGAGAAATGCGACCAATGTGACGATCTCGCGTTATATCGATTCGATGGTGAATGACGAAACACGGAGATTTTCTAAGGTTTTTACTACATATTAACACTTTTCACATTTTCTCGTGTTACGTGGCTGCCAGTCCTCGGTTCATGCAAAATCTTAAGGTCCTCGGTCATGTCCAAGGCACCAAACCGACCAATAATTCAATAATCGATAACTAAAACTATAAATGTAGCTCTTCTTACTGGGCGATTGCATCAACTTAGATGCTTCTCCTGTGTTCTACTGTGCTGCTTGTATTGTCCCCACATACCGCAGCACGCGACAAGGGCTGGCAGACCATAAATGTAACCGTTTCAGAGAGAAATGCGACCAATGTGACGATCTCGCGTTATATCGATTCGATGGTGAATGACGAAACACGGAGATTTTCTAAGGTTTTTACTACATATTAACACTTTTCACATTTTCTCGTGTTACGTGGCTGCCAGTCCTCGGTTCATGCAAAATCTTAAGGTCCTCGGTCATGTCCAAGGCACCAAACCGACCAATAATTCAATAATCGATAACTAAAACTATAAATGTAGCTCTTCTTACTGGGCGATTGCATCAACTTAGATGCTTCTCCTGTGTTCTACTGTGCTGCTTGTATTGTCCCCACATACCGCAGCACGCGACAAGGGCTGGCAGACCATAAATGTAACCGTTTCAGAGAGAAATGCGACCAATGTGACGATCTCGCGTTATATCGATTCGATGGTGAATGACGAAACACGGAGATTTTCTAAGGTTTTTACTACATATTAACACTTTTCACATTTTCTCGTGTTACGTGGCTGCCAGTCCTCGGTTGATGCAGAATCTTAAGGTCCTCGGTCATGTCCAAGGCACCACACCGACCAATAATTCAGTAATTGATAACTAAAACTATAAATGTAGCTCTTCTTACTGGGCGATTGCATCAACTAAGATGCTTCTCCTGTGTTCTACTGTGCTGCTTGTATTATCCCCACATACCGCAGCACGCGACAAGGGCTGGCAGACCATAAATGTAACCGTTTCAGAGAGAAATGCGACCAATGTGACGATCTCGCGTTATATCGATTCGATGGTGAATGACGAAACACGGAGATTTTCTAAGGTTTTTACTACATATTAACACTTTTCACATTTTCTCGTGTTACGTGGCTGCCAGTCCTCGGTTCATGCAAAATCTTAAGGCCCTAGGTCATGTCCAAGGCACCAAACCAACCAATAATTCAATAATCGATAACTAAAACTATAAATGTAGCTCTTCTTACTGGGCGATTGCATCAACTTAGATGCTTCTCCTGTGTTCTACTGTGCTGCTTGTATTGTCCCCACATAACCCAGCACGCGACAACGGCTGGCAGACCATAAATGTAACCGTTTCAGAGAGAAATGCGACCAATGTGACGATCTCGCGTTATATCGATTCGGTGGTGAATGACGAAACACGGAGATTTTCTAAGGTTTTTACTACATATTAACACTTTCCACATTTTCTCGTGTTACGTGGCTGCCAGTCCTCGGTTCATGCAAAATCTTAAGGTCCTCAGTCATGTCCAAGGCACCAAACCGACCAATAATTCGATAATCGATAACTAAAACTATAAATGTAGCTCTTCTTACTGGGCGATTGCATCAACTTAGATGCTTCTCCTGTGTTCTACTGTGCTGCTTGTATTGTCCCCACATAACCCAGCACGCGACAAGGGCTGGCAGAGCATAAATGTAACCGTTTCAGAGAGAAATGCGACCAATGTGACGATCTCGCGTTATATCGATTCGATGGTGAATGACGAAACACGGAGATTTTCTAAGGTTTTTACTACATATTAACACTTTTCACATTTTCTTGTGTTACGTGGCTGCCAGTCCTCGGTTCATGCAAAATCTTAAGGTCCTCGGTCATGTCCAAGGCACCAAACCGACCAATAATTCAATAATCGATAACTAAAACTATAAATGTAGCTCTTCTTACTGGGCGATTGCATCAACTTAGATGCTTCTCCTGTGTTCTACTGTGCTGCTTGTATTGTCCCCACATACCGCAGCACGCGACAAGGGCTGGCAGACCATAAATGTAACCGTTTCAGAGAGAAATGCGACCAATGTGACGATCTCGCGTTATATCGATTCGATGGTGAATGACGAAACACGGAGATTTTCTAAGGTTTTTACTACATATTAACACTTTTCACATTTTCTCGTGTTACGTGGCTGCCAGTCCTCGGTTCATGCAAAATCTTAAGGACCTAGGTCATGTCCAAGGCACCAAACCGACTAATAATTCAATAATCGATAACTAAAACTATAAATGTAGCTCTTCTTACTGGGCGATTGCATCAACTTAGATGCTTCTCCTGTGTTCTACTGTGCTGCTTGTATTGTCCCCACATAACCCAGCACGCGACAAGGGCTGGCAGACCATAAATGTAACCGTTTCAGAGAGAAATGCGACCAATGTGACGATCTCGCGTTATATCGATTCGATGGTGAATGACGAAACACGGAGATTTTCTAAGGTTTTTACTACATATTAACACTTTTCACATTTTCTCGTGTTACGTGGCTGCCAGTCCTCGGTTCATGCAAAATCTTAAAGTCCTCGGTCATGTCCAAGGCACCAAACCGACCAATAATTCAATAATCGATAACTAAAACTATAAATGTAGCTCTTCTTACTGGGCGATTGCATCAACTTAGATGCTTCTCCTGTGTTCTACTGTGCTGCTTGTATTGTCCCCACATACCGCAGCACGCGACAAGGGCTGGCAGACCATAAATGTAACCGTTTCAGAGAGAAATGCGACCAATGTGACGATCTCGCGTTAGATCGATTCGATGGTGAATGACGAAACACGGAGATTTTCTAAGGTTTTTACTACATATTAACACTTTTCACATTTTCTCGTGTTACGTGGCTGCCAGTCCTCGGTTCATGCAAAATCTTAAGGCCCTAGGTCATGTCCAAGGCACCAAACCGACCAATAATTCAATAATCGATAACTAAAACTATAAATGTAGCTCTTCTTACTGGGCGATTGCATCAACTTAGATGCTTCTCCTGTGTTCTACTGTGCTGCTTGTATTGTCCCCACATAACCCAGCACGCGACAAGGGCTGGCAGACCATAAATGTAACCGTTTCAGTGAGAATTGTGACCAACGTGACGATCTCGCGTGATATCGATTCGATGGTGAATGACGAAACACGGAGATTTTCTAAGGTTTTTACTACATATTAACACTTTTCACATTTTCTCGTGTTACGTGGCTGCCAGTCCTCGGTTCATGCAAAATCTTAAAGTCCTCGGTCATGTCCAAGGCACCAAACCGACCAATAATTCAACAATCGATAACTAAAACTATAAATGTAGCTCTTCTTACTGGGCGATTGCATCAACTTAGATGCTTCTCCTGTGTTCTACTGTGCTGCTTGTATTGTCCCCACATACCGCAGCACGCGACAAGGGCTGGCAGACCATAAATGTAACCGTTTCAGAGAGAAATGCGACCAATGTGACGATCTCGCGTTAGATCGATTCGATGGTGAATGACGAAACACGGAGATTTTCTAAGGTTTTTACTACATATTAACACTTTTCACATTTTCTCGTGTTACGTGGCTGCCAGTCCTCGGTTCATGCAAAATCTTAAGGCCCTAGGTCATGTCCAAGGCACCAAACCGACCAATAATTCAATAATCGATAACTAAAACTATAAATGTAGCTCTTCTTACTGGGCGATTGCATCAACTTAGATGCTTCTCCTGTGTTCTACTGTGCTGCTTGTATTGTCCCCACATAACCCAGCACGCGACAAGGGCTGGCAGACCATAAATGTAACCGTTTCAGAGAGAAATGTGACCAACGTGACGATCTCGCGTGATATCGATTCGATGGTGAATGACGAAACACGGAGATTTTCTAAGGTTTTTACTACATATTAACACTTTTCACATCTTCTCGTGTTACGTGGCTGCCAGTCCTCGGTTCATGCAAAATCTTAAGGTCCTCGGTCATGTCCAAGGCACCAAACCGACCAATAATTCAATAATCGATAGCTAAAACTATAAATGGAGCTCTTCTTACTGGGCGATTGCATCAACTTAGATGCTTCTCTTGTGTTCTACTGTGAGCTTGTATTGTCCCCACATACCGCAGCACGCGACAAGGGCTGGCAGACCATAAATGTAACCGTTTCAGAGAGAAATGCGACCAATGTGACGATCTCGCGTTATATCGATTCGATGGTGAATGACGAAACACGGAGATTTTCTAAGGTTTTTACTACATATTAACACTTTTCACATTTTCTCGTGTTACGTGGCTGCCAGTCCTCGGTTCATGTAAAATCTTAAGGTCCTCAGTCATGTCCAAGGCACCAAACCGACCAATAATTCGATAATCGATAACTAAAACTATAAATGTAGCTCTTCTTACTGGGCGATTGCATCAACTTAGATGCTTCTCCTGTGTTCTACTGTGCTTCTTGTATTCTCCCCACATACCGCAGCACGCGACAAGGGCTGGCAGACCATAAATGTAACTGTTTCAGAGAGAAATGCGACCAATGTGACAATCTCGCGTTATATCGATTCGATGGTGAATGACGAAACACGGAGATTTTCTAAGGTTTTTACTACATATTAACACTTTTCACATTTTCTCGTGTTACGTGGCTGCCAGTCCTCGGTTCATGCAAAATCTTAAGGTCATAGGTCATGTCCAAGGCACCAAACCGACCAATAATTCAATAATCGATAACTAAAACTATAAATGTAGCTCTTCTTACTGGGCGATTGCATCAACTTAGATGCTTCTCCTGTGTTCTACTGTGCTGCTTGTATTGTCCCCACATACCGCAGCACGCGACAAGGGCTGGCAGAGCATAAATGTAACCGTTTCAGAGAGAAATGCGACCAATGTGACGATCTCGCGTTATATCGATTCGATGGTGAATGACGAAACACGGAGATTTTCTAAGGTTTTTACTACATATTCACACTTTTCACATTTTCTCGTGTTACGTGGCTGCCAGTCCTCGGTTCATGCAAAATCTTAAGGTCCTCGGTCATGTCCAAGGCACCAAACCGACCAATAATTCAATAATCGATAACTAAAACTATAAATGTAGCTCTTCTTACTGGGCGATTGCATCAACTTAGATGCTTCTCCTGTGTTCTACTGTGCTGCTTGTATTGTCCCCACATACCGCAGCACGCGACAAGGGCTGGCAGACCATAAATGTAACCGTTTCAGAGAGAAATGCGACCAATGTGACGATCTCGCGTTATATCGATTCGATGGTGAATGACGAAACACGGAGATTTTCTAAGGTTTTTACTACATATTAACACTTTTCACATTTTCTCGTGTTACGTGGCTGCCAGTCCTCGGTTCATGCAAAATCTTGAGGTCCTCGGTCATGTCCAAGGCACCAAACCGACCAATAATTCAATAATCGATAACTAAAACTATAAATGTAGCTCTTCTTACTGGGCGATTGCATCAACTTAGATGCTTCTCTTGTGTTCTACTGTGAGCTTGTATTGTCCCC
Organism: Schistocerca nitens; assembly: GCF_023898315.1. NCBI lineage: Eukaryota > Metazoa > Arthropoda > Insecta > Orthoptera > Acrididae > Schistocerca > Schistocerca nitens. The sequence goes on from NC_064625.1 coordinate 59,389,958, forward strand.
ACATACCGCAGCACGCGACAAGGGCTGGCAGACCATAAATGTAACCGTTTCAGAGAGAAATGCGACCAATGTGACGATCTCGCGTTATATCGATTCGATGGTGAATGACGAAACACGGAGATTTTCTAAGGTTTTTACTACATATTAACACTTTTCACATTTTCTCGTGTTACGTGGCTGCCAGTCCTCGGTTCATGCAAAATCTTAAGGTCCTCGGTCATGTCCAAGGCACCAAACCGACCAATAATTCAATAATCGATAACTAAAACTATAATTGTAGCTCTTCTTACTGGGCGATTGCATCAACTTAGATGCTTCTCCTGTGTTCTACTGTGCTGCTTGTATTGTCCCCACATACCGCAGTACGCGACAAGGGCTGGCAGACCATAAATGTAACCGTTTCAGAGAGAAATGCGACCAATGTGACGATCTCGCGTTATATCGATTCGATGGTGAATGACGAAACACGGAGATTTTCTAAGGTTTTTACTACATATTAACACTTTTCACATTTTCTCGTGTTACGTGGCTGCCAGTCCTCGGTTCATGCAAAATCTTAAGGTCCTCGGTCATGTCCAAGGCACCAAACCGACCAATAATTCAATAATCGATAACTAAAACTATAAATGTAGCTCTTCTTACTGGGCGATTGCATCAACTTAGATGCTTCTCCTGTGTTCTACTGTGCTGCTTGTATTGTCCCCACATACCGCAGCACGCGACAAGGGCTGGCAGACCATAAATGTAACCGTTTCAGAGAGAAATGCGACCAATGTGACGATCTCGCGTTATATCGATTCGATGGTGAATGACGAAACACGGAGATTTTCTAAGGTTTTTACTACATATTAACACTTTTCACATTTTCTCGTGTTACGTGGCTGCCAGTCCTCAGTTCATGCAAAATCTTAAGGACCTAGGTCATGTCCAAGGCACCAAACCGACTAATAATTCAATAATCGATAACTAAAACTATAAATGTAGCTCTTCTTACTGGGCGATTGCATCAACTTAGATGCTTCTCCTGTGTTCTACTGTGCTGCTTGTATTGTCCCCACATAACCCAGCACGCGACAAGGGCTGGCAGACCATAAATGTAACCGTTTCAGAGAGAAATGCGACCAATGTGACGATCTCGCGTTATATCGATTCGATGGTGAATGACGAAACACGGAGATTTTCTAAGGTTTTTACTACATATTAACACATTTCACATTTTCTCGTGTTACGTGGCTGCCAGTCCTCGGTTCATGCAAAATCTTAAAGTCCTCGGTCATGTCCAAGGCACCAAACCGACCAATAATTCAATAATCGATAACTAAAACTATAAATGTAGCTCTTCTTACTGGGCGATTGCATCAACTTAGATGCTTCTCCTGTGTTCTACTGTGCTGCTTGTATTGTCCCCACATACCGCAGCACGCGACAAGGGCTGGCAGACCATAAATGTAACCGTTTCAGAGAGAAATGCGACCAATGTGACGATCTCGCGTTAGATCGATTCGATGGTGAATGACGAAACACGGAGATTTTCTAAGGTTTTTACTACATATTAACACTTTTCACATTTTCTCGTGTTACGTGGCTGCCAGTCCTCGGTTCATGCAAAATCTTAAGGCCCTAGGTCATGTCCAAGGCACCAAACCGACCAATAATTCAATAATCGATAACTAAAACTATAAATGTAGCTCTTCTTACTGGGCGATTGCATCAACTTAGATGCTTCTCCTGTGTTCTACTGTGCTGCTTGTATTGTCCCCACATAACCCAGCACGCGACAAGGGCTGGCAGACCATAAATGTAACCGTTTCAGAGAGAAATGTGACCAACGTGACGATCTCGCGTGATATCGATTCGATGGTGAATGACGAAACACGGAGATTTTCTAAGGTTTTTACTACATATTAACACTTTTCACATTTTCTCGTGTTACGTGGCTGCCAGTCCTCGGTTCATGCAAAATCTTAAGGTCCTCGGCAATGTCCAAGGCACCAAACCGACCAATAATTCAATAATCGATAGCTAAAACTATAAATGGAGCTCTTCTTACTGGGCGATTGCATCAAAATAGATGCTTCTCTTGTGTTCTACTGTGAGCTTGTATTGTCCCCACATACCGCAGCACGCGACAAGGGCTGGCAGACCATAAATGTAACCGTTTCAGAGAGAAATGCGACCAATGTGACGATCCCGCGTTATATCGATTCGATGGTGAATGACGAAACACGGAGATTTTCTAAGGTTTTTACTACATATTAACACTTTTCACATTTTCTCGTGTTACGTGGCTGCCAGTCCTCGGTTCATGTAAAATCTTAAGGTCCTCAGTCATGTCCAAGGCACCAAACCGACCAATAATTCGATAATCGATAACTAAAACTATAAATGTAGCTCTTCTTACTGGGCGATTGCATCAACTTAGATGCTTCTCCTGTGTTCTACTGTGCTGCTTGTATTCTCCCCACATACCGCAGCACGCGACAAGGGCTGGCAGACCATAAATGTAACTGTTTCAGAGAGAAATGCGACCAATGTGACGATCTCGCGTTATATCGATTCGATGGTGAATGACGAAACACGGAGATTTTCTAAGGTTTTTACTACATATTAACACTTTTCACATTTTCTCGTGTTACGTGGCTGCCAGTCCTCGGTTCATGCAAAATCTTAAGGTCATAGGTCATGTCCAAGGCACCAAACCGACCAATAATTCAATAATCGATAACTAAAACTATAAATGTAGCTCTTCTTACTGGGCGATTGCATCAACTTAGATGCTTCTCCTGTGTTCTACTGTGCTGCTTGTATTGTCCCCACATAACCCAGCACGCGACAAGGGCTGGCAGAGCATAAATGTAACCGTTTCAGAGAGAAATGCGACCAATGTGACGATCTCGCGTTATATCGATTCGATGGTGAATGACGAAACACGGAGATTTTCTAAGGTTTTTACTACATATTAACACTTTTCACATCTTCTCGTGTTACGTGGCTGCCAGTCCTCGGTTCATGCAAAATCTTAAGGTCCTCGGTCATGTCCAAGGCACCAAACCGACCAATAATTCAATAATCGATAGCTAAAACTATAAATGGAGCTCTTCTTACTGGGCGATTGCATCAACTTAGATGCTTCTCTTGTGTTCTACTGTGAGCTTGTATTGTCCCCACATACCGCAGCACGCGACAAGGGCTGGCAGACCATAAATGTAACCGTTTCAGAGAGAAATGCGACCAATGTGACGATCTCGCGTTATATCGATTCGATGGTGAATGACGAAACACGGAGATTTTCTAAGGTTTTTACTACATATTAACACTTTTCACATTTTCTCGTGTTACGTGGCTGCCAGTCCTCGGTTCATGTAAAATCTTAAGGTCCTCAGTCATGTCCAAGGCACCAAACCGACCAATAATTCGATAATCGATAACTAAAACTATAAATGTAGCTCTTCTTACTGGGCGATTGCATCAACTTAGATGCTTCTCCTGTGTTCTACTGTGCTGCTTGTATTCTCCCCACATACCGCAGCACGCGACAAGGGCTGGCAGACCATAAATGTAACTGTTTCAGAGAGAAATGCGACCAATGTGACGATCTCGCGTTATATCGATTCGATGGTGAATGACGAAACACGGAGATTTTCTAAGGTTTTTACTACATATTAACACTTTTCACATTTTCTCGTGTTACGTGGCTGCCAGTCCTCGGTTCATGCAAAATCTTAAGGTCATAGGTCATGTCCAAGGCACCAAACCGACCAATAATTCAATAATCGATAACTAAAACTATAAATGTAGCTCTTCTTACTGGGCGATTGCATCAACTTAGATGCTTCTCCTGTGTTCTACTGTGCTGCTTGTATTGTCCCCACATAACCCAGCACGCGACAAGGGCTGGCAGAGCATAAATGTAACCGTTTCAGAGAGAAATGCGACCAATGTGACGATCTCGCGTTATATCGATTCGATGGTGAATGACGAAACACGGAGATTTTCTAAGGTTTTTACTACATATTCACACTTTTCACATTTTCTCGTGTTACGTGGCTGCCAGTCCTCGGTTCATGCAAAATCTTAAGGTCCTCGGTCATGTCCAAGGCACCAAACCGACCAATAATTCAATAATCGATAACTAAAACTATAAATGTAGCTCTTCTTACTGGGCGATTGCATCAACTTAGATGCTTCTCCTGTGTTCTACTGTGCTGCTTGTATTGTCCCCACATACCGCAGCACGCGACAAGGGCTGGCAGACCATAAATGTTGTGGTGTCACCGCTAGACACCACACTTGCTAGGTGGTAACTTAAATCGGCCGCGGTCCTGTAGTACATGTCGGACCCGCGTGTCGCCACTGTGTATTCGCAAACGTAGCGCCACCACAGGGCAGGTCACAAGACACGGACTTGACCTCGCCCCAGTTGTACGGACGACATAGCTTGCGACAAGACGTATCACGTCTTCCTCTCATTTGCCGAGAGACAGATTAAATAGCCTTCAGCTAGTCCATCGCTACTACCTAGCAAGGCGCCATGTGTATCATTGCTAATTGCTTACTACTATGCAAGAGATGTATTTCAACAAGAAGAACATCATTAAAAGTTAAGTAGATGACAATCTCTCTTCTTTTCTTTATAGTTTTTCATCCAGTCTCCTGTTTCAGAATTTACGCCCGTCTGCGTTAGTTTCGCGTGCACCTAGCCACTCATTGTGTCGAGACCTTAGGGAATCGACACAACAATATTTTGGCGACGAGGATGGGATGCCGCGCCCACGTTGCAGTCTTTGTGTTATACTTGCTCTAATTTGCTTGTGTCATGGCTTCGCCGCATTCTCCAGATGTACTGTCCGAATTTTTTCGCTTGCAGAATCAGCAGACGCAGGCGTTATTGGAAGCCCTTGGACAGCTCGTCCAGGGTCAACGTGCGCTGCAAACCGATGCGGCGGCAGCCGCTTCTTCGCTACCGCAGCCACACAACGCTGTCGCACCGCCATTTAGGCCCTTCGAGGCCACAACCGAAAGCTGGACGGAGTGGGCCGATCAGTTCAACTTCCACCTCACTGCTTATGGAATTCAAGGTAAAGAGCGGCAGCCGTTTTTGCTTTCTTGTGTCGGTGTGTCTACCTACCGTGTGATAGTGAAATTGTTTCCCCGACGCGACGTAGCAACTCTGTCCTACGAAGAAATTTTGTCTGCTTTAGATGCCTATTTCAAAGAAACAGTAAATGTAGTTGCAAAACGGTATACGTTTTTTCGTACAAAACGTACCGCCGGTCAGACTAATAGGGAGTGGGTAGCAACTTTGCAAGGCCTTACTAGAGACTGCGCGTTTGCCTGTGAATGTGGCCTTCCATATTCAGATACTATGGTGCGTGATGCAATTGCACAGAACGTTTCTGATGTTCGCATAAGGGAACAGATTTTGAAACTAGTTAATCCCTCCCTGCAACAAGTGATAGACATTTTGGACAGGCAAGACACACTTGACTTTGCTCAGGAATCATTTGAAACTTCGCCAGCAGTGTGTCACATTAATCGGCCCGCCGGGCCCGCTGCACGGGACGCTAAGCGGCCCTCGCGCCCGACTTCGCTGCGGCCGCCTAGCTTGCAACCACGTGCGCCGCGTAAGCAAGCAAATGCAGTGAAATCTTGCCCGCGGTGTGCGACTAGACATTCGCGTGAAAATTGCCCGTCACGCCAAGCTATTTGCTTTTACTGTCAAAAGAAAGGACATGTACAAAGTGTTTGCCAGAAAAAGCTTAGATCAGACACTCGCAAAAATTCCAGGCCCTTTGCTTCGCGCCGGAATCGACCCCAGGACCATCAGGCTCGTGGACCTTCGCCCATGGACATTCATGTAGTTCATGCCCACCCGTCCAGTGACACTTTAGCTAACAGTGACTGTGTTCGTCCCACCCAAAGTGTGCGTCGACGTCGCCGGAAATCCCGTAAAGTTGCAAGTGCTTCTGGACCTGTATCAGTTCAATTTGCACGTGACAGTCGCTCTTGTCGTCAGCAGGACAATAAACTTTTTGTGGACCTAGACTTTGCAGGACAAGTGATACCATTCCAGCTCGATACCGGAGCTGCAGTTTCATTGCTCAATCACGACACGTACAAACAACTGGGCGCCCCGCCATTGCGTGCCGCAAATGTTACGTTAACTAGTTACTCAGGACAGCATATACCTGTGTTCGGACAGTGCAGCCTTCTTGCCACATACAAGGGACAGACAAAACTTGTGTCATTTTATGTTCTTCGTTCCTCTAGTGCAGTGAACTTGTTTGGTTTAGATTTGTTTCAATTGTTTAATATGTCTATTGTAAATCAGGTCCTATCAGTGAATCAGACTGTGCCTTCCGCCAGTGTTTCTAGTCTTTGTGAAGAATTTGCAGACATTTTTGCACCGGGCCTTGGTTGCGCTAAGAACTATGAAGCGCATTTGGAACTGAAAGACAACGCGCACCCGAAATTTTTCAGAGCGCGCAATGTTCCCCACGCATTGCGTGATGAGGTCGCACGAACATTAGCCGACTTAGAATCTCAAGGTGTCATTGAACGTGTGCAGGCTTCTCTCTGGGCCTCACCCTTAGTCATTTTGCCAAAACCTTCCGGAAAACTGAGACTTTGCGTGGACTTCAAGGCAACTGTGAATCCACAACTTGTGACTGCTACTTTTCCTTTGCCCCGCCCGGAAGATCTTTTTGACAAACTGTGCCCGGGAAAATATTTTTCAAAATTGGACCTAGCAGATGCGTACTTGCAGATACCTGTGGACGAAGACTCCCAGCGCGTCTTAGTGGTTAACACGCATCTTGGCTTGTATCGCTTCAAAAGACTGCCATTCGGGTGTGCATCCGCCCCTGCTTTATTTCAGCAATATTTACAAACTATTTGTGCGTCGGTCCCTACGGCTGCGAACTATCTGGACGATATTGTGCTCTCAGGAAAGACAGAAGCCGAACATTTGCAGAATCTCCGGACATTATTTCAGGTCTTGCGTCAGAATGGTCTTCGCTTGAGGAAGGACAAATGTGTGTTTTTTGCTCGTGACTTACCGTACCTGGGCCATGTCCTTAACGCCCAAGGTATACATCCGAGTCCAGAGCACCTTCGTGCCATTCAGGACTTGCCGTCACCGCAGAACTTAAAACAGCTACAGAGTGTGCTGGGTAAGGTAAATTATTATCATCGATTTGTGCGCAATGCTTCTTCCATTTCAGCTCCGCTTCATCGCTTACGCCGTAAAGGTGTTCCGTTCGTCTGGACGACGGAATGCGAACGCGCCTTTCGCCAGTTGAAATCGGCGTTACTATCAAATACTTGCCTTACGCCATTCGATCCCCGAAAACCCCTTTTGTTGATGGTTGATGCATCGGATTTCGGGATCGCTGCGGTGCTTGCGCACAAAGATGGTTCGCATGATCGCCCTATTGCCTTTGCGTCAAAATTGCTCTCATCTGCGCAAAGAAATTATTCACAAATAGAGAAAGAAGCTTTAGCTCTCGTGTTTGGTGTTACCAAGTTCCATGACTTCTTGTATGGTCGTCACTTTACAATCATCACGGACCACAAGCCTTTGACATCACTTTTTCATCCGAACAAGCCTGTACCTCCACGTACAGCGCAGAAATTCATTCGCTGGTCTCTTTTTCTCTCGCAGTACCGCTACGATATCTTGTATCGGTCCACTGCTAAGCACGGCAACGCTGATGCGTTGTCCCGTTTGCCTGTTGCTGAGGATAAAGCATTCGATTCTTCCGAACTTGCTTGCATGTTCATTGATTCGGAAACCGATGACGTGGTCGCATCGTTTCCGATTGATTTTCGTCGTGTAGCTACTGCCACAGCTGCTGACCCTGTCCTTGCTCCCGTTTTGCGTTTTGTTGCTACGCAATGGCCCTTGTCAAAGTCACGGATCGAGGCTCCTTTGGTTCGCCGTTTTTTTGCTCACAAGGAGAGACTTTTTGTACGACGTGGTGTTTTGTTGTTGCGTTCCGATAATGATCAATCCCGAGTCGTGGTCCCACGTTCGTTACAGTCCTCTGTCTTAAAGCTTCTTCACCAAGGACATTGGGGTATAGTGCGCACGAAACAACTTGCTCGTCAGCACTGTACTTGGTTCGGAATCGATGCTGTGATTACGAATATGTGCTCCTCTTGCGTGGCGTGTGCCGAACAACAATCCGCACCGCCGCGGAAATTCTTTGCATGGCCGAAAGCCACTTCCCCTTGGCACCGCTTGCACATCGATTTTGCTGGTCCATTCTGGAATGCTCGATGGTTGGTTGTGGTCGATGCTTTCAGTAATTTTCCTTTTGTTGTCCGGATGTCTTCCACGACGTCTTCTGCCACAATCCAAGCCTTGTCTGCTATCTTTTGCATTGAAGGTCTTCCGCAGACTATTGTTTCCGACAATGGCCCACAATTCATGTCCGCAGAATTTCAGTCGTTCTGCCAGGCCAATGGTATTCAACATCTGACATCCGCGCCGTTTTCGCCTCAGTCAAACGGTGCCGCGGAACGATTGGTCCGGACTTTCAAGTCACAGATGTTGAAATTGAAAGAATCGCATTCTCGAGAGGACGCTTTGTTGCTCTTTTTGTCCTCCTATCGCTCTCAGCCCTGCGATGGTCGCTCGCCGGCTGAGTTGCTCCATGGTCGTCCTCATCGAACTCTGATGTCTTTGCTGCATCCGCCACATCAGGTTCCTGTGCAGCGGCAGACTCCTGCTTTTGCTCCTGGCGACGTTGTCTATTATCGCAACTATCGCGGTTCACAGCGTTGGCTCGCAGGGCGCATTCTTCGCTGCCTCGGCCGCGCGATGTATTTGGTTTTGGGGGCCTCTGGTGAGGTGCGTCGGCATCTCAATCAGCTGCGCCTCTGTCGTCGCCTGGGTTCTGCCGCTCCCCGTCTGCTTTCAGCGACGGAGCCGTCAGGTCAGCGCCCTGGGGACCCATCTACTGGCTCGCCTCATCCCCAGGTGTTACCGACGCTGCCTTCCATTTTGCCTCATGGCGTCGCGCCGCCGCAGCCGCCGCCGGCGCCGCCAGCAGCGGACGCTTCGCTGCAGCCGCCTCGCGCCTCCCTGGGTCACGCGCCGCCGCTTGCTTCCCGTGACCAGCCGTCCTCCGCCATGGACCTCTTGCCCGCTCCGGACCAGATGTCGTCTTCGCCCGTCGGGTGCTTCGACCACATGGAGGTCGACCCCGCGGCTCCTCTTATATCATTCCGTGCGCAAACACCTCATGTTGACGTGCACCCTGGACTAGGTTTGCAGGCGTTTCCTAGCTCCCCTCGGACCGAATGGCCGGGTGCGGGTGGCACAGCCTCGCCTGTTGTTAGGCTCCCCACCTCATCGCATACGTCAACATGGGGTCCTCCCCACGGCGGGCGGAAGCCTTATCTCACGACCGTTCGCCGATTTGCGGGGGAGGAATGTGGTGTCACCGCTAGACACCACACTTGCTAGGTGGTAACTTAAATCGGCCGCGGTCCTGTAGTACATGTCGGACCCGCGTGTCGCCACTGTGTATTCGCAAACGTAGCGCCACCACAGGGCAGGTCACAAGACACGGACTTGACCTCGCCCCAGTTGTACGGACGACATAGCTTGCGACAAGACGTATCACGTCTTCCTCTCATTTGCCGAGAGACAGATTAAATAGCCTTCAGCTAGTCCATCGCTACTACCTAGCAAGGCGCCATGTGTATCATTGCTAATTGCTTACTACTATGCAAGAGATGTATTTCAACAAGAAGAACATCATTAAAAGTTAAGTAGATGACAATCTCTCTTCTTTTCTTTATAGTTTTTCATCCAGTCTCCTGTTTCAGAATTTACGCCCGTCTGCGTTAGTTTCGCGTGCACCTAGCCACTCATTGTGTCGAGACCTTAGGGAATCGACACAACAAATGTAACCGTTTCAGAGAGAAATGCGACCAATGTGACGATCTCGCGTTATATCGATTCGATGGTGAATGACGAAACACGGAGATTTTCTAAGGTTTTTACTACATATTAACACTTTTCACATTTTCTCGTGTTACGTGGCTGCCAGTCCTCGGTTCATGCAAAATCTTGAGGTCCTCGGTCATGTCCAAGGCACCAAACCGACCAATAATTCAATAATCGATAACTAAAACTATAAATGTAGCTCTTCTTACTGGGCGATTGCATCAACTTAGATGCTTCTCCTGTGTTCTACTGTGCTGCTTGTATTGTCCCCACATAACCCAGCACGCGACAAGGGCTGGCAGAGCATAAATGTAACCGTTTCAGAGAGAAATGCGACCAATGTGACGATCTCGCGTTATATCGATTCGATGGTGAATGACGAAACACGGAGATTTTCTAAGGTTTTTACTACATATTAACACTTTTCACATCTTCTCGTGTTACGTGGCTGCCAGTCCTCGGTTCATGCAAAATCTTAAGGTCCTCGGTCATGTCCAAGGCACCAAACCGACCAATAATTCAATAATCGATAGCTAAAACTATAAATGGAGCTCTTCTTACTGGGCGATTGCATCAACTTAGATGCTTCTCTTGTGTTCTACTGTGCTGCTTGGATTGTCCCCACTTACCGCAGCACGCGACAAGGGCTGGCAGACCATAAATGTAACCGTTTCAGAGAGAAATGCGACCAATGTGACGATCTCGCGTTATATCGATTCGATGGTGAATGACGAAACACGGAGATTTTCTAAGGTTTTTACTACATATTAACACTTTTCACATTTTCTCGTGTTACGTGGCTGCCAGTCCTCGGTTCATGCAAAATCTTAAGGTCCTCGGTCATGTCCAAGGATCCAAACCGACCAATAATTCAATAATCGATAACTAAAACTATAAATGTAGCTCTTCTTACTGGGCGATTGCATCAACTTAGATGCTTCTCCTGTGTTCTACTGTGCTGCTTGTATTGTCCCCACATAACCCAGCACGCGACAAGGGCTGGCAGACCATAAATGTAACCGTTTCAGAGAGAAATGCGACCAATGTGACGATCTCGCGTTATATCGATTCGATGGTGAATGACGAAACACGGAGATTTTCTAAGGTTTTTACTACATATTAACACTTTTCACATTTTCTCGTGTTACGTGGCTGCCAGTCCTCGGTTCATGCAAAATCTTAAGGTCATAGGTCATGTCCAAGGCACCAAACCGACCAATAATTCAATAATCGATAACTAAAACTATAAATGTAGCTCTTCTTACTGGGCGATTGCATCAACTTAGATGCTTCTCCTGTGTTCTACTGTGCTGCTTGTATTGTCCCCACATAACCCAGCACGCGACAAGGGCTGGCAGAGCATAAATGTAACCGTTTCAGAGAGAAATGCGACCAATGTGACGATCTCGCGTTATATCGATTCGATGGTGAATGACGAAACACGGAGATTTTCTAAGGTTTTTACTACATATTCACACTTTTCACATTTTCTCGTGTTACGTGGCTGCCAGTCCTCGGTTCATGCAAAATCTTAAGGTCCTCGGTCATGTCCAAGGCACCAAACCGACCAATAATTCAATAATCGATAACTAAAACTATAAATGTAGCTCTTCTTACTGGGCGATTGCATCAACTTAGATGCTTCTCCTGTGTTCTACTGTGCTGCTTGTATTGTCCCCACATACCGCAGCACGCGACAAGGGCTGGCAGACCATAAATGTAACTGTTTCAGAGAGAAATGCGACCAATGTGACGATCTCGCGTTATATCGATTCGATGGTGAATGACGAAACACGGAGATTTTCTAAGGTTTTTACTACATATTAACACTTTTCACATTTTCTCGTGTTACGTGGCTGCCAGTCCTCGGTTCATGCAAAATCTTGAGGTCCTCGGTCATGTCCAAGGCACCAAACCGACCAATAATTCAATAATCGATAACTAAAACTATAAATGTAGCTCTTCTTACTGGGCGATTGCATCAACTTAGATGCTTCTCTTGTGTTCTACTGTGAGCTTGTATTGTCCCCACATACCGCAGCACGCGACAAGGGCTGGCAGAGCATAAATGTAACCGTTTCAGAGAGAAATGCGACCAATGTGACGATCTCGCGTTATATCGATTCGATGGTGAATGACGAAACACGGAGATTTTCTAAGGTTTTTACTACATATTAACACTTTTCACATTTTCTCGTGTTACGTGGCTGCCAGTCCTCGGTTCATGCAAAATCTTAAGGTCCTCGGTCATGTCCAAGGCACCAAACCGACCAATAATTCAATAATCGATAACTAAAACTATAATTGTAGCTCTTCTTACTGGGCGATTGCATCAACTTAGATGCTTCTCCTGTGTTCTACTGTGCTGCTTGTATTGTCCCCACATACCGCAGTACGCGACAAGGGCTGGCAGACCATAAATGTAACCGTTTCAGAGAGAAATGCGACCAATGTGACGATCTCGCGTTATATCGATTCGATGGTGAATGACGAAACACGGAGATTTTCTAAGGTTTTTACTACATATTAACACTTTTCACATTTTCTCGTGTTACGTGGCTGCCAGTCCTCGGTTCATGCAAAATCTTAAGGTCCTCGGTCATGTCCAAGGCACCAAACCGACCAATAATTCAATAATCGATAACTAAAACTATAAATGTAGCTCTTCTTACTGGGCGATTGCATCAACTTAGATGCTTCACCTGTGTTCTACTGTGCTGCTTGTATTGTCCCCACATACCGCAGCACGCGACAAGGGCTGGCAGACCATAAATGTAACCGTTTCAGAGAGAAATGCGGCCAATGTGACGATCTCGCGTTATATCGATTCGATGGTGAATGAAGAAACACGGAGATTTTCTAAGGTTTTTACTACATATTAACACTTTTCACATTTTCTCGTGTTACGTGGCTGCCAGTCCTCGGTTCATGCAAAATCTTAAGGTCCTAGGTCATGTCCAAGGTACCAAACCGACCAATAATTCAATAATCGATAACTAAAACTATAAATGTAGCTCATCTTACTGGGCGATTGCATCAACTTAGATGCTTCTCCTGTGTTCTACTGTGCTGCTTGTATTGTCCCCAGATACCGCAGCACGCGACAAGGGCTGGCAGACCATAAATGTAACCGTTTCAGAGAGAAATGCGACCAATGTGACGATCTCGCGTTATATCGATTCGATGGTGAATGACGAAACACGGAGATTTTCTAAGGTTTTTACTACATATTAACACTTTTCACATTTTCTCGTGTTACGTGGCTGCCAGTCCTCGGTTCATGCAAAATCTTAAAGTCCTCGGTCATGTCCAAGGCACCAAACCGACCAATAATTCAATAATCGATAACTAAAACTATAAATGTAGCTCTTCTTACTGGGCGATTGCATCAACTTAGATGCTTCTCCTGTGTTCTACTGTGCTGCTTGTATTGTCCCCACATACCGCAGCACGCGACAAGGGCTGGCAGACCATAAATGTAACCGTTTCAGAGAGAAATGCGACCAATGTGACGATCTCGCGTTATATCGATTCGGTGGTGAATGACGAAACACGGAGATTTTCTAAGGTTTTTACTACATATTAACACTTTCCACATTTTCTCGTGTTACGTGGCTGCCAGTCCTCGGTTCATGCAAAATGTTAAGGTCCTCGGTCATGTCCAAGGCACCAAACCGACCAATAATTCAATAATCGATAACTAAATGTAGCTCTTCTTACTGGGCGATTGCATCAACTTAGATGCTTCTCTTGTGTTCTACTGTGAGCTTGTATTGTCCCCACATACCGCAGCACGCGACAAGGGCTGGCAGACCATAAATGTAACCGTTTCAGAGAGAAATGCGACCAATGTGACGATCTCGCGTTATATCGATTCGATGGTGAATGACGAAACACGGAGATTTTCTAAGGTTTTTACTACATATTAACACTTTTCACATTTTCTCGTGTTACGTAGCTGCCAGTCCTCGGTTCATGTAAAATCTTAAGGTCCTCAGTCATGTCCAAGGCACCAAACCGACCAATAATTCGATAATCGATAACTAAAACTATAAATGTAGCTCTTCTTACTGGGCGATTGCATCAACTTAGATGCTTCTCCTGTGTTCTACTGTGCTGCTTGTATTGTCCCCACATAACCCAGCACGCGACAAGGGCTGGCAGAGCATAAATGTAACCGTTTCAGAGAGAAATGCGACCAATGTGACGATCTCGCGTTATATCGATTCGATGGTGAATGACGAAACACGGAGATTTTCTAAGGTTTTTACTACATATTAACACTTTTCACATTTTCTCGTGTTACGTGGCTGCCAGTCCTCGGTTCATGCAAAATCTTGAGGTCCTCGGTCATGTCCAAGGCACCAAACCGACCAATAATTCAATAATCGATAACTAAAACTATAAATGTAGCTCTTCTTACTGGGCGATTGCATCAACTTAGATGCTTCTCTTGTGTTCTACTGTGAGCTTGTATTGTCCCCACATACCGCAGCACGCGACAAGGGCTGGCAGACCATAAATGTAACCGTTTCAGAGAGAAATGCGACCAATGTGACGATCTCGCGTTATATCGATTCGATGGTGAATGACGAAACACGGAGATTTTCTAAGGTTTTTACTACATATTAACACTTTTCACATTTTCTCGTGTTACGTGGCTGCCAGTCCTCGGTTCATGCAAAATCTTAAGGTCCTCGGTCATGTCCAAGGCACCAAACCGACCAATAATTCAATAATCGATAACTAAAACTATAAATGTAGCTCTTCTTACTGGGCGATTGCATCAACTTAGATGCTTCTCCTGTGTTCTACTGTGCTGCTTGTATTGTCCCCACATACCGCAACACGCGACAAGGGCTAGCAGACCATAAATGTAACCGTTTCAGAGAGAAATGCGACCAATGTGACGATCTCGCGTTATATCGATTCGATGGTGAATGACGAAACACGGAGATTTTCTAAGGTTTTTACTACATATTAACACTTTTCACATTTTCTCGTGTTACGTGGCTGCCAGTCCTCGGTTCATGCAAAATCTTAAGGTCCTCGGTCATGTCCAAGGCACCAAACCGACCAATAATTCAATAATCGTTAACTAAAACTATAAATGTAGCTCTTCTTACTGGGCGATTGCATCAACTTAGATGCTTCACCTGTGTTCTACTGTGCTGCTTGTATTGTCCCCACATACCGCAGCACGCGACAAGGGCTGGCAGACCATAAATGTAACCGTTTCAGAGAGAAATGCGGCCAATGTGACGATCTCGCGTTATATCGATTCGATGGTGAATGAAGAAACACGGAGATTTTCTAAGGTTTTTACTACATATTAACACTTTTCACATTTTCTCGTGTTACGTGGCTGCCAGTCCTCGGTTCATGCAAAATCTTAAGGTCCTAGGTCATGTCCAAGGCACAAAACCGACCAATAATTCAATAATCGATAACTAAAACTATAAATGTAGCTCTTCTTACTGGGCGATTGCATCAACTTAGATGCTTCTCCTGTGTTCTACTGTGCTGCTTGTATTGTCCCCACATAACCCAGCACGCGACAAGGGCTGGCAGACCATAAATGTAACCGTTTCAGAGAGAAATGCGACCAATGTGACGATCTCGCGTTATATCGATTCGATGGTGAATGACGAAACACGGAGATTTTCTAAGGTTTTTACTACATATTAACACTTTTCACATTTTCTCGTGTTACGTGGCTGCCAGTCCTCGGTTCATGCAAAATCTTAAAGTCCTCGGTCATGTCCAAGGCACCAAACCGACCAATAATTCAATAATCGATAACTAAAACTATAAATGTAGCTCTTCTTACTGGGCGATTGCATCAACTTAGATGCTTCTCCTGTGTTCTACTGTGCTGCTTGTATTGTCCCCACATACCGCAGCACGCGACAAGGGCTGGCAGACCATAAATGTAACCGTTTCAGAGAGAAATGCGACCAATGTGACGATCTCGCGTTATATCGATTCGATGGTGAATGACGAAACACGGAGATTTTCTAAGGTTTTTACTACATATTAACACTTTCCACATTTTCTCGTGTTACGTGGCTGCCAGTCCTCGGTTCATGCAAAATCTTAAGGTCCTCGGTCATGTCCAAGACACCAAACCGACCAATAATTCAATAATCGATAACTAAATATAGCTCTTCTTACTGGGCGATTGCATCAACTTAGATGCTTCTCTTGTGTTCTACTGTGAGCTTGTATTGTCCCCACATACCGCAGCACGCGACAAGGGCTGGCAGACCATAAATGTAACCGTTTCAGAGAGAAATGCGACCAATGTGACGATCTCGCGTTATATCGATTCGATGGTGAATGACGAAACACGGAGATTTTCTAAGGTTTTTACTACATATTAACACTTTTCACATTTTCTCGTGTTACGTGGCTGCCAGTCCTCGGTTCATGTAAAATCTTAAGGTCCTCAGTCATGTCCAAGGCACCAAACCGACCAATAATTCGATAATCGATAACTAAAACTATAAATGTAGCTCTTCTTACTGGGCGATTGCATCAACTTAGATGCTTCTCCTGTGTTCTACTGTGCTGCTTGTATTGTCCCCACATACCGCAGCACGCGACAAGGGCTGGCAGACCATAAATGTAACTGTTTCAGAGAGAAATGCGACCAATGTGACGATCTCGCGTTATATCGATTCGATGGTGAATGACGAAACACGGAGATTTTCTAAGGTTTTTACTACATATTAACACTTTTCACATCTTCTCGTGTTACGTGGCTGCCAGTCCTCGGTTCATGCAAAATCTTAAGGTCATAGGTCATGTCCAAGGCACCAAACCGACCAATAATTCAATAATCGATAACTAAAACTATAAATGTAGCTCTTCTTACTGGGCGATTGCATCAACTTAGATGCTTCTCCTGTGTTCTACTGTGCTCCTTGTATTGTCCCCACATAACCCAGCACGCGACAAGGGCTGGCAGAGCATAAATGTAACCGTTTCAGAGAGAAATGCGACCAATGTGACGATCTCGCGTTATATCGATTCGATGGTGAATGACGAAACACGGAGATTTTCTAAGGTTTTTACTACATATTGACACTTTTCACATTTTCTCGTGTTACGTGGCTGCCAGTCCTCGGTTCATGCAAAATCTTAAGGTCCTCGGTCATGTCCAAGGCACCAAACCGACCAATAATTCAATAATCGATAACTAAAACTATAAATGTAGCTCTTCTTACTGGGCGATTGCATCAACTTAGATGCTTCTCCTGTGTTCTACTGTGCTGCTTGTATTGTCCCCACATACCGCAGCACGCGACAAGGGCTGGCAGACCATAAATGTAACCGTTTCAGAGAGAAATGCGACCAATGTGACGATCTCGCGTTATATCGATTCGATGGTGAATGACGAAACACGGAGATTTTCTAAGGTTTTTACTACATATTAACACTTTTCACATTTTCTCGTGTTACGTGGCTGCCAGTCCTCGGTTCATGCAAAATCTTGAGGTCCTCGGTCATGTCCAAGGCACCAAACCGACCAATAATTCAATAATCGATAACTAAAACTATAAATGTAGCTCTTCTTACTGGGCGATTGCATCAACTTAGATGCTTCTCTTGTGTTCTACTGTGAGCTTGTATTGTCCCCACATACCGCAGCACGCGACAAGGGCTGGCAGACCATAAATGTAACCGTTTCAGAGAGAAATGCGACCAATGTGACGATCTCGCGTTATATCGATTCGATGGTGAATGACGAAACACGGAGGTTTTCTAAGGTTTTTACTACATATTAACACTTTTCACATTTTCTCGTGTTACGTGGCTGCCAGTCCTCGGTTCATGCAAAATCTTAAGGTCCTCGGTCATGTCCAAGGCACCAAACCGACCAATAATTCAATAATCGATAACTAAAACTATAAATGTAGCTCTTCTTACTGGGCGATTGCATCAACTTAGATGCTTCTCCTGTGTTCTACTGTGCTGCTTGTATTGTCCCCACATACCGCAGCACGCGACAAGGGCTGGCAGACCATAAATGTAACCGTTTCAGAGAGAAATGCGACCAATGTGACGATCTCGCGTTATATCGATTCGATGGTGAATGACGAAACACGGAGATTTTCTAAGGTTTTTACTACATATTAACACTTTTCACATTTTCTCGTGTTACGTGGCTGCCAGTCCTCGGTTCATGCAAAATCTTGAGGTCCTCGGTCATGTCCAAGGCACCAAACCGACCAATAATTCAATAATCGATAACTAAAACTATAAATGTAGCTCTTCTTACTGGGCGATTGCATCAACTTAGATGCTTCTCTTGTGTTCTACTGTGAGCTTGTATTGTCCCCACATACCGCAGCACGCGACAAGGGCTGGCAGACCATAAATGTAACCGTTTCAGAGAGAAATGCGACCAATGTGACGATCTCGCGTTATATCGATTCGATGGTGAATGACGAAACACGGAGATTTTCTAAGGTTTTTACTACATATTAACACTTTTCACATTTTCTCGTGTTACGTGGATGCCAGTCCTCGGTTCATGTAAAATCTTAAGGTCCTAGGTCATGTCCAAGGCACCAAACCGACCAATAATTCGATAATCGATAACTAAAACTATAAATGTAGCTCTTCTTACTGGGCGATTGCATCAACTAAGATGCTTCTCCTGTGTTCTACTGTGCTGCTTGTATTGTCCCCACATACCGCAGCACGCGACAAGGGCTGTCAGACCATAAATGTAACCGTTTCAGAGAGAAATGCGACCAATGTGACGATCTCGCGTTATATCGATTCGATGGTGAATGACGAAACACGGAGATTTTCTAAGGTTTTTACTACATATTAACACTTTTCACATTTTCTCGTGTTACGTGGCTGCCAGTCCTCGGTTCATGTAAAATCTTAAGGTCCTAGGTCATGTCCAAGGCACCAACCGACCAATAATTCAATAATCGATAGCTAAAACTTTAAATGTAGCTCTTCTTACTGGGCGATTGCATCAACTTAGATGCTTCTCCTGTGTTCTACTGTGCTGCTTGTATTGTCCCCACATAACCCAGCACGCGACAAGGGCTGGCAGACCATAAATGTAACCGTTTCAGAGAGAAATGCGACCAATGTGACGATCTCGCGTTATATCGATTCGATGGTGAAAGACGAAACACGGAGATTTTCTAAGGTTTTTACTACATATTAACACTTTTCACATTTTCTCGTGTTACGTGGCTGCCAGTCCTCGGTTCATGCAAAATCTTAAGGTCCTCGGTCATGTCCAAGGCACCAAACCGACCAATGATGCAATAATCGATAACTAAAACTATAAATGTAGCTCTTCTTACTGGGCGATTGCATCAACTTAGATGCTTCTCCTGTGTTCTACTGTGCTGCTTGTATTGTCCCCACATAACCCAGCACGCGACAAGGGCTGGCAGACCAAAAATAAAACCGTTTCAGAGAGAAATGCGAGCAATGTGACGATCTCGCGTTATATCGATTCGATGGTGAATGACGAAACACGGAGATTTTCTAAGGTTTTTACTACATATTGACACTTTTCACATTTTCTCGTGTTACGTGGGTACCAGTCCTCGGCTCATGCAAAATCTTAAGGTCCTCGGTCATGTCCAAGGCACCAAACCGACCAATAATTCAATAATCGATAACTAAAACTATAAATGTAGCTCTTCTTACTGGGCGATTGCATCAACTTAGATGCTTCTCCTGTGTTCTACTGTGCTGCTTGTATTGTCCCCACATACCGCAGCACGCGACAAGGGCTGGCAGACCATAAATGTAACCGTTTCAGAGAGAAATGCGACCAATGTGACGATCTCGCGTTATATCGATTCGATGGTGAATGACGAAACACGGAGATTTTCTAAGGTTTTTACTACATATTAACACTTTTCACATTTTCTCGTGTTACGTGGCTGCCAGTCCTCGGTTCATGCAAAATCTTAAGGTCCTCGGTCATGTCCAAGGCACCAAACCGACCAATAATTCAATAATCGATAACTAAAACTATAAATGTAGCTCTTCTTACTGGGCGATTGCATCAACTTAGATGCTTCTCCTGTGTTCTACTGTGCTGCTTGTATTGTCCCCACATAACCAAGCACGCGACAAGGGCTGGCAGACCATAAATGTAACCGTTTCAGAGAGAAATGCGACCAATGTGACGATCTCGCGTTATATCGATTCGATGGTGAATGACGAAACACGGAGATTTTCTAAGGTTTTTACTACATATTAACACTTTTCACATTTTCTCGTGTTACGTGGCTGCCAGTCCTCGGTTCATGCAAAATCTTAAGGTCCTCGGTCATGTCCAAGGCACCAAACCGACCAATAATTCAATAATCGATAACTAAAACTATAAATGTAGCTCTTCTTACTGGGCGATTGCATCAACTTAGATGCTTCTCCTGTGTTCTACTGTGCTGCTTGTATTGTCCCCAGATACCGCAGCACGCGACAAGGGCTGGCAGACCATAAATGTAACCGTTTCAGAGAGAAATGCGACCAATGTGACGATCTCGCGTTATATCGATTCGATGGTGAATGACGAAACACGGAGATTTTCTAAGGTTTTTACTACATATTAACACTTTTCACATTTTCTCGTGTTACGTGGCTGCCAGTCCTCGGTTCATGCAAAATCTTAAGGTCCTCGGTCATGTCCAAGGCACCAAACCGACCAATAATTCAATAATCGATAACTAAAACTATAAATGTAGCTCTTCTTACTGGGCGATTGCATCAACTTAGATGCTTCTCCTGTGTTCTACTGTGCTGCTTGTATTGTCCCCACATACCGCAGCACGCGACAAGGGCTGGCAGACCATAAATGTAACCGTTTCAGAGAGAAATGCGACCAATGTGACGATCTCGCGTTATATCGATTCGATGGTGAATGACGAAACACGGAGATTTTCTAAGGTTTTTACTACATATTGACACTTTTCACATTTTCTCGTGTTACGTGGGTACCAGTCCTCGGCTCATGCAAAATCTTAAGGTCCTCGGTCATGTCCAAGGCACCAAACCGACCAATAATTCAATAATCGATAACTAAAACTATAAATGTAGCTCTTCTTACTGGGCGATTGCATCAACTTAGATGCTTCTCCTGTGTTCTACTGTGCTGCTTGTATTGTCCCCACATACCGCAGCACGCGACAAGGGCTGGCAGACCATAAATGTAACCGTTTCAGAGAGAAATGCGACCAATGTGACGATCTCGCGTTATATCGATTCGATGGTGAATGACGAAACACGGAGATTTTCTAAGGTTTTTACTACATATTAACACTTTTCACATTTTCTCGTGTTACGTGGCTGCCAGTCCTCGGTTCATGCAAAATCTTAAGGTCCTCGGTCATGTCCAAGGCACCAAACCGACCAATAATTCAATAATCGATAACTAAAACTATAAATGTAGCTCTTCTTACTGGGCGATTGCATCAACTTAGATGCTTCTCCTGTGTTCTACTGTGCTGCTTGTATTGTCCCCAGATACCGCAGCACGCGACAAGGGCTGGCAGACCATAAATGTAACCGTTTCAGAGAGTAATGCGACCAATGTGACGATCTCGCGTTATATCGATTCGATGGTGAATGACGAAACACGGAGATTTTCTAAGGTTTTTACTACATATTAACACTTTTCACATTTTCTCGTGTTACGTGGCTGCCAGTCCTCGGTTCATGCAAAATCTTTAGGTCCTCGGTCATGTCCAAGGCACCAAACCGACCAATAATTCAATAATCGATAACTAAAACTATAAATGTAGCTCTTCTTACTGGGCGATTGCATCAACTTAGATGCTTCTCCTGTGTTCTACTGTGCTGCTTGTATTGTCCCCACATACCGCAGCACGCGACAAGGGCTGGCAGACCATAAATGTAACCGTTTCAGAGAGAAATGCGACCAATGTGACGATCTCGCGTTATATCGATTCGATGGTGAATGACGAAACACGGAGATTTTCTAAGGTTTTTACTACACATTAACACTTTTCACATTTTCTCGTGTTACGTGGCTGCCAGTCCTCGGTTCATGCAAAATCTTAAGGTCCTCGGTCATGTCCAAGGCACCAAACCGACCAATAATTCAATAATCGATAACTAAAACTATAAATGTAGCTCTTCTTACTGGGCGATTGCATCAACTTAGATGCTTCTCCTGTGTTCTACTGTGCTGCTTGTATTGTCCCCACATACCGCAGCACGCGACAAGGGCTGGCAGACCATAAATGTAACCGTTTCAGAGAGAAATGCGACCAATGTGACGATCTCGCGTTATATCGATTCGATGGTGAATGACGAAACACGGAGATTTTCTAAGGTTTTTACTACATATTAACACTTTTCACATTTTCTCGTGTTACGTGGCTGCCAGTCCTCGGTTCATGCAAAATCTTAAGGTCCTCGGTCATGTCCAAGGCACCAAACCGACCAATAATTCAATAATCGATAACTAAAACTATAAATGTAGCTCTTCTTACTGGGCGATTGCATCAACTTAGATGCTTCTCCTGTGTTCTACTGTGCTGCTTGTATTGTCCCCAGATACCGCAGCACGCGACAAGGGCTGGCAGACCATAAATGTTACCGTTTCAGAGAGAAATGCGACCAATGTGACGATCTCGCGTTATATCGATTCGATGGTGAATGACGGAACACGGAGATTTTCTAAGGTTTTTACTACATATTAACACTTTTCACATTTTCTCGTGTTACGTGGCTGCCAGTCCTCGGTTCATGCAAAATCTTAAGGTCCTCGGTCATGTCCAAGGCACCAAACCGACCAATAATTCAATAATCGATAACTAAAACTATAAATGTAGCTCTTCTTACTGGGCGATTGCATCAACTTAGATGCTTCTCCTGTGTTCTACTGTGCTGCTTGTATTGTCCCCACATACCGCAGCACGCGACAAGGGCTGGCAGACCATAAATGTAACCGTTTCAGAGAGAAATGCGACCAATGTGACGATCTCGCGGTATATCGATTCGATGGTGAATGTTGAAACACGGAGATTTTCTAAGGTTTTTACTACATATTAACACTTTTCACATTTTCTCGTGTTACGTGGCTGCCAGTCCTCGGTTCATGCAAAATCTTAAGGTCCTCGGTCATGTCCAAGGCACCAAACCGACCAATAATTCAATAATCGATAACTAAAACTATAAATGTAGCTCTTCTTACTGGGTGATTGCATCAACTTAAATGCTTCTCCTGTGTTCTACTGTGCTGCTTGTATTGTCCCCACATACCGCAGCACGCGACCAGGGCTGGCAGCCCATAAATGTAACCGTTTCAGAGAGAAATGCGACCAATGTGACGATCTCGCGTTATATCGATTCGATGGTGAATGACGAAACACGGAGATTTTCTAAGGTTTTTACTACATATTAACACTTTTCACATTTTCTCGTGTTACGTGGCTGCCAGTCCTCGGTTCATGCAAAATCTTAAGGTCATAGGTCATGTCCAAGGCACCAAACCGACCAATAATTCAATAATCGATAACTAAAACTATAAATGTAGCTCTTCTTACTGGGCGATTGCATCAACTTAGATGCTTCTCCTGTGTTCTACTGTGCTGCTTGTATTGTCCCCACATAACCCAGCACGCGACAAGGGGTGGCAGACCATAAATGTAACCGTTTCAGAGAGAAATGCGACCAATGTGACGATCTCGCGTTATATCGATTCGATGGTGAATGACGAAACACGGAGATTTTCTAAGGTTTTTACTACATATTAACACTTTTCACATTTTCTCGTGTTACGTGGCTGCCAGTCCTCGGTTCATGCAAAATCTTAAGGTCCTCGGTCATGTCCAAGGCACCAAACCAACCAATAATTCAATAATCGATAACTAAAACTATAAATGTAGCTCTTCTTACTGGGCGATTGCATCAACTTAGATGCTTCTCCTGTGTTCTACTGTGCTGCTTGTATTGTCCCCAGATACCGCAGCACGCGACAAGGGCTGGCAGACCATAAATGTAACCGTTTCAGAGAGTAATGCGACCAATGTGACGATCTCGCGTTATATCGATTCGATGGTGAATGACGAAACACGGAGATTTTCTAAGGTTTTTACTACATATTAACACTTTTCACATTTTCTCGTGTTACGTGGCTGCCAGTCCTCGGTTCATGCAAAATCTTTAGGTCCTCGGTCATGTCCAAGGCACCAAACCGACCAATAATTCAATAATCGATAACTAAAACTATAAATGTAGCTCTTCTTACTGGGCGATTGCATCAACTTAGATGCTTCTCCTGTGTTCTACTGTGCTGCTTGTATTGTCCCCACATACCGCAGCACGCGACAAGGGCTGGCAGACCATAAATGTAACCGTTTCAGAGAGAAATGCGACCAATGTGACGATCTCGCGTTATATCGATTCGATGGTGAATGACGAAACACGGAGATTTTCTAAGGTTTTTACTACATATTAACACTTTTCACATTTTCTCGTGTTACGTGGCTGCCAGTCCTCGGTTCATGCAAAATCTTAAGGTCCTCGGTCATGTCCAAGGCACCAAACCGACCAATAATTCAATAATCGATAACTAAAACTATAAATGTAGCTCTTCTTACTGGGCGATTGCATCAACTTAGATGCTTCTCCTGTGTTCTACTGTGCTGCTTGTATTGTCCCCACATACCGCAGCACGCACCAAGGGCTGGCAGACCATAAATGTAACCGTTTCAGAGAGAAATGCGACCAATGTGACGATCTCGCGTTATATCGATTCGATGGTGAATGACGAAACACGGAGATTTTCTAAGGTTTTTACTACATATTAACACTTTTCACATTTTCTCGTGTTACGTGGCTGCCAGTCCTCGGTTCATGCAAAATCTAAAGGTCCTCGGTCATGTCCAAGGCACCAAACCGACCAATAATTCAATAATCGATAACTAAAACTATAAATGTAGCTCTTCTTACTGGGCGATTGCATCAACTTAGATGCTTCTCCTGTGTTCTACTGTGCTGCTTGTATTGTCCCCACATACCGCAGCACGCACCAAGGGCTGGCAGACCATAAATGTAACCGTTTCAGAGAGAAATGCGACCAATGTGACGATCTCGCGTTATATCGATTCGATGGTGAATGACGAAACACGGAGATTTTCTAAGGTTTTTACTACATATTAACACTTTTCACATTTTCTCGTGTTACGTGGCTGCCAGTCCTCGGTTCATGCAAAATCTTAAGGTCCTCGGTCATGTCCAAGGCACCAAACCGACCAATAATTCAATAATCGATAGCTAAAACTATAAATGTAGCTCTTCTTACTGGGTGATTGCATCAACTTAGATGCTTCTCCTGTGTTCTACTGTGCTGCTTGTATTCTCCCCACATACCGCAGCACGCACCAAGGGCTGGCAGACCATAAATGTAACCGTTTCAGAGAGAAATGCGACCAATGTGACGATCTCGCGTTATATCGATTCGATGGTGAATGACGAAACACGGAGATTTTCTAAGGTTTTTACTACATATTAACACTTTTCACATTTTCTCGTGTTTCGTGGCTGCCAGTCCTCGGTTCATGCAAAATCATAAGGTCCTCGGTCATGTCCAAGGCACCAAACCGACCAATAATTCAATAATCGATAGCTAAAACTATAAATGTAGCTCTTCTTACTGGGCGATTGCATCAACTTAGATGCTTCTCCTGTGTTCTACTGTGCTGCTTGTATTGTCCCCACATACCGCAGCACGCGACAAGGGCTGGCAGACCATAAATGTAACCGTTTCAGAGAGAAATGCGACCAATGTGACGATCTCGCGTTATATCGATTCGATGGTGAATGACGAAACACGGAGATTTTCTAAGGTTTTTACTACATATTAACACTTTTCACATTTTCTCGTGTTACGTGGCTGCCAGTCCTCGGTTCATGCAAAATCTTAAGGTCCTCGGTCATGTCCAAGGCACCAAACCGACCAATAATTCAATAATCGATAACTAAAACTATAAATGTAGCTCTTCTTACTGGGCGATTGCATCAACTTAGATGCTTCTCCTGTGTTCTACTGTGCTGCTTGTATTGTCCCCACATACCGCAGCACGCGACAAGGGCTGGCAGACCATAAATGTAACCGTTTCAGAGAGAAATGCGACCAATGTGACGATCTCGCGTTATATCGATTCGATGGTGAATGACGAAACACGGAGATTTTCTAAGGTTTTTACTACATATTAACACTTTTCACATTTTCTCGTGTTACGTGGCTGCCAGTCCTCGGTTCATGCAAAATCTTAAGGTCCTCGGTCATGTCCAAGGCACCAAACCGACCAATAATTCAATAATCGATAACTAAAACTATAAATGTAGCTCTTCTTACTGGGCGATTGCATCAACTTAGATGCTTCTCCTGTGTTCTACTGTGCTGCTTGTATTGTCCCCACATACCGCAGCACGCGACAAGGGCTGGCAGACCATAAATGTAACCGTTTCAGAGAGAAATGCGACCAATGTGACGATCTCGCGTTATATCGATTCGATGGTGAATGTTGAAACACGGAGATTTTCTAAGGTTTTTACTACATATTAACACTTTTCACATTTTCTCGTGTTACGTGGCTGCCAGTCCTCGGTTCATGCAAAATCTTAAGGTCCTCGGTCATGTCCAAGGCACCAAACCGACCAATAATTCAATAATCGATAACTAAAACTATAAATGTAGCTCTTCTTACTGGGTGATTGCATCAACTTAGATGCTTCTCCTGTGTTCTACTGTGCTGCTTGTATTGTCCCCACATACCGCAGCACGCGACAAGGGCTGGCAGACCATAAATGTAACCGTTTCAGAGAGAAATGCGACCAATGTGACGATCTCGCGTTATATCGAT
The DNA here is from genome assembly GCF_023898315.1 of Schistocerca nitens. NCBI lineage: Eukaryota > Metazoa > Arthropoda > Insecta > Orthoptera > Acrididae > Schistocerca > Schistocerca nitens. The sequence continues at coordinate 59,416,802 of NC_064625.1, forward strand.
TCGATGGTGAATGTTGAAACACGGAGATTTTCTAAGGTTTTTACTACATATTAACACTTTTCACATTTTCGCGTGTTACGTGGCTGCCAGCCCTCGGTTCATGCAAAATCTTAAGGTCCTCGGTCATGTCCAAGGCACCAAACCGACCAATAATTCAATAATCGATAACTAAAACTATAAATGTAGCTCTTCTTACTGGGTGATTGCATCAACTTAGATGCTTCTCCTGTGTTCTACTGTGCTGCTTGTATTGTCCCCACATACCGCAGCACGCGACCAGGGCTGGCAGACCATAAATGTAACCGTTTCAGAGAGAAATGCGACCAATGTGACGCTCTCGCGTTATATCGATTCGATGGTGAATGACGAAACACGGAGATTTTCTAAGGTTTTTACTACATATTAACACTTTTCACATTTTCTCGTGTTACGTGGCTGCCAGTCCTCGGTTCATGCAAAATCTTAAGGTCCTCGGTCATGTCCAAGACACCAAACCGACCAATAATTCAGTAATCGATAACTAAAACTATAAATGTAGCTCTTCTTACTGGGCGATTGCATCAACTTAGATGCTTCTCCTGTGTTCTACTGTGCTGCTTGTATTGTCCCCACATACCGCAGCACGCGACAAGGGCTGGCAGACCATAAATGTAACCGTTTCAGAGAGAAATGCGTCCAATGTGACGATCTCTCGTTATATCGATTCGATGGTGAATGACGAAACACGGAGATTTTCTAAGGTTTTTACTACATATTAACACTTTTCACATTTTCTCGTGTTTCGTGGCTGCCAGTCTTCGGTTCATGCAAAATCATAAGGTCCTCGGTCATGTCCAAGGCACCAAACCGACCAATAATTCAATAATCGATAGCTAAAACTATAAATGTAGCTCTTCTTACTGGGCGATTGCATCAACTTAGATGCTTCTCCTGTGTTCTACTGTGCTGCTTGTATTGTCCCCACATACCGCAGCACGCGACAAGGGCTGGCAGACCATAAATGTAACCGTTTCAGAGAGAAATGCGACCAATGTGACGATCTCGCGTTATATCGATTCGATGGTGAATGACGAAACACGGAGATTTTCTAAGGTTTTTACTACATATTAACACTTTTCACATTTTCTCATGTTACGTGGCTGCCAGTCCTCGGTTCATGCAAAATCTTAAGGTCCTCGGTCATGTCCAAGGCACCAAACCGACCAATAATTCAATAATCGATAGCTAAAACTATAAATGTAGCTCTTCTTACTGGGCGATTGCATCAATTTAGATGCTTCTCCTGTGTTCTACTGTGCTGCTTGTATTGTTCCCACATACCGCAGCACGCGACAAGGGCTGGCAGACCATAAATGTAACCGTTTCAGAGAGAAATGCGACCAATGTGACGATCTCGCGTTATATCGATTCGATGGTGAATGACGAAACACGGTATTTTCTAGGGTTTTTACTACATATTAACACTTTTCACATTTTCTCGTGTTACGTGGCTGCCAGTCCTCGGTTCATGCAAAATCTTAAGGTCCTAGGTCATGTCCAAGGCACCAAACCGACCAATAATTCAATAACCGATAACTAAAACTATAAATGTAGATCTTCTTACTGGGCGATTGCATCAACTTAGATGCTTCTCCTGTGTTCTACTGTGCTGCTTGTATTGTCCCCACATAACCCAGCATGCGACAACGGCTGGCAGACCATAAATGTAACCATTTCAGAGAGAAATGCGACCAATGTGACGATCTCGCGTTATATCGATTCGATGGTGAATGACGAAACACGGAGATTTTCTAAGGTTTTTACTACATATTAACACTTTTCACATTTTCTCGTGTTACGTGGCTGCCAGTCCTCGGTTCATGCAAAATCTTAAGGTCCTCGGTCATGTCCAAGGCACCAAACCGACCAATAATTCAATAATCGATAACTAAAACTATAAATGTAGCTCTTCTTACTGGGCGATTGCATCAACTTAGATGCTTCTCCTGTGTTCTACTGTGCTGCTTGTATTGTCCCCACATACCGCAGCACGCGACAAGGGCTGGCAGACCATAAATGTAACCGTTTCAGAGAGAAATGCGACCAATGTGACGATCTCGCGTTATATCGATTCGATGGTGAATGTTGAAACACGGAGATTTTCTAAGGTTTTTACTACATATTAACACTTTTCACATTTTCTCGTGTTACGTGGCTGCCAGTCCTCGGTTCATGCAAAATCTTAAGGTCCTCGGTCATGTCCAAGGCACCAAACCGACCAATAATTCAATAATCGATAACTAAAACTATAAATGTAGCTCTTCTTACTGGGTGATTGCATCAACTTAGATGCTTCTCCTGTGTTCTACTGTGCTGCTTGTATTGTCCCCACATACCGCAGCACGCGACAAGGGCTGGCAGACCATAAATGTAACCGTTTCAGAGAGAAATGCGACCAATGTGACGATCTCGCGTTATATCGATTCGATGGTGAATGTTGAAACACGGAGATTTTCTAAGGTTTTTACTACATATTAACACTTTTCACATTTTCGCGTGTTACGTGGCTGCCAGCCCTCGGTTCATGCAAAATCTTAAGGTCCTCGGTCATGTCCAAGGCACCAAACCGACCAATAATTCAATAATCGATAACTAAAACTATAAATGTAGCTCTTCTTACTGGGTGATTGCATCAACTTAGATGCTTCTCCTGTGTTCTACTGTGCTGCTTGTATTGTCCCCACATACCGCAGCACGCGACCAGGGCTGGCAGACCATAAATGTAACCGTTTCAGAGAGAAATGCGACCAATGTGACGCTCTCGCGTTATATCGATTCGATGGTGAATGACGAAACACGGAGATTTTCTAAGGTTTTTACTACATATTAACACTTTTCACATTTTCTCGTGTTACGTGGCTGCCAGTCCTCGGTTCATGCAAAATCTTAAGGTCCTCGGTCATGTCCAAGACACCAAACCGACCAATAATTCAGTAATCGATAACTAAAACTATAAATGTAGCTCTTCTTACTGGGCGATTGCATCAACTAAGATGCTTCTCCTGTGTTCTACTGTGCTGCTTGTATTGTCCCCACATACCGCAGCACGCGACAAGGGCTGGCAGACCATAAATGTAACCGTTTCAGAGAGAAATGCGTCCAATGTGACGATCTCTCGTTATATCGATTCGATGGTGAATGACGAAACACGGAGATTTTCTAAGGTTTTTACTACATATTAACACTTTTCACATTTTCTCGTGTTTCGTGGCTGCCAGTCTTCGGTTCATGCAAAATCATAAGGTCCTCGGTCATGTCCAAGGCACCAAACCGACCAATAATTCAATAATCGATAGCTAAAACTATAAATGTAGCTCTTCTTACTGGGCGATTGCATCAACTTAGATGCTTCTCCTGTGTTCTACTGTGCTGCTTGTATTGTCCCCACATACCGCAGCACGCGACAAGGGCTGGCAGACCATAAATGTAACCGTTTCAGAGAGAAATGCGACCAATGTGACGATCTCGCGTTATATCGATTCGATGGTGAATGACGAAACACGGAGATTTTCTAAGGTTTTTACTACATATTAACACTTTTCACATTTTCTCATGTTACGTGGCTGCCAGTCCTCGGTTCATGCAAAATCTTAAGGTCCTCGGTCATGTCCAAGGCACCAAACCGACCAATAATTCAATAATCGATAGCTAAAACTATAAATGTAGCTCTTCTTACTGGGCGATTGCATCAATTTAGATGCTTCTCCTGTGTTCTACTGTGCTGCTTGTATTGTTCCCACATACCGCAGCACGCGACAAGGGCTGGCAGACCATAAATGTAACCGTTTCAGAGAGAAATGCGACCAATGTGACGATCTCGCGTTATATCGATTCGATGGTGAATGACGAAACACGGTATTTTCTAGGGTTTTTACTACATATTAACACTTTTCACATTTTCTCGTGTTACGTGGCTGCCAGTCCTCGGTTCATGCAAAATCTTAAGGTCCTAGGTCATGTCCAAGGCACCAAACCGACCAATAATTCAATAACCGATAACTAAAACTATAAATGTAGATCTTCTTACTGGGCGATTGCATCAACTTAGATGCTTCTCCTGTGTTCTACTGTGCTGCTTGTATTGTCCCCACATAACCCAGCATGCGACAACGGCTGGCAGACCATAAATGTAACCATTTCAGAGAGAAATGCGACCAATGTGACGATCTCGCGTTATATCGATTCGATGGTGAATGACGAAACACGGAGATTTTCTAAGGTTTTTACTACATATTAACACTTTTCACATTTTCTCGTGTTACGTGGCTGCCAGTCCTCGGTTCATGCAAAATCTTAAGGTCCTCGGTCATGTCCAAGGCACCAAACCGACCAATAATTCAATAATCGATAACTAAAACTATAAATGTAGCTCTTCTTACTGGGCGATTGCATCAACTTAGATGCTTCTCTTGTGTTGTACTGTGAGCTTGTATTGTCCCCACATACCGCAGCACGCGACAAGGGCTGGCAGACCATAAATGTAACCGTTTCAGAGAGAAATGCGACCAATGTGACGATCTCGCGTTATATCGATTCGATGGTGAATGACGAAACACGGAGATTTTCTAAGGTTTTTACTACATATTAACACTTTTCACATTTTATCGTGTTACGTGGCTGCCAGTCCTCGGTTCATGCAAAATCTTAAGGTCCTCGGTCATATCCAAGGCACCAAACCGACCAATAATTCAATAATCGATAACTAAAACTATAAATGTAGCTCTTCTTACTGGGCGATTGCATCAACTTAGATGCTTCTCCTGTGTTCTACTGTGCTGCTTGTATTGTCCCCACATACCGCAGCACGCGACAAGGGCTGGCAGACCATAAATGTAACCGTTTCAGAGAGAAATGCGACCAATGTGACGATCTCGCGTTATATCGATTCGATGGTGAATGACGAAACACGGAGATTTTCTAAGGTTTTTACTACATATTGACACTTTTCACATTTTCTCGTGTTACTTGGGTACCAGTCCTCGGCTCATGCAAAATCTTAAGGTCCTCGGTCATGTCCAAGGCACCAAACCGACCAATAATTCAATAATCGATAACTAAAACTATAAATGTAGCTCTTCTTACTGGGCGATTGCATCAACTTAGATGCTTCTCCTGTGTTCTACTGTGCTGCTTGTATTGTCCCCACATACCGCAGCACGCGACAAGAGCTGGTAGACCATAAATGTAACCGTTTCAGAGAGAAATGCGACCAATGTGACGATCTCGCGTTATATCGATTCGATAGTGAATGACGAAACACGGAGATTTTCTAAGGTTTTTACTACATATTAACACTTTTCACATTTTCTCGTGTTACGTGGCTGCCAGTCCTCGGTTCATACAAAATCTTAAGGTCCTCGGTCATGTCCAAGGCACCAAACCGACCAATAATTCAATAATCGATAACTAAAACTATAAATGTAGCTCTTCTTACTGGGCGATTGCATCAACTTAGATGCTTCTCCTGTGATCTACTGTGCTGCTTGTATTGTCCCCACATACCGCAGCACGCGACAAGGGCTGGCAGACCATAAATGTAACCGTTTCAGAGAGAAATGCGACCAATGTGGCGATCTCGCGTTATATCGATTCGATGGTGAATGATGAAACACGGAGATTTTCTAAGGTTTTTACTACATATTAACACTTTTCACATTTTCTCGTGTTACGTGGCTGCCAGTCCTCGGTTCATGTAAAATCTTAAGGTCCTCGGTCATGTCCAAGGCACCAAACCGACCAATAATTCGATAATCGATAACTAAAACTATAAATGTAGCTCTTCTTACTGGGCGATTGCATCAACTAAGATGCTTGTCCTGTGTTCTACTGTGCTGCTTGTATTGTCCCCACATACCGCAGCACGCGACAAGGGCTGGCAGACCATAAATGTAACCGTTTCAGAGAGAAATGCGACCAATGTAACGATCTCGCGTTATATCGATTCGATGGTGAATGACGAAACACGGAGATTTTCTAAGGTTTTTACTACATATTAACACTTTTCACATTTTCTCGTGTTACGTGGCTGCCAGTCCTCGGTTCATGCAAAATCTTAAGGTCCTCGGTCATGTCCAAGGCACCAAACCGACCAATAATTCAAAAATCGATAACTAAAACTATAAATGTAGCTCTTCTTACTGGGCGATTGCATCAACATAGATGCTTCTCCTGTGTTCTACTGTGCTGCTTGTATTGTCCCCACATAACCCAGCACGCGACAAGGGCTGGCAGACCATAAATGTAACCGTTTCAGAGAGAAATGCGACCAATGTGACGATCTCGCGTTATATCGATTCGATGGTGAATGACGAAACACGGAGATTTTCTAAGGTTTTTACTACATATTAACACTTTTCACATTTTCTCGTGTTACGTGGCTGCCAGTCCTCGGTTCATGTAAAATCTTAAGGTCCTCGGTCATGTCCAAGGCACCAAACCGACCAATAATTCAATAATCGATAACTAAAACTATAAATGTAGCTCTTCTTACTGGGCGATTGCATCAACTTAGATGCTTCTCCTGTGTTCTACTGTGAGCTTGTATTGTCCCCACATACCGGAGCACGCGACAAGGGCTGGCAGACCATAAATGTAACCGTTTCAGAGAGAAATGCGACCAATGTGACGATCTCGCGTTATATCGATTCGATGGTGAATGACGAAACACGGAGATTTTCTAAGGTTTTTACTACATATTAACACTTTTCACATTTTCTCGTGTTACGTGGCTGCCAGTCCTCGGTTCATGTAAAATCTTAAGGTCCTTGGTCATGTCCAAGGCACCAAACCGACCAATAATTCGATAATCGATAAATAAACTATAAATGTAGCTCTTCCTACTGGGCGATTGCATCAACTAAGATGCTTCTCCTGTGTTCTACTGTGCTGCTTGTATTGTCCCCACATACCGCAGCACGCGACAAGGGCTGGCAGACCATAAATGTAACCGTTTCAGAGAGAAATGCGACCAATGTGACGATCTCGCGTTATATCGATTCGATGGTGAATGACGAAACACGGAGATTTTCTAAGGTTTTTACTACATATTAACACTTTTCACATTTTCTCGTGTTACGTGGCTGCCAGTCCTCGGTTCATGCAAAATCTTAAGGTCCTCGGTCATATCCAACCACCAAACCGACCAATAATTCAATAATCGATAACTAAAACTATAAATGTAGCTCTTCTTACTGGGCGATTGCATCAACTTAGATGCTTCTCCTGTGTTCTACTGTGCTGCTTGTATTGTCCCCGCATAACCCAGCATGCGACAACGGCTGGCAGACCATAAATGTAACCATTTCAGAGAGAAATGCGACCAATGTGACGATCTCGCGTTATATCGATTCGATGGTGAATGACGAAACACGGAGATTTTCTAAGGTTTTTACTACATATTAACACTTTTCACATTTTCTCGTGTTACGTGGCTGCCAGTCCTCGGTTCATGCAAAATCTTAAGGTCCTCGGTCATGTCCAAGGCACCAAACCGACCAATAATTCAATAATCGATAACTAAAACTATAAATGTAGCTCTTCTTACTGGGCGATTGCATCAACTTAGATGCTTCTCTTGTGTTCTACTGTGAGCTTGTATTGTCCCCACATACCGCAGCACGCGACAAGGGCTGGCAGACCATAAATGTAACCGTTTCAGAGAGAAATGCGACCAATGTGACGATCTCGCGTTATATCGATTCGATGGTGAATGACGAAACACGGAGATTTTCTAAGGTTTTTACTACATATTAACACTTTTCACATTTTCTCGTGTTACGTGGCTGCCAGTCCTCGGTTCATGCAAAATCTTAAGGTCCTCGGTCATATCCAAGGCACCAAACCGACCAATAATTCAATAATCGATAACTAAATCTATAAATGTAGCTCTTCTTACTGGGCGATTGCATCAACTTAGATGCTTCTCCTGTGTTCTACTGTGCTGCTTGTATTGTCCCCACATACCGCAGCACGCGACAAGGGCTGGCAGACCATAAATGTAACCGTTTCAGAGAGAAATGCGACCAATGTGACGATCTCGCGTTATATCGATTCGATGGTGAATGACGAAACACGGAGATTTTCCAAGGTTTTTACTACATATTGACACTTTTCACATTTTCTCGTGTTACTTGGGTACCAGTCCTCGGCTCATGCAAAATCTTAAGGTCCTCGGTCATGTCCAAGGCACCAAACCGACCAATAATTCAATAATCGATAACTAAAACTATAAACGTAGCTCTTCTTACTGGGCGATTGCATCAACTTAGATGCTTCTCCTGTGTTCTACTGTGTTGCTTGTATTGTCCCCACATACCGCAGCACGCGACAAGGGCTGGCAGACCATAAATGTAACCGTTTCAGAGAGAAATGCGACCAATGTGACGATCTCGCGTTATATCGATTCGATGGTGAATGACGAAACACGGAGATTTTCTAAGGTTTTTACTACATATTAACACTTTTCACATTTTCTCGTGTTACGTGGCTGCCAGTCCTCGGTTCATACAAAATCTTAAGGTCCTCGGTCATGTCCAAGGCACCAAACCGACCAATAATTCAATAATCGATAACTAAAGCTATAAATGTAGCTCTTCTTACTGGGCGATTGCATCAACTTAGATGCTTCTCCTGTGATCTACTGTGCTGCTTGTATTGTCCCCACATACCGCAGCACGCGACAAGGGCTGGCAGACCATAAATGTAACCGTTTCAGAGAGAAATGCGACCAATGTGTCGATCTCGCGTTATATCGATTCGATGGTGAATGACGAAACACGGAGATTTTCTAAGGTTTTTACTACATATTAACACTTTTCACATTTTCTCGTGTTACGTGGCTGCCAGTCCTCGGTTCATGCAAAATCTTAAGGTCCTCGGTCATGTCCAAGGCACCAAACCGACCAATAATTCAAAAATCGATAACTAAAACTATAAATGTAGCTCTTCTTACTGGGCGATTGCATCAACTTAGATGCTTCTCCTGTGTTCTACTGTGCTGCTTGTATTGTCCCCACATAACCCAGCACGCGACAAGGGCTGGCAGACCATAAATGTAACCGTTTCAGAGAGAAATGCGACCAATGTGACGATCTCGCGTTATATCGATTCGATGGTGAATGACGAAACACGGAGATTTTCTAAGGTTTTTACTACATATTAACACTTTTCAAATTTCTCGTGTTACGTGGCTGCCAGTCCTCGGTTCATGCAAAATCTTAAGGTCCTCGGTCATGTCCAAGGCACCAAACCGACCAATAATTCAATAATCGATAACTAAAACTATAAATGTAGCTCTTCTTACTGGGCGATTGCATCAACTTAGATGCTTCTCCTGTGTTCTACTGTGCTGCTTGTATTGTCCCCACATACCACAGCACGCGACAAGGGCTGGCAGACAATAAATGTAACCGTTTCAGAGAGAAATGCGACCAATGTGACGATCTCGCGTTATATCGATTCGATGGTGAATGACGAAACACGGAGATTTTCTAAGGTTTTTACTACATATTAACACTTTTCACATTTTCTCGTGTTACGTGGCTGCCAGTCCTCGGTTCATGCACAATCTTAAGGTCCTCGGTCATGTCCAAGACACCAAACCGACCAATAATTCAATAATCGATAACTAAAACTATAAATGTAGCTCTTCTTACTGGGCGATTGCATCAACTTAGATGCTTCTCCTGTGTTCTACTGTGCTGCTTGTATTGTCCCCACATACCGCAGCACGCGACAAGGGCTGGCAGACCATAAATGTAACCGTTTCAGAGAGAAATGCGACCAATGTGACGATCTCGCGTTATATCGATTCGATGGTGAATGACGAAACACGGAGATTTTCTAAGGTTTTTACTACATATTAACACTTTTCACATTTTCTCGTGTTACGTGGCTGCCAGTCCTCGGTTCATGCAAAATCTTAAGGTCCTCGGTCATGTCCAAGGCACCAAACCGACCAATAATTCAAAAATCGATAACTAAAACTATAAATGTAGCTCTTCTTACTGGGCGATTGCATCAACTTAGATGCTTCTCCTGTGTTCTACTGTGCTGCTTGTATTGTCCCCACATAACCCAGCACGCGACAAGGGCTGGCAGACCATAAATGTAACCGTTTCAGAGAGAAATGCGACCAATGTGACGATCTCGCGTTATATCGATTCGATGGTGAATGACGAAACACGGAGATTTTCTAAGGTTTTTACTACATATTAACACTTTTCACATTTTCTCGTGTTACGTGGCTGCCAGTCCTCGGTTCATGCAAAATCTTAAGGTCCTCGGTCATGTCCAAGGCACCAAACCGACCAATAATTCAATAATCGATAACTAAAACTATAAATGTAGCTCTTCTTACTGGGCGATTGCATCAACTTAGATGCTTCTCCTGTGTTCTACTGTGCTGCTTGTATTGTCCCCACATACCACAGCACGCGACAAGGGCTGGCAGACAATAAATGTAACCGTTTCAGAGAGAAATGCGACCAATGTGACGATCTCGCGTTATATCGATTCGATGGTGAATGACGAAACACGGAGATTTTCTAAGGTTTTTACTACATATTAACACTTTTCACATTTTCTCGTGTTACGTGGCTGCCAGTCCTCGGTTCATGCACAATCTTAAGGTCCTCGGTCATGTCCAAGACACCAAACCGACCAATAATTCAATAATCGATAACTAAAACTATAAATGTAGCTCTTCTTACTGGGCGATTGCATCAACTTAGATGCTTCTCCTGTGTTCTACTGTGCTGCTTGTATTGTCCCCACATACCGCAGCACGCGACAAGGGCTGGCAGACCATAAATGTAACCGTTTCAGAGAGAAATGCGACCAATGTGACGATCTCGCGTTATATCGATTCGATGGTGAATGACGAAACACGGAGATTTTCTAAGGTTTTTACTACATATTAACACTTTTCACATTTTCTCGTGTTACGTGGCTGCCAGTCCTCGGTTCATGCAAAATCTTAAGGTCCTCGGTCATGTCCAAGGCACCAAACCGACCAATAATTCAATAATCGATAACTAAAACTATAAATGTAGCTCTTCTTACTGGGCGATTGCATCAACTTAGATGCTTCTCCTGTGTTCTACTGTGCTGCTTGTATTGTCCCCACATACCGCAGCACGCGACAAGGGCTGGCAGACCATAAATGTAACCGTTTCAGAGAGAAATGCGACCAATGTGACGATCTCGCGTTATATCGATTCGATGTTGAATGACGAAACACGGAGATTTTCTAAGGTTTTTACTACATATTAACACTTTTCACATTTTCTCGTGTTACGTGGCTGCCAGTCCTCGGTTCATGCAAAATCTTAAGGTCCTCGGTCATGTCCAAGGCACCAAACCGACCAATAATTCAATAATCGATAACTAAAACTATAAATGTAGCTCTTCTTACTGGGCGATTGCATCAACTTAGATGCTTCTCCTGTGTTCTACTGTGAGCTTGTATTGTCCCCACATACCGCAGCACGCGACAAGGGCTGGCAGACCATAAATGTAACCGTTTCAGAGAGAAATGCGACCAATGTGACGATCTCGCGTTATATCGATTCGATGGTGAATGACGAAACACGGAGATTTTCTAAGGTTTTTACTACATATTAACACTTTTCACATTTTCTCGTGTTACGTGGCTGCCAGTCCTCGGTTCATGCAAAATCTTAAGGTCCTCGGTCATGTCCAAGGCACCAAACCGACCAATAATTCAATAATCGATAACTAAAACTATAAATGTAGCTCTTCTTACTGGGCGATTGCATCAACTTAGATGCTTCTCCTGTGTTCTACTGTGCTGCTTGTATTGTCCCCACATACCACAGCACGCGACAAGGGCTGGCAGACAATAAATGTAACCGTTTCAGAGAGAAATGCGACCAATGTGACGATCTCGCGTTATATCGATTCGATGGTGAATGACGAAACACGGAGATTTTCTAAGGTTTTTACTACATATTAACACTTTTCACATTTTCTCGTGTTACGTGGCTGCCAGTCCTCGGTTCATGCACAATCTTAAGGTCCTCGGTCATGTCCAAGACACCAAACCGACCAATAATTCAATAATCGATAACTAAAACTATAAATGTAGCTCTTCTTACTGGGTGATTGCATCAACTTAGATGCTTCTCCTGTGTTCTACTGTGCTGCTTGTATTGTCCCCACATACCGCAGCACGCGACAAGGGCTGGCAGACCATAAATGTAACCGTTTCAGAGAGAAATGCGACCAATGTGACGATCTCGCGTTATATCGATTCGATGGTGAATGACGAAACACGGAGATTTTCTAAGGTTTTTACTACATATTAACACTTTTCACATTTTCTCGTGTTACGTGGCTGCCAGTCCTCGGTTCATGCACAATCTTAAGGTCCTCGGTCATGTCCAAGACACCAAACCGACCAATAATTCAATAATCGATAACTAAAACTATAAATGTAGCTCTTCTTACTGGGCGATTGCATCAACTTAGATGCTTCTCCTGTGTTCTACTGTGCTGCTTGTATTGTCCCCACATACCGCAGCACGCGACAAGGGCTGGCAGACCATAAATGTAACCGTTTCAGAGAGAAATGCGACCAATGTGACGATCTCGCGTTATATCGATTCGATGGTGAATGACGAAACACGGAGATTTTCTAAGGTTTTTACTACATATTAACACTTTTCACATTTTCTCGTGTTACGTGGCTGCCAGTCCTCGGTTCATGCAAAATCTTAAGGTCCTCGGTCATGTCCAAGGCACCAAACCGACCAATAATTCAATAATCGATAACTAAAACTATAAATGTAGCTCTTCTTACTGGGCGATTGCATCAACTTAGATGCTTCTCCTGTGTTCTACTGTGCTGCTTGTATTGTCCCCACATACCGCAGCACGCGACAAGGGCTGGCAGACCATAAATGTAACCGTTTCAGAGAGAAATGCGACCAATGTGACGATCTCGCGTTATATCGATTCGATGTTGAATGACGAAACACGGAGATTTTCTAAGGTTTTTACTACATATTAACACTTTTCACATTTTCTCGTGTTACGTGGCTGCCAGTCCTCGGTTCATGCAAAATCTTAAGGTCCTCGGTCATGTCCAAGGCACCAAACCGACCAATAATTCAATAATCGATAACTAAAACTATAAATGTAGCTCTTCTTACTGGGCGATTGCATCAACTTAGATGCTTCTCCTGTGTTCTACTGTGAGCTTGTATTGTCCCCACATACCGCAGCACGCGACAAGGGCTGGCAGACCATAAATGTAACCGTTTCAGAGAGAAATGCGACCAATGTGACGATCTCGCGTTATATCGATTCGATGGTGAATGACGAAACACGGAGATTTTCTAAGGTTTTTACTACATATTAACACTTTTCACATTTTCTCGTGTTACGTGGCTGCCAGTCCTCGGTTCATGCAAAATCTTAAGGTCCTCGGTCAAGTCCAAGGCACCAAACCGACCAATAATTCAATAATCGATAACTAAAACTATAAATGTAGCTCTTCTTACTGGGCGATTGCATCAACTTAGATGCTTCTCCTGTGTTCTACTGTGCTGCTTGTATTGTCCCCACATACCGCAGCACGCGACAAGGGCTGGCAGACCATAAATGTAACCGTTTCAGAGAGAAATGCGACCAATGTGACGATCTCGCGTTATATCGATTCGATGGTGAATGACGAAACACGGAGATTTTCTAAGGTTTTTACTACATATTAACACTTTTCACATTTTCTCGTGTTACGTGGCTGCCAGTCCTCGGTTCATGCAAAATCTTAAGGTCCTCGGTCATGTCCAAGGCACCAAACCGACCAATAATTCAATAATCGATAACTAAAACTATAAATGTAGCTCTTCTTACTGGGCGATTGCATCAACTTAGATGCTTCTCCTGTGTTCTACTGTGCTGCTTGTATTGTCCCCACATAACCCAGCACGCGACAACGGCTGGCAGACCATAAATGTAACCGTTTCAGAGAGAAATGCGACCAATGTGACGATCTCGCGTTATATCGATTCGATGGTGAATGACGAAACACGGAGATTTTCTAAGGTTTTTACTACATATTAACACTTTTCACATTTTCTCATGTTACGTGGCTGCCAGTCCTCGGTTCATGCAAAATCTTAAGGTCCTCGGTCATGTCCAAGGCACCAAACCGACCAATAATTCAATAATCGATAGCTAAAACTATAAATGTAGCTCTTCTTACTGGGCGATTGCATCAATTTAGATGCTTCTCCTGTGTTCTACTGTGCTGCTTGTATTGTCCCCACATACCGCAGCACGCGACAAGGGCTGGCAGACCATAAATGTAACCGTTTCAGAGAGAAATGCGACCAATGTGACGATCTCGCGTTATATCGATTCGATGGTGAATGACGAAACACGGTATTTTCTAGGGTTTTTACTACATATTAACAGTTTTCACATTTTCTCGTGTTACGTGGCTGCCAGTCCTCGGTTCATGCAAAATCTTAAGGTCCTAGGTCATGTCCAAGGCACCAAACCGACCAATAATTCAATAACCGATAACTAAAACTATAAATGTAGATCTTCTTACTGGGCGATTGCATCAACTTAGATGCTTCTCCTGTGTTCTACTGTGCTGCTTGTATTGTCCCCACATAACCCAGCATGCGACAACGGCTGGCAGACCATAAATGTAACCATTTCAGAGAGAAATGCGACCAATGTGACGATCTCGCGTTATATCGATTCGATGGTGAATGACGAAACACGGAGATTTTCTAAGGTTTTTACTACATATTAACACTTTTCACATTTTCTCGTGTTACGTGGCTGCCAGTCCTCGGTTCATGCAAAATCTTAAGGTCCTCGGTCATGTCCAAGGCACCAAACCGACCAATAATTCAATAATCGATAACTAAAACTATAAATGTAGCTCTTCTTACTGGGCGATTGCATCAACTTAGATGCTTCTCCTGTGTTCTACTGTGCTGCTTGTATTGTCCCCACATACCGCAGCACGCGACAAGGGCTGGCAGACCATAAATGTAACCGTTTCAGAGAGAAATGCGACCAATGTGACGATCTCGCGTTATATCGATTCGATGGTGAATGACGAAACACGGAGATTTTCTAAGGTTTTTACTACATATTAACACTTTTCACATTTTCTCGTGTTACGTGGCTGCCAGTCCTCGGTTCATGTAAAATCTTAAGGTCCTCGGTCATGTCCAAGGCACCAAACCGACCAATGATTCGATAATCGATAACTAAAACTATAAATGTAGATCTTCTTACTGGGCGATTGCATCAACTAAGATGCTTCTCCTGTGTTCTACTGTGCTGCTTGTATTGTCCCCACATACCGCAGCACGCGACAAGGGCTGGCAGACCATAAATGTAACCGTTTCAGAGAGAAATGCGACCAATGTGACGATCTCGCGTTATATCGATTCGATGGTGAATGACGAAACACGGAGATTTTCTAAGGTTTTTACTACATATTAACACTTTTCACATTTTCTCGTGTTACGTGGCTGCCAGTCCTCGGTTCATGCAAAATCTTATGGTCCTAGGTCATGTCCAAGGCACCAAACCGACCAATAATTCAATAATCGATAGCTAAAACTATAAATGTAGCTCTTCTTACTGGGCGATTGCATCAACTTAGATGCTTCTCCTGAGTTCTACTGTGCTGCTTGTATTGTCCCCACATAACCCAGCACGCGACAAGGGCTGGCAGACCATAAATGTAACCGTTTCAGAGAGAAATGCGACCAATGTGACGATCTCGCGTTATATCGATTCGATGGTGAATGACGAAACACGGAGATTTTCTAGGGTTTTTACTACATATTAACACTTTTCACATTTTCTCGTGTTACGTGGCTGCCAGTCCTCGGTTCATGCAAAATCTTAAGGTCCTCGGTCATGTCCAAGGCACCAAACCGACTAATAATTCAATAATCGATAACTAAAACTATAAATGTAGCTCTTCTTACTGGGCGATTGCATCAACTTAGATGCTTCTCCTGTGTTCTACTGTGCTGCTTGTATTGTCCCCACATACCGCAGCACGCGACAAGGGCTGGCAGACCATAAATGTAACCGTTTCAGAGAGAAATGCGACCAATGTGTCGATCTCGCGTTATATCGATTCGATGGGGAATGACGAAACACGGAGATTTTCTAAGGTTTTTACTACATATTAACACTTTTCACATTTTCTCGTGTTACGTGGCTGCCAGTCCTCGGTTCATGTAAAATCTTAAGGTCCTAGGTCATGTCCAAGGCACCAAACCGACCAATAACTCAATAATCGATAACTAAAACTATAAATGTAGCTCTTCTTACTGGGCGATTGCATCAACTTAGATGCTTCTCCTGTGATCTACTGTGCTGCTTGTATTGTCCCCACATAACCCAGCACGCGACAAGGGCTGGCAGACCATAAATGTAACCGTTTCAGAGAGAAATGCGACCAATGTGACGATCTCGCGTTATATCGATTCGATGGTGAATGACGAAACACGGAGATTTTCTAAGGTTTTTACTACATATTAACACTTTTCACATTTTCTCGTGTTACGTGGCTGCCAGTCCTCGGTTCATGCAAAATCTTAAGGTCCTCGGTCATGTCCAAGGCACCAAACCGACCAATAATTCAATAATCGATAGCTAAAACTATAAATGTAGCTCTTCTTAATGGGCGATTGCATCAACTTAGATGCTTCTCCTGTGTTCTACTGTGCTGCTTGTATTGTCCCCACATACCGCAGCACGCGACAAGGGCTGGCAGACCATAAATGTAACCGTTTCAGAGAGAAATGCGACCAATGTGACGATCTCGCGTTATATCGATTCGATGGTGAATGACGAAACACGGAGATTTTCTAAGGTTTTTACTACATATTAACACTTTTCACATTTTCTCGTGTTACGTGGCTGCCAGTCCTCAGTTCATGCAAAATCTTAAGGTCCTCGGTCATGTCCAAGGCACCAAACCGACCAATAATTCAGTAATCTATAACTAAAACTATAAATGTAGCTCTTCTTACTGGGCGATTGCATCAACTTAGATGCTTCTCCTGTGTTCTACTGTGAGCTTGTATTGTCCCCACATACCGCAGCACGCGACAAGGGCTGGCAGACCATAAATGTAACCGTTTCAGAGAGAAATGCGACCAATGTGACGATCTCGCGTTATATCGATTCGATGGTGAATGACGAAACACGGAGATTTTCTAAGGTTTTTACTACATATTAACACTTTTCACATTTTCTCGTGTTACGTGGCTGCCAGTCCTCGGTTCATGCAAAATCTTAA
Source organism: Schistocerca nitens (assembly GCF_023898315.1). NCBI lineage: Eukaryota > Metazoa > Arthropoda > Insecta > Orthoptera > Acrididae > Schistocerca > Schistocerca nitens. The sequence continues at coordinate 59,434,152 of NC_064625.1, forward strand.
GGTCCTCGGTCATGTCCAAGGCACCAAACCGACCAATAATTCAATAATCGATAACTAAAACTATAAATGTAGCTCTTCTTACTGGGCGATTGCATCAACTTAGATGCTTCTCCTGTGTTCTACTGTGCTGCTTGTATTGTCCCCACATACCGCAGCACGCGACAAGGGCTGGCAGACCATAAATGTAACCGTTTCAGAGAGAAATGCGACCAATGTGACGATCTCGCGTTATATCGATTCGATGGTGAATGACGAAACACGGAGATTTTCTAAGGTTTTTACTACATATTAACACTTTTCACATTTTCTCGTGTTACGTGGCTGCCAGTCCTCGGTTCATGCAAAATCTTAAGGTCCTTGGTCATGTCCAAGGCACCAAACCGACCAATAATTCAATAATCGATAACTAAAACTATAAATGTAGCTCTTCTTACTGGGCGATTGCATCAACTTAGATGCTTCTCCTGTGTTCTACTGTGAGCTTGTATTGTCCCCACATACCGCAGCACGCGACAAGGGCTGGCAGACCATAAATGTAACCGTTTCAGAGAGAAATGCGACCAATGTGACGATCTCGCGTTATATCGATTCGATGGTGAATGACGAAACACGGAGATTTTCTAAGGTTTTTACTACATATTAACACTTTTCCTATTTTCTCGTGTTACGTGGCTGCCAGTCCTCGGTTCATGCAAAATCTTAAGGTCCTCGGTCAAGTCCAAGGCACCAAACCGACCAATAATTCAATAATCGATAACTAAAACTATAAATGTAGCTCTTCTTACTGGGCGATTGCATCAACTTAGATGCTTCTCCTGTGTTCTACTGTGCTGCTTGTATTGTCCCCACATACCGCAGCACGCGACAAGGGCTGGCAGACCATAAATGTAACCGTTTCAGAGAGAAATGCGGCCAATGTGACGATCTCGCGTTATATCGATTCGATGGTGAATGAAGAAACACGGAGATTTTCTAAGGTTTTTACTACATATTAACACTTTTCACATTTTCTCGTGTTACGTGGCTGCCAGTCCTCGGTTCATGCAAAATCTTAAGGTCCTCGGTCATGTCCAAGGCACCAAACCGACCAATAATTCAATAATCGATAACTAAAACTATAAATGTAGCTCTTCTTACTGGGCGATTGCATCAACTTAGATGCTTCTCCTGTGTTCTACTGTGAGCTTGTATTGTCCCCACATACCGCAGCACGCGACAAGGGCTGGCAGACCATAAATGTAACCGTTTCAGAGAGAAATGCGACCAATCTTACGATCTCGCGTTATATCGATTCGATGGTGAATGACGAAACACGGAGATTTTCTAAGGTTTTTACTACATATTAACACTTTTCACATTTTCTCGTGTTACGTGGGTACCAGTCCTCGGTTCATGCAAAATCTTAAGGTCCTCGGTCATGTCCAAGGCACCAAACCGACCAATAATTCAATAATCGATAACTAAAACTATAAATGTAGCTCTTCTTACTGGGCGATTGCATCAACTTAGATGCTTCTCCTGTGTTCTACTGTGCTGCTTGTATTGTCCCCACATACCGCAGCACGCGACAAGGGCTGGCAGACCATAAATGTAACCGTTTCAGAGAGAAATGCGACCAATGTGACGATCTCGCGTTATATCGATTCGATGGTGAATGACGAAACACGGAGATTTTCTAAGGTTTTTACTACATATTAACACTTTTCACATTTTCTCGTGTTACGTGGCTGCCAGTCCTCGGTTCATGCAAAATCTTAAGGTCCTCGGTCATGTCCAAGGCACCAAACCGACCAATAATTCAATAATCGATAACTAAAACTATAAATGTAGCTCTTCTTACTGGGCGATTGCATCAACTTAGATGCTTCTCCTGTGTTCTACTGTGCTGCTTGTATTGTCCCCACATACCACAGCACGCGACAAGGGCTGGCAGACAATAAATGTAACCGTTTCAGAGAGAAATGCGACCAATGTGACGATCTCGCGTTATATCGATTCGATGTTGAATGACGAAACACGGAGATTTTCTAAGGTTTTTACTACATATTAACACTTTTCACATTTTCTCGTGTTACGTGGCTGCCAGTCCTCGGTTCATGCAAAATCTTAAGGTCCTCGGTCATGTCCAAGACACCAAACCGACCAATAATTCAGTAATCGATAACTAAAACTATAAATGTAGCTCTTCTTACTGGGCGATTGCATCAACTTAGATGCTTCTCCTGTGTTCTACTGTGCTGCTTGTATTGTCCCCACATACCGCAGCACGCGACAAGGGCTGGCAGACCATAAATGTAACCGTTTCAGAGAGAAATGCGACCAATGTGACGATCTCGCGTTATATCGATTCGATGGTGAATGACGAAACACGGAGATTTTCTAAGGTTTTTACTACATATTAACACTTTTCACATTTTCTCGTGTTACGTGGCTGCCAGTCCTCAGTTCATGCAAAATCTTAAGGTCCTCGGTCATGTCCAAGGCACCAAACCGACCAATAATTCAGTAATCGATAACTAAAACTATAAATGTAGCTCTTCTTACTGGGCGATTGCATCAACTTAGATGCTTCTCCTGTGTTCTACTGTGAGCTTGTATTGTCCCCACATACCGCAGCACGCGACAAGGGCTGGCAGACCATAAATGTAACCGTTTCAGAGAGAAATGCGACCAATGTGACGATCTCGCGTTATATCGATTCGATGGTGAATGACGAAACACGGAGATTTTCTAAGGTTTTTACTACATATTAACACTTTTCACATTTTCTCGTGTTACGTGGCTGCCAGTCCTCGGTTCATGCAAAATCTTAAGGTCCTCGGTCATGTCCAAGGCACCAAACCGACCAATAATTCAATAATCGATAACTAAAACTATAAATGTAGCTCTTCTTACTGGGCGATTGCATCAACTTAGATGCTTCTCCTGTGTTCTACTGTGCTGCTTGTATTGTCCCCACATACCGCAGCACGCGACAAGGGCTGGCAGACCATAAATGTAACCGTTTCAGAGAGAAATGCGACCAATGTGACGATCTCGCGTTATATCGATTCGATGGTGAATGACGAAACACGGAGATTTTCTAAGGTTTTTACTACATATTAACACTTTTCACATTTTCTCGTGTTACGTGGCTGCCAGTCCTCGGTTCATGCAAAATCTTAAGGTCCTTGGTCATGTCCAAGGCACCAAACCGACCAATAATTCAATAATCGATAACTAAAACTATAAATGTAGCTCTTCTTACTGGGCGATTGCATCAACTTAGATGCTTCTCCTGTGTTCTACTGTGAGCTTGTATTGTCCCCACATACCGCAGCACGCGACAAGGGCTGGCAGACCATAAATGTAACCGTTTCAGAGAGAAATGCGACCAATGTGACGATCTCGCGTTATATCGATTCGATGGTGAATGACGAAACACGGAGATTTTCTAAGGTTTTTACTACATATTAACACTTTTCCCATTTTCTCGTGTTACGTGGCTGCCAGTCCTCGGTTCATGCAAAATCTTAAGGTCCTCGGTCAAGTCCAAGGCACCAAACCGACCAATAATTCAATAATCGATAACTAAAACTATAAATGTAGCTCTTCTTACTGGGCGATTGCATCAACTTAGATGCTTCTCCTGTGTTCTACTGTGCTGCTTGTATTGTCCCCACATACCGCAGCACGCGACAAGGGCTGGCAGACCATAAATGTAACCGTTTCAGAGAGAAATGCGACCAATGTGACGATCTCGCGTTATATCGATTCGATGGTGAATGACGAAACACGGAGATTTTCTAAGGTTTTTACTACATATTAACACTTTTCACATTTTCTCGTGTTACGTGGCTGCCAGTCCTCGGTTCATGCAAAATCTTAAGGTCCTCGGTCATGTCCAAGGCACCAAACCGACCAATAATTCAATAATCGATAACTAAAACTATAAATGTAGCTCTTCTTACTGGGCGATTGCATCAACTTAGATGCTTCTCCTGTGTTCTACTGTGCTGCTTGTATTGTCCCCACATAACCCAGCACGCGACAACGGCTGGCAGACCATAAATGTAACCGTTTCAGAGAGAAATGCGACCAATGTGACGATCTCGCGTTATATCGATTCGATGGTGAATGACGAAACACGGAGATTTTCTAAGGTTTTTACTACATATTAACACTTTTCACATTTTCTCATGTTACGTGGCTGCCAGTCCTCGGTTCATGCAAAATCTTAAGGTCCTCGGTCATGTCCAAGGCACCAAACCGACCAATAATTCAATAATCGATAGCTAAAACTATAAATGTAGCTCTTCTTACTGGGCGATTGCATCAATTTAGATGGTTCTCCTGTGTTCTACTGTGCTGCTTGTATTGTCCCCACATACCGCAGCACGCGACAAGGGCTGGCAGACCATAAATGTAACCGTTTCAGAGAGAAATGCGACCAATCTTACGATCTCGCGTTATATCGATTCGATGGTGAATGACGAAACACGGAGATTTTCTAAGGTTTTTACTACATATTAACACTTTTCACATTTTCTCGTGTTACGTGGGTACCAGTCCTCGGTTCATGCAAAATCTTAAGGTCCTCGGTCATGTCCAAGGCACCAAACCGACCAATAATTCAATAATCGATAACTAAAACTATAAATGTAGCTCTTCTTACTGGGCGATTGCATCAACTTAGATGCTTCTCCTGTGTTCTACTGTGCTGCTTGTATTGTCCCCACATACCGCAGCACGCGACAAGGGCTGGCAGACCATAAATGTAACCGTTTCAGAGAGAAATGCGACCAATGTGACGATCTCGCGTTATATCGATTCGATGGTGAATGACGAAACACGGAGATTTTCTAAGGTTTTTACTACATATTAACACTTTTCACATTTTCTCGTGTTACGTGGCTGCCAGTCCTCGGTTCATGCAAAATCTTAAGGTCCTCGGTCATGTCCAAGGCACCAAACCGACCAATAATTCAATAATCGATAACTAAAACTATAAATGTAGCTCTTCTTACTGGGCGATTGCATCAACTTAGATGCTTCTCCTGTGTTCTACTGTGCTGCTTGTATTGTCCCCACATACCACAGCACGCGACAAGGGCTGGCAGACAATAAATGTAACCGTTTCAGAGAGAAATGCGACCAATGTGACGATCTCGCGTTATATCGATTCGATGGTGAATGACGAAACACGGAGATTTTCTAAGGTTTTTACTACATATTAACACTTTTCACATTTTCTCGTGTTACGTGGCTGCCAGTCCTCGGTTCATGCAAAATCTTAAGGTCCTCGGTCATGTTCAAGACACCAAACCGACCAATAATTCAGTAATCGATAACTAAAACTATAAATGTAGCTCTTCTTACTGGGCGATTGCATCAACTTAGATGCTTCTCCTGTGTTCTACTGTGCTGCTTGTATTGTCCCCACATACCGCAGCACGCGACAAGGGCTGGCAGACCATAAATGTAACCGTTTCAGAGAGAAATGCGACCAATGTGACGATCTCGCGTTATATCGATTCGATGGTGAATGACGAAACACGGAGATTTTCTAAGGTTTTTACTACATATTAACACTTTTCACATTTTCTCGTGTTACGTGGCTGCCAGTCCTCAGTTCATGCAAAATCTTAAGGTCCTCGGTCATGTCCAAGGCACCAAACCGACCAATAATTCAGTAATCGATAACTAAAACTATAAATGTAGCTCTTCTTACTGGGCGATTGCATCAACTTAGATGCTTCTCCTGTGTTCTACTGTGAGCTTGTATTGTCCCCACATACCGCAGCACGCGACAAGGGCTGGCAGACCATAAATGTAACCGTTTCAGAGAGAAATGCGACCAATGTGACGATCTCGCGTTATATCGATTCGATGGTGAATGACGAAACACGGAGATTTTCTAAGGTTTTTACTACATATTAACACTTTTCACATTTTCTCGTGTTACGTGGCTGCCAGTCCTCGGTTCATGCAAAATCTTAAGGTCCTCGGTCATGTCCAAGGCACCAAACCGACCAATAATTCAATAATCGATAACTAAAACTATAAATGTAGCTCTTCTTACTGGGCGATTGCATCAACTTAGATGCTTCTCCTGTGTTCTACTGTGCTGCTTGTATTGTCCCCACATACCGCAGCACGCGACAAGGGCTGGCAGACCATAAATGTAACCGTTTCAGAGAGAAATGCGACCAATGTGACGATCTCGCGTTATATCGATTCGATGGTGAATGACGAAACACGGAGATTTTCTAAGGTTTTTACTACATATTAACACTTTTCACATTTTCTCGTGTTACGCGGCTGCCAGTCCTCGGTTCATGCAAAATCTTAAGGTCCTTGGTCATGTCCAAGGCACCAAACCGACCAATAATTCAATAATCGATAACTAAAACTATAAATGTAGCTCTTCTTACTGGGCGATTGCATCAACTTAGATGCTTCTCCTGTGTTCTACTGTGAGCTTGTATTGTCCCCACATACCGCAGCACGCGACAAGGGCTGGCAGACCATAAATGTAACCGTTTCAGAGAGAAATGCGACCAATGTGACGATTTCGCGTTATATCGATTCGTTGGTGAATGACGAAACACGGAGATTTTCTAAGGTTTTTACTACATATTAACACTTTTCCCATTTTCTCGTGTTACGTGGCTGCCAGTCCTCGGTTCATGCAAAATCTTAAGGTCCTCGGTCAAGTCCAAGGCACCAAACCGACCAATAATTCAATAATCGATAACTAAAACTATAAATGTAGCTCTTCTTACTGGGCGATTGCATCAACTTAGATGCTTCTCCTGTGTTCTACTGTGCTGCTTCTATTGTCCCCACATACCGCAGCACGCGACAAGGGCTGGCAGACCATAAATGTAACCGTTTCAGAGAGAAATGCGACCAATGTGACGATCTCGCGTTATATCGATTCGATGGTGAATGACGAAACACGGAGATTTTCTAAGGTTTTTACTACATATTAACACTTTTCACATTTTCTCGTGTTACGTGGCTGCCAGTCCTCGGTTCATGCAAAATCTTAAGGTCCTCGGTCATGTCCAAGGCACCAAACCGACCAATAATTCAATAATCGATAACTAAAACTATAAATGTAGCTCTTCTTACTGGGCGATTGCATCAACTTAGATGCTTCTCCTGTGTTCTACTGTGCTGCTTGTATTGTCCCCACATAACCCAGCACGCGACAACGGCTGGCAGACCATAAATGTAACCGTTTCAGAGAGAAATGCGACCAATGTGACGATCTCGCGTTATATCGATTCGATGGTGAATGACGAAACACGGAGATTTTCTAAGGTTTTTACTACATATTAACACTTTTCACATTTTCTCATGTTACGTGGCTGCCAGTCCTCGGTTCATGCAAAATCTTAAGGTCCTCGGTCATGTCCAAGGCACCAAACCGACCAATAATTCAATAATCGATAGCTAAAACTATAAATGTAGCTCTTCTTACTGGGCGATTGCATCAATTTAGATGCTTCTCCTGTGTTCTACTGTGCTGCTTGTATTGTCCCCACATACCGCAGCACGCGACAAGGGCTGGCAGACCATAAATGTAACCGTTTCAGAGAGAAATGCGACCAATGTGACGATCTCGCGTTATATCGATTCGATGGTGAATGACGAAACACGGTATTTTCTAGGGTTTTTACTACATATTAACACTTTTCACATTTTCTCGTGTTACGTGGCTGCCAGTCCTCGGTTCATGCAAAATCTTAAGGTCCTAGGTCATGTCCAAGGCACCATACCGACCAATAATTCAATAACCGATAACTAAAACTATAAATGTAGATCTTCTTACTGGGCGATTGCATCAACTTAGATGCTTCTCCTGTGTTCTACTGTGCTGCTTGTATTGTCCCCACATAACCCAGCATGCGACAACGGCTGGCAGACCATAAATGTAACCATTTCAGAGAGAAATGCGACCAATGTGACGATCTCGCGTTATATCGATTCGATGGTGAATGACGAAACACGGAGATTTTCTAAGGTTTTTACTACATATTAACACTTTTCACATTTTCTCGTGTTACGTGGCTGCCAGTCCTCGGTTCATGCAAAATCTTAAGGTCCTCGGTCATGTCCAAGGCACCAAACCGACCAATAATTCAATAATCGATAACTAAAACTATAAATGTAGCTCTTCTTACTGGGCGATTGCATCAACTTAGATGCTTCTCCTGTGTTCTACTGTGCTGCTTGTATTGTCCCCACATACCGCAGCACGCGACAAGGGCTGGCAGACCATAAATGTAACCGTTTCAGAGAGAAATGCGACCAATGTGACGATCTCGCGTTATATCGATTCGATGGTGAATGACGAAACACGGAGATTTTCTAAGGTTTTTACTACATATTAACACTTTTCACATTTTCTCGTGTTACGTGGCGGCCAGTCCTCGGTTCATGCAAAATCTTAAGGTCCTCGGTCATGTCCAAGGCACCAAACCGACCAATAATTCAACAATCGATAACTAAAACTATAAATGTAGCTCTTCTTACTGGGCGATTGCATCAACTTAGATGCTTCTCCTGTGTTCTACTGTGCTGCTTGTATTGTCCCCACATACCGCAGCACGCGACAAGGGCTGGCAGACCATAAATGTAACCGTTTCAGAGAGAAATGCGACCAATGTGACGATCTCGCGTTATATCGATTCGATGGTGAATGACGAAACACGGAGATTTTCTAAGGTTTTTTCTACATATTAACACTTTTCACATTTTCTCGTGTTACGTGGCTGCCAGTCCTCGGTTCATGTAAAATCTTAAGGTCCTCGGTCATGTCCAAGGCACCAAACCGACCAATGATTCGATAATCGATAACTAAAACTATAAATGTAGATCTTCTTACTGGGCGATTGCATCAACTAAGATGCTTCTCCTGTGTTCTACTGTGCTGCTTGTATTGTCCCCACATACCGCAGCACGCGACAAGGGCTGGCAGACCATAAATGTAACCGTTTCAGAGAGAAATGCGACCAATGTGACGATCTCGCGTTATATCGATTCGATGGTGAATGACGAAACACGGAGATTTTCTAAGGTTTTTACTACATATTAACACTTTTCACATTTTCTCGTGTTACGTGGCTGCCAGTCCTCGGTTCATGCAAAATCTTATGGTCCTAGGTCATGTCCAAGGCACCAAACCGACCAATAATTCAATAATCTATAACTAAAACTATAAATGTAGCTCTTCTTACTGGGCGATTGCATCAACTTAGATGCTTCTCCTGTGTTCTACTGTGCTGCTTGTATTGTCCCCACATACCGCAGCACGCGACAAGGGCTGGCAGACCATAAATGTAACCGTTTCAGAGAGAAATGCGACCAATGTGTCGATCTCGCGTTATATCGATTCGATGGTGAATGACGAAACACGGAGATTTTCTAAGGTTTTTACTACATATTAACACTTTTCACATTTTCTCGTGTTACGTGGCTGCCAGTCCTCGGTTCATGTAAAATCTTAAGGTCCTAGGTCATGTCCAAGGCACCAAACCGACCAATAACTCAATAATCGATAACTAAAACTATAAATGTAGCTCTTCTTACTGGGCGATTGCATCAACTTAGATGCTTCTCCTGTGATCTACTGTGCTGCTTGTATTGTCCCCACATAACCCAGCACGCGACAAGGGCTGGCAGACCATAAATGTAACCGTTTCAGAGAGAAATGCGACCAATGTGACTATCTCGCGTTATATCGATTCGATGGTGAATGACGAAACACGGAGATTTTCTAAGGTTTTTACTACATATCAACACTTTTCACATTTTCTCGTGTTACGTGGCTGCCAGTCCTCGGTTCATGCAAAATCTTAAGGTCCTCGGTCATGTCCAAGGCACCAAACCGACCAATAATTCAATAATCGATAGCTAAAACTATAAATGTAGCTCTTCTTAATGGGCGATTGCATCAACTTAGATGCTTCTCCTGAGTTCTACTGTGCTGCTTGTATTGTCCCCACATACCGCAGCACGCGACAAGGGCTGGCAGACCATAAATGTAACCGTTTCAGAGAGAAATGCGACCAATGTTACGATCTCGCGTTATATCGATTCGATGGTGAATGACGAAACACGGAGATTTTCTAAGGTTTTTACTACATATTAACACTTTTCACATTTTCTCGTGTTACGTGGCTGCCAGTCCTCGGTTCATGCAAAATCTTAAGGTCCTCGGTCATGTCCAAGGCACCAAACCGACCAATAATTCAATAATCGATAACTAAAACTATAAATGTAGCTCTTCTTACTGGGCGATTGCATCAACTTAGATGCTTCTCCTGTGTTCTACTGTGAGCTTGTATTGTCCCCACATACCGCAGCACGCGACAAGGGCTGGCAGACCATAAATGTAACCGTTTCAGAGAGAAATGCGACCAATCTTACGATCTCGCGTTATATCGATTCGATGGTGAATGACGAAACACGGAGATTTTCTAAGGTTTTTACTACATATTAACACTTTTCACATTTTCTCGAGTTACGTGGGTACCAGTCCTCGGTTCATGCAAAATCTTAAGGTCCTCGGTCATGTCCAAGGCACCAAACCGACCAATAATTCAATAATCGATAACTAAAACTATAAATGTAGCTCTTCTTACTGGGCGATTGCATCAACTTAGATGCTTCTCCTGTGTTCTACTGTGCTGCTTGTATTGTCCCCACATACTGCAGCACGCGACAAGGGCTGGCAGACCATAAATGTAACCGTTTCAGAGAGAAATGCGACCAATGTGACGATCTCGCGTTATATCGATTCGATGGTGAATGACGAAACACGGAGATTTTCTAAGGTTTTTACTACATATTAACACTTTTCACATTTTTTCATGTTACGTGGCTGCCAGTCCTCGGTTCATGCAAAATCTTAAGGTCCTCGGTCATGTCCAAGGCACCAAACCGACCAATAACTCAATAATCGATAACTAAAACTATAAATGTAGCTCTTCTTACTGGGCGATTGCATCAACTTAGATGCTTCTCCTGTGTTCTACTGTGCTGCTTGTATTGTCCCCACATAACCCAGCACGCGACAAGGGCTGCCAGACCATAAATGTAACCGTTTCAGAGAGAAATGCGACCAATGTGACGATCTCGCGTTATATCGATTCGATGGTGAATGACGAAACACGGAGATTTTCTAAGGTTTTTACTACATATTAACACTTTTCACATTTTCTCGTGTTACGTGGCTGCCAGTCCTCGGTTCATGTAAAATCTTAAGGTCCTCGGTCATGTCCAAGGCACCAAACCGACCAATGATTCGATAATCGATAACTAAAACTATAAATGTAGATCTTCTTACTGGGCGATTGCATCAACTAAGATGCTTCTCCTGTGTTCTACTGTGCTGCTTGTATTGTCCCCACATACCGCAGCACGCGACAAGGGCTGGCAGACCATAAATGTAACCGTTTCAGAGAGAAATGCGACCAATGTGACGATCTCGCGTTATATCGATTCGATGGTGAATGACGAAACACGGAGATTTTCTAAGGTTTTTACTACATATTAACACTTTTCACATTTTCTCGTGTTACGTGGCTGCCAGTCCTCGGTTCATGCAAAATCTTATGGTCCTAGGTCATGTCCAAGGCACCAAACCGACCAATAATTCAATAATCGATAACTAAAACTATAAATGTAGCTCTTCTTACTGGGCGATTGCATTAACTTAGATGCTTCTCCTGAGTTCTACTGTGCTGCTTGTATTGTCCCCACATAACCCAGCACGCGACAAGGGCTGGCAGACCATAAATGTAACCGTTTCAGAGAGAAATGCGACCAATGTGACGATCTCGCGTTATATCGATTCGATGGTGAATGACGAAACACGGAGATTTTCTAAGGTTTTTACTACATATTAACACTTTTCACATTTTCTCGTGTTACGTGGCTGCCAGTCCTCGGTTCATGCAAAATCTTAAGGTCCTCGGTCATGTCCAAGGCACCAAACCGACTAATAATTCAATAATCGATAACTAAAACTATAAATGTAGCTCTTCTTACTGGGCGATTGCATCAACTTAGATGCTTCTCCTGTGTTCTACTGTGCTGCTTGTATTGTCCCCACATACCGCAGCACGCGACAAGGGCTGGCAGACCATAAATGTAACCGTTTCAGAGAGAAATGCGACCAATGTGTCGATCTCGCGTTATATCGATTCGATGGTGAATGACGAAACAAGGAGATTTTCTAAGGTTTTTACTACATATTAACACTTTTCACATTTTCTCGTGTTACGTGGCTGCCAGTCCTCGGTTCATGTAAAATCTTAAGGTCCTAGGTCATGTCCAAGGCACCAAACCGACCAATAACTCAATAATCGATAACTAAAACTATAAATGTAGCTCTTCTTACTGGGCGATTGCATCAACTTAGATGCTTCTCCTGTGATCTACTGTGCTGCTTGTATTGTCCCCACATAACCCAGCACGCGACAAGGGCTGGCAGACCATAAATGTAACCGTTTCAGAGAGAAATGCGACCAATGTGACGATCTCGCGTTATATCGATTCGATGGTGAATGACGAAACACGGAGATTTTCTAAGGTTTTTACTACATATTAACACATTTCACATTTTCTCGTGTTACGTGGCTGCCAGTCCTCGGTTCATGCAAAATCTTAAGGTCCTCGGTCATGTCCAAGGCACCAAACCGACCAATAATTCAATAATCGATAGCTAAAACTATAAATGTAGCTCTTCTTAATGGGCGAGTGCATCAACTTAGATGCTTCTCCTGTGTTCTACTGTGCTGCTTGTATTGTCCCCACATACCGCAGCACGCGACAAGGGCTGGCAGACCATAAATGTAACCGTTTCAGAGAGAAATGCGACCAATGTTACGATCTCGCGTTATATCGATTCGATGGTGAATGACGAAACACGGAGATTTTCTAAGGTTTTTACTACATATTAACACTTTTCACATTTTCTCGTGTTACGTGGCTGCCAGTCCTCGATTCATGCAAAATCTTAAGGTCCTCGGTCATGTCCAAGGCACCAAACCGACCAATAATTCAATAATCGATAACTAAAACTATAAATGTAGCTCTTCTTACTGGGCGATTGCATCAACTTAGATGCTTCTCCTGTGTTCTACTGTGAGCTTGTATTGTCCGCACATACCGCAGCACGCGACAAGGGCTGGCAGACCATAAATGTAACCGTTTCAGAGAGAAATGCGACCAATCTTACGATCTCGCGTTATATCGATTCGATGGTGAATGACGAAACACGGAGATTTTCTAAGGTTTTTACTACATATTAACACTTTTCACATTTTCTCGAGTTACGTGGGTACCAGTCCTCGGTTCATGCAAAATCTTAAGGTCCTCGGTCATGTCCAAGGCACCAAACCGACCAATAATTCAATAATCGATAACTAAAACTATAAATGTAGCTCTTCTTACTGGGCGATTGCATCAACTTAGATGCTTCTCCTGTGTTCTACTGTGCTGCTTGTATTGTCCCCACATACTGCAGCACGCGACAAGGGCTGGCAGACCATAAATGTAACCGTTTCAGAGAGAAATGCGACCAATGTGACGATCTCGCGTTATATCGATTCGATGGTGAATGACGAAACACGGAGATTTTCTAAGGTTTTTACTACATATTAACACTTTTCATATTTTCTCATGTTACGTGGCTGCCAGTCCTCGGTTCATGCAAAATCTTAAGGTCCTCGGTCATGTCCAAGGCACCAAACCGACCAATAACTCAATAATCGATAACTAAAACTATAAATGTAGCTCTTCTTACTGGGCGATTGCATCAACTTAGATGCTTCTCCTGTGTTCTACTGTGCTGCTTGTATTGTCCCCACATAACCCAGCACGCGACAAGGGCTGCCAGACCATAAATGTAACCGTTTCAGAGAGAAATGCGACCAATGTGACGATCTCGCGTTATATCGATTCGATGGTGAATGACGAAACACGGAGATTTTCTAAGGTTTTTACTACATATTAACACTTTTCACATTTTCTCGTGTTACGTGGCTGCCAGTCCTCGGTTCATGCAAAATCTTAAGGTCCTCGGTCATGTCCAAGACACCAAACCGACCAATAATTCAATAATCGATAGCTAAAACTATAAATGTAGCTCTTCTTACTGGGCGATTGCATCAACTTAGATGCTTCTCCTGTGTTCTACTGTGCTGCTTGTATTGTCCCCACATACCGCAGCACGCGACAAGGGCTGGCAGACCATAAATGTAGCCGTTTCGGAGAGAAATGCGACCAATGTGACGATCTCGCGTTATATCGATTCGATGGTGAATGACGAAACATGGAGATTTTCTAAGGTTTTTACTACATATTAACACTTTTCACATTTTCTCGTGTTACGTGGCTACCAGTCCTCGGTTCATGCAAAATCTTAAGGTCCTCGGTCATGTCCAAGGCACCAAACCGACCAATAATTCAATAATCGATAACTAAAACTATAAATGTAGCTCTTCTTACTGGGCGATTGCATCAACTTAGATGCTTCTCCTGTGTTCTACTGTGAGCTTGTATTGTCCCCACATACCGCAGCACGCGACAAGGGCTGGCAGACCATAAATGTAACCGTTTCAGAGAGAAATGCGACCAATGTTACGATCTCGCGTTATATCGATTCGATGGTGAATGACGAAACACGGAGATTTTCTAAGGTTTTTACTACATATTAACACTTTTCACATTTTCTCGAGTTACGTGGGTACCAGTCCTCGGTTCATGCAAAATCTTAAGGTCCTCGGTCATGTCCAAGGCACCAAACCGACCAATAATTCAATAATCGATAACTAAAACTATAAATGTAGCTCTTCTTACTGGGCGATTGCATCAACTTAGATGCTTCTCCTGTGTTCTACTGTGCTGCTTGTATTGTCCCCACATACCGCAGCACGCGACAAGGGCTGGCAGACCATAAATGTAACCGTTTCAGAGAGAAATGCGACCAATGTGACGATCTCGCGTTATATCGATTCGATGGTGAATGACGAAACACGGAGATTTTCTAAGGTTTTTACTACATATTAACACTTTTCACATTTTCTCGTGTTACGTGGCTGCCAGTCCTCGGTTCATGCAAAATCTTATGGTCCTAGGTCATGTCCAAGGCACCAAACCGACCAATAATTCAATAATCGATAACTAAAACTATAAATGTAGCTCTTCTTACTGGGCGATTGCATCAACTTAGATGCTTCTCCTGAGTTCTACTGTGCTGCTTGTATTGTCCCCACATAACCCAGCACGCGACAAGGGCTGGCAGACCATAAATGTAACCGTTTCAGAGAGAAATGCGACCAATGTGACGATCTCGCGTTATATCGATTCGATGGTGAATGACGAAACACGGAGATTTTCTAAGGTTTTTACTACATATTAACACTTTTCACATTTTCTCGTGTTACGTGGCTCCTGTCCTCGGTTCATGCAAAATCTTAAGGTCCTCGGTCATAACCAACCACCAAACCGACCAATAATTCAGTAATCGATAACTAAAACTATAAATGTAGCTCTTCTTACTGGGCGATTGCATCAACTTAGATGCTTCTCCTGTGTTCTGCTGTGCTGCTTGTATTGTCCCCACATAACCCAGCATGCGACAACGGCTGGCAGACCATAAATGTAACCATTTCAGAGAGAAATGCGACCAATGTGACGATCTCGCGTTATATCGATTCGATGGTGAATGACGAAACACGGAGATTTTCTAAGGTTTTTACTACATATTAACACTTTTCACATTTTCTCGTGTTACGTGGCTGCCAGTCCTCGGTTCATGCAAAATCTTAAGGTCCTCGGTCATGTCCAAGGCACCAAACCGACCAATAATTCAATAATCGATAACTAAAACTATAAATGTAGCTCTTCTTACTGGGCGATTGCATCAACTTAGATGCTTCTCCTGTGTTCTACTGTGCTGCTTGTATTGTCCCCACATAACCCAGCACGCGACAAGGGCTGGCAGACCATAAATGTAACCGTTTCAGAGAGAAATGCGACCAATGTGACGATCTCGCGTTATATCGATTCGATGGTGAATGACGAAACACGGAGATTTTCTAAGGTTTTTACTACATATTAACACTTTTCACATTTTCTCGTGTTACGTGGCTGCCAGTCCTCGATTCATGCAAAATCTTAAGGTCCTCGGTCATGTCCAAGGCACCAAACCGACCAATAATTCAATAATCGATAGCTAAAACTATAAATGTAGCTCTTCTTAATGGGCGAGTGCATCAACTTAGATGCTTCTCCTGTGTTCTACTGTGCTGCTTGTATTGTCCCCACATACCGCAGCACGCGACAAGGGCTGGCAGACCATAAATGTAACCGTTTCAGAGAGAAATGCGACCAATGTTACGATCTCGCGTTATATCGATTCGATGGTGAATGACGAAACACGGAGATTTTCTAAGGTTTTTACTACATATTAACACTTTTCACATTTTCTCGTGTTACGTGGCTGCCAGTCCTCGATTCATGCAAAATCTTAAGGTCCTCGGTCATGTCCAAGGCACCAAACCGACCAATAATTCAATAATCGATAACTAAAACTATAAATGTAGCTCTTCTTACTGGGCGATTGCATCAACTTAGATGCTTCTCCTGTGTTCTACTGTGAGCTTGTATTGTCCCCACATACCGCAGCACGCGACAAGGGCTGGCAGACCATAAATGTAACCGTTTCAGAGAGAAATGCGACCAATCTTACGATCTCGCGTTATATCGATTCGATGGTGAATGACGAAACACGGAGATTTTCTAAGGTTTTTACTACATATTAACACTTTTCACATTTTCTCGAGTTACGTGGGTACCAGTCCTCGGTTCATGCAAAATCTTAAGGTCCTCGGTCATGTCCAAGGCACCAAACCGACCAATAATTCAATAATCGATAACTAAAACTATAAATGTAGCTCTTCTTACTGGGCGATTGCATCAACTTAGATGCTTCTCCTGTGTTCTACTGTGCTGCTTGTATTGTCCCCACATACTGCAGCACGCGACAAGGGCTGGCAGACCATAAATGTAACCGTTTCAGAGAGAAATGCGACCAATGTGACGATCTCGCGTTATATCGATTCGATGGTGAATGACGAAACACGGAGATTTTCTAAGGTTTTTACTACATATTAACACTTTTCATATTTTCTCATGTTACGTGGCTGCCAGTCCTCGGTTCATGCAAAATCTTAAGGTCCTCGGTCATGTCCAAGGCACCAAACCGACCAATAATTCAATAATCGATAACTAAAACTATAAATGTAGCTCTTCTTACTGGGCGATTGCATCAACTTAGATGCTTCTCCTGTGTTCTACTGTGCTGCTTGTATTGTCCCCACATAACCCAGCACGCGACAAGGGCTGCCAGACCATAAATGTAACCGTTTCAGAGAGAAATGCGACCAATGTGACGATCTCGCGTTATATCGATTCGATGGTGAATGACGAAACACGGAGATTTTCTAAGGTTTTTACTACATATTAACACTTTTCACATTTTCTCGTGTTACGTGGCTGCCAGTCCTCGGTTCATGCAAAATCTTAAGGTCCTCGGTCATGTCCAAGACACCAAACCGACCAATAATTCAATAATCGATAGCTAAAACTATAAATGTAGCTCTTCTTACTGGGCGATTGCATCAACTTAGATGCTTCTCCTGTGTTCTACTGTGCTGCTTGTATTGTCTCCACATACCGCAGCACGCGACAAGGGCTGGCAGACCATAAATGTAGCCGTTTCGGAGAGAAATGCGACCAATGTGACGATCTCGCGTTATATCGATTCGATGGTGAATGACGAAACATGGAGATTTTCTAAGGTTTTTACTACATATTAACACTTTTCACATTTTCTCGTGTTACGTGGCTGCCAGTCCTCGGTTCATGCAAAATCTTAAGGTCCTCGGTCATGTCCAAGGCACCAAACCGACCAATAATTCAATAATCGATAACTAAAACTATAAATGTAGCTCTTCTTACTGGGCGATTGCATCAACTTAGATGCTTCTCCTGTGTTCTACTGTGAGCTTGTATTGTCCCCACATACCGCAGCACGCGACAAGGGCTGGCAGACCATAAATGTAACCGTTTCAGAGAGAAATGCGACCAATGTGACGATCTCGCGTTATATCGATTCGATGGTGAATGACGAAACACGGAGATTTTCTAAGGTTTTTACTACATATTAACACTTTTCACATTTTCTCGTGTTACGTGGCTCCTGTCCTCGGTTCATGCAAAATCTTAAGGTCCTCGGTCATAACCAACCACCAAACCGACCAATAATTCAGTAATCGATAACTAAAACTATAAATGTAGCTCTTCTTACTGGGCGATTGCATCAACTTAGATGCTTCTCCTGTGTTCTGCTGTGCTGCTTGTATTGTCCCCACATAACCCAGCATGCGACAACGGCTGGCAGACCATAAATGTAACCATTTCAGAGAGAAATGCGACCAATGTGACGATCTCGCGTTATATCGATTCGATGGTGAATGACGAAACACGGAGATTTTCTAAGGTTTTTACTACATATTAACACTTTTCACATTTTCTCGTGTTACGTGGCTGCCAGTCCTCGGTTCATGCAAAATCTTAAGGTCCTCGGTCATGTCCAAGGCACCAAACCGACCAATAATTCAATAATCGATAACTAAAACTATAAATGTAGCTCTTCTTACTGGGCGATTGCATCAACTTAGATGCTTCTCCTGTGTTCTACTGTGCTGCTTGTATTGTCCCCACATAACCCAGCACGCGACAAGGGCTGGCAGACCATAAATGTAACCGTTTCAGAGAGAAATGCGACCAATGTGACGATCTCGCGTTATATCGATTCGATGGTGAATGACGAAACACGGAGATTTTCTAAGGTTTTTACTACATATTAACACTTTTCACATTTTCTCGTGTTACGTGGCTGCCAGTCCTCGATTCATGCAAAATCTTAAGGTCCTCGGTCATGTCCAAGGCACCAAACCGACCAATAATTCAATAATCGATAGCTAAAACTATAAATGTAGCTCTTCTTAATGGGCGAGTGCATCAACTTAGATGCTTCTCCTGTGTTCTACTGTGCTGCTTGTATTGTCCCCACATACCGCAGCACGCGACAAGGGCTGGCAGACCATAAATGTAACCGTTTCAGAGAGAAATGCGACCAATGTTACGATCTCGCGTTATATCGATTCGATGGTGAATGACGAAACACGGAGATTTTCTAAGGTTTTTACTACATATTAACACTTTTCACATTTTCTCGTGTTACGTGGCTGCCAGTCCTCGATTCATGCAAAATCTTAAGGTCCTCGGTCATGTCCAAGGCACCAAACCGACCAATAATTCAATAATCGATAACTAAAACTATAAATGTAGCTCTTCTTACTGGGCGATTGCATCAACTTAGATGCTTCTCCTGTGTTCTACTGTGAGCTTGTATTGTCCCCACATACCGCAGCACGCGACAAGGGCTGGCAGACCATAAATGTAACCGTTTCAGAGAGAAATGCGACCAATCTTACGATCTCGCGTTATATCGATTCGATGGTGAATGACGAAACACGGAGATTTTCTAAGGTTTTTACTACATATTAACACTTTTCACATTTTCTCGAGTTACGTGGGTACCAGTCCTCGGTTCATGCAAAATCTTAAGGTCCTCGGTCATGTCCAAGGCACCAAACCGACCAATAATTCAATAATCGATAACTAAAACTATAAATGTAGCTCTTCTTACTGGGCGATTGCATCAACTTAGATGCTTCTCCTGTGTTCTACTGTGCTGCTTGTATTGTCCCCACATACTGCAGCACGCGACAAGGGCTGGCAGACCATAAATGTAACCGTTTCAGAGAGAAATGCGACCAATGTGACGATCTCGCGTTATATCGATTCGATGGTGAATGACGAAACACGGAGATTTTCTAAGGTTTTTACTACATATTAACACTTTTCATATTTTCTCATGTTACGTGGCTGCCAGTCCTCGGTTCATGCAAAATCTTAAGGTCCTCGGTCATGTCCAAGGCACCAAACCGACCAATAATTCAATAATCGATAACTAAAACTATAAATGTAGCTCTTCTTACTGGGCGATTGCATCAACTTAGATGCTTCTCCTGTGTTCTACTGTGCTGCTTGTATTGTCCCCACATAACCCAGCACGCGACAAGGGCTGCCAGACCATAAATGTAACCGTTTCAGAGAGAAATGCGACCAATGTGACGATCTCGCGTTATATCGATTCGATGGTGAATGACGAAACACGGAGATTTTCTAAGGTTTTTACTACATATTAACACTTTTCACATTTTCTCGTGTTACGTGGCTGCCAGTCCTCGGTTCATGCAAAATCTTAAGGTCCTCGGTCATGTCCAAGACACCAAACCGAACAATAATTCAATAATCGATAGCTAAAACTATAAATGTAGCTCTTCTTACTGGGCGATTGCATCAACTTAGATGCTTCTCCTGTGTTCTACTGTGCTGCTTGTATTGTCTCCACATACCGCAGCACGCGACAAGGGCTGGCAGACCATAAATGTAGCCGTTTCGGAGAGAAATGCGACCAATGTGACGATCTCGCGTTATATCGATTCGATGGTGAATGACGAAACATGGAGATTTTCTAAGGTTTTTACTACATATTAACACTTTTCACATTTTCTCGTGTTACGTGGCTGCCAGTCCTCGGTTCATGCAAAATCTTAAGGTCCTCGGTCATGTCCAAGGCACCAAACCGACCAATAATTCAATAATCGATAACTAAAACTATAAATGTAGCTCTTCTTACTGGGCGATTGCATCAACTTAGATGCTTCTCCTGTGTTCTACTGTGAGCTTGTATTGTCCCCACATACCGCAGCACGCGACAAGGGCTGGCAGACCATAAATGTAACCGTTTCAGAGAGAAATGCGACCAATGTGACGATCTCGCGTTATATCGATTCGATGGTGAATGACGAAACACGGAGATTTTCTAAGGTTTTTACTACATATTAACACTTTTCACATTTTCTCGTGTTACGTGGCTCCTGTCCTCGGTTCATGCAAAATCTTAAGGTCCTCGGTCATAACCAACCACCAAACCGACCAATAATTCAGTAATCGATAACTAAAACTATAAATGTAGCTCTTCTTACTGGGCGATTGCATCAACTTAGATGCTTCTCCTGTGTTCTGCTGTGCTGCTTGTATTGTCCCCACATAACCCAGCATGCGACAACGGCTGGCAGACCATAAATGTAACCATTTCAGAGAGAAATGCGACCAATGTGACGATCTCGCGTTATATCGATTCGATGGTGAATGACGAAACACGGAGATTTTCTAAGGTTTTTACTACATATTAACACTTTTCACATTTTCTCGTGTTACGTGGCTGCCAGTCCTCGGTTCATGCAAAATCTTAAGGTCCTCGGTCATGTCCAAGGCACCAAACCGACCAATAATTCAATAATCGATAACTAAAACTATAAATGTAGCTCTTCTTACTGGGCGATTGCATCAACTTAGATGCTTCTCCTGTGTTCTACTGTGCTGCTTGTATTGTCCCCACATAACCCAGCACGCGACAAGGGCTGGCAGACCATAAATGTAACCGTTTCAGAGAGAAATGCGACCAATGTGACGATCTCGCGTTATATCGATTCGATGGTGAATGACGAAACACGGAGATTTTCTAAGGTTTTTACTACATATTAACACTTTTCACATTTTCTCGTGTTACGTGGCTGCCAGTCCTCGGTTCATGCAAAATCTTAAGGTCCTCGGTCATGTCCAAGGCACCAAACCGACCAATAATTCAATAATCGATAACTAAAACTATAAATGTAGCTCTTCTTACTGGGCGATTGCATCAACTTAGATGCTTCTCCTGTGTTCTACTGTGCTGCTTGTATTGTCCCCACATACCGCAGCACGCGACAAGGGCTGGCAGACCATAAATGTAACCGTTTCAGAGAGAAATGCGACCAATGTGACGATCTCGCGTTATATCGATTCGATGGTGAATGACGAAACACGGAGATTTTCTAAGGTTTTTACTACATATTAACACTTTTCACATTTTCTCGTGTTACGCGGCTGCCAGTCCTCGGTTCATGCAAAATCTTAAGGTCCTCGGTCATGTCCAAGGCACCAAACCGACCAATAATTCAATAATCGATAACTAAAACTATAAATGTAGCTCTTCTTACTGGGCGATTGCATCAACTTAGATGCTTCTCCTGTGTTCTACTGTGCTGCTTGTATTGTCCCCACATACCGCAGCACGCGACAAGGGCTGGCAGACCATAAATGTAACCGTTTCAGAGAGAAATGCGACCAATGTGACGATCTCGCGTTATATCGATTCGATGGTGAATGACGAAACACGGAGATTTTCTAAGGTTTTTACTACATATTAACACTTTTCACATTTTCTCGTGTTACGTGGCTGCCAGTCCTCGGTTCATGCAAAATCTTAAGGTCCTAGGTCATGTCCAAGGCACCAAACCGACCAATAACTCAATAATCGATAACTAAAACTATAAATGTAGCTCTTCTTACTGGGCGATTGCATCAACTTAGATGCTTCTCCTGTGTTCTACTGTGCTGCTTGTATTGTCACCACATAACCCAGCACGCGACAAG
This sequence comes from Schistocerca nitens, assembly GCF_023898315.1. NCBI lineage: Eukaryota > Metazoa > Arthropoda > Insecta > Orthoptera > Acrididae > Schistocerca > Schistocerca nitens. The sequence goes on from NC_064625.1 coordinate 59,456,826, forward strand.
GGCTGTTGTTGTTGTTGTGGTCTTCAGTCCTGAGACTGGTTTGATGCAGCTCTCCATGTTACTCTATCCTGTGCAAGCTTCTTCATCTCCCAGTACCTACTGCAACCTACATCCTTCTGAATCTGCTTAGTGTATTGATCTCTTGGTCTCCCTCTGCGATTTTTACCCTCCACGCTGCCCTCCAATGTTAAATTTGAGATCCCTTGATGCCTTAAAACATGTCCTACCAACCGATCCCTTCTTCTAGTCAAGTTGTGCCACAAACTTCTCTTCTCCCCAATCCTATTCAATACCTCCTCATTAGTTACGTGATCTACCCACCTTATCTTCAGCATTCTTCTGTAGCACCACATTTCGAAAGCTTCTATTCTCTTCTTGTCCAAACTGGTTATCGTCCATGTTTCACTTCCATACATGGCTACACTCCATACAAATATTTTTAGAAACGACTTCCTGACACTTAAATCAATACTCGATGTTAACAAATTCCTCTTCTTCAGAAACGATTTCCTTGCCATTGCCAGTCTACATTTTATATCCTCTCTACTTCGACCATCATCAGTTATTTTACTCCCTAAATAGCAAAACTCCTTTACTACTTTAAGTGTCTCATTTCCTAATCTAATCCCCTCAGCATCACCCGATTTAATTTGACTACATTCCATTATCCTCGTTTTGCTTTTGTTGATATTCATCTTATATCCTCCTTTCAAGACACAGTCCATTCCGTTCAACTGCTCTTCCAAGTCCTTTGCTGTCTCTGACAGAATTACAATGTCATCGGCGAACCTCAAAGTTTTTACTTCTTCTCCATGAATTTTAATACCTACTCCGAATTTTTCTTTTGTTTCCTTTACTGCTTGCTCAATATACAGATTGAATAACATCGGGGAGAGGCTACAACCCTGTCTCACTCCTTTCCCAACCACTGCTTCCCTTTCATGCCCCTCGACTCTTATAACTGCCATCTGGTTTCTGTACAAATTGTAAATAGCCTTTCGCTCCCTGTATTTTACCCCTGCCACCTTCAGAATTTGAAAGAGAGTATTCCAGTTAACGTTGTCAAAAGCTTTCTCTAAGTCTACAAATGCTAGAAATGTAGGTTTGCCTTTTCTTAATCTTTCTTCTAAGATAAGTCGTAAGGTTAGTATTGCCTCTCGTGTTCCAACATTTCTACGGAATCCAAACTGATCTTCCCCGAGGTCCGCTTCTACCAGTTTTTCCATTCGTCTGTAAAGAATTCGCGTTAGTATTTTGCAGCTGTGACTTATTAAACTGATAGTTCGGTAATTTTCACATCTGTCAACACCTGCCTTCTTTGGGATTGGAATTATTATATTCTTCTTGAAGTCTGTGGGTATTTCGCCTGTCTCATACATCTTGCTCACCAGATGGTAGAGTTTTGTCATGACTGGCTCTCCCAAGGCCATCAGTAGTTCTAATGGAATGTTGTCTACTCCCGGGGCCTTGTTTCGACTCAGGTCTTTCAGTGCTCTGTCAAACTCTTCACGCAGTATCTTATCTCCCATTTCATCTTCATCTACATCATCTTCCATTTCCATAATATTGTCCTCAAGTACATCACCCTTGTATAAACCCTCTATATACTCCTTCCACCTTTCTGCCTTCCCTTCTTTGCTTAGAACTGGGTCGCCATCTGAGCTCTTGATATTCATACAAGTGGTTATCTTCTCTCCAAAGGTCTCTTTAATTTTCCTGTAGGCAGTATCTATCTTACCCCTAGTGAGACAAGCCTCTACATCCTTACATTTGTCCTCTAGCCATCCCTGCTTAGCCATTTTGCACTTTCTGTCGATCTCATTTTTGAGACGTTTGTATTCCCTTTTGCCTGCTTCATTTACTGCATTTTTGTATTTTCTCCTTTCATCAATTAAATTCAATATTTCTTCTGTTACCCAAGGATTTCTATTAGCCCTCGTCTTTTTACCTACTTGATCCTCTGCTGCCTTCACTACTTCATCCCGCAGAGCTACCCATTCTTCTTCCACTGTATTTCTTTCCCCCATTCCAGTCAATTGTTCCCTTATGCTCTCCCTGAAACTCTCTACAACCTCTGGTTCTTTCAGTTTATCCAGGTCCCATCTCCTTAAATTCCCACCTTTTTGCAGTTTCTTCAGTTTCAATCTGCAGTTCATAACCAATAGATTGTGGTCAGAATCCACATCTGCCCCTGGAAATGTCTTACAATTTAAAACCTGGTTCCTAAATCTCTGTCTTACCATTATATAATCTATCTGATACCTATTAGTATCTCCAGGATTCTTCCAGGTATACAACCTTCTTTTATGATTCTTGAACCAAGTGTTAGCTATGATTAAGTTATGCTCTGTGCAAAATTCTACAAGGCGGTTCCTCTTTCATTTCTTCCCCCCAATCCATATTCACCTACTACGTTTCCTTCTCTCCCTTTTCCTACTGACGAATTCCAGTCACCCATGACTATTAAATTTTCGTCTCCCTTCACTACCTGAATAATTTCTTTTATCTCGTCATACATTTCTTCAATTTCTTCATCATCTGCAGAGCTAGTTGGCATATAAACTTGTACTGCTGTAGTAGGCATGAGCTTCGTGGCTGGCAGACCATAAATGTAACCGTTTCAGAGAGAAATGCGACCAATGTGACGATCTCGCGTTATATCGATTCGATGGTGAATGACGAAACACGGAGATTTTCTAAGGTTTTTACTACATATTAACACTTTTCACATTTTCTCGTGTTACGTGGCTGCCAGTCCTCGGTTCATGCAAAATCTTAAGGTCCTCGGTCATGTCCAAGGCACCAAACCGACCAATAATTCAATAATCGATAGCTAAAACTATAAATGTAGCTCTTCTTACTGGGCGATTGCATCAACTTAGATGCTTCTCCTGTGTTCTACTGTGCTGCTTGTATTGTCCCCACATACCGCAGCACGCGACAAGGGCTGGCAGACCATAAATGTAACAGTTTCAGAGAGAAATGCGACCAATGTGACGATCTCGCGTTATATCGATTCGATGGTGAATGACGAAACACGGAGATTTTCTAAGGTTTTTTCTACATATTAACACTTTTCACATTTTCTCGTGTTACGTGGCTGCCAGTCCTCGGTTCGTGCAAAATCTTAAGGTCCTCGGTCATGTCCAAGGCACCAAACCGACCAATAATTCAATAATCGATAACTAAAACTATAAATGTAGCTCTTCTTACTGGGCGATTGCATCAACTTAGATGCTTCTCCTGTGTTCTACTGTGAGCTTGTATTGTCCCCACATACCGCAGCACGCGACAAGGGCTGGCAGACCATAAATGTAACCGTTTCAGAGAGAAATGCGACCAATGTGACGATCTCGCGTTATATCGATTCGATGGTGAATGACGAAACACGGAGATTTTCTAAGGTTTTTACTACATATTAACACTTTTCACATTTTCTCGAGTTACGTGGGTACCAGTCCCCGGTTCATGCAAAATCTTAAGGTCCTCGGTCATGTCCAAGGCACCAAACCGACCAATAATTCAATAATCGATAACTAAAACTATAAATGTAGCTCTTCTTACTGGGCGATTGCATCAACTTAGATGCTTCTCCTGTGTTCTACTGTGAGCTTGTATTGTCCCCACATACCGCAGCACGCGACAAGGGCTGGCAGACCATAAATGTAACCGTTTCAGAGAGAAATGCGACCAATGTGACGATCTCGCGTTATATCGATTCGATGGTGAATGACGAAACACGGAGATTTTCTAAGGTTTTTACTACATATTAACACTTTTCACATTTTCTCGAGTTACGTGGGTACCAGTCCTCGGTTCATGCAAAATCTTAAGGTCTTCGGTCATGTCCAAGGCACCAAACCGACCAATAATTCAATAATCGATAACTAAAACTATAAATGTAGCTCTTCTTACTGGGCGATTGCATCAACTTAGATGCTTCTCCTGTGTTCTACTGTGCTGCTTGTATTGTCCCCACATACCGCAGCACGCGACAAGGGCTGGCAGACCATAAATGTAACTGTTTCAGAGAGAAATGCGACCAATGTGACGATCTCGCGTTATATCGATTCGATGGTGAATGACGAAACACGGAGATTTTCTAAGGTTTTTACTACATATTAACACTTTTCACATTTTCTCGTGTTACGCGGCTGCCAGTCCTCGGTTCATGCAAAATCTTAAGGTCCTCGGTCATGTCCAAGGCACCAAACCGACCAATAATTCAATAATCGATAACTAAAACTATAAATGTAGCTCTTCTTACTGGGCGATTGCATCAACTTAGATGCTTCTCCTGTGTTCTACTGTGCTGCTTGTATTGTCCCCACATACCGCAGCACGCGACAAGGGCTGGCAGACCATAAATGTAACCGTTTCAGAGAGAAATGCGACCAATGTGACGATCTCGCGTTATATCGATTCGATGGTGAATGACGAAACACGGAGATTTTCTAAGGTTTTTACTACATATTAACACTTTTCACATTTTCTCGTGTTACGTGGCTGCCAGTCCTCGGTTCATGCAAAATCTTAAGGTCCTTGGTCATGTCCAAGGCACCAAACCGACCAATAATTCGATAATCGATAAATAAACTATAATTGTAGCTCTTCTTACTGGGCGATTGCATCAACTAAGATGCTTCTCCTGTGTTCTACTGTGCTGCTTGTATTGTCCCCACATACCGCAGCACGCGACAAGGGCTGGCAGACCATAAATGTAACCGTTTCAGAGAGAAATGCGACCAATGTGACGATCTCGCGTTATATCGATTCGATGGTGAATGACGAAACACGGAGATTTTCTAAGGTTTTTACTACATATTAACACTTTTCACATTTTCTCGTGTTACGTGGCTGCCAGTCCTCGGTTCATGCAAAATCTTAAGGTCCTAGGTCATGTCCAAGGCACCAAACCGACCAATAATTCAATAATCGATAACTAAAACTATAAATGTAGCTCTTCTTACTGGGCGATTGCATCAACTTAGATGCTTCTCCTGTGTTCTACTGTGCTGCTTGTATTGTCCCCACATAACCCAGCACGCGACAAGGGCTGGCAGACCATAAATGTAACCGTTTCAGAGAGAAATGCGACCAATGTGACGATCTCGCGTTATATCGATTCGATGGTGAATGACGAAACACGGAGATTTTATAAGGTTTTTACTACATATTAACACTTTTCACATTTTCTCGTGTTACGTGGCTGCCAGTCCTCGGTTCATGCAAAATCTTAAGGTCCTCGGTCATGTCCAAGGCACCAAACCGACCAATAATTCAATAATCGATAACTAAAACTATAAATGTAGCTCTTCTTACTGGGCGATTGCATCAACTTATATGCTTCTCCTGTGTTCTACTGTGAGCTTGTATTGTCCCCACATACCGCAGCACGCGACAAGGGCTGGCAGACCATAAATGTAACCGTTTCAGAGAGAAATGCGACCAATCTTACGATCTCGCGTTATATCGATTCGATGGTGAATGACGAAACACGGAGATTTTCTAAGGTTTTTACTACATATTAACACTTTTCACATTTTCTTGTGTTACGTGGCTGCCAGTCCTCGGTTCATGTAAAATCTTAAGGTCCTAGGTCATGTCCAAGGCACCAAACCGACCAATAATTCGATAATCGATAAATAAACTATAAATGTAGCTCTTCTTACTGGGCGATTGCATCAACTTAGATGCTTCTCCTGTGTTCTACTGTGCTGCTTGTATTGTCCCCACATAACCCAGCATGCGACAAGGGCTGGCAGACCATAAATGTAACCATTTCACAGAGAAATGCGACCAATGTGACGATCTCGCGTTATATCGATTCGATGGTGAATGACGAAACACGGAGATTTTCTAAGGTTTTTACTACATATTAACACTTTTCACATTTTCTCGTGTTACGTGGCTGCCAGTCCTCGGTTCATGCAAAATCTTAAGGTCCTCGGTCATGTCCAAGGCACCAAACCGACCAATAATTCAATAATCGATAGCTAAAACTATAAGTGTAGCTCTTCTTACTGGGCGATTGCATCAACTTAGATGCTTCTCCTGTGTTCTACTGTGCTGCTTGTATTGTCTCCACATACTGCAGCACGCGACAAGGGCTGGCAGACCATAAATGTAACCGTTTCAGAGAGAAATGCGACCAATGTGACGATCTCGCGTTATATCGATTCGATGGTGAATGACAAAACACGGAGATTTTCTAAGGTTTTTACTACATATTAACACTTTTCACATTTTCTCGTGTTACGTGGCTGCCAGTCCTCGGTTCATGCAAAATCTTAAGGTCCTAGGTCATGTCCAAGGCACCAAACCGACCAATAATTCAATAATCGATAACTAAAACTATAAATGTAGCTCTTCTTACTGGGCGATTGCATCAACTTAGATGCTTCTCCTGTGTTCTACTGTGCTGCTTGTATTGTCCCCACATACCGCAGCACGCGACAAGGGCTGGCAGACCATAAATGTAACCGTTTCAGAGAGAAATGCGACCAATGTGACGATCTCGCGTTATATCGATTCGATGGTGAATGACGAAACACGGAGATTTTCTAAGGTTTTTACTACATATTAACACTTTTCACATTTTCTCGTGTTACGTGGCTGCCAGTCCTCGGTTCATGCAAAATCTTAAGGTCCTCGGTCATGTCCAAGGCACCAAACCGACCAATAATTCAATAATCGATAACTAAAACTATAAATGTAGCTCTTCTTACTGGGCGATTGCATCAACTTAGATGCTTCTCCTGTGTTCTACTGTGCTGCTTGTATTGTCCCCACATACCGCAGCACGCGACAAGGGCTGGCAGACCATAAATGTAACCGTTTCAGAGAGAAATGCGACCAATGTGACGATCTCGCGTTATATCGATTCGATGGTGAATGACGAAACACGGAGATTTTCTAAGGTTTTTACTACATATTAACACTTTTCACATTTTCTTGTGTTACGTGGCTGCCAGTCCTCGGTTCATGTAAAATCTTAAGGCCCTAGGTCATGTCCAAGGCACCAAACCGACCAATAATTCGATAATCGATAAATAAACTATAAATGTAGCTCTTCTTACTGGGCGATTGCATCAACTTAGATGCTTCTCCTGTGTTCTACTGTGCTGCTTGTATTGTCCCCACATAACCCAGCATGCGACAAGGGCTGGCAGACCATAAATGTAACCATTTCACAGAGAAATGCGACCAATGTGACGATCTCGCGTTATATCGATTCGATCGTGAATGACGAAACACGGAGATTTTCTAAGGTTTTTACTACATATTAACACTTTTCACATTTTCTCGTGTTACGTGGCTGCCAGTCCTCGGTTCATGCAAAATCTTAAGGTCCTTGGTCATGTCCAAGGCACCAAACCGACCAATAATTCGATAATCGATAAATAAACTATAAATGTAGCTCTTCTTACTGGGCGATTGCATCAACTAAGATGCTTCTCCTGTGTTCTACTGTGCTGCTTGTATTGTCCCCACATACCGCAGCACGCGACAAGGGCTGGCAGACCATAAATGTAACCGTTTCAGAGAGAAATGCGACCAATATGACGATCTCGCGTTATATCGATTCGATGGTGAATGACGAAACACGGAGATTTTCTAAGGTTTTTACTACATATTAACACTTTTCACATTTTCTCGTGTTACGTGGCTGCCAGTCCTCGGTTCATGCAAAATCTTAAGGTCCTAGGTCATGTCCAAGGCACCAAACCGACCAATAATTCAATAATCGATAACTAAAACTATAAATGTAGCTCTTCTTACTGGGCGATTGCATCAACTTAGATGCTTCTCCTGTGTTCTACTGTGCTGCTTGTATTGTCCCCACATAACCCAGCACGCGACAAGGGCTGGCAGACCATAAATGTAACCGTTTCAGAGAGAAATGCGACCAATGTGACGATCTCGCGTTATATCGATTCGATGGTGAATGACGAAACACGGAGATTTTCTAAGGTTTTTACTACATATTAACACTTTTCACATTTTCTCGTGTTACGTGGCTGCCAGTCCTCGGTTCATGCAAAATCTTAAGGTCCTCGGTCATGTCCAAGGCACCAAACCGACCAATAATTCAATAATCGATAACTAAAACTATAAATGTAGCTCTTCTTACTGGGCGATTGCATCAACTTAGATGCTTCTCCTGTGTTCTACTGTGAGCTTGTATTGTCCCCACATACCGCAGCACGCGACAAGGGCTGGCAGACCATAAATGTAACCGTTTCAGAGAGAAATGCGACCAATGTGACGATCTCGCGTTATATCGATTCGATGGTGAATGACGAAACACGGAGATTTTCTAAGGTTTTTACTACATATTAACACTTTTCACATTTTCTTGTGTTACGTGGCTGCCAGTCCTCGGTTCATGTAAAATCTTAAGGTCCTAGGTCATGTCCAAGGCACCAAACCGACCAATAATTCGATAATCGATAAATAAACTATAAATGTAGCTCTACTTACTGGGCGATTGCATCAACTTAGATGCTTCTCCTGTGTTCTACTGTGCTGCTTGTATTGTCCCCACATAACCCAGCATGCGACAAGGGCTGGCAGACCATAAATGTAACCATTTCACAGAGAAATGCGACCAATGTGACGATCTCGCGTTATATCGATTCGATGGTGAATGACGAAACACGGAGATTTTCTAAGGTTTTTACTACATATTAACACTTTTCACATTTTCTCGTGTTACGTGGCTGCCAGTCCTCGGTTCATGCAAAATCTTAAGGTCCTCGGTCATGTCCAAGGCACCAAACCGACCAATAATTCAGTAATCGATAACTAAAACTATAAATGTAGCTCTTCTTACTGGGCGATTGCATCAACTTAGATGCTTCTCCTGTGTTCTACTGTGCTGCTTGTATTGTCCCCACATACCGCAGCACGCGACAAGGGCTGGCAGACCATAAATGTAACCGTTTCAGAGAGAAATGCGACCAATGTGACGATCTCGCGTTATATCGATTCGATGGTGAATGACGAAACACGGAGATTTTCTAAGGTTTTTACTACATATTAACACTTTTCACATTTTCTTGTGTTACGTGGCTGCCAGTCCTCGGTTCATGTAAAATCTTAAGGCCCTAGGTCATGTCCAAGGCACCAAACCGACCAATAATTCAATAATCGATAAATAAACTATAAATGTAGCTCTTCTTACTGGGCGATTGCATCAACTTAGATGCTTCTCCTGTGTTCTACTGTGCTGCTTGTATTGTCCCCACATAACCCAGCATGCGACAAGGTCTGGCAGACCATAAATGTAACCATTTCACAGAGAAATGCGACCAATGTGACGATCTCGCGTTATATCGATTCGATCGTGAATGACGAAACACGGAGATTTTCTAAGGTTTTTACTACATATTAACACTTTTCACATTTTCTCATGTTACGTGGCTGCCAGTCCTCGGTTCATGCAAAATCTTAAGGTCCTCGGTCATGTCCAAGGCACCAAACCGACCAATAATTCAATAATCGATAACTAAAACAATAAATGTAGCTCTTCTTACTGGGCGATTGCATCAACTTAGATGCTTCTCCTGTGTTCTACTGTGCTGCTTGTATTGTCCCCACATACCGCAGCACGCGACAAGGGCTGGCAGACCATAAATGTAACCGTTTCAGAGAGAAATGCGACCAATGTGACGATCTCGCGTTATATCGATTCGATGGTGAATGACGAAACACGGAGATTTTCTAAGGTTTTTACTACATATTAACACTTTTCACATTTTCTCGTGTTACGTGGCTGCCAGTCCTCGGTTCATGCAAAATCTTAAGGTCCTCGGTCATGTCCAAGGCACCAAACCGACCAATAATTCAATAATCGATAACTAAAACTATAAATGTAGCTCTTCTTACTGGGCGATTGCATCAACTTAGATGCTTCTCCTGTGTTCTACTGTGCTGCTTGTATTGTCCCCACATACCGCAGCACGCGACAAGGGCTGGCAGACCATAAATGTAACCGTTTCAGAGAGAAATGCGACCAATGTGACGATCTCGCGTTATATCGATTCGATGGTGAATGACGAAACACGGAGATTTTCTAAGGTTTTTACTACATATTAACACTTTTCACATTTTCTCGTGTTACGTGGCTGCCAGTCCTCGGTTCATGCAAAATCTTAAGGTCCTCGGTCATGTCCAAGGCACCAAACCGACCAATAATTCAATAATCGATAACTAAAACTATAAATGTAGCTCTTCTTACTGGGCGATTGCATCAACTTAGATGCTTCTCCTGTGTTCTACTGTGCTGCTTGTATTGTCCCCACATACCGCAGCACGCGACAAGGGCTGGCAGACCATAAATGTAACCGTTTCAGAGAGAAATGCGACCAATGTGACGATCTCGCGTTATATCGATTCGATGGTGAATGACGAAACACGGAGATTTTCTAAGGTTTTTACTACATATTAACACTTTTCACATTTTCTCGTGTTACGTGGCTGCCAGTCCTCGGTTCATGCAAAATCTTAAGGTCCTCGATCATGTCCAAGGCACCAAACCGACCAATAATTCAATAATCGATAACTAAAACTATAAATGTAGCTCTTCTTACTGGGCGATTGCATCAACTTATATGCTTCTCCTGTGTTCTACTGTGCTGCTTGTATTGTCCCCACATACCGCAGCACGCGACAAGGGCTGGCAGACCATAAATGTAACCGTTTCAGAGAGAAATGCGACCAATGTGACGATCTCGCGTTATATCGATTCGATGGTGAATGACGAAACACGGAGATTTTCTAAGGTTTTTACTACATATTAACACTTTTCACATTTTCTCGTGTTACGTGGCTACCAGTCCTCGGTTCATGCAAAATCTTAAGGTCCTCGGTCATGTCCAAGGCACCAAACCGACCAATAATTCAATAATCGATAACTAAAACTATAAATGTAGCTCTTCTTACTGGGCGATTGCATCAACTTAGATGCTTCTCCTGTGTTCTACTGTGCTGCTTGTATTGTCCCCACATACCGCAGCACGCGACAAGGGCTGCCAGACCATAAATGTAACCGTTTCAGAGAGAAATGCGACCAATGTGACGATCTCGCGTTATATCGATTCGATGGTGAATGACGAAACACGGAGATTTTCTAAGGTTTTTACTACATATTAACACTTTTCACATTTTCTCGTGTTGCGTGGCTGCCAGTCCTCGGTTCATGCAAAATCTTAAGGTCCTCGGTCATGTCCAAGGCACCAAACCGACCAATAATTCAATAATCGATAACTAAAACTATAAATGTAGCTCTTCTTACTGGGCGATTGCATCAACTTAGATGCTTCTCCTGTGTTCTACTGTGCTGCTTGTATTGTCCCCACATACCGCAGCACGCGACAAGGGCTGGCAGACCATAAATGTAACCGTTTCAGAGAGAAATGCGACCAATGTGACGATCTCGCGTTATATCGATTCGATGGTGAATGACGAAACACGGAGATTTTCTAAGGTTTTTACTACATATTAACACTTTTCACATTTTCTCGTGTTACGTGACTGCCAGTCCTCGGTTCATGTAAAATCTTAAGGTCCTCGGTCATGTCCAAGGCACCAAACCGACCAATAATTCGATAATCGATAACTAAAACTATAAATGTAGCTCTTCTTACTGGGCGATTGCATCAACTAATATGCTTCTCCTGTGTTCTACTGTGCTGCTTGTGTTGTCCCCACATACCGCAGCACGCGACAAGGGCTGGCAGACCATAAATGTAACCGTTTCAGAGAGAAATGCGACCAATGTGACGATCTCGCGTTATATCGATTCGATGGTGAATGACGAAACACGGAGATTTTCTAAGGTTTTTACTACATATTAACACTTTTCACATTTTCTCGTGTTACGTGGCTGCCAGTCCTCGGTTCATGCAAAATCTTAAGGCCCTAGGTCATGTCCAAGGCACCAAACCGACCAATAATTCGATAATCGATAAATAAACTATAAATGTAGCTCTTCTTACTGGGCGATTGCATCAACTTAGATGCTTCTCCTGTGTTCTACTGTGCTGCTTGTATTGTCCCCACATAACCCAGCATGCGACAAGGGCTGGCAGACCATAAATGTAACCATTTCACAGAGAAATGCGACCAATGTGACGATCTCGCGTTATATCGATTCGATCGTGAATGACGAAACACGGAGATTTTCTAAGGTTTTTACTACATATTAACACTTTTCACATTTTCTCGTGTTACGTGGCTGCCAGTCCTCGGTTCATGCAAAATCTTAAGGTCCTCGGTCATGTCCAAGGCACCAAACCGACCAATAATTCAATAATCGATAACTAAAACTATAAATGTAGCTCTTCTTACTGGGCGATTGCATCAACTTAGATGCTTCTCCTGTGTTCTACTGTGCTGCTTGTATTGTCCCCACATACCGCAGCACGCGACAAGGGCTGGCAGACCATAAATGTAACCGTTTCAGAGAGAAATGCGACCAATGTGACGATCTCGCGTTATATCGATTCGATGGTGAATGACGAAACACGGAGATTTTCTAAGGTTTTTACTACATATTAACACTTTTCACATTTTCTCGTGTTACGTGGCTGCCAGTCCTCGGTTCATGCAAAATCTTAAGGTCCTCGGTCATGTCCAAGGCACCAAACCGACCAATAATTCAATAATCGATAACTAAAACTATAAATGTAGCTCTTCTTACTGGGCGATTGCATCAACTTAGATGCTTCTCCTGTGTTCTACTGTGCTGCTTTTATTGTCCCCACATACCGCAGCACGCGACAAGGGCTGGCAGACCATAAATGTAACCGTTTCAGAGAGAAATGCGACCAATGTGACGATCTCGCGTTATATCGATTCGATGGTGAATGACGAAACACGGAGATTTTCTAAGGTTTTTACTACATATTAACACTTTTCACATTTTCTCGTGTTACGTGGCTGCCAGTCCTCGGTTCATGCAAAATCTTAAGGTCCTCGGTCATGTCCAAGGCACCAAACCGACCAATAATTCAATAATCGATAACTAAAACTATAAATGTAGCTCTTCTTACTGGGCGATTGCATCAACTTAGATTCTTCTCCTGTGTTCTACTGTGCTGCTTGTATTGTCCCCACATACCGCAGCACGCGACAAGGGCTGGCAGACCATAAATGTAACCGTTTCAGAGAGAAATGCAACCAATGTGACGATCTCGCGTTATATCGATTCGATGGTGAATGACGAAACACGGAGATTTTCTAAGGTTTTTACTACATATTAACACTTTTCACATTTTCTCGTGTTACGTGGCTGCCAGTCCTCGGTTCATGCAAAATCTTAAGGTCCTCGGTCATGTCCAAGGCACCAAACCGACCAATAATTCAATAATCGATAACTAAAACTATAAATGTAGCTCTTCTTACTGGGCGATTGCATCAACTTAGATGCTTCTCCTGTGTTCTACTGTGCTGCTTGTATTGTCCCCACATACCGCAGCACGCGACAAGGGCTGGCAGACCATAAATGTAACCGTTTCAGAGAGAAATGCGACCAATGTGACGATCTCGCGTTATATCGATTCGATGGTGAATGACGAAACACGGAGATTTTCTAAGGTTTTTACTACATATTAACACTTTTCACATTTTCTCGTGTTACGTGGCTACCAGTCCTCGGTTCATGCAAAATCTTAAGGTCCTCGGTCATGTCCAAGGCACCAAACCGACCAATAATTCAATAATCGATAACTAAAACTATAAATGTAGCTCTTCTTACTGGGCGATTGCATCAACTTAGATGCTTCTCCTGTGTTCTACTGTGCTGCTTGTATTGTCCCCACATACCGCAGCACGCGACAAGGGCTGCCAGACCATAAATGTAACCGTTTCAGAGAGAAATGCGACCAATGTGACGATCTCGCGTTATATCGATTCGATGGTGAATGACGAAACACGGAGATTTTCTAAGGTTTTTACTACATATTAACACTTTTCACATTTTCTCGTGTTGCGTGGCTGCCAGTCCTCGGTTCATGCAAAATCTTAAGGTCCTCGGTCATGTCCAAGGCACCAAACCGACCAATAATTCAATAATCGATAACTAAAACTATAAATGTAGCTCTTCTTACTGGGCGATTGCATCAACTTAGATGCTTCTCCTGTGTTCTACTGTGCTGCTTGTATTGTCCCCACATACCGCAGCACGCGACAAGGGCTGGCAGACCATAAATGTAACCGTTTCAGAGAGAAATGCGACCAATGTGACGATCTCGCGTTATATCGATTCGATGGTGAATGACGAAACACGGAGATTTTCTAAGGTTTTTACTACATATTAACACTTTTCACATTTTCTCGTGTTACGTGACTGCCAGTCCTCGGTTCATGTAAAATCTTAAGGCCCTCGGTCAAGTCCAAGGCACCAAACCGACCAATAATTCGATAATCGATAACTAAAACTATAAATGTAGCTCTTCTTACTGGGCGATTGCATCAACTAATATGCTTCTCCTGTGTTCTACTGTGCTGCTTGTATTGTCCCCACATACCGCAGCACGCGACAAGGGCTGGCAGACCATAAATGTAACCGTTTCAGAGAGAAATGCGACCAATGTGACGATCTCGCGTTATATCGATTCGATGGTGAATGACGAAACACGGAGATTTTCTAAGGTTTTTACTACATATTAACACTTGTCACATTTTCTCGTGTTACGTGGCTGCCAGTCCTCGGTTCATGCAAAATCTTAAGGTCCTAGGTCATGTCCAAGGCACCAAACCGACCAATAATTCAATAATCGATAACTAAAACTATAAATGTAGCTCTTCTTACTGGGCGATTGCATCAACTTAGATGCTTCTCCTGTGTTCTACTGTGCTGCTTGTATTGTCCCCACATAACCCAGCACGCGACAAGGGCTGGCAGACCATAAATGTAACCGTTTCAGAGAGAAATGCGACCAATGTGACGATCTCGCGTTATATCGATTCGATGGTGAATGACGAAACACGGAGATTTTCTAAGGTTTTTACTACATATTAACACTTTTCACATTTTCTCGTGTTACGTGGCTGCCAGTCCTCGGTTCATGCAAAATCTTAAGGTCCTAGGTCATGTCCAAGGCACCAAACCGACCAATAACTCAATAATCGATAACTAAAACTATAAATGTAGCTCTTCTTACTGGGCGATTGCATCAACTTAGATGCTTCTCCTGTGTTCTACTGTGCTGCTTGTATTGTCCCCACATAACCCAGCACGCGACAAGGGCTGGCAGACCATAAATGTAACCGTTTCAGAGAGAAATGCGACCAATGTGACGATCTCGCGTTATATCGATTCGATGGTGAATGACGAAACACGGAGATTTTCTAAGGTTTTTACTACATATTAACACTTTTCACATTTTCTCGTGTTACGTGGCTGCCAGTCCTCGGTTCATGCAAAATCTTAAGGTCCTCGGTCATGTCCAAGGCACCAAACCGACCAATAATTCAATAATCGATAGGTAAAACTATAAATGTAGCTCTTCTTACTGGGCGATTGCATCAACTAATATGCTTCTCCTGTGTTCTACTGTGCTGCTTGTATTGTCCCCACATACCGCAGCACGCGACAAGGGCTGGCAGACCATAAATGTAACAGTTTCAGAGAGAAATGCGACCAATGTGACGATCTCGCGTTATATCGATTCGGTGGTGAATGACGAAACACGGAGATTTTATAAGGTTTTTACTACATATTAACACTTTTCACATTTTCTCGTGTTACGTGGCTGCCAGTCCTCGGTTCATGCAAAATCTTAAGGTCCTCGGTCATGTCCAAGGCACCAAACCGACCAATAATTCAATAATCGATAACTAAAACTATAAATGTAGCTCTTCTTACTGGGCGATTGCATCAACTTAGATGCTTCTCCTGTGTTCTACTGTGCTGCTTTTATTGTCCCCACATACCGCAGCACGCGACAAGGGCTGGCAGACCATAAATGTAACCGTTTCAGAGAGAAATGCGACCAATGTGACGATCTCGCGTTATAACGATCGATGGTGAATGACGAAACACGGAGATTTTCTAAGGTTTTTACTACATATTAACACTTTTCACATTTTCTCGTGTTACGTGGCTGCCAGTCCTCGGTTCATGCAAAATCTTGAGGTCCTCGGTCATGTCCAAGGCACCAAACCGATCAATAATTCAACAATCGATAACTAAAACTATAAATGTAGCTCTTCTTACTGGGCGATTGCATCAACTTAGATGCTTCTCCTGTGTTCTACTGTGCTGCTTGTATTGTCCCCACATACCGCAGCACGCGACAAGGGCTGGCAGACCATAAATGTAACCGTTTCAGAGAGAAATGCGACCAATGTGACGATCTCGCGTTATATCGATTCGATGGTGAATGACGAAACACGGAGATTTTCTAAGGTTTTTACTACATATTAACACTTTTCACATTTTCTCGTGTTACGTGACTGCCAGTCCTCGGTTCATGTAAAATCTTAAGGTCCTCGGTCATGTCCAAGGCACCAAACCGACCAATAATTCAATAATCGATAGCTAAAACTATAAATGTAGCTCTTCTTACTGGGCGATTGCATCAACTTAGATGCTTCTCCTGTGTTCTACTGTGCTGCTTGTATTGTCCCCACATACCGCAGCACGCGACAAGGGCTGGCAGACCATAAATGTAACAGTTTCAGAGAGAAATGCGACCAATGTGACGATCTCGCGTTATATCGATTCGATGGTGAATGACGAAACACGGAGATTTTCTAAGGTTTTTACTACATATTAACACTTTTCACATTTTCTCGTGTTACGTGGCTGCCAGTCCTCGGTTCATGCAAAATCTTAAGGTCCTCGGTCATGTCCAAGGCACCAAACCGACCAATAATTCAATAATCGATAACTAAAACTATAAATGTAGCTCTTCTTACTGGGCGATTGCATCAACTTAGATGCTTCTCCTGTGTTCTACTGTGCTGCTTGTATTGTCCCCACATACCGCAGCACGCGACAAGGGCTGGCAGACCATAAATGTAACCGTTTCAGAGAGAAATGCGACCAATGTGACGATCTCGCGTTATATCGATTCGATGGTGAATGACGAAACACGGAGATTTTCTAAGGTTTTTACTACATATTAACACTTTTCACATTTTCTCGTGTTACGTGACTGCCAGTCCTCGGTTCATGTAAAATCTTAAGGTCCTCGGTCATGTCCAAGGCACCAAACCGACCAATAATTCGATAATCGATAACTAAAACTATAAATGTAGCTCTTCTTACTGGGCGATTGCATCAACTAATATGCTTCTCCTGTGTTCTACTGTGCTGCTTGTATTGTCCCCACATACCGCAGCACGCGACAAGGGCTGGCAGACCATAAATGTAACCGTTTCAGAGAGAAATGCGACCAATGTGACGATCTCGCGTTATATCGATTCGATGGTGAATGACGAAACACGGAGATTTTCTAAGGTTTTTACTACATATTAACACTTGTCACATTTTCTCGTGTTACGTGGCTGCCAGTCCTCGGTTCATGCAAAATCTTAAGGTCCTAGGTCATGTCCAAGGCACCAAACCGACCAATAATTCAATAATCGATAACTAAAACTATAAATGTAGCTCTTCTTACTGGGCGATTGCATCAACTTAGATGCTTCTCCTGTGTTCTACTGTGCTGCTTGTATTGTCCCCACATAACCCAGCACGCGACAAGGGCTGGCAGACCATAAATGTAACCGTTTCAGAGAGAAATGCGACCAATGTGACGATCTCGCGTTATATCGATTCGATGGTGAATGACGAAACACGGAGATTTTCTAAGGTTTTCACTACATATTAACACTTTTCACATTTTCTCGTGTTACGTGGCTGCCAGTCCTCGGTTCATGCAAAATCTTAAGGTCCTAGGTCATATCCAAGGCACCAAACCGACCAATAACTCAATAATCGATAACTAAAACTATAAATGTAGCTCTTCTTACTGGGCGATTGCATCAACTTAGATGCTTCTCCTGTGTTCTACTGTGCTGCTTGTATTGTCCCCACATAACCCAGCACGCGACAAGGGCTGGCAGGCCATAAATGTAACCGTTTCAGAGAGAAATGCGACCAATGTGACGATCTCGCGTTATATCGATTCGATGGTGAATGACGAAACACGGAGATTTTCTAAGGTTTTTACTACATATTAACACTTTTCACATTTTCTCGTGTTACGTGGCTGCCAGTCCTCGGTTCATGCAAAATCTTAAGGTCCTCGGTCATGTCCAAGGCACCAAACCGACCAATAATTCAATAATCGATAGGTAAAACTATAAATGTAGCTCTTCTTACTGGGCGATTGCATCAACTAATATGCTTCTCCTGTGTTCTACTGTGCTGCTTGTATTGTCCCCACATACCGCAGCACACGACAAGGGCTGGCAGACCATAAATGTAACAGTTTCAGAGAGAAATGCGACCAATGTGACGATCTCGCGTTATATCGATTCGGTGGTGAATGACGAAACACGGAGATTTTATAAGGTTTTTACTACATATTAACACTTTTCACATTTTCTCGTGTTACGTGGCTGCCAGTCCTCGGTTCATGCAAAATCTTAAGGTCCTCGGTCATGTCCAAGGCACCAAACCGACCAATAATTCAATAATCGATAACTAAAACTATAAATGTAGCTCTTCTTACTGGGCGATTGCATCAACTTAGATGCTTCTCCTGTGTTCTACTGTGCTGCTTGTATTGTCCCCACATACCGCAGCACGCGACAAGGGCTGGCAGACCATAAATGTAACCGTTTCAGAGAGAAATGCGACCAATGTGACGATCTCGCGTTATATCGATCGATGGTGAATGACGAAACACGGAGATTTTCTAAGGTTTTTACTACATATTAACACTTTTCACATTTTCTCGTGTTACGTGGCTGCCAGTCCTCGGTTCATGCAAAATCTTGAGGTCCTCGGTCATGTCCAAGGCACCAAACCGATCAATAATTCAACAATCGATAACTAAAACTATAAATGTAGCTCTTCTTACTGGGCGATTGCATCAACTTAGATGCTTCTCCTGTGTTCTACTGTGCTGCTTGTATTGTCCCCACATACCGCAGCACGCGACAAGGGCTGGCAGACCATAAATGTAACCGTTTCAGAGAGAAATGCGACCAATGTGACGATCTCGCGTTATATCGATTCGATGGTGAATGACGAAACACGGAGATTTTCTAAGGTTTTTACTACATATTAACACTTTTCACATTTTCTCGTGTTACGTGACTGCCAGTCCTCGGTTCATGTAAAATCTTAAGGTCCTCGGTCATGTCCAAGGCACCAAACCGACCAATAATTCAATAATCGATAGCTAAAACTATAAATGTAGCTCTTCTTACTGGGCGATTGCATCAACTTAGATGCTTCTCCTGTGTTCTACTGTGCTGCTTGTATTGTCCCCACATACCGCAGCACGCGACAAGGGCTGGCAGACCATAAATGTAACAGTTTCAGAGAGAAATGCGACCAATGTGACGATCTCACGTTATATCGATTCGATGGTGAATGACGAAACACGGAGATTTTCTAAGGTTTTTACTACATATTAACACTTTTCACATTTTCTCGTGTTACGTGGCTGCCAGTCCTCGGTTCATGCAAAATCTTAAGGTCCTCGGTCATGTCCAAGGCACCAAACCGACCAATAATTCAATAATCGATAGGTAAAACTATAAATGTAGCTCTTCTTACTGGGCGATTGCATCAACTTAGATTCTTCTCCTGTGTTCTACTGTGAGCTTGTATTGTCCCCACATACCGCAGCACGCGACAAGGGCTGGCAGACCATAAATGTAACCGTTTCAGAGAGAAATGCGACCAATGTGACGATCTCGCGTTATATCGATTCGATGGTGAATGACGAAACACGGAGATTTTCTAAGGTTTTTACTACATATTAACACTTTTCACATTTTCTCGAGTTACGTGGGTACCAGTCCTCGGTTCATGCAAAATCTTAAGGTCCTCGGTCATGTCCAAGGCACCAAACCGACCAATAATTCAATAATCGATAACTAAAACTATAAATGTAGCTCTTCTTACTGGGCGATTGCATCAACTTAGATGCTTCTCCTGTGTTCTACTGTGCTGCTTGTATTGTCCCCACATACCGCAGCACGCGACAAGGGCTGGCAGACCATAAATGTAACCGTTTCAGAGAGAAATGCGACCAATGTGACGATCTCGCGTTATATCGATTCGATGGTGAATGACGAAACACGGAGATTTTCTAAGGTTTTTACTACATATTAACACTTTTCACATTTTCTCGTGTTACGTGGCTGCCAGTCCTCGGTTCATGCAAAATCTTAAGGTCCTCGGTCATGTCCAAGGCACCAAACCGACCAATAATTCGATAATCGATAAATAAACTATAAATGTAGCTCTTCTTACTGGGCGATTGCATCAACTAAGATGCTTCTCCTGTGTTCTACTGTGCTGCTTGTATTGTCCCCACATACCGCTGCACGCGACAAGGGCTGGCAGACCATAAATGTAACCGTTTCAGAGAGAAATGCGACCAATGTGACGATCTCGCGTTATATCGATTCGATGGTGAATGACGAAACACGGAGATTTTCTAAGGTTTTTACTACATATTAACACTTGTCACATTTTCTCGTGTTACGTGGCTGCCAGTCCTCGGTTCATGCAAAATCTTAAGGTCCTAGGTCATGTCCAAGGCACCAAACCGACCAATAATTCAATAATCGATAACTAAAACTATAAATGTAGCTCTTCTTACTGGGCGATTGCATCAACTTAGATGCTTCTCCTGTGTTCTACTGTGCTGCTTGTATTGTCCCCACATACCGCAGCACGCGACAAGGGCTGGCAGACCATAAATGTAACCGTTTCAGAGAGAAATGCGACCAATGTGACGATCTCGCGTTATATCGTTCGATGGTGAATGACGAAACACGGAGATTTTCTAAGGTTTTTACTACATATTAACACTTTTCACATTTTCTCGTGTTACGTGGCTGCCAGTCCTCGGTTCATGCAAAATCTTAAGGTCCTAGGTCATGTCCAAGGCACCAAACCGACCAATAACTCAATAATCGATAACTAAAACTATAAATGTAGCTCTTCTTACTGGGCGATTGCATCAACTTAGATGCTTCTCCTGTGTTCTACTGTACTGCTTGTATTGTCCCCACATACCGCAGCACGCGACAAGGGCTGGCAGACCATAAATGTAACCGTTTCAGAGAGAAATGCGAACAATGTGACGATCTCGCGTTATATCGATTCGATGGTGAATGACGAAACACGGAGATTTTCTAAGGTTTTTACTACATATTAACACTTTTCACATTTTCTCGTGTTACATGGCTGCCAGTCCTCGGTTCATGCAAAATCTTAAGGTCCTCGGTCATGTCCAAGGCACCAAACCGACCAATAATTCAATAATCGATAACTAAATCTATAAATGTAGCTCTTCTTACTGGGCGATTGCATCAACTTAGATGCTTCTCCTGTGTTCTACTGTGCTGCTTGTATTGTCCCCACATACCGCAGCACGCGACAAGGGCTGGCAGACCATAAATGTAACCGTTTCAGAGAGAAATGCGACCAATGTGACGATCTCGCGTTATATCGATTCGATGGTGAATGACGAAACACGGAGATTTTCTAAGGTTTTTACTACATATTAACACTTTTCACATTTTCTCGTGTTACGTGACTGCCAGTCCTCGGTTCATGCAAAATCTTAAGGTCCTCGGTCATGTCCAAGGCAGCAAACCGACCAATAATTCGATAATCGATAAATAAACTATAAATGTAGCTCTTCTTACTGGGCGATTGCATCAACTAAGATGCTTCTCCTCTGTTCTACTGTGCTGCTTGTATTGTCCCCACATACCGCAGCACGGGACAAGGGCTGGCAGACCATAAATGTAACCGTTTCAGAGAGAAATGCGACCAATGTGACGATCTCGCGTTATATCGATTAGATGGTGAATGACGAAACACGGAGATTTTCTAAGGTTTTTACTACATATTAACACTTTTCACATTTTCTCGTGTTACGTGGCTGCTAGTCCTCGGTTCATGCAAAATCTTAAGGTCCTAGGTCATGTCCAAGGCACCAAACCGACCAATAATTCAATAATCGATAACTAAAACTATAAATGTAGCTCTTCTTACTGGGCGCTTGCATCAACTAAGATGCTTCTCCTGTGTTCTACTGTGCTGCTTGTATTGTCCCCACATACCGCAGCACGCGACAAGGGCTGGCAGACCATAAATGTAACCGTTTCAGAGAGAAATGCGACCAATGTGACGATCTCGCGTTATATCGATTCGATGGTGAATGAGGAAACACGTAGATTTTCTAAGGTTTTTACTACATATTAACACTTTTCACATTTTCTCGTGTTACGTGGCTGCCAGTCCTCGGTTCATGCAAAATCTTAAGGCCCTAGGTCATGTCCAAGGCACCAAACCGACCAATAATTCGATAATCGATAAATAAACTATAAATGTAGCTCTTCTTACTGGGCGATTGCATCAACTTAGATGCTTCTCCTGTGTTCTACTGTGCTGCTTGTATTGTCCCCACATAACCCAGCATGCGACAAGGGCTGGCAGACCATAAATGTAACCATTTCACAGAGAAATGCGACCAATGTGACGATCTCGCGTTATATCGATTCGATCGTGAATGACGAAACACGGAGATTTTCTAAGGTTTTTACTACATATTAACACTTTTCACATTTTTACGTGTTACGTGGCTGCCAGTCCTCGGTTCATGCAAAATCTTAAGGTCCTCGGTCATGTCCAAGGCACCAAACCGACCAATAATTCAATAATCGATAACTAAAACTATAAATGTAGCTCTTCTTACTGGGCGATTGCATCAACTTAGATGCTTCTCCTGTGTTCTACTGTGCTGCTTGTATTGTCCCCACATACCGCAGCACGCGACAAGGGCTGGCAGACCATAAATGTAACCGTTTCAGAGAGAAATGCGACCAATGTGACGATCTCGCGTTATATCGATTCGATGGTGAATGACGAAACACGGAGATTTTCTAAGGTTTTTACTACATATTAACACTTTTCACATTTTCTCGTGTTACGTGGCTGCCAGTCCTCGGTTCATGCAAAATCTTAAGGTCCTCGGTCATGTCCAAGGCACCAAACCGACCAATAATTCAATAATCGATAACTAAAACTATAAATGTAGCTCTTCTTACTGGGCGATTGCATCAACTTAGATGCTTCTCCTGTGTTCTACTGTGCTGCTTGTATTGTCCCCACATACCGCAGCACGCGACAAGGGCTGGCAGACCATAAATGTAACCGTTTCAGAGAGAAATGCGACCAATGTGACGATCTCGCGTTATATCGATTCGATGGTGAATGACGAAACACGGAGATTTTCTAAGGTTTTTACTACATATTAACACTTTTCACATTTTCTCGTGTTACGTGGCTGCCAGTCCTCGGTTCATGCAAAATCTTAAGGTCCTCGGTCATGTCCAAGGCACCAAACCGACCAATAATTCAATAATCGATAACTAAAACTATAAATGTAGCTCTTCTTACTGGGCGATTGCATCAACTTAGATGCTTCTCCTGTGTTCTACTGTGCTGCTTGTATTGTCCCCACATACCGCAGCACGCGACAAGGGCTGGCAGACCATAAATGTAACCGTTTCAGAGAGAAATGCGACCAATGTGACGATCTCGCGTTATATCGATTCGATGGTGAATGACGAAACACGGAGATTTTCTAAGGTTTTTACTACATATTAACACTTGTCACATTTTCTCGTGTTACGTGGCTGCCAGTCCTCGGTTCATGCAAAATCTTAAGGTCCTCGGTCATGTCCAAGGCACCAAAC
Source organism: Schistocerca nitens (assembly GCF_023898315.1). Taxonomy (NCBI): domain Eukaryota; kingdom Metazoa; phylum Arthropoda; class Insecta; order Orthoptera; family Acrididae; genus Schistocerca; species Schistocerca nitens. The sequence continues at coordinate 59,480,736 of NC_064625.1, forward strand.
CGACCAATAATTCAATAATCGATAACTAAAACTATAAATGTAGCTCTTCTTACTGGGCGATTGCATCAACTTAGATGCTTCTCCTGTGTTCTACTGTGCTGCTTGTATTGTCCCCACATACCGCAGCACGCGACAAGGGCTGGCAGACCATAAATGTAACCGTTTCAGAGAGAAATGCGACCAATGTGACGATCTCGCGTTATATCGATTCGATGGTGAATGACGAAACACGGAGATTTTCTAAGGTTTTTACTACATATTAACACTTTTCACATTTTCTCGTGTTACGTGGCTACCAGTCCTCGGTTCATGCAAAATCTTAAGGTCCTCGGTCATGTCCAAGGCACCAAACCGACCAATAATTCAATAATCGATAACTAAAACTATAAATGTAGCTCTTCTTACTGGGCGATTGCATCAACTTAGATGCTTCTCCTGTGTTCTACTGTGCTGCTTGTATTGTCCCCACATACCGCAGCACGCGACAAGGGCTGCCAGACCATAAATGTAACCGTTTCAGAGAGAAATGCGACCAATGTGACGATCTCGCGTTATATCGATTCGATGGTGAATGACGAAACACGGAGATTTTCTAAGGTTTTTACTACATATTAACACTTTTCACATTTTCTCGTGTTGCGTGGCTGCCAGTCCTCGGTTCATGCAAAATCTTAAGGTCCTCGGTCATGTCCAAGGCACCAAACCGACCAATAATTCAATAATCGATAACTAAAACTATAAATGTAGCTCTTCTTACTGGGCGATTGCATCAACTTAGATGCTTCTCCTGTGTTCTACTGTGCTGCTTGTATTGTCCCCACATACCGCAGCACGCGACAAGGGCTGGCAGACCATAAATGTAACCGTTTCAGAGAGAAATGCGACCAATGTGACGATCTCGCGTTATATCGATTCGATGGTGAATGACGAAACACGGAGATTTTCTAAGGTTTTTACTACATATTAACACTTTTCACATTTTCTCGTGTTACGTGACTGCCAGTCCTCGGTTCATGTAAAATCTTAAGGTCCTCGGTCATGTCCAAGGCACCAAACCGACCAATAATTCGATAATCGATAACTAAAACTATAAATGTAGCTCTTCTTACTGGGCGATTGCATCAACTAATATGCTTCTCCTGTGTTCTACTGTGCTGCTTGTATTGTCCCCACATACCGCAGCACGCGACAAGGGCTGGCAGACCATAAATGTAACCGTTTCAGAGAGAAATGCGACCAATGTGACGATCTCGCGTTATATCGATTCGATGGTGAATGACGAAACACGGAGATTTTCTAAGGTTTTTACTACATATTAACACTTGTCACATTTTCTCGTGTTACGTGGCTGCCAGTCCTCGGTTCATGCAAAATCTTAAGGTCCTAGGTCATGTCCAAGGCACCAAACCGACCAATAATTCAATAATCGATAACTAAAACTATAAATGTAGCTCTTCTTACTGGGCGATTGCATCAACTTAGATGCTTCTCCTGTGTTCTACTGTGCTGCTTGTATTGTCCCCACATAACCCAGCACGCGACAAGGGCTGGCAGACCATAAATGTAACCGTTTCAGAGAGAAATGCGACCAATGTGACGATCTCGCGTTATATCGATTCGATGGTGAATGACGAAACACGGAGATTTTCTAAGGTTTTTACTACATATTAACACTTTTCACATTTTCTCGTGTTACGTGGCTGCCAGTCCTCGGTTCATGCAAAATCTTAAGGTCCTAGGTCATGTCCAAGGCACCAAACCGACCAATAACTCAATAATCGATAACTAAAACTATAAATGTAGCTCATCTTACTGGGCGATTGCATCAACTTAGATGCTTCTCCTGTGTTCTACTGTGCTGCTTGTATTGTCCCCACATAACCCAGCACGCGACAAGGGCTGGCAGACCATAAATGTAACCGTTTCAGAGAGAAATGCGACCAATGTGACGATCTCGCGTTATATCGATTCGATGGTGAATGACGAAACACGGAGATTTTCTAAGGTTTTTACTACATATTAACACTTTTCACATTTTCTCGTGTTACGTGGCTGCCAGTCCTCGGTTCATGCAAAATCTTAAGGTCCTCGGTCATGTCCAAGGCTCCAAACCGACCAATAATTCAATAATCGATAGGTAAAACTATAAATGTAGCTCTTCTTACTGGGCGATTGCATCAACTAATATGCTTCTCCTGTGTTCTACTGTGCTGCTTGTATTGTCCCCACATACCGCAGCACGCGACAAGGGCTGGCAGACCATAAATGTAACAGTTTCAGAGAGAAATGCGACCAATGTGACGATCTCGCGTTATATCGATTCGGTGGTGAATGACGAAACACGGAGATTTTATAAGGTTTTTACTACATATTAACACTTTTCACATTTTCTCGTGTTACGTGGCTGCCAGTCCTCGGTTCATGCAAAATCTTAAGGTCCTCGGTCATGTCCAAGGCACCAAACCGACCAATAATTCAATAATCGATAACTAAAACTATAAATGTAGCTCTTCTTACTGGGCGATTGCATCAACTTAGATGCTTCTCCTGTGTTCTACTGTGCTGCTTGTATTGTCCCCACATAACCCAGCACGCGACAAGGGCTGGCAGACCATAAATGTAACCGTTTCAGAGAGAAATGCGACCAATGTGACGATCTCGCGTTATATCGATTCGATGGTGAATGACGAAACACGGAGATTTTCTAAGGTTTTTACTACATATTAACACTTTTCACATTTTCTCGTGTTACGTGGCTGCCAGTCCTCGGTTCATGCAAAATCTTGAGGTCCTCTGTCATGTCCAAGGCACCAAACCGATCAATAATTCAACAATCGATAACTAAAACTATAAATGTAGCTCTTCTTACTGGGCGATTGCATCAACTTAGATGCTTCTCCTGTGTTCTACTGTGCTGCTTGTATTGTCCCCACATACCGCAGCACGCGACAAGGGCTGGCAGACCATAAATGTAACCGTTTCAGAGAGAAATGCGACCAATGTGACGATCTCGCATTATATCGATTCGATGGTGAATGACGAAACACGGAGATTTTCTAAGGTTTTTACTACATATTAACACTTTTCACATTTTCTCGTGTTACGTGACTGCCAGTCCTCGGTTCATGTAAAATCTTAAGGTCCTCGGTCATGTCCAAGGCACCAAACCGACCAATAATTCGATAATCGATAACTAAAACTATAGATGTAGATCTTCTTACTGGGCGATTGCATCAACTAATATGCTTCTCCTGTGTTCTACTGTGCTGCTTGTATTGTCCCCACATACCGCAGCACGCGACAAGGGCTGGCAGACCATAAATGTAACCGTTTCAGAGAGAAATGCGACCAATGTGACGATCTCGCGTTATATCGATTCGATGGTGAATGACGAAACACGGAGATTTTCTAAGGTTTTTACTACATATTAACACTTTTCACATTTTCTCGTGTTGCGTGGCTGCCAGTCCTCGGTTCATGCAAAATCTTAAGGTCCTCGGTCATGTCCAAGGCACCAAACCGACCAATAATTCAATAATCGATAACTAAAACTATAAATGTAGCTCTTCTTACTGGGCGATTGCATCAACTTAGATGCTTCTCCTGTGTTCTACTGTGCTGCTTGTATTGTCCCCACATACCGCAGCACGCGACAAGGGCTGGCAGACCATAAATGTAACCGTTTCAGAGAGAAATGCGACCAATGTGACGATCTCGCGTTATATCGATTCGATGGTGAATGACGAAACACGGAGATTTTCTAAGGTTTTTACTACATATTAACACTTTTCACATTTTCTCGTGTTACGTGACTGCCAGTCCTCGGTTCATGTAAAATCTTAAGGTCCTCGGTCATGTCCAAGGCACCAAACCGACCAATAATTCGATAATCGATAACTAAAACTATAAATGTAGCTCTTCTTACTGGGCGATTGCATCAACTAATATGCTTCTCCTGTGTTCTACTGTGCTGCTTGTATTGTCCCCACATACCGCAGCACGCGACAAGGGCTGGCAGACCATAAATGTAACCGTTTCAGAGAGAAATGCGACCAATGTGACGATCTCGCGTTATATCGATTCGATGGTGAATGACGAAACACGGAGATTTTCTAAGGTTTTTACTACATATTAACACTTTTCACATTTTCTCGTGTTACGTGGCTGCCAGTCCTCGGTTCATGCAAAATCTTGAGGTCCTCTGTCATGTCCAAGGCACCAAACCGACCAATAATTCAATAATCGATAGGTAAAACTATAAATGTAGCTCTTCTTACTGGGCGATTGCATCAACTTAGATTCTTCTCCTGTGTTCTACTGTGAGCTTGTATTGTCCCCACATACCGCAGCACGCGACAAGGGCTGGCAGACCATAAATGTAACCGTTTCAGAGAGAAATGCGACCAATGTGACGATCTCGCGTTATATCGATTCGATGGTGAATGACGAAACACGGAGATTTTCTAAGGTTTTTACTACATATTAACACTTTTCACATTTTCTCGAGTTACGTGGGTACCAGTCCTCGGTTCATGCAAAATCTTAAGGTCCTCGGTCATGTCCAAGGCACCAAACCGACCAATAATTCAATAATCGATAACTAAAACTATAAATGTAGCTCTTCTTACTGGGCGATTGCATCAACTTAGATGCTTCTCCTGTGTTCTACTGTGCTGCTTGTATTGTCCCCACATACCGCAGCACGCGACAAGGGCTGGCAGACCATAAATGTAACCGTTTCAGAGAGAAATGCGACCAATGTGACGATCTCGCGTTATATCGATTCGATGGTGAATGACGAAACACGGAGATTTTCTAAGGTTTTTACTACATATTAACACTTTTCACATTTTCTCGTGTTACGTGGCTGCCAGTCCTCGGTTCATGCAAAATCTTAAGGTCCTCGGTCATGTCCAAGGCACCAAACCGACCAATAATTCGATAATCGATAAATAAACTATAAATGTAGCTCTTCTTACTGGGCGATTGCATCAACTAAGATGCTTCTCCTGTGTTCTACTGTGCTGCTTGTATTGTCCCCACATACCGCTGCACGCGACAAGGGCTGGCAGACCATAAATGTAACCGTTTCAGAGAGAAATGCGACCAATGTGACGATCTCGCGTTATATCGATTCGATGGTGAATGACGAAACACGGAGATTTTCTAAGGTTTTTACTACATATTAACACTTTTCACATTTTCTCGTGTTACGTGGCTGCCAGTCCTCGGTTCATGTAAAATGTTAAGGTCCTAGGTCATGTCCAAGGCACCAAACCGACCAATAATTCAATAATCGATAACTAAAACTATAAATGTAGCTCTTCTTACTGGGCGATTGCATCAACTTAGATGCTTCTCCTGTGTTCTACTGTGCTGCTTGTATTGTCCCCACATACCGCAGCACGCGACAAGGGCTGGCAGACCATAAATGTAACCGTTTCAGAGAGAAATGCGACCAATGTGACGATCTCGCGTTATATCGTTCGATGGTGAATGACGAAACACGGAGATTTTCTAAGGTTTTTACTACATATTAACACTTTTCACATTTTCTCGTGTTACGTGGCTGCCAGTCCTCGGTTCATGCAAAATCTTAAGGTCCTAGGTCATGTCCAAGGCACCAAACCGACCAATAACTCAATAATCGATAACTAAAACTATAAATGTAGCTCTTCTTACTGGGCGATTGCATCAACTTAGATGCTTCTCCTGTGTTCTACTGTACTGCTTGTATTGTCCCCACATACCGCAGCACGCGACAAGGGCTGGCAGACCATAAATGTCACCGTTTCAGAGAGAAATGCGACCAATGTGACGATCTCGCGTTATATCGATTCGATGGTGAATGACGAAACACGGAGATTTTCTAAGGTTTTTACTACATATTAACACTTTTCACATTTTCTCGTGTTACATGGCTGCCAGTCCTCGGTTCATGCAAAATCTTAAGGTCCTCGGTCATGTCCAAGGCACCAAACCGACCAATAATTCAATAATCGATAACTAAAACTATAAATGTAGCTCTTCTTACTGGGCGATTGCATCAACTTAGATGCTTCTCCTGTGTTCTACTGTGCTGCTTGTATTGTCCCCACATACCGCAGCACGCGACAAGGGCTGGCAGACCATAAATGTAACCGTTTCAGAGAGAAATGCGACCAATGTGACGATCTCGCGTTATATCGATTCGATGGTGAATGACGAAACACGGAGATTTTCTAAGGTTTTTACTACATATTAACACTTTTCACATTTTCTCGTGTTACGTGACTGCCAGTCCTCGGTTCATGCAAAATCTTAAGGTCCTCGGTCATGTCCAAGGCAGCAAACCGACCAATAATTCGATAATCGATAAATAAACTATAATTGTAGCTCTTCTTACTGGGCGATTGCATCAACTAAGATGCTTCTCCTCTGTTCTACTGTCCTGCTTGTATTGTCCCCACATACCGCAGCACGGGACAAGGGCTGGCAGACCATAAATGTAACCGTTTCAGAGAGAAATGCGACCAATGTGACGATCTCGCGTTATATCGATTAGATGGTGAATGACGAAACACGGAGATTTTCTAAGGTTTTTACTACATATTAACACTTTTCACATTTTCTCGTGTTACGTGGCTGCTAGTCCTCGGTTCATGCAAAATCTTAAGGTCCTAGGTCATGTCCAAGGCACCAAACCGACCAATAATTCAATAATCGATAACTAAAACTATAAATGTAGCTCTTCTTACTGGGCGCTTGCATCAACTAAGATGCTTGTCCTGTGTTCTACTGTGCTGCTTGTATTGTCCCCACATACCGCAGCACGCGACAAGGGCTGGCAGACCATAAATGTAACCGTTTCAGAGAGAAATGCGACCAATGTGACGATCTCGCGTTATATCGATTCGATGGTGAATGACGAAACACGTAGATTTTCTAAGGTTTTTACTACATATTAACACTTTTCACATTTTCTCGTGTTACGTGGCTGCCAGTCCTCGGTTCATGCAAAATCTTAAGGCCCTAGATCATGTCCAAGGCACCAAACCGACCAATAATTCGATAATCGATAAATAAACTATAAATGTAGCTCTTCTTACTGGGCGATTGCATCAACTTAGATGCTTCTCCTGTGTTCTACTGTGCTGCTTGTATTGTCCCCACATATCCCAGCATGCGACAAGGGCTGGCAGACCATAAATGTAACCATTTCACAGAGAAATGCGACCAATGTGACGATCTCGCGTTATATCGATTCGATCGTGAATGACGAAACACGGAGATTTTCTAAGGTTTTTACTACATATTAACACTTTTCACATTTTTACGTGTTACGTGGCTGCCAGTCCTCGGTTCATGCAAAATCTTAAGGTCCTCGGTCATGTCCAAGGCACCAAACCGACCAATAATTCAATAATCGATAACTAAAACTATAAATGTAGCTCTTCTTACTGGGCGATTGCATCAACTTAGATGCTTCTCCTGTGTTCTACTGTGCTGCTTGTATTGTCCCCACATACCGCAGCACGCGACAAGGGCTGGCAGACCATAAATGTAACCGTTTCAGAGAGAAATGCGACCAATGTGACGATCTCGCGTTATATCGATTCGATGGTGAATGACGAAACACGGAGATTTTCTAAGGTTTTTACTACATATTAACACTTTTCACATTTTCTCGTGTTACGTGGCTGCCAGTCCTCGGTTCATGCAAAATCTTAAGGTCCTCGGTCATGTCCAAGGCACCAAACCGACCAATAACTCAATAATCGATAACTAAAACTATAAATGTAGCTCTTCTTACTGGGCGATTGCATCAACTTAGATGCTTCTCCTGTGTTCTACTGTACTGCTTGTATTGTCCCCACATACCGCAGCACGCGACAAGGGCTGGCAGACCATAAATGTAACCGTTTCAGAGAGAAATGCGACCAATGTGACGATCTCGCGTTATATCGATTCGATGGTGAATGACGAAACACGGAGATTTTCTAAGGTTTTTACTACATATTAACACTTTTCACATTTTCTCGTGTTACGTGGCTGCCAGTCCTCGGTTCATGCAAAATCTTAAGGTCCTCGGTCATGTCCAAGGCACCAAACCGACCAATAATTCAATAATCGATAACTAAAACTATAAATGTAGCTCTTCTTACTGGGCGATTGCATCAACTTAGATGCTTCTCCTGTGTTCTACTGTGCTGCTTGTATTGTCCCCACATACCGCAGCACGCGACAAGGGCTGGCAGACCATAAATGTAACCGTTTCAGAGAGAAATGCGACCAATGTGACGATCTCGCGTTATATCGATTCGATGGTGAATGACGAAACACGGAGATTTTCTAAGGTTTTTACTACATATTAACACTTTTCACATTTTCTCGTGTTACGTGACTGCCAGTCCTCGGTTCATGTAAAATCTTAAGGTCCTCGGTCATGTCCAAGGCACCAAACCGACCAATAATTCGATAATCGATAACTAAAACTATAAATGTAGCTCTTCTTACTGGGCGATTGCATCAACTAATATGCTTCTCCTGTGTTCTACTGTGCTGCTTGTATTGTCCCCACATACCGCAGCACGCGACAAGGGCTGGCAGACCATAAATGTAACCGTTTCAGAGAGAAATGCGACCAATGTGACGATCTCGCGTTATATCGATTCGATGGTGAATGACGAAACACGGAGATTTTCTAAGGTTTTTACTACATATTAACACTTGTCACATTTTCTCGTGTTACGTGGCTGCCAGTCCTCGGTTCATGCAAAATCTTAAGGTCCTAGGTCATGTCCAAGGCACCAAACCGACCAATAATTCAATAATCGATAACTAAAACTATAAATGTAGCTCTTCTTACTGGGCGATTGCATCAACTTAGATGCTTCTCCTGTGTTCTACTGTGCTGCTTGTATTGTCCCCACATAACCCAGCACGCGACAAGGGCTGGCAGACCATAAATGTAACCGTTTCAGAGAGAAATGCGACCAATGTGACGATCTCGCGTTATATCGATTCGATGGTGAATGACGAAACACGGAGATTTTCTAAGGTTTTTACTACATATTAACACTTTTCACATTTTCTCGTGTTACGTGGCTGCCAGTCCTCGGTTCATGCAAAATCTTAAGGTCCTAGGTCATGTCCAAGGCACCAAACCGACCAATAACTCAATAATCGATAACTAAAACTATAAATGTAGCTCTTCTTACTGGGCGATTGCATCAACTTAGATGCTTCTCCTGTGTTCTACTGTGCTGCTTGTATTGTCCCCACATAACCCAGCACGCGACAAGGGCTGGCAGACCATAAATGTAACCGTTTCAGAGAGAAATGCGACCAATGTGACGATCTCGCGTTATATCGATTCGATGGTGAATGACGAAACACGGAGATTTTCTAAGGTTTTTACTACATATTAACACTTTTCACATTTTCTCGTGTTACGTGGCTGCCAGTCCTCGGTTCATGCAAAATCTTAAGGTCCTCGGTCATGTCCAAGGCACCAAACCGACCAATAATTCAATAATCGATAGGTAAAACTATAAATGTAGCTCTTCTTACTGGGCGATTGCATCAACTAATATGCTTCTCCTGTGTTCTACTGTGCTGCTTGTATTGTCCCCACATACCGCAGCACGCGACAAGGGCTGGCAGACCATAAATGTAACAGTTTCAGAGAGAAATGCGACCAATGTGACGATCTCGCGTTATATCGATTCGGTGGTGAATGACGAAACACGGAGATTTTATAAGGTTTTTACTACATATTAACACTTTTCACATTTTCTCGTGTTACGTGGCTGCCAGTCCTCGGTTCATGCAAAATCTTAAGGTCCTCGGTCATGTCCAAGGCACCAAACCGACCAATAATTCAATAATCGATAACTAAAACTATAAATGTAGCTCTTCTTACTGGGCGATTGCATCAACTTAGATGCTTCTCCTGTGTTCTACTGTGCTGCTTGTATTGTCCCCACATAACCCAGCACGCGACAAGGGCTGGCAGACCATAAATGTAACCGTTTCAGAGAGAAATGCGACCAATGTGACGATCTCGCGTTATATCGATTCGATGGTGAATGACGAAACACGGAGATTTTCTAAGGTTTTTACTACATATTAACACTTTTCACATTTTCTCGTGTTACGTGGCTGCCAGTCCTCGGTTCATGCAAAATCTTGAGGTCCTCTGTCATGTCCAAGGCACCAAACCGATCAATAATTCAACAATCGATAACTAAAACTATAAATGTAGCTCTTCTTACTGGGCGATTGCATCAACTTAGATGCTTCTCCTGTGTTCTACTGTGCTGCTTGTATTGTCCCCACATACCGCAGCACGCGACAAGGGCTGGCAGACCATAAATGTAACCGTTTCAGAGAGAAATGCGACCAATGTGACGATCTCGCATTATATCGATTCGATGGTGAATGACGAAACACGGAGATTTTCTAAGGTTTTTACTACATATTAACACTTTTCACATTTTCTCGTGTTACGTGACTGCCAGTCCTCGGTTCATGTAAAATCTTAAGGTCCTCGGTCATGTCCAAGGCACCAAACCGACCAATAATTCGATAATCGATAACTAAAACTATAGATGTAGATCTTCTTACTGGGCGATTGCATCAACTAATATGCTTCTCCTGTGTTCTACTGTGCTGCTTGTATTCTCCCCACATACCGCAGCACGCGACAAGGGCTGGCAGACCATAAATGTAACCGTTTCAGAGAGAAATGCGACCAATGTGACGATCTCGCGTTATATCGATTCGATGGTGAATGACGAAACACGGAGATTTTCTAAGGTTTTTACTACATATTAACACTTTTCACATTTTCTCGTGTTGCGTGGCTGCCAGTCCTCGGTTCATGCAAAATCTTAAGGTCCTCGGTCATGTCCAAGGCACCAAACCGACCAATAATTCAATAATCGATAACTAAAACTATAAATGTAGCTCTTCTTACTGGGCGATTGCATCAACTTAGATGCTTCTCCTGTGTTCTACTGTGCTGCTTGTATTGTCCCCACATACCGCAGCACGCGACAAGGGCTGGCAGACCATAAATGTAACCGTTTCAGAGAGAAATGCGACCAATGTGACGATCTCGCGTTATATCGATTCGATGGTGAATGACGAAACACGGAGATTTTCTAAGGTTTTTACTACATATTAACACTTTTCACATTTTCTCGTGTTACGTGACTGCCAGTCCTCGGTTCATGTAAAATCTTAAGGTCCTCGGTCATGTCCAAGGCACCAAACCGACCAATAATTCGATAATCGATAACTAAAACTATAAATGTAGCTCTTCTTACTGGGCGATAGCATCAACTAATATGCTTCTCCTGTGTTCTACTGTGCTGCTTGTATTGTCCCCACATACCGCAGCACGCGACAAGGGCTGGCAGACAATAAATGTAACCGTTTCAGAGAGAAATGCGACCAATGTGACGATCTCGCGTTATATCGATTCGATGGTGAATGACGAAACACGGAGATTTTCTAAGGTTTTTACTACATATTAACACTTGTCACATTTTCTCGTGTTACGTGGCTGCCAGTCCTCGGTTCATGCAAAATCTTAAGGTCCTAGGTCATGTCCAAGGCACCAAACCGACCAATAATTCAATAATCGATAGGTAAAACTATAAATGTAGCTCTTCTTACTGGGCGATTGCATCAACTAATATGCTTCTCCTGTGTTCTACTGTGCTGCTTGTATTGTCCCCACATACCGCAGCACGCGACAAGGGCTGGCAGACCATAAATGTAACCGTTTCAGAGAGAAATGCGACCAATGTGACGATCTCGCGTTATATCGATTCGATGGTGAATGACGAAACACGGAGATTTTCTAAGGTTTTTACTACATATTAACACTTTTCACATTTTCTCGTGTTACGTGGCTGCCAGTCCTCGGTTCATGCAAAATCTTGAGGTCCTCTGTCATGTCCAAGGCACCAAACCGATCAATAATTCAACAATCGATAACTAAAACTATAAATGTAGCTCTTCTTACTGGGCGATTGCATCAACTTAGATGCTTCTCCTGTGTTCTACTGTGCTGCTTGTATTGTCCCCACATACCGCAGCACGCGACAAGGGCTGGCAGACCATAAATGTAACCGTTTCAGAGAGAAATGCGACCAATGTGACGATCTCGCGTTATATTGATTCGATGGTGAATGACGAAACACGGAGATTTTCTAAGGTTTTTACTACATATTAACACTTTTCACATTTTCTCGTGTTACGTGACTGCCAGTCCTCGGTTCATGTAAAATCTTAAGGTCCTCGGTCATGTCCAAGGCACCAAACCGACCAATAATTCAATAATCGATAGCTAAAACTATAAATGTAGCTCTTCTTACTGGGCGATTGCATCAACTTAGATGCTTCTCCTGTGTTCTACTGTGCTGCTTGTATTGTCCCCACATACCGCAGCACGCGACAAGGGCTGGCAGACCATAAATGTAACCGTTTCAGAGAGAAATGCGACCAATGTGACGATCTCGCGTTATATCGATTCGATGGTGAATGACGAAACACGGAGATTTTCTAAGGTTTTTACTACATATTAACACTTTTCACATTTTCTCGAGTTACGTGGGTACCAGTCCTCGGTTCATGCAAAATCTTAAGGTCCTCGGTCATGTCCAAGGCACCAAACCGACCAATAATTCAATAATCGATAACTAAAACTATAAATGTAGCTCTTCTTACTGGGCGATTGCATCAACTTAGATGCTTCTCCTGTGTTCTACTGTGCTGCTTGTATTGTCCCCACATACCGCAGCACGCGACAAGGGCTGGCAGACCATAAATGTAACCGTTTCAGAGAGAAATGCGACCAATGTGACGATCTCGCGTTATATCGATTCGATGGTGAATGACGAAACACGGAGATTTTCTAAGGTTTTTACTACATATTAACACTTTTCACATTTTCTCGTGTTACGTGACTGCCAGTCCTCGGTTCATGCAAAATCTTAAGGTCCTCGGTCATGTCCAAGGCACCAAACCGACCAATAATTCGATAATCGATAAATAAACTATAAATCTAGCTCTTCTTACTGGGCGATTGCATCAACTAAGATGCTTCTCCTGTGTTCTACTGTGCTGCTTGTATTGTCCCCACATACCGCTGCACGCGACAAGGGCTGGCAGACCATAAATGTAACCGTTTCAGAGAGAAATGCGACCAATGTGACGATCTCGCGTTATATCGATTCGATGGTGAATGACGAAACACGGAGATTTTCTAAGGTTTTTACTACATATTAACACTTTTCACATTTTCTCGTGTTACGTGGCTGCCAGTCCTCGGTTCATGTAAAATGTTAAGGTCCTAGGTCATGTCCAAGGCACCAAACCGACCAATAATTCAATAATCGATAACTAAAACTATAAATGTAGCTCTTCTTACTGGGCGATTGCATCAACTTAGATGCTTCTCCTGTGTTCTACTGTGCTGCTTGTATTGTCCCCACATACCGCAGCACGCGACAAGGGCTGGCAGACCATAAATGTAACCGTTTCAGAGAGAAATGCGACCAATGTGACGATCTCGCGTTATATCGATTCGATGGTGAATGACGAAACACGGAGATTTTCTAAGGTTTTTACTACATATTAACACTTTTCACATTTTCTCGTGTTACGTGGCTGCCAGTCCTCGGTTCATGCAAAATCTTAAGGTCCTAGGTCATGTCCAAGGCACCAAACCGACCAATAACTCAATAATCGATAACTAAAACTATAAATGTAGCTCTTCTTACTGGGCGATTGCATCAACTTAGATGCTTCTCCTGTGTTCTACTGTACTGCTTGTATTGTCCCCACATACCGCAGCACGCGACAAGGGCTGGCAGACCATAAATGTAACCGTTTCAGAGAGAAATGCGACCAATGTGACGATCTCGCGTTATATCGATTCGATGGTGAATGACGAAACACGGAGATTTTCTAAGGTTTTTACTACATATTAACACTTTTCACATTTTCTCGTGTTACATGGCTGCCAGTCCTCGGTTCATGCAAAATCTTAAGGTCCTCGGTCATGTCCAAGGCACCAAACCGACCAATAATTCAATAATCGATAACTAAAACTATAAATGTAGATCTTCTTACTGGGCGATTGCATCAACTTAGATGCTTCTCCTGTGTTCTACTGTGCTGCTTGTATTGTCCCCACATACCGCAGCACGCGACAAGGGCTGGCAGACCATAAATGTAACCGTTTCAGAGAGAAATGCGACCAATGTGACGATCTCGCGTTATATCGATTCGATGGTGAATGACGAAACACGGAGATTTTCTAAGGTTTTTACTACATATTAACACTTTTCACATTTTCTCGTGTTACGTGACTGCCAGTCCTCGGTTCATGCAAAATCTTAAGGTCCTCGGTCATGTCCAAGGCAGCAAACCGACCAATAATTCGATAATCGATAAATAAACTATAAATGTAGCTCTTCTTACTGGGCGATTGCATCAACTAAGATGCTTCTCCTCTGTTCTACTGTGCTGCTTGTATTGTCCCCACATACCGCAGCACGGGACAAGGGCTGGCAGACCATAAATGTAACCGTTTCAGAGAGAAATGCGACCAATGTGACGATCTCGCGTTACATCGATTAGATGGTGAATGACGAAACACGGAGATTTTCTAAGGTTTTTACTACATATTAACACTTTTCACATTTTCTCGTGTTACGTGGCTGCTAGTCCTCGGTTCATGCAAAATCTTAAGGTCCTAGGTCATGTCCAAGGCACCAAACCGACCAATAATTCAATAATCGATAACTAAAACTATAAATGTAGCTCTTCTTACTGGGCGCTTGCATCAACTAAGATGCTTCTCCTGTGTTCTACTGTGCTGCTTGTATTGTCCCCACATACCGCAGCACGCGACAAGGGCTGGCAGACCATAAATGTAACCGTTTCAGAGAGAAATGCGACCAATGTGACGATCTCGCGTTATATCGATTCGATGGTGAATGACGAAACACGGAGATTTTCTAAGGTTTTTACTACATATTAACACTTTTCACATTTTCTCGTGTTACGTGGCTGCCAGTCCTCGGTTCATGCAAAATCTTAAGGCCCTAGGTCATGTCCAAGGCACCAAACCGACCAATAATTCGATAATCGATAAATAAACTATAAATGTAGCTCTTCTTACTGGGCGATTGCATCAACTTAGATGCTTCTCCTGTGTTCTACTGTGCTGCTTGTATTGTCCCCACATAACCCAGCATGCGACAAGGGCTGGCAGACCATAAATGTAACCATTTCACAGAGAAATGCGACCAATGTGACGATCTCGCGTTATATCGATTCGATCGTGAATGACGAAACACGGAGATTTTCTAAGGTTTTTACTACATATTAACACTTTTCACATTTTTACGTGTTACGTGGCTGCCAGTCCTCGGTTCATGCAAAATCTTAAGGTCCTCGGTCATGTCCAAGGCACCAAACCGACCAATAATTCAATAATCGATAACTAAAACTATAAATGTAGCTCTTCTTACTGGGCGATTGCATCAACTTAGATGCTTCTCCTGTGTTCTACTGTGCTGCTTGTATTGTCCCCACATACCGCAGCACGCGACAAGGGCTGGCAGACCATAAATGTAACCGTTTCAGAGAGAAATGCGACCAATGTGACGATCTCGCGTTATATCGATTCGATGGTGAATGACGAAACACGGAGATTTTCTAAGGTTTTTACTACATATTAACACTTGTCACATTTTCTCGTGTTACGTGGCTGCCAGTCCTCGGTTCATGCAAAATCTTAAGGTCCTAGGTCATGTCCAAGGCACCAAACCGACCAATAATTCAATAATCGATAACTAAAACTATAAATGTAGCTCTTCTTACTGGGCGATTGCATCAACTTAGATGCTTCTCCTGTGTTCTACTGTGCTGCTTGTATTGTCCCCACATAACCCAGCACGCGACAAGTGCTGGAAGACCATAAATGTAACCGTTTCAGAGAGAAATGCGACCAATGTGACGATCTCGCGTTATATCGATTCGATGGTGAATGACGAAACACGGAGATTTTCTAAGGTTTTTACTACATATTAACACTTTTCACATTTTCTCGTGTTACGTGGCTGCCAGTCCTCGGTTCATGCAAAATCTTAAGGTCCTAGGTCATGTCCAAGGCACCAAACCGACCAATAACTCAATAATCGATAACTAAAACTATAAATGTAGCTCTTCTTACTGGGCGATTGCATCAACTTAGATGCTTCTCCTGTGTTCTACTGTGCTGCTTGTATTGTCCCCACATAACCCAGCACGCGACAAGGGCTGGCAGACCATAAATGTAACCGTTTCAGAGAGAAATGCGACCAATGTGACGATCTCGCGTTATATCGATTCGATGGTGAATGACGAAACACGGAGATTTTCTAAGGTTTTTACTACATATTAACACTTTTCACATTTTCTCGTGTTACGTGGCTGCCAGTCCTCGGTTCATGCAAAATCTTAAGGTCCTCGGTCATGTCCAAGGCACCAAACCGACCAATAATTCAATAATCGATAGGTAAAACTATAAATGTAGCTCTTCTTACTGGGCGATTGCATCAACTAATATGCTTCTCCTGTGTTCTACTGTGCTGCTTGTATTGTCCCCACATACCGCAGCACGCGACAAGGGCTGGCAGACCATAAATGTAACAGTTTCAGAGAGAAATGCGACCAATGTGACGATCTCGCGTTATATCGATTGGGTGGTGAATGACGAAACACGGAGATTTTATAAGGTTTTTACTACATATTAACACTTTTCACATTTTCTCGTGTTACGTGGCTGCCAGTCCTCGGTTCATGCAAAATCTTAAGGTCCTCGGTCATGTCCAAGGCACCAAACCGACCAATAATTCAATAATCGATAACTAAAACTATAAATGTAGCTCTTCTTACTGGGCGATTGCATCAACTTAGATGCTTCTCCTGTGTTCTACTGTGCTGCTTGTATTGTCCCCACATAACCCAGCACGCGACAAGGGCTGGCAGACCATAAATGTAACCGTTTCAGAGAGAAATGCGACCAATGTGACGATCTCGCGTTATATCGATTCGATGGTGAATGACGAAACACGGAGATTTTCTAAGGTTTTTACTACATATTAACACTTTTCACATTTTCTCGTGTTACGTGGCTGCCAGTCCTCGGTTCATGCAAAATCTTGAGGTCCTCTGTCATGTCCAAGGCACCAAACCGATCAATAATTCAACAATCGATAACTAAAACTATAAATGTAGCTCTTCTTACTGGGCGATTGCATCAACTTAGATGCTTCTCCTGTGTTCTACTGTGCTGCTTGTATTGTCCCCACATACCGCAGCACGCGACAAGGGCTGGCAGACCATAAATGTAACCGTTTCAGAGAGAAATGCGACCAATGTGACGATCTCGCATTATATCGATTCGATGGTGAATGACGAAACACGGAGATTTTCTAAGGTTTTTACTACATATTAACACTTTTCACATTTTCTCGTGTTACGTGACTGCCAGTCCTCGGTTCATGTAAAATCTTAAGGTCCTCGGTCATGTCCAAGGCACCAAACCGACCAATAATTCGATAATCGATAACTAAAACTATAGATGTAGATCTTCTTACTGGGCGATTGCATCAACTAATATGCTTCTCCTGTGTTCTACTGTGCTGCTTGTATTCTCCCCACATACCGCAGCACGCGACAAGGGCTGGCAGACCATAAATGTAACCGTTTCAGAGAGAAATGCGACCAATGTGACGATCTCGCGTTATATCGATTCGATGGTGAATGACGAAACACGGAGATTTTCTAAGGTTTTTACTACATATTAACACTTTTCACATTTTCTCGTGTTGCGTGGCTGCCAGTCCTCGGTTCATGCAAAATCTTAAGGTCCTCGGTCATGTCCAAGGCACCAAACCGACCAATAATTCAATAATCGATAACTAAAACTATAAATGTAGCTCTTCTTACTGGGCGATTGCATCAACTTAGATGCTTCTCCTGTGTTCTACTGTGCTGCTTGTATTGTCCCCACATACCGCAGCACGCGACAAGGGCTGGCAGACCATAAATGTAACCGTTTCAGAGAGAAATGCGACCAATGTGACGATCTCGCGTTATATCGATTCGATGGTGAATGACGAAACACGGAGATTTTCTAAGGTTTTTACTACATATTAACACTTTTCACATTTTCTCGTGTTACGTGACTGCCAGTCCTCGGTTCATGTAAAATCTTAAGGTCCTCGGTCATGTCCAAGGCACCAAACCGACCAATAATTCGATAATCGATAACTAAAACTATAAATGTAGCTCTTCTTACTGGGCGATAGCATCAACTAATATGCTTCTCCTGTGTTCTACTGTGCTGCTTGTATTGTCCCCACATACCGCAGCACGCGACAAGGGCTGGCAGACAATAAATGTAACCGTTTCAGAGAGAAATGCGACCAATGTGACGATCTCGCGTTATATCGATTCGATGGTGAATGACGAAACACGGAGATTTTCTAAGGTTTTTACTACATATTAACACTTGTCACATTTTCTCGTGTTACGTGGCTGCCAGTCCTCGGTTCATGCAAAATCTTAAGGTCCTAGGTCATGTCCAAGGCACCAAACCGACCAATAATTCAATAATCGATAGGTAAAACTATAAATGTAGCTCTTCTTACTGGGCGATTGCATCAACTAATATGCTTCTCCTGTGTTCTACTGTGCTGCTTGTATTGTCCCCACATACCGCAGCACGCGACAAGGGCTGGCAGACCATAAATGTAACCGTTTCAGAGAGAAATGCGACCAATGTGACGATCTCGCGTTATATCGATTCGATGGTGAATGACGAAACACGGAGATTTTCTAAGGTTTTTACTACATATTAACACTTTTCACATTTTCTCGTGTTACGTGGCTGCCAGTCCTCGGTTCATGCAAAATCTTGAGGTCCTCTGTCATGTCCAAGGCACCAAACCGATCAATAATTCAACAATCGATAACTAAAACTATAAATGTAGCTCTTCTTACTGGGCGATTGCATCAACTTAGATGCTTCTCCTGTGTTCTACTGTGCTGCTTGTATTGTCCCCACATACCGCAGCACGCGACAAGGGCTGGCAGACCATAAATGTAACCGTTTCAGAGAGAAATGCGACCAATGTGACGATCTCGCGTTATATTGATTCGATGGTGAATGACGAAACACGGAGATTTTCTAAGGTTTTTACTACATATTAACACTTTTCACATTTTCTCGTGTTACGTGACTGCCAGTCCTCGGTTCATGTAAAATCTTAAGGTCCTCGGTCATGTCCAAGGCACCAAACCGACCAATAATTCAATAATCGATAGCTAAAACTATAAATGTAGCTCTTCTTACTGGGCGATTGCATCAACTTAGATGCTTCTCCTGTGTTCTACTGTGCTGCTTGTATTGTCCCCACATACCGCAGCACGCGACAAGGGCTGGCAGACCATAAATGTAACCGTTTCAGAGAGAAATGCGACCAATGTGACGATCTCGCGTTATATCGATTCGATGGTGAATGACGAAACACGGAGATTTTCTAAGGTTTTTACTACATATTAACACTTTTCACATTTTCTCGAGTTACGTGGGTACCAGTCCTCGGTTCATGCAAAATCTTAAGGTCCTCGGTCATGTCCAAGGCACCAAACCGACCAATAATTCAATAATCGATAACTAAAACTATAAATGTAGCTCTTCTTACTGGGCGATTGCATCAACTTAGATGCTTCTCCTGTGTTCTACTGTGCTGCTTGTATTGTCCCCACATACCGCAGCACGCGACAAGGGCTGGCAGACCATAAATGTAACCGTTTCAGAGAGAAATGCGACCAATGTGACGATCTCGCGTTATATCGATTCGATGGTGAATGACGAAACACGGAGATTTTCTAAGGTTTTTACTACATATTAACACTTTTCACATTTTCTCGTGTTACGTGACTGCCAGTCCTCGGTTCATGCAAAATCTTAAGGTCCTCGGTCATGTCCAAGGCACCAAACCGACCAATAATTCGATAATCGATAAATAAACTATAAATGTAGCTCTTCTTACTGGGCGATTGCATCAACTAAGATGCTTCTCCTGTGTTCTACTGTGCTGCTTGTATTGTCCCCACATACCGCTGCACGCGACAAGGGCTGGCAGACCATAAATGTAACCGTTTCAGAGAGAAATGCGACCAATGTGACGATCTCGCGTTATATCGATTCGATGGTGAATGACGAAACACGGAGATTTTCTAAGGTTTTTACTACATATTAACACTTTTCACATTTTCTCGTGTTACGTGGCTGCCAGTCCTCGGTTCATGTAAAATGTTAAGGTCCTAGGTCATGTCCAAGGCACCAAACCGACCAATAATTCAATAATCGATAACTAAAACTATAAATGTAGCTCTTCTTACTGGGCGATTGCATCAACTTAGATGCTTCTCCTGTGTTCTACTGTGCTGCTTGTATTGTCCCCACATACCGCAGCACGCGACAAGGGCTGGCAGACCATAAATGTAACCGTTTCAGAGAGAAATGCGACCAATGTGACGATCTCGCGTTATATCGATTCGATGGTGAATGACGAAACACGGAGATTTTCTAAGGTTTTTACTACATATTAACACTTTTCACATTTTCTCGTGTTACGTGGCTGCCAGTCCTCGGTTCATGCAAAATCTTAAGGTCCTAGGTCATGTCCAAGGCACCAAACCGACCAATAACTCAATAATCGATAACTAAAACTATAAATGTAGCTCTTCTTACTGGGCGATTGCATCAACTTAGATGCTTCTCCTGTGTTCTACTGTACTGCTTGTATTGTCCCCACATACCGCAGCACGCGACAAGGGCTGGCAGACCATAAATGTAACCGTTTCAGAGAGAAATGCGACCAATGTGACGATCTCGCGTTATATCGATTCGATGGTGAATGACGAAACACGGAGATTTTCTAAGGTTTTTACTACATATTAACACTTTTCACATTTTCTCGTGTTACATGGCTGCCAGTCCTCGGTTCATGCAAAATCTTAAGGTCCTCGGTCATGTCCAAGGCACCAAACCGACCAATAATTCAATAATCGATAACTAAAACTATAAATGTAGATCTTCTTACTGGGCGATTGCATCAACTTAGATGCTTCTCCTGTGTTCTACTGTGCTGCTTGTATTGTCCCCACATACCGCAGCACGCGACAAGGGCTGGCAGACCATAAATGTAACCGTTTCAGAGAGAAATGCGACCAATGTGACGATCTCGCGTTATATCGATTCGATGGTGAATGACGAAACACGGAGATTTTCTAAGGTTTTTACTACATATTAACACTTTTCACATTTTCTCGTGTTACGTGACTGCCAGTCCTCGGTTCATGCAAAATCTTAAGGTCCTCGGTCATGTCCAAGGCAGCAAACCGACCAATAATTCGATAATCGATAAATAAACTATAAATGTAGCTCTTCTTACTGGGCGATTGCATCAACTAAGATGCTTCTCCTCTGTTCTACTGTGCTGCTTGTATTGTCCCCACATACCGCAGCACGGGACAAGGGCTGGCAGACCATAAATGTAACCGTTTCAGAGAGAAATGCGACCAATGTGACGATCTCGCGTTATATCGATTAGATGGTGAATGACGAAACACGGAGATTTTCTAAGGTTTTTACTACATATTAACACTTTTCACATTTTCTCGTGTTACGTGGCTGCTAGTCCTCGGTTCATGCAAAATCTTAAGGTCCTAGGTCATGTCCAAGGCACCAAACCGACCAATAATTCAATAATCGATAACTAAAACTATAAATGTAGCTCTTCTTACTGGGCGCTTGCATCAACTAAGATGCTTCTCCTGTGTTCTACTGTGCTGCTTGTATTGTCCCCACATACCGCAGCACGCGACAAGGGCTGGCAGACCATAAATGTAACCGTTTCAGAGAGAAATGCGACCAATGTGACGATCTCGCGTTATATCGATTCGATGGTGAATGACGAAACACGGAGATTTTCTAAGGTTTTTACTACATATTAACACTTTTCACATTTTCTCGTGTTACGTGGCTGCCAGTCCTCGGTTCATGCAAAATCTTAAGGCCCTAGGTCATGTCCAAGGCACCAAACCGACCAATAATTCGATAATCGATAAATAAACTATAAATGTAGCTCTTCTTACTGGGCGATTGCATCAACTTAGATGCTTCTCCTGTGTTCTACTGTGCTGCTTGTATTGTCCCCACATAACCCAGCATGCGACAAGGGCTGGCAGACCATAAATGTAACCATTTCACAGAGAAATGCGACCAATGTGACGATCTCGCGTTATATCGATTCGATCGTGAATGACGAAACACGGAGATTTTCTAAGGTTTTTACTACATATTAACACTTTTCACATTTTTACGTGTTACGTGGCTGCCAGTCCTCGGTTCATGCAAAATCTTAAGGTCCTCGGTCATGTCCAAGGCACCAAACCGACCAATAATTCAATAATCGATAACTAAAACTATAAATGTAGCTCTTCTTACTGGGCGATTGCATCAACTTAGATGCTTCTCCTGTGTTCTACTGTGCTGCTTGTATTGTCCCCACATACCGCAGCACGCGACAAGGGCTGGCAGACCATAAATGTAACCGTTTCAGAGAGAAATGCGACCAATGTGACGATCTCGCGTTATATCGATTCGATGGTGAATGACGAAACACGGAGATTTTCTAAGGTTTTTACTACATATTAACACTTTTCACATTTTCTCGTGTTACGTGGCTGCCAGTCCTCGGTTCATGCAAAATCTTAAGGTCCTCGGTCATGTCCAAGGCACCAAACCGACCAATAACTCAATAATCGATAACTAAAACTATAAATGTAGCTCTTCTTACTGGGCGATTGCATCAACTTAGATGCTTCTCCTGTGTTCTACTGTACTGCTTGTATTGTCCCCACATACCGCAGCACGCGACAAGGGCTGGCAGACCATAAATGTAACCGTTTCAGAGAGAAATGCGACCAATGTGACGATCTCGCGTTATATCGATTCGATGGTGAATGACGAAACACGGAGATTTTCTAAGGTTTTTACTACATATTAACACTTTTCACATTTTCTCGTGTTACATGGCTGCCAGTCCTCGGTTCATGCAAAATCTTAAGGTCCTCGGTCATGTCCAAGGCACCAAACCGACCAATAATTCAATAATCGATAACTAAAACTATAAATGTAGCTCTTCTTACTGGGCGATTGCATCAACTTAGATGCTTCTCCTGTGTTCTACTGTGCTGCTTGTATTGTCCCCACATACCGCAGCACGCGACAAGGGCTGGCAGACCATAAATGTAACCGTTTCAGAGAGAAATGCGACCAATGTGACGATCTCGCGTTATATCGATTCGATGGTGAATGACGAAACACGGAGATTTTCTAAGGTTTTTACTACATATTAACACTTTTCACATTTTCTCGTGTTACGTGACTGCCAGTCCTCGGTTCATGCAAAATCTTAAGGTCCTCGGTCATGTCCAAGGCAGCAAACCGACCAATAATTCGATAATCGATAAATAAACTATAAATGTAGCTCTTCTTACTGGGCGATTGCATCAACTAAGATGCTTCTCCTCTGTTCTACTGTGCTGCTTGTATTGTCCCCACATACCGCAGCACGGGACAAGGGCTGGCAGACCATAAATGTAACCGTTTCAGAGAGAAATGCGACCAATGTGACGATCTCGCGTTATATCGATTAGATGGTGAATGAAGAAACACGGAGATTTTCTAAGGTTTTTACTACATATTAACACTTTTCACATTTTCTCGTGTTACGTGGCTGCTAGTCCTCGGTTCATGCAAAATCTTAAGGTCCTAGGTCATGTCCAAGGCACCAAACCGACCAATAATTCAATAATCGATAACTAAAACTATAAATGTAGCTCTTCTTACTGGGCGCTTGCATCAACTAAGATGCTTCTCCTGTGTTCTACTGTGCTTCTTGTATTGTCCCCACATACCGCAGCACGCGACAAGGGCTGGCAGACCATAAATGTAACCGTTTCAGAGAGAAATGCGACCAATGTGACGATCTCGCGTTATATCGATTCGATGGTGAATGACGAAACACGTAGATTTTCTAAGGTTTTTACTACATATTAACACTTTTCACATTTTCTCGTGTTACGTGGCTGCCAGTCCTCGGTTCATGCAAAATCTTAAGGCCCTAGGTCATGTCCAAGGCACCAAACCGACCAATAATTCGATAATCGATAAATAAACTATAAATGTAGCTCTTCTTACTGGGCGATTGCATCAACTTAGATGCTTCTCCTGTGTTCTACTGTGCTGCTTGTATTGTCCCCACATTACCCAGCATGCGACAAGGGCTGGCAGACCATAAATGTAACCATTTCACAGAGAAATGCGACCAATGTGACGATCTCGCGTTATATCGATTCGATCGTGAATGACGAAACACGGAGATTTTCTAAGGTTTTTACTACATATTAACACTTTTCACATTTTTACGTGTTACGTGGCTGCCAGTCCTCGGTTCATGCAAAATCTTAAGGTCCTCGGTCATGTCCAAGGCACCAAACCGACCAATAATTCAATAATCGATAACTAAAACTATAAATGTAGCTCTTCTTACTGGGCGATTGCATCAACTTAGATGCTTCTCCTGTGTTCTACTGTGCTGCTTGTATTGTCCCCACATACCGCAGCACGCGACAAGGGCTGGCAGACCATAAATGTAACCGTTTCAGAGAGAAATGCGACCAATGTGACGATCTCGCGTTATATCGATTCGATGGTGAATGACGAAACACGGAGATTTTCTAAGGTTTTTACTACATATTAACACTTTTCACATTTTCTCGTGTTACGTGGCTGCCAGTCCTCGGTTCATGCAAAATCTTAAGGTCCTCGGTCATGTCCAAGGCACCAAACCGACCAATAATTCAATAATCGATAACTAAAACTATAAATGTAGCTCTTCTTACTGGGCGATTGCATCAACTTAGATGCTTCTCCTGTGTTCTACTGTGCTGCTTGTATTGTCCCCACATACCGCAGCACGCGACAAGGGCTGGCAGACCATAAATGTAACCGTTTCAGAGAGAAATGCGACCAATGTGACGATCTCGCGTTATATCGATTCGATGGTGAATGACGAAACACGGAGATTTTCTAAGGTTTTTACTACATATTAACACTTTTCACATTTTCTCGTGTTACGTGGCTGCCAGTCCTCGGTTCATGCAAAATCTTAAGGTCCTCGGTCATGTCCAAGGCACCAAACCGACCAATAATTCAATAATCGATAACTAAAACTATAAATGTAGCTCTTCTTACTGGGCGATTGCATCAACTTAGATGCTTCTCCTGTGTTCTACTGTGCTGCTTGTATTGTCCCCACATACCGCAGCACGCGACAAGGGCTGCCAGACCATAAATGTAACCGTTTCAGAGAGAAATGCGACCAATGTGACGATCTCGCGTTATATCGATTCGATGGTGAATGACGAAACACGGAGATTTTCTAAGGTTTTTACTACATATTAACACTTTTCACATTTTCTCGTGTTACGTGGCTGCCAGTCCTCGGTTCATGCAAAATCTTAAGGTCCTCCGTCATGTCCAAGGCACCAAACCGACCAATAATTCAATAATCGATAACTAAAACTATAAATGTAGCTCTTCTTACTGGGCGATTGCATCAACTTAGATGCTTCTCCTGTGTTCTACTGTGCTGCTTGTATTGTCCCCACATACCGCAGCACGCGACAAGGGCTGGCAGACCATAAATGTAACCGTTTCAGAGAGAAATGCGACCAATGTGACGATCTCGCGTTATATCGATTCGATGGTGAATGACGAAACACGGAGATTTTCTAAGGTTTTTACTACATATTAACACTTTTCACATTTTCTCGTGTTACGTGGCTACCAGTCCTCGGTTAATGCAAAATCTTAAGGTCCTCGGTCATGTCCAAGGCACCAAACCGACCAATAATTCAATAATCGATAACTAAAACTATAAATGTAGCTCTTCTTACTGGGCGATTGCATCAACTTAGATGCTTCTCCTGTGTTCTACTGTGCTGCTTGTATTGTCCCCACATACCGCAGCACGCGACAAGGGCTGCCAGACCATAAATGTAACCGTTTCAGAGAGAAATGCGACCAATGTGACGATCTCGCGTTATATCGATTCGATGGTGAATGACGAAACACGGAGATTTTCTAAGGTTTTTACTACATATTAACACTTTTCACATTTTCTCGTGTTGCGTGGCTGCCAGTCCTCGGTTCATGCAAAATCTTAAGGTCCTCGGTCATGTCCAAGGCACCAAACCGACCAATAATTCAATAATCGATAACTAAAACTATAAATGTAGCTCTTCTTACTGGGCGATTGCATCAACTTAGATGCTTCTCCTGTGTTCTACTGTGCTGCTTGTATTGTCCCCACATACCGCAGCACGCGACAAGGGCTGGCAGACCATAAATGTAACCGTTTCAGAGAGAAATGCGACCAATGTGACGATCTCGCGTTATATCGATTCGATGGTGAATGACGAAACACGGAGATTTTCTAAGGTTTTTACTACATATTAACACTTTTCACATTTTCTCGTGTTACGTGACTGCCAGTCCTCGGTTCATGTAAAATCTTAAGGTCCTCGGTCATGTCCAAGGCACCAAACCGACCAATAATTCGATAATCGATAACTAAAACTATAAATGTAGCTCTTCTTACTGGGCGATTGCATCAACTAATATGCTTCTCCTGTGTTCTACTGTGCTGCTTGTATTGTCCCCACATACCGCAGCACGCGACAAGGGCTGGCAGACCATAAATGTAACCGTTTCAGAGAGAAATGCGACCAATGTGACGATCTCGCGTTATATCGATTCGATGGTGAATGACGAAACACGGAGATTTTCTAAGGTTTTTACTACATATTAACACTTGTCACATTTTCTCGTGTTACGTGGCTGCCAGTCCTCGGTTCATGCAAAATCTTAAGGTCCTCGGTCATGTCCAAGGCACCAAACCGACCAATAATTTAATAATCGATAACTAAAACTATAAATGTAGCTCTTCTTACTGGGCGATTGCATCAACTTAGATGCTTCTCCTGTGTTCTACTGTGCTGCTTGTATTGTCCCCACATAACCCAGCACGCGACAAGGGCTGGCAGACCATAAATGTAACCGTTTCAGAGAGAAATGCGACCAATGTGACGATCTCGCGTTATATCGATTCGATGGTGAATGACGAAACACGGAGATTTTCTAAGGTTTTTACTACATATTAACACTTTTCACATTTTCTCGTGTTACGTGGCTGCCAGTCCTCGGTTCATGCAAAATCTTAAGGTCCTAGGTCATGTCCAAGGCACCAAACCGACCAATAACTCAATAATCGATAACTAAAACTATAAATGTAGCTCTTCTTACTGGGCGATTGCATCAACTTAGATGCTTCTCCTGTGTTCTACTGTGCTGCTTGTATTGTCCCCACATAACCCAGCACGCGACAAGGGCTGGCAGACCATAAATGTAACCGTTTCAGAGAGAAATGCGACCAATGTGACGATCTCGCGTTATATCGATTCGATGGTGAATGACGAAACACGGAGATTTTCTAAGGTTTTTACTACATATTAACACTTTTCACATTTTCTCGTGTTACGTGGCTGCCAGTCCTCGGTTCATGCAAAATCTTAAGGTCCTCGGTCATGTCCAAGGCACCAAACCGACCAATAATTCAATAATCGATAGGTAAAACTATAAATGTAGCTCTTCTTACTGGGCGATTGCATCAACTAATATGCTTCTCCTGTGTTCTACTGTGCTGCTTGTATTGTCCCCACATACCGCAGCACGCGACAAGGGCTGGCAGACCATAAATGTAACAGTTTCAGAGAGAAATGCGACCAATGTGACGATCTCGCGTTATATCGATTCGGTGGTGAATGACGAAACACGGAGATTTTATAAGGTTTTTACTACATATTAACACTTTTCACATTTTCTCGTGTTACGTGGCTGCCAGTCCTCGGTTCATGCAAAATCTTAAGGTCCTCGGTCATGTCCAAGGCACCAAACCGACCAATAATTCAATAATCGATAACTAAAACTATAAATGTAGCTCTTCTTACTGGGCGATTGCATCAACTTAGATGCTTCTCCTGTGTTCTACTGTGCTGCTTGTATTGTCCCCACATAACCCAGCACGCGACAAGGGCTGGCAGACCATAAATGTAACCGTTTCAGAGAGAAATGCGACCAATGTGACGATCTCGCGTTATATCGATTCGATGGTGAATGACGAAACACGGAGATTTTCTAAGGTTTTTACTACATATTAACACTTTTCACATTTTCTCGTGTTACGTGGCTGCCAGTCCTCGGTTCATGCAAAATCTTGAGGTCCTCTGTCATGTCCAAGGCACCAAACCGATCAATAATTCAACAATCGATAACTAAAACTATAAATGTAGCTCTTCTTACTGGGCGATTGCATCAACTTAGATGCTTCTCCTGTGTTCTACTGTGCTGCTTGTATTGTCCCCACATACCGCAGCACGCGACAAGGGCTGGCAGACCATAAATGTAACCGTTTCAGAGAGAAATGCGACCAATGTGACGATCTCGCATTATATCGATTCGATGGTGAATGACGAAACACGGAGATTTTCTAAGGTTTTTACTACATATTAACACTTTTCACATTTTCTCGTGTTACGTGACTGCCAGTCCTCGGTTCATGTAAAATCTTAAGGTCCTCGGTCATGTCCAAGGCACCAAACCGACCAATAATTCGATAATCGATAACTAAAACTATAGATGTAGATCTTCTTACTGGGCGATTGCATCAACTAATATGCTTCTCCTGTGTTCTACTGTGCTGCTTGTATTGTCCCCACATACCGCAGCACGCGACAAGGGCTGGCAGACCATAAATGTAACCGTTTCAGAGAGAAATGCGACCAATGTGACGATCTCGCGTTATATCGATTCGATGGTGAATGACGAAACACGGAGATTTTCTAAGGTTTTTACTACATATTAACACTTTTCACATTTTCTCGTGTTACGTGGCTGCCAGTCCTCGGTTCATGCAAAATCTTAAGGTCCTAGGTCATGTCCAAGGCACCAAACCGACCAATAACTCAATAATCGATAGCTAAAACTATAAATGTAGCTCTTCTTACTGGGCGATTGCATCAACTTAGATGCTTCTCCTGTGTTCTACTGTGCTGCTTGTATTGTCCCCACATAACCCAGCACGCGACAAGGGCTGGCAGACCATAAATGTAACCGTTTCAGAGAGAAATGCGACCAATGTGACGATCTCGCGTTATATCGATTCGATGGTGAATGACGAAACACGGAGATTTTCTAAGGTTTTTACTACATATTAACACTTTTCACATTTTCTCGTGTTACGTGGCTGCCAGTCCTCGGTTCATGCAAAATCTTAAGGTCCTCGGTCATGTCCAAGGCACCAAACCGACCAATAATTCAATAATCGATAGCTAAAACTATAAATGTAGCTCTTCTTACTGGGCGATTGCATCAACTTAGATGCTTCTCCTGTGTTCTACTGTGCTGCTTGTATTGTCCCCACATACCGCAGCACGCGACAAGGGCTGGCAGACCATAAATGTAACAGTTTCAGAGAGAAATGCGACCAATGTGACGATCTCGCGTTATATCGATTCGATGGTGAATGACGAAACACGGAGATTTTCTAAGGTTTTTACTACATATTAACACTTTTCACATTTTCTCGTGTTACGTGGCTGCCAGTCCTCGGTTCATGCAAAATCTTAAGGTCCTCGGTCATGTCCAAGGCACCAAACCGACCAATAATTCAATAATCGATAGGTAAAACTATAAATGTAGCTCTTCTTACTGGGCGATTGCATCAACTTAGATTCTTCTCCTGTGTTCTACTGTGAGCTTGTATTGTCCCCACATACCGCAGCACGCGACAAGGGCTGGCAGACCATAAATGTAACCGTTTCAGAGAGAAATGCGACCAATGTGACGATCTCGCGTTATATCGATTCGATGGTGAATGACGAAACACGGAGATTTTCTAAGGTTTTTACTACATATTAACACTTTTCACATTTTCTCGAGTTACGTGGGTACCAGTCCTCGGTTCATGCAAAATCTTAAGGTCCTCGGTCATGTCCAAGGCACCAAACCGACCAATAATTCAATAATCGATAACTAAAACTATAAATGTAGCTCTTCTTACTGGGCGATTGCATCAACTTAGATGCTTCTCCTGTGTTCTACTGTGCTGCTTGTATTGTCCCCACATACCGCAGCACGCGACAAGGGCTGGCAGACCATAAATGTAACCGTTTCAGAGAGAAATGCGACCAATGTGACGATCTCGCGTTATATCGATTCGATGGTGAATGACGAAACACGGAGATTTTCTAAGGTTTTTACTACATATTAACACTTTTCACATTTTCTCGTGTTACGTGGCTGCCAGTCCTCGGTTCATGCAAAATCTTAAGGTCCTCGGTCATGTCCAAGGCACCAAACCGACCAATAATTCGATAATCGATAAATAAACTATAAATGTAGCTCTTCTTACTGGGCGATTGCATCAACTAAGATGCTTCTCCTGTGTTCTACTGTGCTGCTTGTTTTGTCCCCACATACCGCTGCACGCGACAAGGGCTGGCAGACCATAAATGTAACCGTTTCAGAGAGAAATGCGACCAATGTGACGATCTCGCGTTATATCGATTCGATGGTGAATGACGAAACACGGAGATTTTCTAAGGTTTTTACTACATATTAACACTTTTCACATTTTCTCGTGTTACGTGGCTGCCAGTCCTCGGTTCATGTAAAATGTTAAGGTCCTAGGTCATGTCCAAGGCACCAAACCGACCAATAATTCAATAATCGATAACTAAAACTATAAATGTAGCTCTTCTTACTGGGCGATTGCATCAACTTAGATGCTTCTCCTGTGTTCTACTGTGCTGCTTGTATTGTCCCCACATACCGCAGCACGCGACAAGGGCTGCCAGACCATAAATGTAACCGTTTCAGAGAGAAATGCGACCAATGTGACGATCTCGCGTTATATCGTTCGATGGTGAATGACGAAACACGGAGATTTTCTAAGGTTTTTACTACATATTAACACTTTTCACATTTTCTCGTGTTACGTGGCTGCCAGTCCTCGGTTCATGCAAAATCTTAAGGTCCTAGGTCATGTCCAAGGCACCAAACTGACCAATAACTCAATAATCGATAACTAAAACTATAAATGTAGCTCTTCTTACTGGGCGATTGCATCAACTTAGATGCTTCTCCTGTGTTCTACTGTACTGCTTGTATTGTCCCCACATACCGCAGCACGCGACAAGGGCTGGCAGACCATAAATGTAACCGTTTCAGAGAGAAATGCGACCAATGTGACGATCTCGCGTTATATCGATTCGATGGTGAATGACGAAACACGGAGATTTTCTAAGGTTTTTACTACATATTAACACTTTTCACATTTTCTCGTGTTACATGGCTGCCAGTCCTCGGTTCATGCAAAATCTTAAGGTCCTCGGTCATGTCCAAGGCACCAAACCGACCAATAATTCAAT
The DNA here is from genome assembly GCF_023898315.1 of Schistocerca nitens. Lineage (NCBI taxonomy): Eukaryota > Metazoa > Arthropoda > Insecta > Orthoptera > Acrididae > Schistocerca > Schistocerca nitens. The sequence goes on from NC_064625.1 coordinate 59,512,416, forward strand.
AATCGATAACTAAAACTATAAATGTAGCTCTTCTTACTGGGCGATTGCATCAACTTAGATGCTTCTCCTGTGTTCTACTATGCTGCTTGTATTGTCCCCACATACCGCAGCACGCGACAAGGGCTGGCAGACCATAAATGTAACCGTTTCAGAGAGAAATGCGACCAATGTGACGATCTCGCGTTATATCGATTCGATGGTGAATGACGAAACACGGAGATTTTCTAAGGTTTTTACTACATATTAACACTTTTCACATTTTCTCGTGTTACGTGGCTGCCAGTCCTCGGTTCATGCAAAATCTTAAGGTCCTCGGTCATGTCCAAGGCAGCAAACCGACCAATAATTCGATAATCGATAAATAAACTATAAATGTAGCTCTTCTTACTGGGCGATTGCATCAACTAAGATGCTTCTCCTCTGTTCTACTGTGCTGCTTGTATTGTCCCCACATACCGCAGCACGGGACAAGGGCTGGCAGACCATAAATGTAACCGTTTCAGAGAGAAATGCGACCAATGTGACGATCTCGCGTTATATCGATTAGATGGTGAATGACGAAACACGGAGATTTTCTAAGGTTTTTACTACATATTAACACTTTTCACATTTTCTCGTGTTACGTGGCTGCTAGTTCTCGGTTCATGCAAAATCTTAAGGTCCTAGGTCATGTCCAAGGCACCAAACCGACCAATAATTCAATAATCGATAACTAAAACTATAAATGTAGCTCTTCTTACTGGGCGCTTGCATCAACTAAGATGCTTCTCCTGTGTTCTACTGTGCTGCTTGTATTGTCCCCACATACCGCAGCACGCGACAAGGGCTGGCAGACCATAAATGTAACCGTTTCAGAGAGAAATGCGACCAATGTGACGATCTCGCGTTATATCGATTCGATGGTGAATGACGAAACACGTAGATTTTCTAAGGTTTTTACTACATATTAACACTTTTCACATTTTCTCGTGTTACGTGGCTGCCAGTCCTCGGTTCATGCAAAATCTTAAGGTCCTAGGTTATGTCCAAGGCACCAAACCGACCAATAATTCGATAATCGATAAATAAACTATAAATGTAGCTCTTCTTACTGGGCGATTGCATCAACTAAGATGCTTCTCCTGTGTTCTACTGTGCTGCTTGTATTGTCCCCACATACCGCAGCACGCGACAAGGGCTGGCAGACCATAAATGTAACCGTTTCAGAGAGAAATGCGACCAATGTGACGATCTCGCGTTATATCGATTCGATGGTGAATGACGAAACACGGAGATTTTCTAAGGTTTTTACTACATATTAACACTTTTCACATTTTCTCGTGTTACGTGGCTGCCAGTCCTCGGTTCGTGCAAAATCTTAAGGTCCTAGGTCATGTCCAAGGCACCAAACCGACCAATAATTCAATAATCGATAACTAAAACTATAAATGTAGCTCTTCTTACTGGGCGATTGCATCAACTTAGATGCTTCTCCTGTGTTCTACTGTGCTGCTTGTATTGTCCCCACATACCGCAGCACGCAACAAGGGCTGGCAGACCATAAATGTAACCGTTTCAGAGAGAAATGCGACCAATGTGACGATCTCGCGTTATATCGATTCGATGGTGAATGACGAAACACGGAGATTTTCTAAGGTTTTTACTACATATTAACACTTTTCACATTTTCTCGTGTTACGTGGCTGCCAGTCCTCGGTTCATGTAAAATCTTAAGGTCCTCGGTCATGTCCAAGGCACCAAACCGACCAATAATTCGATAATCGATAAATAAACTATAAATGTAGCTCTTCTTACTGGGCGATTGCATCAACTAAGATGCTTCTCCTGTGTTCTACTGTGCTGCTTGTATTGTCCCCACATACCGCAGCACGCGACAAGGGCTGGCAGACCATAAATGTAACCGTTTCAGAGAGAAATGCGACCAATGTGACGATCTCGCGATGTATCGATTCGATGGTGAATGACGAAACACGGAGATTTTCTAAGGTTTTTACTACATATTAACACTTTTCACATTTTCTCGTGTTACGTGGCTGCCAGTCCTCGGTTATTGCAAAATCTTAAGGTCCTCGGTCATGTCCAAGGCACCAAACCGACCAATAATTAAATAATCGATAACTAAAACTATAAATGTAGCTCTTCTTACTGGGCGATTGCATCAACTTAGATGCTTCTCCTGTGTTCTACTGTGTTGCTTGTATTGTCCCCACATACCGCAGCACGCGACAAGGGCTGGCAGACCATAAATGTAACCGTTTCAGAGAGAAATGCGACCAATGTTACGATCTCGCGTTATATCGATTCGATGGTGAATGACGAAACACGGAGATTTTCTAAGGTTTTTACTACATATTAACACTTTTCACATTTTCTCGTGTTACGTGGCTGCCAGTCCTCGGTTCATGCAAAATCTTAAGGTCCTCGGTCATGTCCAAGGCAGCAAACCGACCAATAATTCGATAATCGATAAATAAACTATAAATGTAGCTCTTCTTACTGGGCGATTGCATCAACTAAGATGCTTCTCCTCTGTTCTACTGTGCTGCTTGTATTGTCCCCACATACCGCAGCACGGGACAAGGGCTGGCAGACCATAAATGTAACCGTTTCAGAGAGAAATGCGACCAATGTGACGATCTCGCGTTATATCGATTAGATGGTGAATGACGAAACACGGAGATTTTCTAAGGTTTTTACTACATATTAACACTTTTCACATTTTCTCGTGTTACGTGGCTGCTAGTCCTCGGTTCATGCAAAATCTTAAGGTCCTAGGTCATGTCCAAGGCACCAAACCGACCAATAATTCAATAATCGATAACTAAAACTATAAATGTAGCTCTTCTTACTGGGCGCTTGCATCAACTAAGATGCTTCTCCTGTGTTCTACTGTGCTGCTTGTATTGTCCCCACATACCGCAGCACGCGACAAGGGCTGGCAGACCATAAATGTAACCGTTTCAGAGAGAAATGCGACCAATGTGACGATCTCGCGTTATATCGATACGATGGTGAATGACGAAACACGTAGATTTTCTAAGGTTTTTACTACATATTAACACTTTTCACATTTTCTCGTGTTACGTGGCTGCCAGTCCTCGGTTCATGCAAAATCTTAAGGTCCTAGGTTATGTCCAAGGCACCAAACCGACCAATAATTCGATAATCGATAAATAAACTATAAATGTAGCTCTTCTTACTGGGCGATTGCATCAACTAAGATGCTTCTCCTGTGTTCTACTGTGCTGCTTGTATTGTCCCCACATACCGCAGCACGCGACAAGGGCTGGCAGACCATAAATGTAACCGTTTCAGAGAGAAATGCGACCAATGTGACGATCTCGCGTTATATCGATTCGATGGTGAATGACGAAACACGGAGATTTTCTAAGGTTTTTACTACATATTAACACTTTTCACATTTTCTCGTGTTACGTGGCTGCCAGTCCTCGGTTCGTGCAAAATCTTAAGGTCCTAGGTCATGTCCAAGGCACCAAACCGACCAATAATTCAATAATCGATAACTAAAACTATAAATGTAGCTCTTCTTACTGGGCGATTGCATCAACTTAGATGCTTCTCCTGTGTTCTACTGTGCTGCTTGTATTGTCCCCACATACCGCAGCACGCAACAAGGGCTGGCAGACCATAAATGTAACCGTTTCAGAGAGAAATGCGACCAATGTGACGATCTCGCGTTATATCGATTCGATGGTGAATGACGAAACACGGAGATTTTCTAAGGTTTTTACTACATATTAACACTTTTCACATTTTCTCGTGTTACGTGGCTGCCAGTCCTCGGTTCATGTAAAATCTTAAAGTCCTCGGTCATGTCCAAGGCACCAAACCGACCAATAATTCGATAATCGATAAATAAACTATAAATGTAGCTCTTCTTACTGGGCGATTGCATCAACTAAGATGCTTCTCCTGTGTTCTACTGTGCTGCTTGTATTGTCCCCACATACCGCAGCACGCGACAAGGGCTGGCAGACCATAAATGTAACCGTTTCAGAGAGAAATGCGACCAATGTGACGATCTCGCGATGTATCGATTCGATGGTGAATGACGAAACACGGAGATTTTCTAAGGTTTTTACTACATATTAACACTTTTCACATTTTCTCGTGTTACGTGGCTGCCAGTCCTCGGTTATTGCAAAATCTTAAGGTCCTCGGTCATGTCCAAGGCACCAAACCGACCAATAATTAAATAATCGATAACTAAAACTATAAATGTAGCTCTTCTTACTGGGCGATTGCATCAACTTAGATGCTTCTCCTGTGTTCTACTGTGTTGCTTGTATTGTCCCCACATACCGCAGCACGCGACAAGGGCTGGCAGACCATAAATGTAACCGTTTCAGAGAGAAATGCGACCAATGTGACGATCTCGCGTTATATCGATTCGATGGTGAATGACGAAACACGGAGATTTTCTAAGGTTTTTACTACATATTAACACTTTTCACATTTTCTCGTGTTACGTGGCTGCCAGTCCTCGGTTCATGCAAAATCTTAAGGTCCTCGGTCATGTCCAAGGCACCAAACCGACCAATAATTCGATAATCGATAAATAAACTATAAATGTAGCTCTTCTTACTGGGCGATTGCATCAACTTAGATGCTTCTCCTGTGTTCTACTGTGCTGCTTGTATTGTCCCCACATACCGCAGCACGCGACAAGGGCTGGCAGACCATAAATGTAACCGTTTCAGAGAGAAATGCGACCAATTTGACGATCTCGCGTTATATCGATTCGATGGTGAATGACGAAACACGGAGATTTTCTAAGGTTTTTACTACATATTAACACTTTTCACATTTTCTCGTGTTACGTGGCTGCCAGTCCTCGGTTCATGCAAAATCTTAAGGTCCTAGGTCATGTCCAAGGCACCAAACCGACCAATAATTCAATAATCGATAGCTAAAACTATAAATGTAGCTCTTCTTACTGGGCGATTGCATCAACTTAGATGCTTCTCCTGTGTTCTAATGTGCTGCTTGTATTGTCCCCACATAACCCAGCATGCGACAAGGGCTGGCAGACCATAAATGTAACCATTTCAGAGAGAAATGCGACCAATGTGACGATCTCGCGTTATATCGATTCGATGGTGAATGACGAAACACGGAGATTTTCTAAGATTTTTACTACATATTAACACTTTTCACATTTTCTCGTGTTACGTGGCTGCCAGTCCTCGGTTCATGCAAAATCTTAAGGTCCTCGGTCATGTCCAAGGCACCAAACCGACGAATAATTCAATAATCGATAACTAAAACTATAAATGTAGCTCTTCTTACTGGGCGATTGCATCAACTTAGATGCTTCTCCTGTGTTCTACTGTGCTGCTTGTATTGTCCCCACATACCGCAGCAAGCGACAAGGGCTGGCAGACCATAAATGTAACCGTTTCAGAGAGAAATGCGACCAATGTGACGATCTCGCGTTATATCGATTCGATGGTGAATGACGAAACACGGAGATTTTCTAAGGTTTTTACTACATATTAACACTTTTCACATTTTCTCGTGTTACGTGGCTGCCAGTCCTCGGTTCATGCAAAATCTTAAGGTCCTCGGTCATGTCCAAGGCACCAAACCGACCAATAATTCAATAATCGATAACTAAAACTATAAATGTAGCTCTTCTTACTGGGCGATTGCATCAACTTAGATGCTTCTCCTGTGTTCTACTGTGCTGCTTGTATTGTCCCCACATACCGCAGCACGCGACAAGGGCTGGCAGACCATAAATGTAACCGTTTCAGAGAGAAATGCGACCAATGTGACGATCTCGCGTTATATCGATTCGATGGTGAATGACGAAACACAGAGATTTTCTAAGGTTTTTACTACATATTAACACTTTTCACATTTTCTCGTGTTACGTGGCTGCCAGTCCTCGGTTCATGCAAAATCCTAAGGTCCTCGGTCATGTCCAAGGCACCAAACCGACCAATAATTCAGTAATCGATAACTAAAACTATAAATGTAGCTCTTCTTACTGGGCGATTGCATCAACTTAGATGCTTCTCCTGTGTTCTACTGTGCTGCTTGTATTGTCCCCACATACCGCAGCACGCGACAAGGGCTGGCAGACCATAAATGTAACCGTTTCAGAGAGAAATGCGACCAATGTGACGATCTCGCGTTATATCGATTCGATGGTGAATGACGAAACACGGAGATTTTCTAAGGTTTTTACTACATATTAACACTTTTCACATTTTCTCGTGTTACGTGGCTGCCAGTCCTCGGTTCATGTAAAATCTTAAGGTCCTCGGTCATGTCCAAGGCACCAAACCGACCAATAATTCGATAATCGATAACTAAAACTATAAATGTAGATCTTCTCACTGGCCGATTGCATCAACTAATATGCTTCTCCTGTGTTCTACTGTGCTGCTTGTATTGTCCCCACATACCGCAGCACGCGACAAGGGCTGGCAGACCATAAATGTAACCGTTTCAGAGAGAAATGCGAATAATGTGACGATCTCGCGTTATATCGATTCGATGGTGAATGACGAAACACGGAGATTTTATAAGGTTTTTACTACATATTAACACTTTTCACATTTTCTCGTGTTACGTGGCTGCCAGTCCTCGGTTCATGCAAAATCTTAAGGTCCTCGGTCATGTCCAAGGCACCAAACCGACCAATAATTCAATAATCGATAACTAAAACTATAAATGTAGCTCTTCTTACTGGGCGATTGCATCAACTTAGATGCTTCTCCTGTGTTCTACTGTGCTGCTTGTATTGTCCCCACATACCGCAGCACGCGACAAGGGCTGGCAGACCATAAATGTAACCGTTTCAGAGAGAAATGCGACCAATGTGACGATCTCGCGTTATATCGATTCGATGGTGAATGACGAAACACGGAGATTTTCTAAGGTTTTTACTACATATTAACACTTTTCACATTTTCTCGTGTTACGTGGCTGCCAGTCCTCGGTTCATGCAAAATCTTAAGGTCCTCGGTCATGTCCAAGGCACCAAACCGACCAATAATTCAATAATCGATAACTAAAACTATAAATGTAGCTCTTCTTACTGGGCGATTGCATCAACTTAGATGCTTCTCCTGTGTTCTACTGTGCTGCTTTTATTGTCCCCACATACCGCAGCACGCGACAAGGGCTGAAAGACCATAAATGTAACCGTTTCAGAGAGAAATGCGACCAATGTGACGATCTCGCGTTATATCGATTCGATGGTGAATGACGAAACACGGAGATTTTCTAAGGTTTTTACTACATATTAACACTTTTCACATTTTCTCGTGTTACGTGGCTGCCAGTCCTCGGTTCATGCAAAATCTTAATGTCCTCGGTCATGTCCAAGGCACCAAACCGTCCAATAAATCAATAATCGATAACTAAAACTATAAATGTAGCTCTTCTTACTGGGCGATTGCATCGACTTAGATGCTTCTCCTGTGTTCTACTGTGCTGCTTGTATTGTCCCCACATACCGCAGCACGCGTAAGGGCTGGCAGACCATAAATGTAACCGTTTCAGAGAGAAATGCGACCAATGTGACGATCTCGCGTTATATCGATTCGATGGTGAATGACGAAACACAGAGATTTTCTAAGGTTTTTACTACATATTAACACTTTTCACATTTTCTCGTGTTACGTGGCTGCCAGTCCTCGGTTCATGCAAAATCCTAAGGTCCTCGGTCATGTCCAAGGCACCAAACCGACCAATAATTCAGTAATCGATAACTAAAACTATAAATGTAGCTCTTCTTACTGGGCGATTGCATCAACTTAGATGCTTCTCCTGTGTTCTACTGTGCTGCTTGTATTGTCCCCACATACCGCAGCACGCGACAAGGGCTGGCAGACCATAAATGTAACCGTTTCAGAGAGAAATGCGACCAATGTGACGATCTCGCGTTATATCGATTCGATGGTGAATGACGAAACACGGAGATTTTCTAAGGTTTTTACTACATATTAACACTTTTCACATTTTCTCGTGTTACGTGGCTGCCAGTCCTCGGTTCATGCAAAATCTTAAGGTCCTCGGTCATGTCCAAGGCACCAAACCGACCAATAATTCAGTAATCGATAACTAAAACTATAAATGTAGCTTTTCTTACTGGGCGATTGCATCAACTTAGATGCTTCTCCTGTGTTCTACTGTGCTGCTTGTATTGTCCCCACATACCGCAGCACGCGACAAGGGCTGGCAGACCATAAATGTAACCGTTTCAGAGAGAAATGCGACCAATGTGACGATCTCGCGTTATATCGATTCGATGGTGAATGACGAAACACGGAGATTTTCTAAGGTTTTTACTACATATTAACACTTTTCACATTTTCTCGTGTTACGTGGCTGCCAGTCCTCGGTTCATGCAAAATCCTCGGTCATGTCCAAGGCACCAAACCGACCAATAATTCAACAATCGATAACTAAAACTATAAATGTAGCTCTTCTTACTGGGCGATTGCATCAACTTAGATGCTTCTCCTGTGTTCTACTGTGCTGCTTGTATTGTCCCCACATACCGCAGCACGCGACAAGGGCTGGCAGACCATAAATGTAACCGTTTCAGAGAGAAATGCGACCAATGTGACGATCTCGCGTTATATCGATTCGATGGTGAATGACGAAACACGGAGATTTTCTAAGGTTTTTACTACATATTAACACTTTTCACATTTTCTCGTGTTACGTGGCTGCCAGTCCTCGGTTCATGTAAAATCTTAAGGTCCACGGTCATGTCCAAGGCACCAAACCGACCAATAATTCGATAATCGATAACTAAAACTATAAATGTAGATCTTCTCACTGGCCGATTGCATCAACTAATATGCTTCTCCTGTGTTCTACTGTGCTGCTTGTATTGTCCCCACATACCGCAGCACGCGACAAGGGCTGGCAGACCATAAATGTAACCGTTTCAGAGAGAAATGCGACCAATGTGACGATCTCGCGTTATATCGATTCGATGGTGAATGACGAAACACGGAGATTTTCTAAGGTTTTTACTACATATTAACACTTTTCACATTTTCTCGTGTTACGTGGCTGCCAGTCCTCGGTTCATGCAAAATCTTAAGGTCCTCGGTCATGTCCAAGGCACCAAACCGACCAATAATTCAATAATCGATAACTAAAACTATAAATGTAGCTCTTCTTACTGGGCGATTGCATCAACTTAGATGCTTCTCCTGTGTTCTACTGTGCTGCTTGTATTGTCCCCACATACCGCAGCACGCGACAAGGGCTGGCAGACCATAAATGTAACCGTTTCAGAGAGAAATGCGACCAATGTGACGATCTCGCGTTATATCGATTCGATGGTGAATGACGAAACACGGAGATTTTCTAAGGTTTTTACTACATATTAACACTTTTCACATTTTCTCGTGTTACGTGGCTGCCAGTCCTCGGTTCATGCAAAATCTTAAGGTCCTACGTCATGTCCAAGGCACCAAACCGACCAATAACTCAATAATCGATAACTAAAACTATAAATGTAGCTCTTCTTACTGGGCGATTGCATCAAGTTAGATGCTTCTCCTGTGTTCTACTGTGCTGCTTGTATTGTCCCCACATACCGCAGCACGCGACAAGGGCTGGCAGACCATAAATGTAACCGTTTCAGAGAGAAATGCGACCAATGTGACGATCTCGCGTTATATCGATTCGATGGTGAATGACGAAACACGGAGATTTTCTAAGGTTTTTACTACATATTAACACTTTTCACATTTTCTCGTGTTACGTGGCTGCCAGTCCTCGGTTCATGCAAAATCTTAAGGTCCTCGGTCATGTCCAAGGCACCAAACCGACCAATAATTCAATAATCGATAGCTAAAACTATAAATGTAGCTCTTCTTACTGGGCGATTGCATCAACTTAGATGCTTCTCCTGTGTTCTACTGTGCTGCTTGTATTGTCCCCACATACCGCAGCACGCGTAAGGGCTGGCAGACCATAAATGTAACCGTTTCAGAGAGAAATGCGACCAATGTGACGATCTCGCGTTATATCGATTCGATGGTGAATGACGAAACACGGAGATTTTCTACGGTTTTTACTACATATTAACACTTTTCACATTTTCTCGTGTTACGTGGCTGCCAGTCCTCGGTTCATGCAAAATCTTAAGGTCCTCGGTCATGTCCAAGGCACCAAACCGACCAATAATTCGATAATCGATAAATAAACTATAAATGTAGCTCTTCTTACTGGGCGATTGCATCAACTAAGATGCTTCTCCTGTGTTCTACTGTGCTGCTTGTATTGTCCCCACATACCGCTGCACGCGACAAGGGCTGGCAGACCATAAATGTAACCGTTTCAGAGAGAAATGCGACCAATGCGACGATCTCGCGTTATATCGATTCGATGGTGAATGACGAAACACGGAGATTTTCTAAGGTTTTTACTACATATTAACACTTTTCACATTTTCTCGTGTTACGTGGCTGCCAGTCCTCGGTTCATGCAAAATCTTAAGGTCCTAGGTCATGTCCAAGGCACCAAACCAACCAATAATTCAATAATCGATAACTTAAACTATAAATGTTACTCTTCATACTGGGCGATTCCATCAACTTAGATGCTTCTCCTGTGTTCTACTGTGCTGCTTGTATTGTCCCCACATACCGCAGCACGCGACAAGGGCTGGCAGACCATAAATGTAACCGTTTCAGAGAGAAATGGGACCAATGTGACGATCTCGCGTTATATCGATTCGATGGTGAATGACGAAACACGGAGATTTTCTAAGGTTTTTACTACATATTATCACTTGTCACATTTTCTCGTGTTACGTGGCTGCCAGTCCTCGGTTCATGCAAAATCTTAAGGTCCTCGGTCATGTCCAAGGCACCAAACCGACCAATAATTCAATAATCGATAACTAAAACTATACATGTAGCTCTTCTTACTGGGCGATTGCATCAACTTAGATGCTTCTCCAGTGTTCTACTGTGCTGCTTGTATTGTCCCCACATACCGCAGCACGCGACAAGGGCTGGCAGACCATAAATGTAACCGTTTCAGAGAGAAATGCGACCAATGTGACGATCTCGCGTTATATCGATTCGATGGTGAATGACGAAACACGGAGATTTTCTAAGGTTTTTACTACATATTAACACTTTTCACATTTTCTCGTGTTACGTGGCTGCCAGTCCTCGGTTCATGCAAAATCTTAAGGTCCTAGGTCATGTCCAAGGCACCAAACCGACCAATAATTCAATAATCGATAACTAAAACTATAAATGTAGCTCTTCTTACTGGGCGATTGCATCAACTTAGATGCTTCTCCTGTGTTCTACTGTGCTGCTTGTATTGTCCCCACATACCGCAGCACGCGACAATGGCTGGCAGACCATAAATGTAACCGTTTCAGAGAGAAATGCGACCAATGTGACGATCTCGCGTTATATCGATTCGATGGTGAATGACGAAACACGGAGATTTTCTAAGGTTTTTACTACATATTAACACTTTTCACATTTTCTCGTGTTACGTGGCTGCCAGTCCTCGGTTCATGCAAAATCTTAAGGTCCTAGGTCATGTCCAAGGCACCAAACCGACCAATAATTCAATAATCGATAGCTAAAACTATAAATGTAGCTCTTCTTACTGGGCGATTGCATCAACTTAGATGCTTCTCCTGTGTTCTACTGTGAGCTTGTATTGTCCCCACATACCGCAGCACGCGACAAGGGCTGGCAGACCATAAATGTAACCGTTTCAGAGAGAAATGCGACCAATGTGACGATCTCGCGTTATATCGATTCGATGGTGAATGACGAAACACGGAGATTTTCTAAGGTTTTTACTACATATTAACACTTTTCACATTTTCTCGAGTTACGTGGGTACCAGTCCCCGGTTCATGCAAAATCTTAAGGTCCTCGGTCATGTCCAAGGCACCAAACCGACCAATAATTCAATAATCGATAACTAAAACTATAAATGTAGCTCTTCTTACTGGGCGATTGCATCAACTTAGATGCTTCTCCTGTGTTCTACTGTGAGCTTGTATTGTCCCCACATACCGCAGCACGCGACAAGGGCTGGCAGACCATAAATGTAACCGTTTCAGAGAGAAATGCGACCAATGTGACGATCTCGCGTTATATCGATTCGATGGTGAATGACGAAACACGGAGATTTTCTAAGGTTTTTACTACATATTAACACTTTTCACATTTTCTCGAGTTACGTGGGTACCAGTCCTCGGTTCATGCAAAATCTTAAGGTCTTCGGTCATGTCCAAGGCACCAAACCGACCAATAATTCAATAATCGATAACTAAAACTATAAATGTAGCTCTTCTTACTGGGCGATTGCATCAACTTAGATGCTTCTCCTGTGTTCTACTGTGCTGCTTGTATTGTCCCCACATACCGCAGCACGCGACAAGGGCTGGCAGACCATAAATGTAACTGTTTCAGAGAGAAATGCGACCAATGTGACGATCTCGCGTTATATCGATTCGATGGTGAATGACGAAACACGGAGATTTTCTAAGGTTTTTACTACATATTAACACTTTTCACATTTTCTCGTGTTACGCGGCTGCCAGTCCTCGGTTCATGCAAAATCTTAAGGTCCTCGGTCATGTCCAAGGCACCAAACCGACCAATAATTCAATAATCGATAACTAAAACTATAAATGTAGCTCTTCTTACTGGGCGATTGCATCAACTTAGATGCTTCTCCTGTGTTCTACTGTGCTGCTTGTATTGTCCCCACATACCGCAGCACGCGACAAGGGCTGGCAGACCATAAATGTAACCGTTTCAGAGAGAAATGCGACCAATGTGACGATCTCGCGTTATATCGATTCGATGGTGAATGACGAAACACGGAGATTTTCTAAGGTTTTTACTACATATTAACACTTTTCACATTTTCTCGTGTTACGTGGCTGCCAGTCCTCGGTTCATGCAAAATCTTAAGGTCCTTGGTCATGTCCAAGGCACCAAACCGACCAATAATTCGATAATCGATAAATAAACTATAATTGTAGCTCTTCTTACTGGGCGATTGCATCAACTAAGATGCTTCTCCTGTGTTCTACTGTGCTGCTTGTATTGTCCCCACATACCGCAGCACGCGACAAGGGCTGGCAGACCATAAATGTAACCGTTTCAGAGAGAAATGCGACCAATGTGACGATCTCGCGTTATATCGATTCGATGGTGAATGACGAAACACGGAGATTTTCTAAGGTTTTTACTACATATTAACACTTTTCACATTTTCTCGTGTTACGTGGCTGCCAGTCCTCGGTTCATGCAAAATCTTAAGGTCCTAGGTCATGTCCAAGGCACCAAACCGACCAATAATTCAATAATCGATAACTAAAACTATAAATGTAGCTCTTCTTACTGGGCGATTGCATCAACTTAGATGCTTCTCCTGTGTTCTACTGTGCTGCTTGTATTGTCCCCACATAACCCAGCACGCGACAAGGGCTGGCAGACCATAAATGTAACCGTTTCAGAGAGAAATGCGACCAATGTGACGATCTCGCGTTATATCGATTCGATGGTGAATGACGAAACACGGAGATTTTATAAGGTTTTTACTACATATTAACACTTTTCACATTTTCTCGTGTTACGTGGCTGCCAGTCCTCGGTTCATGCAAAATCTTAAGGTCCTCGGTCATGTCCAAGGCACCAAACCGACCAATAATTCAATAATCGATAACTAAAACTATAAATGTAGCTCTTCTTACTGGGCGATTGCATCAACTTATATGCTTCTCCTGTGTTCTACTGTGAGCTTGTATTGTCCCCACATACCGCAGCACGCGACAAGGGCTGGCAGACCATAAATGTAACCGTTTCAGAGAGAAATGCGACCAATCTTACGATCTCGCGTTATATCGATTCGATGGTGAATGACGAAACACGGAGATTTTCTAAGGTTTTTACTACATATTAACACTTTTCACATTTTCTTGTGTTACGTGGCTGCCAGTCCTCGGTTCATGTAAAATCTTAAGGTCCTAGGTCATGTCCAAGGCACCAAACCGACCAATAATTCGATAATCGATAAATAAACTATAAATGTAGCTCTTCTTACTGGGCGATTGCATCAACTTAGATGCTTCTCCTGTGTTCTACTGTGCTGCTTGTATTGTCCCCACATAACCCAGCATGCGACAAGGGCTGGCAGACCATAAATGTAACCATTTCACAGAGAAATGCGACCAATGTGACGATCTCGCGTTATATCGATTCGATGGTGAATGACGAAACACGGAGATTTTCTAAGGTTTTTACTACATATTAACACTTTTCACATTTTCTCGTGTTACGTGGCTGCCAGTCCTCGGTTCATGCAAAATCTTAAGGTCCTCGGTCATGTCCAAGGCACCAAACCGACCAATAATTCAATAATCGATAGCTAAAACTATAAGTGTAGCTCTTCTTACTGGGCGATTGCATCAACTTAGATGCTTCTCCTGTGTTCTACTGTGCTGCTTGTATTGTCTCCACATACTGCAGCACGCGACAAGGGCTGGCAGACCATAAATGTAACCGTTTCAGAGAGAAATGCGACCAATGTGACGATCTCGCGTTATATCGATTCGATGGTGAATGACAAAACACGGAGATTTTCTAAGGTTTTTACTACATATTAACACTTTTCACATTTTCTCGTGTTACGTGGCTGCCAGTCCTCGGTTCATGCAAAATCTTAAGGTCCTAGGTCATGTCCAAGGCACCAAACCGACCAATAATTCAATAATCGATAACTAAAACTATAAATGTAGCTCTTCTTACTGGGCGATTGCATCAACTTAGATGCTTCTCCTGTGTTCTACTGTGCTGCTTGTATTGTCCCCACATACCGCAGCACGCGACAAGGGCTGGCAGACCATAAATGTAACCGTTTCAGAGAGAAATGCGACCAATGTGACGATCTCGCGTTATATCGATTCGATGGTGAATGACGAAACACGGAGATTTTCTAAGGTTTTTACTACATATTAACACTTTTCACATTTTCTCGTGTTACGTGGCTGCCAGTCCTCGGTTCATGCAAAATCTTAAGGTCCTCGGTCATGTCCAAGGCACCAAACCGACCAATAATTCAATAATCGATAACTAAAACTATAAATGTAGCTCTTCTTACTGGGCGATTGCATCAACTTAGATGCTTCTCCTGTGTTCTACTGTGCTGCTTGTATTGTCCCCACATACCGCAGCACGCGACAAGGGCTGGCAGACCATAAATGTAACCGTTTCAGAGAGAAATGCGACCAATGTGACGATCTCGCGTTATATCGATTCGATGGTGAATGACGAAACACGGAGATTTTCTAAGGTTTTTACTACATATTAACACTTTTCACATTTTCTTGTGTTACGTGGCTGCCAGTCCTCGGTTCATGTAAAATCTTAAGGCCCTAGGTCATGTCCAAGGCACCAAACCGACCAATAATTCGATAATCGATAAATAAACTATAAATGTAGCTCTTCTTACTGGGCGATTGCATCAACTTAGATGCTTCTCCTGTGTTCTACTGTGCTGCTTGTATTGTCCCCACATAACCCAGCATGCGACAAGGGCTGGCAGACCATAAATGTAACCATTTCACAGAGAAATGCGACCAATGTGACGATCTCGCGTTATATCGATTCGATCGTGAATGACGAAACACGGAGATTTTCTAAGGTTTTTACTACATATTAACACTTTTCACATTTTCTCGTGTTACGTGGCTGCCAGTCCTCGGTTCATGCAAAATCTTAAGGTCCTTGGTCATGTCCAAGGCACCAAACCGACCAATAATTCGATAATCGATAAATAAACTATAAATGTAGCTCTTCTTACTGGGCGATTGCATCAACTAAGATGCTTCTCCTGTGTTCTACTGTGCTGCTTGTATTGTCCCCACATACCGCAGCACGCGACAAGGGCTGGCAGACCATAAATGTAACCGTTTCAGAGAGAAATGCGACCAATGTGACGATCTCGCGTTATATCGATTCGATGGTGAATGACGAAACACGGAGATTTTCTAAGGTTTTTACTACATATTAACACTTTTCACATTTTCTCGTGTTACGTGGCTGCCAGTCCTCGGTTCATGCAAAATCTTAAGGTCCTAGGTCATGTCCAAGGCACCAAACCGACCAATAATTCAATAATCGATAACTAAAACTATAAATGTAGCTCTTCTTACTGGGCGATTGCATCAACTTAGATGCTTCTCCTGTGTTCTACTGTGCTGCTTGTATTGTCCCCACATAACCCAGCACGCGACAAGGGCTGGCAGACCATAAATGTAACCGTTTCAGAGAGAAATGCGACCAATGTGACGATCTCGCGTTATATCGATTCGATGGTGAATGACGAAACACGGAGATTTTCTAAGGTTTTTACTACATATTAACACTTTTCACATTTTCTCGTGTTACGTGGCTGCCAGTCCTCGGTTCATGCAAAATCTTAAGGTCCTCGGTCATGTCCAAGGCACCAAACCGACCAATAATTCAATAATCGATAACTAAAACTATAAATGTAGCTCTTCTTACTGGGCGATTGCATCAACTTAGATGCTTCTCCTGTGTTCTACTGTGAGCTTGTATTGTCCCCACATACCGCAGCACGCGACAAGGGCTGGCAGACCATAAATGTAACCGTTTCAGAGAGAAATGCGACCAATGTGACGATCTCGCGTTATATCGATTCGATGGTGAATGACGAAACACGGAGATTTTCTAAGGTTTTTACTACATATTAACACTTTTCACATTTTCTTGTGTTACGTGGCTGCCAGTCCTCGGTTCATGTAAAATCTTAAGGTCCTAGGTCATGTCCAAGGCACCAAACCGACCAATAATTCGATAATCGATAAATAAACTATAAATGTAGCTCTACTTACTGGGCGATTGCATCAACTTAGATGCTTCTCCTGTGTTCTACTGTGCTGCTTGTATTGTCCCCACATAACCCAGCATGCGACAAGGGCTGGCAGACCATAAATGTAACCATTTCACAGAGAAATGCGACCAATGTGACGATCTCGCGTTATATCGATTCGATGGTGAATGACGAAACACGGAGATTTTCTAAGGTTTTTACTACATATTAACACTTTTCACATTTTCTCGTGTTACGTGGCTGCCAGTCCTCGGTTCATGCAAAATCTTAAGGTCCTCGGTCATGTCCAAGGCACCAAACCGACCAATAATTCAGTAATCGATAACTAAAACTATAAATGTAGCTCTTCTTACTGGGCGATTGCATCAACTTAGATGCTTCTCCTGTGTTCTACTGTGCTGCTTGTATTGTCCCCACATACCGCAGCACGCGACAAGGGCTGGCAGACCATAAATGTAACCGTTTCAGAGAGAAATGCGACCAATGTGACGATCTCGCGTTATATCGATTCGATGGTGAATGACGAAACACGGAGATTTTCTAAGGTTTTTACTACATATTAACACTTTTCACATTTTCTTGTGTTACGTGGCTGCCAGTCCTCGGTTCATGTAAAATCTTAAGGCCCTAGGTCATGTCCAAGGCACCAAACCGACCAATAATTCAATAATCGATAAATAAACTATAAATGTAGCTCTTCTTACTGGGCGATTGCATCAACTTAGATGCTTCTCCTGTGTTCTACTGTGCTGCTTGTATTGTCCCCACATAACCCAGCATGCGACAAGGTCTGGCAGACCATAAATGTAACCATTTCACAGAGAAATGCGACCAATGTGACGATCTCGCGTTATATCGATTCGATCGTGAATGACGAAACACGGAGATTTTCTAAGGTTTTTACTACATATTAACACTTTTCACATTTTCTCATGTTACGTGGCTGCCAGTCCTCGGTTCATGCAAAATCTTAAGGTCCTCGGTCATGTCCAAGGCACCAAACCGACCAATAATTCAATAATCGATAACTAAAACAATAAATGTAGCTCTTCTTACTGGGCGATTGCATCAACTTAGATGCTTCTCCTGTGTTCTACTGTGCTGCTTGTATTGTCCCCACATACCGCAGCACGCGACAAGGGCTGGCAGACCATAAATGTAACCGTTTCAGAGAGAAATGCGACCAATGTGACGATCTCGCGTTATATCGATTCGATGGTGAATGACGAAACACGGAGATTTTCTAAGGTTTTTACTACATATTAACACTTTTCACATTTTCTCGTGTTACGTGGCTGCCAGTCCTCGGTTCATGCAAAATCTTAAGGTCCTCGGTCATGTCCAAGGCACCAAACCGACCAATAATTCAATAATCGATAACTAAAACTATAAATGTAGCTCTTCTTACTGGGCGATTGCATCAACTTAGATGCTTCTCCTGTGTTCTACTGTGCTGCTTGTATTGTCCCCACATACCGCAGCACGCGACAAGGGCTGGCAGACCATAAATGTAACCGTTTCAGAGAGAAATGCGACCAATGTGACGATCTCGCGTTATATCGATTCGATGGTGAATGACGAAACACGGAGATTTTCTAAGGTTTTTACTACATATTAACACTTTTCACATTTTCTCGTGTTACGTGGCTGCCAGTCCTCGGTTCATGCAAAATCTTAAGGTCCTCGGTCATGTCCAAGGCACCAAACCGACCAATAATTCAATAATCGATAACTAAAACTATAAATGTAGCTCTTCTTACTGGGCGATTGCATCAACTTAGATGCTTCTCCTGTGTTCTACTGTGCTGCTTGTATTGTCCCCACATACCGCAGCACGCGACAAGGGCTGGCAGACCATAAATGTAACCGTTTCAGAGAGAAATGCGACCAATGTGACGATCTCGCGTTATATCGATTCGATGGTGAATGACGAAACACGGAGATTTTCTAAGGTTTTTACTACATATTAACACTTTTCACATTTTCTCGTGTTACGTGGCTGCCAGTCCTCGGTTCATGCAAAATCTTAAGGTCCTCGATCATGTCCAAGGCACCAAACCGACCAATAATTCAATAATCGATAACTAAAACTATAAATGTAGCTCTTCTTACTGGGCGATTGCATCAACTTAGATGCTTCTCCTGTGTTCTACTGTGCTGCTTGTATTGTCCCCACATACCGCAGCACGCGACAAGGGCTGGCAGACCATAAATGTAACCGTTTCAGAGAGAAATGCGACCAATGTGACGATCTCGCGTTATATCGATTCGATGGTGAATGACGAAACACGGAGATTTTCTAAGGTTTTTACTACATATTAACACTTTTCACATTTTCTCGTGTTACGTGGCTACCAGTCCTCGGTTCATGCAAAATCTTAAGGTCCTCGGTCATGTCCAAGGCACCAAACCGACCAATAATTCAATAATCGATAACTAAAACTATAAATGTAGCTCTTCTTACTGGGCGATTGCATCAACTTAGATGCTTCTCCTGTGTTCTACTGTGCTGCTTGTATTGTCCCCACATACCGCAGCACGCGACAAGGGCTGCCAGACCATAAATGTAACCGTTTCAGAGAGAAATGCGACCAATGTGACGATCTCGCGTTATATCGATTCGATGGTGAATGACGAAACACGGAGATTTTCTAAGGTTTTTACTACATATTAACACTTTTCACATTTTCTCGTGTTGCGTGGCTGCCAGTCCTCGGTTCATGCAAAATCTTAAGGTCCTCGGTCATGTCCAAGGCACCAAACCGACCAATAATTCAATAATCGATAACTAAAACTATAAATGTAGCTCTTCTTACTGGGCGATTGCATCAACTTAGATGCTTCTCCTGTGTTCTACTGTGCTGCTTGTATTGTCCCCACATACCGCAGCACGCGACAAGGGCTGGCAGACCATAAATGTAACCGTTTCAGAGAGAAATGCGACCAATGTGACGATCTCGCGTTATATCGATTCGATGGTGAATGACGAAACACGGAGATTTTCTAAGGTTTTTACTACATATTAACACTTTTCACATTTTCTCGTGTTACGTGACTGCCAGTCCTCGGTTCATGTAAAATCTTAAGGTCCTCGGTCATGTCCAAGGCACCAAACCGACCAATAATTCGATAATCGATAACTAAAACTATAAATGTAGCTCTTCTTACTGGGCGATTGCATCAACTAATATGCTTCTCCTGTGTTCTACTGTGCTGCTTGTGTTGTCCCCACATACCGCAGCACGCGACAAGGGCTGGCAGACCATAAATGTAACCGTTTCAGAGAGAAATGCGACCAATGTGACGATCTCGCGTTATATCGATTCGATGGTGAATGACGAAACACGGAGATTTTCTAAGGTTTTTACTACATATTAACACTTTTCACATTTTCTCGTGTTACGTGGCTGCCAGTCCTCGGTTCATGCAAAATCTTAAGGCCCTAGGTCATGTCCAAGGCACCAAACCGACCAATAATTCGATAATCGATAAATAAACTATAAATGTAGCTCTTCTTACTGGGCGATTGCATCAACTTAGATGCTTCTCCTGTGTTCTACTGTGCTGCTTGTATTGTCCCCACATAACCCAGCATGCGACAAGGGCTGGCAGACCATAAATGTAACCATTTCACAGAGAAATGCGACCAATGTGACGATCTCGCGTTATATCGATTCGATCGTGAATGACGAAACACGGAGATTTTCTAAGGTTTTTACTACATATTAACACTTTTCACATTTTCTCGTGTTACGTGGCTGCCAGTCCTCGGTTCATGCAAAATCTTAAGGTCCTCGGTCATGTCCAAGGCACCAAACCGACCAATAATTCAATAATCGATAACTAAAACTATAAATGTAGCTCTTCTTACTGGGCGATTGCATCAACTTAGATGCTTCTCCTGTGTTCTACTGTGCTGCTTGTATTGTCCCCACATACCGCAGCACGCGACAAGGGCTGGCAGACCATAAATGTAACCGTTTCAGAGAGAAATGCGACCAATGTGACGATCTCGCGTTATATCGATTCGATGGTGAATGACGAAACACGGAGATTTTCTAAGGTTTTTACTACATATTAACACTTTTCACATTTTCTCGTGTTACGTGGCTGCCAGTCCTCGGTTCATGCAAAATCTTAAGGTCCTCGGTCATGTCCAAGGCACCAAACCGACCAATAATTCAATAATCGATAACTAAAACTATAAATGTAGCTCTTCTTACTGGGCGATTGCATCAACTTAGATGCTTCTCCTGTGTTCTACTGTGCTGCTTTTATTGTCCCCACATACCGCAGCACGCGACAAGGGCTGGCAGACCATAAATGTAACCGTTTCAGAGAGAAATGCGACCAATGTGACGATCTCGCGTTATATCGATTCGATGGTGAATGACGAAACACGGAGATTTTCTAAGGTTTTTACTACATATTAACACTTTTCACATTTTCTCGTGTTACGTGGCTGCCAGTCCTCGGTTCATGCAAAATCTTAAGGTCCTCGGTCATGTCCAAGGCACCAAACCGACCAATAATTCAATAATCGATAACTAAAACTATAAATGTAGCTCTTCTTACTGGGCGATTGCATCAACTTAGATTCTTCTCCTGTGTTCTACTGTGCTGCTTGTATTGTCCCCACATACCGCAGCACGCGACAAGGGCTGGCAGACCATAAATGTAACCGTTTCAGAGAGAAATGCAACCAATGTGACGATCTCGCGTTATATCGATTCGATGGTGAATGACGAAACACGGAGATTTTCTAAGGTTTTTACTACATATTAACACTTTTCACATTTTCTCGTGTTACGTGGCTGCCAGTCCTCGGTTCATGCAAAATCTTAAGGTCCTCGGTCATGTCCAAGGCACCAAACCGACCAATAATTCAATAATCGATAACTAAAACTATAAATGTAGCTCTTCTTACTGGGCGATTGCATCAACTTAGATGCTTCTCCTGTGTTCTACTGTGCTGCTTGTATTGTCCCCACATACCGCAGCACGCGACAAGGGCTGGCAGACCATAAATGTAACCGTTTCAGAGAGAAATGCGACCAATGTGACGATCTCGCGTTATATCGATTCGATGGTGAATGACGAAACACGGAGATTTTCTAAGGTTTTTACTACATATTAACACTTTTCACATTTTCTCGTGTTACGTGGCTACCAGTCCTCGGTTCATGCAAAATCTTAAGGTCCTCGGTCATGTCCAAGGCACCAAACCGACCAATAATTCAATAATCGATAACTAAAACTATAAATGTAGCTCTTCTTACTGGGCGATTGCATCAACTTAGATGCTTCTCCTGTGTTCTACTGTGCTGCTTGTATTGTCCCCACATACCGCAGCACGCGACAAGGGCTGCCAGACCATAAATGTAACCGTTTCAGAGAGAAATGCGACCAATGTGACGATCTCGCGTTATATCGATTCGATGGTGAATGACGAAACACGGAGATTTTCTAAGGTTTTTACTACATATTAACACTTTTCACATTTTCTCGTGTTGCGTGGCTGCCAGTCCTCGGTTCATGCAAAATCTTAAGGTCCTCGGTCATGTCCAAGGCACCAAACCGACCAATAATTCAATAATCGATAACTAAAACTATAAATGTAGCTCTTCTTACTGGGCGATTGCATCAACTTAGATGCTTCTCCTGTGTTCTACTGTGCTGCTTGTATTGTCCCCACATACCGCAGCACGCGACAAGGGCTGGCAGACCATAAATGTAACCGTTTCAGAGAGAAATGCGACCAATGTGACGATCTCGCGTTATATCGATTCGATGGTGAATGACGAAACACGGAGATTTTCTAAGGTTTTTACTACATATTAACACTTTTCACATTTTCTCGTGTTACGTGACTGCCAGTCCTCGGTTCATGTAAAATCTTAAGGCCCTCGGTCAAGTCCAAGGCACCAAACCGACCAATAATTCGATAATCGATAACTAAAACTATAAATGTAGCTCTTCTTACTGGGCGATTGCATCAACTAATATGCTTCTCCTGTGTTCTACTGTGCTGCTTGTATTGTCCCCACATACCGCAGCACGCGACAAGGGCTGGCAGACCATAAATGTAACCGTTTCAGAGAGAAATGCGACCAATGTGACGATCTCGCGTTATATCGATTCGATGGTGAATGACGAAACACGGAGATTTTCTAAGGTTTTTACTACATATTAACACTTGTCACATTTTCTCGTGTTACGTGGCTGCCAGTCCTCGGTTCATGCAAAATCTTAAGGTCCTAGGTCATGTCCAAGGCACCAAACCGACCAATAATTCAATAATCGATAACTAAAACTATAAATGTAGCTCTTCTTACTGGGCGATTGCATCAACTTAGATGCTTCTCCTGTGTTCTACTGTGCTGCTTGTATTGTCCCCACATAACCCAGCACGCGACAAGGGCTGGCAGACCATAAATGTAACCGTTTCAGAGAGAAATGCGACCAATGTGACGATCTCGCGTTATATCGATTCGATGGTGAATGACGAAACACGGAGATTTTCTAAGGTTTTTACTACATATTAACACTTTTCACATTTTCTCGTGTTACGTGGCTGCCAGTCCTCGGTTCATGCAAAATCTTAAGGTCCTAGGTCATGTCCAAGGCACCAAACCGACCAATAACTCAATAATCGATAACTAAAACTATAAATGTAGCTCTTCTTACTGGGCGATTGCATCAACTTAGATGCTTCTCCTGTGTTCTACTGTGCTGCTTGTATTGTCCCCACATAACCCAGCACGCGACAAGGGCTGGCAGACCATAAATGTAACCGTTTCAGAGAGAAATGCGACCAATGTGACGATCTCGCGTTATATCGATTCGATGGTGAATGACGAAACACGGAGATTTTCTAAGGTTTTTACTACATATTAACACTTTTCACATTTTCTCGTGTTACGTGGCTGCCAGTCCTCGGTTCATGCAAAATCTTAAGGTCCTCGGTCATGTCCAAGGCACCAAACCGACCAATAATTCAATAATCGATAGGTAAAACTATAAATGTAGCTCTTCTTACTGGGCGATTGCATCAACTAATATGCTTCTCCTGTGTTCTACTGTGCTGCTTGTATTGTCCCCACATACCGCAGCACGCGACAAGGGCTGGCAGACCATAAATGTAACAGTTTCAGAGAGAAATGCGACCAATGTGACGATCTCGCGTTATATCGATTCGGTGGTGAATGACGAAACACGGAGATTTTATAAGGTTTTTACTACATATTAACACTTTTCACATTTTCTCGTGTTACGTGGCTGCCAGTCCTCGGTTCATGCAAAATCTTAAGGTCCTCGGTCATGTCCAAGGCACCAAACCGACCAATAATTCAATAATCGATAACTAAAACTATAAATGTAGCTCTTCTTACTGGGCGATTGCATCAACTTAGATGCTTCTCCTGTGTTCTACTGTGCTGCTTTTATTGTCCCCACATACCGCAGCACGCGACAAGGGCTGGCAGACCATAAATGTAACCGTTTCAGAGAGAAATGCGACCAATGTGACGATCTCGCGTTATAACGATCGATGGTGAATGACGAAACACGGAGATTTTCTAAGGTTTTTACTACATATTAACACTTTTCACATTTTCTCGTGTTACGTGGCTGCCAGTCCTCGGTTCATGCAAAATCTTGAGGTCCTCGGTCATGTCCAAGGCACCAAACCGATCAATAATTCAACAATCGATAACTAAAACTATAAATGTAGCTCTTCTTACTGGGCGATTGCATCAACTTAGATGCTTCTCCTGTGTTCTACTGTGCTGCTTGTATTGTCCCCACATACCGCAGCACGCGACAAGGGCTGGCAGACCATAAATGTAACCGTTTCAGAGAGAAATGCGACCAATGTGACGATCTCGCGTTATATCGATTCGATGGTGAATGACGAAACACGGAGATTTTCTAAGGTTTTTACTACATATTAACACTTTTCACATTTTCTCGTGTTACGTGACTGCCAGTCCTCGGTTCATGTAAAATCTTAAGGTCCTCGGTCATGTCCAAGGCACCAAACCGACCAATAATTCAATAATCGATAGCTAAAACTATAAATGTAGCTCTTCTTACTGGGCGATTGCATCAACTTAGATGCTTCTCCTGTGTTCTACTGTGCTGCTTGTATTGTCCCCACATACCGCAGCACGCGACAAGGGCTGGCAGACCATAAATGTAACAGTTTCAGAGAGAAATGCGACCAATGTGACGATCTCGCGTTATATCGATTCGATGGTGAATGACGAAACACGGAGATTTTCTAAGGTTTTTACTACATATTAACACTTTTCACATTTTCTCGTGTTACGTGGCTGCCAGTCCTCGGTTCATGCAAAATCTTAAGGTCCTCGGTCATGTCCAAGGCACCAAACCGACCAATAATTCAATAATCGATAACTAAAACTATAAATGTAGCTCTTCTTACTGGGCGATTGCATCAACTTAGATGCTTCTCCTGTGTTCTACTGTGCTGCTTGTATTGTCCCCACATACCGCAGCACGCGACAAGGGCTGGCAGACCATAAATGTAACCGTTTCAGAGAGAAATGCGACCAATGTGACGATCTCGCGTTATATCGATTCGATGGTGAATGACGAAACACGGAGATTTTCTAAGGTTTTTACTACATATTAACACTTTTCACATTTTCTCGTGTTACGTGACTGCCAGTCCTCGGTTCATGTAAAATCTTAAGGTCCTCGGTCATGTCCAAGGCACCAAACCGACCAATAATTCGATAATCGATAACTAAAACTATAAATGTAGCTCTTCTTACTGGGCGATTGCATCAACTAATATGCTTCTCCTGTGTTCTACTGTGCTGCTTGTATTGTCCCCACATACCGCAGCACGCGACAAGGGCTGGCAGACCATAAATGTAACCGTTTCAGAGAGAAATGCGACCAATGTGACGATCTCGCGTTATATCGATTCGATGGTGAATGACGAAACACGGAGATTTTCTAAGGTTTTTACTACATATTAACACTTGTCACATTTTCTCGTGTTACGTGGCTGCCAGTCCTCGGTTCATGCAAAATCTTAAGGTCCTAGGTCATGTCCAAGGCACCAAACCGACCAATAATTCAATAATCGATAACTAAAACTATAAATGTAGCTCTTCTTACTGGGCGATTGCATCAACTTAGATGCTTCTCCTGTGTTCTACTGTGCTGCTTGTATTGTCCCCACATAACCCAGCACGCGACAAGGGCTGGCAGACCATAAATGTAACCGTTTCAGAGAGAAATGCGACCAATGTGACGATCTCGCGTTATATCGATTCGATGGTGAATGACGAAACACGGAGATTTTCTAAGGTTTTTACTACATATTAACACTTTTCACATTTTCTCGTGTTACGTGGCTGCCAGTCCTCGGTTCATGCAAAATCTTAAGGTCCTAGGTCATATCCAAGGCACCAAACCGACCAATAACTCAATAATCGATAACTAAAACTATAAATGTAGCTCTTCTTACTGGGCGATTGCATCAACTTAGATGCTTCTCCTGTGTTCTACTGTGCTGCTTGTATTGTCCCCACATAACCCAGCACGCGACAAGGGCTGGCAGGCCATAAATGTAACCGTTTCAGAGAGAAATGCGACCAATGTGACGATCTCGCGTTATATCGATTCGATGGTGAATGACGAAACACGGAGATTTTCTAAGGTTTTTACTACATATTAACACTTTTCACATTTTCTCGTGTTACGTGGCTGCCAGTCCTCGGTTCATGCAAAATCTTAAGGTCCTCGGTCATGTCCAAGGCACCAAACCGACCAATAATTCAATAATCGATAGGTAAAACTATAAATGTAGCTCTTCTTACTGGGCGATTGCATCAACTAATATGCTTCTCCTGTGTTCTACTGTGCTGCTTGTATTGTCCCCACATACCGCAGCACACGACAAGGGCTGGCAGACCATAAATGTAACAGTTTCAGAGAGAAATGCGACCAATGTGACGATCTCGCGTTATATCGATTCGGTGGTGAATGACGAAACACGGAGATTTTATAAGGTTTTTACTACATATTAACACTTTTCACATTTTCTCGTGTTACGTGGCTGCCAGTCCTCGGTTCATGCAAAATCTTAAGGTCCTCGGTCATGTCCAAGGCACCAAACCGACCAATAATTCAATAATCGATAACTAAAACTATAAATGTAGCTCTTCTTACTGGGCGATTGCATCAACTTAGATGCTTCTCCTGTGTTCTACTGTGCTGCTTGTATTGTCCCCACATACCGCAGCACGCGACAAGGGCTGGCAGACCATAAATGTAACCGTTTCAGAGAGAAATGCGACCAATGTGACGATCTCGCGTTATATCGATCGATGGTGAATGACGAAACACGGAGATTTTCTAAGGTTTTTACTACATATTAACACTTTTCACATTTTCTCGTGTTACGTGGCTGCCAGTCCTCGGTTCATGCAAAATCTTGAGGTCCTCGGTCATGTCCAAGGCACCAAACCGATCAATAATTCAACAATCGATAACTAAAACTATAAATGTAGCTCTTCTTACTGGGCGATTGCATCAACTTAGATGCTTCTCCTGTGTTCTACTGTGCTGCTTGTATTGTCCCCACATACCGCAGCACGCGACAAGGGCTGGCAGACCATAAATGTAACCGTTTCAGAGAGAAATGCGACCAATGTGACGATCTCGCGTTATATCGATTCGATGGTGAATGACGAAACACGGAGATTTTCTAAGGTTTTTACTACATATTAACACTTTTCACATTTTCTCGTGTTACGTGACTGCCAGTCCTCGGTTCATGTAAAATCTTAAGGTCCTCGGTCATGTCCAAGGCACCAAACCGACCAATAATTCAATAATCGATAGCTAAAACTATAAATGTAGCTCTTCTTACTGGGCGATTGCATCAACTTAGATGCTTCTCCTGTGTTCTACTGTGCTGCTTGTATTGTCCCCACATACCGCAGCACGCGACAAGGGCTGGCAGACCATAAATGTAACAGTTTCAGAGAGAAATGCGACCAATGTGACGATCTCACGTTATATCGATTCGATGGTGAATGACGAAACACGGAGATTTTCTAAGGTTTTTACTACATATTAACACTTTTCACATTTTCTCGTGTTACGTGGCTGCCAGTCCTCGGTTCATGCAAAATCTTAAGGTCCTCGGTCATGTCCAAGGCACCAAACCGACCAATAATTCAATAATCGATAGGTAAAACTATAAATGTAGCTCTTCTTACTGGGCGATTGCATCAACTTAGATTCTTCTCCTGTGTTCTACTGTGAGCTTGTATTGTCCCCACATACCGCAGCACGCGACAAGGGCTGGCAGACCATAAATGTAACCGTTTCAGAGAGAAATGCGACCAATGTGACGATCTCGCGTTATATCGATTCGATGGTGAATGACGAAACACGGAGATTTTCTAAGGTTTTTACTACATATTAACACTTTTCACATTTTCTCGAGTTACGTGGGTACCAGTCCTCGGTTCATGCAAAATCTTAAGGTCCTCGGTCATGTCCAAGGCACCAAACCGACCAATAATTCAATAATCGATAACTAAAACTATAAATGTAGCTCTTCTTACTGGGCGATTGCATCAACTTAGATGCTTCTCCTGTGTTCTACTGTGCTGCTTGTATTGTCCCCACATACCGCAGCACGCGACAAGGGCTGGCAGACCATAAATGTAACCGTTTCAGAGAGAAATGCGACCAATGTGACGATCTCGCGTTATATCGATTCGATGGTGAATGACGAAACACGGAGATTTTCTAAGGTTTTTACTACATATTAACACTTTTCACATTTTCTCGTGTTACGTGGCTGCCAGTCCTCGGTTCATGCAAAATCTTAAGGTCCTCGGTCATGTCCAAGGCACCAAACCGACCAATAATTCGATAATCGATAAATAAACTATAAATGTAGCTCTTCTTACTGGGCGATTGCATCAACTAAGATGCTTCTCCTGTGTTCTACTGTGCTGCTTGTATTGTCCCCACATACCGCTGCACGCGACAAGGGCTGGCAGACCATAAATGTAACCGTTTCAGAGAGAAATGCGACCAATGTGACGATCTCGCGTTATATCGATTCGATGGTGAATGACGAAACACGGAGATTTTCTAAGGTTTTTACTACATATTAACACTTGTCACATTTTCTCGTGTTACGTGGCTGCCAGTCCTCGGTTCATGCAAAATCTTAAGGTCCTAGGTCATGTCCAAGGCACCAAACCGACCAATAATTCAATAATCGATAACTAAAACTATAAATGTAGCTCTTCTTACTGGGCGATTGCATCAACTTAGATGCTTCTCCTGTGTTCTACTGTGCTGCTTGTATTGTCCCCACATACCGCAGCACGCGACAAGGGCTGGCAGACCATAAATGTAACCGTTTCAGAGAGAAATGCGACCAATGTGACGATCTCGCGTTATATCGTTCGATGGTGAATGACGAAACACGGAGATTTTCTAAGGTTTTTACTACATATTAACACTTTTCACATTTTCTCGTGTTACGTGGCTGCCAGTCCTCGGTTCATGCAAAATCTTAAGGTCCTAGGTCATGTCCAAGGCACCAAACCGACCAATAACTCAATAATCGATAACTAAAACTATAAATGTAGCTCTTCTTACTGGGCGATTGCATCAACTTAGATGCTTCTCCTGTGTTCTACTGTACTGCTTGTATTGTCCCCACATACCGCAGCACGCGACAAGGGCTGGCAGACCATAAATGTAACCGTTTCAGAGAGAAATGCGAACAATGTGACGATCTCGCGTTATATCGATTCGATGGTGAATGACGAAACACGGAGATTTTCTAAGGTTTTTACTACATATTAACACTTTTCACATTTTCTCGTGTTACATGGCTGCCAGTCCTCGGTTCATGCAAAATCTTAAGGTCCTCGGTCATGTCCAAGGCACCAAACCGACCAATAATTCAATAATCGATAACTAAATCTATAAATGTAGCTCTTCTTACTGGGCGATTGCATCAACTTAGATGCTTCTCCTGTGTTCTACTGTGCTGCTTGTATTGTCCCCACATACCGCAGCACGCGACAAGGGCTGGCAGACCATAAATGTAACCGTTTCAGAGAGAAATGCGACCAATGTGACGATCTCGCGTTATATCGATTCGATGGTGAATGACGAAACACGGAGATTTTCTAAGGTTTTTACTACATATTAACACTTTTCACATTTTCTCGTGTTACGTGACTGCCAGTCCTCGGTTCATGCAAAATCTTAAGGTCCTCGGTCATGTCCAAGGCAGCAAACCGACCAATAATTCGATAATCGATAAATAAACTATAAATGTAGCTCTTCTTACTGGGCGATTGCATCAACTAAGATGCTTCTCCTCTGTTCTACTGTGCTGCTTGTATTGTCCCCACATACCGCAGCACGGGACAAGGGCTGGCAGACCATAAATGTAACCGTTTCAGAGAGAAATGCGACCAATGTGACGATCTCGCGTTATATCGATTAGATGGTGAATGACGAAACACGGAGATTTTCTAAGGTTTTTACTACATATTAACACTTTTCACATTTTCTCGTGTTACGTGGCTGCTAGTCCTCGGTTCATGCAAAATCTTAAGGTCCTAGGTCATGTCCAAGGCACCAAACCGACCAATAATTCAATAATCGATAACTAAAACTATAAATGTAGCTCTTCTTACTGGGCGCTTGCATCAACTAAGATGCTTCTCCTGTGTTCTACTGTGCTGCTTGTATTGTCCCCACATACCGCAGCACGCGACAAGGGCTGGCAGACCATAAATGTAACCGTTTCAGAGAGAAATGCGACCAATGTGACGATCTCGCGTTATATCGATTCGATGGTGAATGAGGAAACACGTAGATTTTCTAAGGTTTTTACTACATATTAACACTTTTCACATTTTCTCGTGTTACGTGGCTGCCAGTCCTCGGTTCATGCAAAATCTTAAGGCCCTAGGTCATGTCCAAGGCACCAAACCGACCAATAATTCGATAATCGATAAATAAACTATAAATGTAGCTCTTCTTACTGGGCGATTGCATCAACTTAGATGCTTCTCCTGTGTTCTACTGTGCTGCTTGTATTGTCCCCACATAACCCAGCATGCGACAAGGGCTGGCAGACCATAAATGTAACCATTTCACAGAGAAATGCGACCAATGTGACGATCTCGCGTTATATCGATTCGATCGTGAATGACGAAACACGGAGATTTTCTAAGGTTTTTACTACATATTAACACTTTTCACATTTTTACGTGTTACGTGGCTGCCAGTCCTCGGTTCATGCAAAATCTTAAGGTCCTCGGTCATGTCCAAGGCACCAAACCGACCAATAATTCAATAATCGATAACTAAAACTATAAATGTAGCTCTTCTTACTGGGCGATTGCATCAACTTAGATGCTTCTCCTGTGTTCTACTGTGCTGCTTGTATTGTCCCCACATACCGCAGCACGCGACAAGGGCTGGCAGACCATAAATGTAACCGTTTCAGAGAGAAATGCGACCAATGTGACGATCTCGCGTTATATCGATTCGATGGTGAATGACGAAACACGGAGATTTTCTAAGGTTTTTACTACATATTAACACTTTTCACATTTTCTCGTGTTACGTGGCTGCCAGTCCTCGGTTCATGCAAAATCTTAAGGTCCTCGGTCATGTCCAAGGCACCAAACCGACCAATAATTCAATAATCGATAACTAAAACTATAAATGTAGCTCTTCTTACTGGGCGATTGCATCAACTTAGATGCTTCTCCTGTGTTCTACTGTGCTGCTTGTATTGTCCCCACATACCGCAGCACGCGACAAGGGCTGGCAGACCATAAATGTAACCGTTTCAGAGAGAAATGCGACCAATGTGACGATCTCGCGTTATATCGATTCGATGGTGAATGACGAAACACGGAGATTTTCTAAGGTTTTTACTACATATTAACACTTTTCACATTTTCTCGTGTTACGTGGCTGCCAGTCCTCGGTTCATGCAAAATCTTAAGGTCCTCGGTCATGTCCAAGGCACCAAACCGACCAATAATTCAATAATCGATAACTAAAACTATAAATGTAGCTCTTCTTACTGGGCGATTGCATCAACTTAGATGCTTCTCCTGTGTTCTACTGTGCTGCTTGTATTGTCCCCACATACCGCAGCACGCGACAAGGGCTGGCAGACCATAAATGTAACCGTTTCAGAGAGAAATGCGACCAATGTGACGATCTCGCGTTATATCGATTCGATGGTGAATGACGAAACACGGAGATTTTCTAAGGTTTTTACTACATATTAACACTTGTCACATTTTCTCGTGTTACGTGGCTGCCAGTCCTCGGTTCATGCAAAATCTTAAGGTCCTCGGTCATGTCCAAGGCACCAAACCGACCAATAATTCAATAATCGATAACTAAAACTATAAATGTAGCTCTTCTTACTGGGCGATTGCATCAACTTAGATGCTTCTCCTGTGTTCTACTGTGCTGCTTGTATTGTCCCCACATACCGCAGCACGCGACAAGGGCTGGCAGACCATAAATGTAACCGTTTCAGAGAGAAATGCGACCAATGTGACGATCTCGCGTTATATCGATTCGATGGTGAATGACGAAACACGGAGATTTTCTAAGGTTTTTACTACATATTAACACTTTTCACATTTTCTCGTGTTACGTGGCTACCAGTCCTCGGTTCATGCAAAATCTTAAGGTCCTCGGTCATGTCCAAGGCACCAAACCGACCAATAATTCAATAATCGATAACTAAAACTATAAATGTAGCTCTTCTTACTGGGCGATTGCATCAACTTAGATGCTTCTCCTGTGTTCTACTGTGCTGCTTGTATTGTCCCCACATACCGCAGCACGCGACAAGGGCTGCCAGACCATAAATGTAACCGTTTCAGAGAGAAATGCGACCAATGTGACGATCTCGCGTTATATCGATTCGATGGTGAATGACGAAACACGGAGATTTTCTAAGGTTTTTACTACATATTAACACTTTTCACATTTTCTCGTGTTGCGTGGCTGCCAGTCCTCGGTTCATGCAAAATCTTAAGGTCCTCGGTCATGTCCAAGGCACCAAACCGACCAATAATTCAATAATCGATAACTAAAACTATAAATGTAGCTCTTCTTACTGGGCGATTGCATCAACTTAGATGCTTCTCCTGTGTTCTACTGTGCTGCTTGTATTGTCCCCACATACCGCAGCACGCGACAAGGGCTGGCAGACCATAAATGTAACCGTTTCAGAGAGAAATGCGACCAATGTGACGATCTCGCGTTATATCGATTCGATGGTGAATGACGAAACACGGAGATTTTCTAAGGTTTTTACTACATATTAACACTTTTCACATTTTCTCGTGTTACGTGACTGCCAGTCCTCGGTTCATGTAAAATCTTAAGGTCCTCGGTCATGTCCAAGGCACCAAACCGACCAATAATTCGATAATCGATAACTAAAACTATAAATGTAGCTCTTCTTACTGGGCGATTGCATCAACTAATATGCTTCTCCTGTGTTCTACTGTGCTGCTTGTATTGTCCCCACATACCGCAGCACGCGACAAGGGCTGGCAGACCATAAATGTAACCGTTTCAGAGAGAAATGCGACCAATGTGACGATCTCGCGTTATATCGATTCGATGGTGAATGACGAAACACGGAGATTTTCTAAGGTTTTTACTACATATTAACACTTGTCACATTTTCTCGTGTTACGTGGCTGCCAGTCCTCGGTTCATGCAAAATCTTAAGGTCCTAGGTCATGTCCAAGGCACCAAACCGACCAATAATTCAATAATCGATAACTAAAACTATAAATGTAGCTCTTCTTACTGGGCGATTGCATCAACTTAGATGCTTCTCCTGTGTTCTACTGTGCTGCTTGTATTGTCCCCACATAACCCAGCACGCGACAAGGGCTGGCAGACCATAAATGTAACCGTTTCAGAGAGAAATGCGACCAATGTGACGATCTCGCGTTATATCGATTCGATGGTGAATGACGAAACACGGAGATTTTCTAAGGTTTTTACTACATATTAACACTTTTCACATTTTCTCGTGTTACGTGGCTGCCAGTCCTCGGTTCATGCAAAATCTTAAGGTCCTAGGTCATGTCCAAGGCACCAAACCGACCAATAACTCAATAATCGATAACTAAAACTATAAATGTAGCTCATCTTACTGGGCGATTGCATCAACTTAGATGCTTCTCCTGTGTTCTACTGTGCTGCTTGTATTGTCCCCACATAACCCAGCACGCGACAAGGGCTGGCAGACCATAAATGTAACCGTTTCAGAGAGAAATGCGACCAATGTGACGATCTCGCGTTATATCGATTCGATGGTGAATGACGAAACACGGAGATTTTCTAAGGTTTTTACTACATATTAACACTTTTCACATTTTCTCGTGTTACGTGGCTGCCAGTCCTCGGTTCATGCAAAATCTTAAGGTCCTCGGTCATGTCCAAGGCTCCAAACCGACCAATAATTCAATAATCGATAGGTAAAACTATAAATGTAGCTCTTCTTACTGGGCGATTGCATCAACTAATATGCTTCTCCTGTGTTCTACTGTGCTGCTTGTATTGTCCCCACATACCGCAGCACGCGACAAGGGCTGGCAGACCATAAATGTAACAGTTTCAGAGAGAAATGCGACCAATGTGACGATCTCGCGTTATATCGATTCGGTGGTGAATGACGAAACACGGAGATTTTATAAGGTTTTTACTACATATTAACACTTTTCACATTTTCTCGTGTTACGTGGCTGCCAGTCCTCGGTTCATGCAAAATCTTAAGGTCCTCGGTCATGTCCAAGGCACCAAACCGACCAATAATTCAATAATCGATAACTAAAACTATAAATGTAGCTCTTCTTACTGGGCGATTGCATCAACTTAGATGCTTCTCCTGTGTTCTACTGTGCTGCTTGTATTGTCCCCACATAACCCAGCACGCGACAAGGGCTGGCAGACCATAAATGTAACCGTTTCAGAGAGAAATGCGACCAATGTGACGATCTCGCGTTATATCGATTCGATGGTGAATGACGAAACACGGAGATTTTCTAAGGTTTTTACTACATATTAACACTTTTCACATTTTCTCGTGTTACGTGGCTGCCAGTCCTCGGTTCATGCAAAATCTTGAGGTCCTCTGTCATGTCCAAGGCACCAAACCGATCAATAATTCAACAATCGATAACTAAAACTATAAATGTAGCTCTTCTTACTGGGCGATTGCATCAACTTAGATGCTTCTCCTGTGTTCTACTGTGCTGCTTGTATTGTCCCCACATACCGCAGCACGCGACAAGGGCTGGCAGACCATAAATGTAACCGTTTCAGAGAGAAATGCGACCAATGTGACGATCTCGCATTATATCGATTCGATGGTGAATGACGAAACACGGAGATTTTCTAAGGTTTTTACTACATATTAACACTTTTCACATTTTCTCGTGTTACGTGACTGCCAGTCCTCGGTTCATGTAAAATCTTAAGGTCCTCGGTCATGTCCAAGGCACCAAACCGACCAATAATTCGATAATCGATAACTAAAACTATAGATGTAGATCTTCTTACTGGGCGATTGCATCAACTAATATGCTTCTCCTGTGTTCTACTGTGCTGCTTGTATTGTCCCCACATACCGCAGCACGCGACAAGGGCTGGCAGACCATAAATGTAACCGTTTCAGAGAGAAATGCGACCAATGTGACGATCTCGCGTTATATCGATTCGATGGTGAATGACGAAACACGGAGATTTTCTAAGGTTTTTACTACATATTAACACTTTTCACATTTTCTCGTGTTGCGTGGCTGCCAGTCCTCGGTTCATGCAAAATCTTAAGGTCCTCGGTCATGTCCAAGGCACCAAACCGACCAATAATTCAATAATCGATAACTAAAACTATAAATGTAGCTCTTCTTACTGGGCGATTGCATCAACTTAGATGCTTCTCCTGTGTTCTACTGTGCTGCTTGTATTGTCCCCACATACCGCAGCACGCGACAAGGGCTGGCAGACCATAAATGTAACCGTTTCAGAGAGAAATGCGACCAATGTGACGATCTCGCGTTATATCGATTCGATGGTGAATGACGAAACACGGAGATTTTCTAAGGTTTTTACTACATATTAACACTTTTCACATTTTCTCGTGTTACGTGACTGCCAGTCCTCGGTTCATGTAAAATCTTAAGGTCCTCGGTCATGTCCAAGGCACCAAACCGACCAATAATTCGATAATCGATAACTAAAACTATAAATGTAGCTCTTCTTACTGGGCGATTGCATCAACTAATATGCTTCTCCTGTGTTCTACTGTGCTGCTTGTATTGTCCCCACATACCGCAGCACGCGACAAGGGCTGGCAGACCATAAATGTAACCGTTTCAGAGAGAAATGCGACCAATGTGACGATCTCGCGTTATATCGATTCGATGGTGAATGACGAAACACGGAGATTTTCTAAGGTTTTTACTACATATTAACACTTTTCACATTTTCTCGTGTTACGTGGCTGCCAGTCCTCGGTTCATGCAAAATCTTGAGGTCCTCTGTCATGTCCAAGGCACCAAACCGACCAATAATTCAATAATCGATAGGTAAAACTATAAATGTAGCTCTTCTTACTGGGCGATTGCATCAACTTAGATTCTTCTCCTGTGTTCTACTGTGAGCTTGTATTGTCCCCACATACCGCAGCACGCGACAAGGGCTGGCAGACCATAAATGTAACCGTTTCAGAGAGAAATGCGACCAATGTGACGATCTCGCGTTATATCGATTCGATGGTGAATGACGAAACACGGAGATTTTCTAAGGTTTTTACTACATATTAACACTTTTCACATTTTCTCGAGTTACGTGGGTACCAGTCCTCGGTTCATGCAAAATCTTAAGGTCCTCGGTCATGTCCAAGGCACCAAACCGACCAATAATTCAATAATCGATAACTAAAACTATAAATGTAGCTCTTCTTACTGGGCGATTGCATCAACTTAGATGCTTCTCCTGTGTTCTACTGTGCTGCTTGTATTGTCCCCACATACCGCAGCACGCGACAAGGGCTGGCAGACCATAAATGTAACCGTTTCAGAGAGAAATGCGACCAATGTGACGATCTCGCGTTATATCGATTCGATGGTGAATGACGAAACACGGAGATTTTCTAAGGTTTTTACTACATATTAACACTTTTCACATTTTCTCGTGTTACGTGGCTGCCAGTCCTCGGTTCATGCAAAATCTTAAGGTCCTCGGTCATGTCCAAGGCACCAAACCGACCAATAATTCGATAATCGATAAATAAACTATAAATGTAGCTCTTCTTACTGGGCGATTGCATCAACTAAGATGCTTCTCCTGTGTTCTACTGTGCTGCTTGTATTGTCCCCACATACCGCTGCACGCGACAAGGGCTGGCAGACCATAAATGTAACCGTTTCAGAGAGAAATGCGACCAATGTGACGATCTCGCGTTATATCGATTCGATGGTGAATGACGAAACACGGAGATTTTCTAAGGTTTTTACTACATATTAACACTTTTCACATTTTCTCGTGTTACGTGGCTGCCAGTCCTCGGTTCATGTAAAATGTTAAGGTCCTAGGTCATGTCCAAGGCACCAAACCGACCAATAATTCAATAATCGATAACTAAAACTATAAATGTAGCTCTTCTTACTGGGCGATTGCATCAACTTAGATGCTTCTCCTGTGTTCTACTGTGCTGCTTGTATTGTCCCCACATACCGCAGCACGCGACAAGGGCTGGCAGACCATAAATGTAACCGTTTCAGAGAGAAATGCGACCAATGTGACGATCTCGCGTTATATCGTTCGATGGTGAATGACGAAACACGGAGATTTTCTAAGGTTTTTACTACATATTAACACTTTTCACATTTTCTCGTGTTACGTGGCTGCCAGTCCTCGGTTCATGCAAAATCTTAAGGTCCTAGGTCATGTCCAAGGCACCAAACCGACCAATAACTCAATAATCGATAACTAAAACTATAAATGTAGCTCTTCTTACTGGGCGATTGCATCAACTTAGATGCTTCTCCTGTGTTCTACTGTACTGCTTGTATTGTCCCCACATACCGCAGCACGCGACAAGGGCTGGCAGACCATAAATGTCACCGTTTCAGAGAGAAATGCGACCAATGTGACGATCTCGCGTTATATCGATTCGATGGTGAATGACGAAACACGGAGATTTTCTAAGGTTTTTACTACATATTAACACTTTTCACATTTTCTCGTGTTACATGGCTGCCAGTCCTCGGTTCATGCAAAATCTTAAGGTCCTCGGTCATGTCCAAGGCACCAAACCGACCAATAATTCAATAATCGATAACTAAAACTATAAATGTAGCTCTTCTTACTGGGCGATTGCATCAACTTAGATGCTTCTCCTGTGTTCTACTGTGCTGCTTGTATTGTCCCCACATACCGCAGCACGCGACAAGGGCTGGCAGACCATAAATGTAACCGTTTCAGAGAGAAATGCGACCAATGTGACGATCTCGCGTTATATCGATTCGATGGTGAATGACGAAACACGGAGATTTTCTAAGGTTTTTACTACATATTAACACTTTTCACATTTTCTCGTGTTACGTGACTGCCAGTCCTCGGTTCATGCAAAATCTTAAGGTCCTCGGTCATGTCCAAGGCAGCAAACCGACCAATAATTCGATAATCGATAAATAAACTATAAATGTAGCTCTTCTTACTGGGCGATTGCATCAACTAAGATGCTTCTCCTCTGTTCTACTGTCCTGCTTGTATTGTCCCCACATACCGCAGCACGGGACAAGGGCTGGCAGACCATAAATGTAACCGTTTCAGAGAGAAATGCGACCAATGTGACGATCTCGCGTTATATCGATTAGATGGTGAATGACGAAACACGGAGATTTTCTAAGGTTTTTACTACATATTAACACTTTTCACATTTTCTCGTGTTACGTGGCTGCTAGTCCTCGGTTCATGCAAAATCTTAAGGTCCTAGGTCATGTCCAAGGCACCAAACCGACCAATAATTCAATAATCGATAACTAAAACTATAAATGTAGCTCTTCTTACTGGGCGCTTGCATCAACTAAGATGCTTGTCCTGTGTTCTACTGTGCTGCTTGTATTGTCCCCACATACCGCAGCACGCGACAAGGGCTGGCAGACCATAAATGTAACCGTTTCAGAGAGAAATGCGACCAATGTGACGATCTCGCGTTATATCGATTCGATGGTGAATGACGAAACACGTAGATTTTCTAAGGTTTTTACTACATATTAACACTTTTCACATTTTCTCGTGTTACGTGGCTGCCAGTCCTCGGTTCATGCAAAATCTTAAGGCCCTAGATCATGTCCAAGGCACCAAACCGACCAATAATTCGATAATCGATAAATAAACTATAAATGTAGCTCTTCTTACTGGGCGATTGCATCAACTTAGATGCTTCTCCTGTGTTCTACTGTGCTGCTTGTATTGTCCCCACATATCCCAGCATGCGACAAGGGCTGGCAGACCATAAATGTAACCATTTCACAGAGAAATGCGACCAATGTGACGATCTCGCGTTATATCGATTCGATCGTGAATGACGAAACACGGAGATTTTCTAAGGTTTTTACTACATATTAACACTTTTCACATTTTTACGTGTTACGTGGCTGCCAGTCCTCGGTTCATGCAAAATCTTAAGGTCCTCGGTCATGTCCAAGGCACCAAACCGACCAATAATTCAATAATCGATAACTAAAACTATAAATGTAGCTCTTCTTACTGGGCGATTGCATCAACTTAGATGCTTCTCCTGTGTTCTACTGTGCTGCTTGTATTGTCCCCACATACCGCAGCACGCGACAAGGGCTGGCAGACCATAAATGTAACCGTTTCAGAGAGAAATGCGACCAATGTGACGATCTCGCGTTATATCGATTCGATGGTGAATGACGAAACACGGAGATTTTCTAAGGTTTTTACTACATATTAACACTTTTCACATTTTCTCGTGTTACGTGGCTGCCAGTCCTCGGTTCATGCAAAATCTTAAGGTCCTCGGTCATGTCCAAGGCACCAAACCGACCAATAACTCAATAATCGATAACTAAAACTATAAATGTAGCTCTTCTTACTGGGCGATTGCATCAACTTAGATGCTTCTCCTGTGTTCTACTGTACTGCTTGTATTGTCCCCACATACCGCAGCACGCGACAAGGGCTGGCAGACCATAAATGTAACCGTTTCAGAGAGAAATGCGACCAATGTGACGATCTCGCGTTATATCGATTCGATGGTGAATGACGAAACACGGAGATTTTCTAAGGTTTTTACTACATATTAACACTTTTCACATTTTCTCGTGTTACGTGGCTGCCAGTCCTCGGTTCATGCAAAATCTTAAGGTCCTCGGTCATG
This sequence comes from Schistocerca nitens, assembly GCF_023898315.1. Taxonomy (NCBI): domain Eukaryota; kingdom Metazoa; phylum Arthropoda; class Insecta; order Orthoptera; family Acrididae; genus Schistocerca; species Schistocerca nitens. The sequence continues at coordinate 59,552,824 of NC_064625.1, forward strand.
TCCAAGGCACCAAACCGACCAATAATTCAATAATCGATAACTAAAACTATAAATGTAGCTCTTCTTACTGGGCGATTGCATCAACTTAGATGCTTCTCCTGTGTTCTACTGTGCTGCTTGTATTGTCCCCACATACCGCAGCACGCGACAAGGGCTGGCAGACCATAAATGTAACCGTTTCAGAGAGAAATGCGACCAATGTGACGATCTCGCGTTATATCGATTCGATGGTGAATGACGAAACACGGAGATTTTCTAAGGTTTTTACTACATATTAACACTTTTCACATTTTCTCGTGTTACGTGACTGCCAGTCCTCGGTTCATGTAAAATCTTAAGGTCCTCGGTCATGTCCAAGGCACCAAACCGACCAATAATTCGATAATCGATAACTAAAACTATAAATGTAGCTCTTCTTACTGGGCGATTGCATCAACTAATATGCTTCTCCTGTGTTCTACTGTGCTGCTTGTATTGTCCCCACATACCGCAGCACGCGACAAGGGCTGGCAGACCATAAATGTAACCGTTTCAGAGAGAAATGCGACCAATGTGACGATCTCGCGTTATATCGATTCGATGGTGAATGACGAAACACGGAGATTTTCTAAGGTTTTTACTACATATTAACACTTGTCACATTTTCTCGTGTTACGTGGCTGCCAGTCCTCGGTTCATGCAAAATCTTAAGGTCCTAGGTCATGTCCAAGGCACCAAACCGACCAATAATTCAATAATCGATAACTAAAACTATAAATGTAGCTCTTCTTACTGGGCGATTGCATCAACTTAGATGCTTCTCCTGTGTTCTACTGTGCTGCTTGTATTGTCCCCACATAACCCAGCACGCGACAAGGGCTGGCAGACCATAAATGTAACCGTTTCAGAGAGAAATGCGACCAATGTGACGATCTCGCGTTATATCGATTCGATGGTGAATGACGAAACACGGAGATTTTCTAAGGTTTTTACTACATATTAACACTTTTCACATTTTCTCGTGTTACGTGGCTGCCAGTCCTCGGTTCATGCAAAATCTTAAGGTCCTAGGTCATGTCCAAGGCACCAAACCGACCAATAACTCAATAATCGATAACTAAAACTATAAATGTAGCTCTTCTTACTGGGCGATTGCATCAACTTAGATGCTTCTCCTGTGTTCTACTGTGCTGCTTGTATTGTCCCCACATAACCCAGCACGCGACAAGGGCTGGCAGACCATAAATGTAACCGTTTCAGAGAGAAATGCGACCAATGTGACGATCTCGCGTTATATCGATTCGATGGTGAATGACGAAACACGGAGATTTTCTAAGGTTTTTACTACATATTAACACTTTTCACATTTTCTCGTGTTACGTGGCTGCCAGTCCTCGGTTCATGCAAAATCTTAAGGTCCTCGGTCATGTCCAAGGCACCAAACCGACCAATAATTCAATAATCGATAGGTAAAACTATAAATGTAGCTCTTCTTACTGGGCGATTGCATCAACTAATATGCTTCTCCTGTGTTCTACTGTGCTGCTTGTATTGTCCCCACATACCGCAGCACGCGACAAGGGCTGGCAGACCATAAATGTAACAGTTTCAGAGAGAAATGCGACCAATGTGACGATCTCGCGTTATATCGATTCGGTGGTGAATGACGAAACACGGAGATTTTATAAGGTTTTTACTACATATTAACACTTTTCACATTTTCTCGTGTTACGTGGCTGCCAGTCCTCGGTTCATGCAAAATCTTAAGGTCCTCGGTCATGTCCAAGGCACCAAACCGACCAATAATTCAATAATCGATAACTAAAACTATAAATGTAGCTCTTCTTACTGGGCGATTGCATCAACTTAGATGCTTCTCCTGTGTTCTACTGTGCTGCTTGTATTGTCCCCACATAACCCAGCACGCGACAAGGGCTGGCAGACCATAAATGTAACCGTTTCAGAGAGAAATGCGACCAATGTGACGATCTCGCGTTATATCGATTCGATGGTGAATGACGAAACACGGAGATTTTCTAAGGTTTTTACTACATATTAACACTTTTCACATTTTCTCGTGTTACGTGGCTGCCAGTCCTCGGTTCATGCAAAATCTTGAGGTCCTCTGTCATGTCCAAGGCACCAAACCGATCAATAATTCAACAATCGATAACTAAAACTATAAATGTAGCTCTTCTTACTGGGCGATTGCATCAACTTAGATGCTTCTCCTGTGTTCTACTGTGCTGCTTGTATTGTCCCCACATACCGCAGCACGCGACAAGGGCTGGCAGACCATAAATGTAACCGTTTCAGAGAGAAATGCGACCAATGTGACGATCTCGCATTATATCGATTCGATGGTGAATGACGAAACACGGAGATTTTCTAAGGTTTTTACTACATATTAACACTTTTCACATTTTCTCGTGTTACGTGACTGCCAGTCCTCGGTTCATGTAAAATCTTAAGGTCCTCGGTCATGTCCAAGGCACCAAACCGACCAATAATTCGATAATCGATAACTAAAACTATAGATGTAGATCTTCTTACTGGGCGATTGCATCAACTAATATGCTTCTCCTGTGTTCTACTGTGCTGCTTGTATTCTCCCCACATACCGCAGCACGCGACAAGGGCTGGCAGACCATAAATGTAACCGTTTCAGAGAGAAATGCGACCAATGTGACGATCTCGCGTTATATCGATTCGATGGTGAATGACGAAACACGGAGATTTTCTAAGGTTTTTACTACATATTAACACTTTTCACATTTTCTCGTGTTGCGTGGCTGCCAGTCCTCGGTTCATGCAAAATCTTAAGGTCCTCGGTCATGTCCAAGGCACCAAACCGACCAATAATTCAATAATCGATAACTAAAACTATAAATGTAGCTCTTCTTACTGGGCGATTGCATCAACTTAGATGCTTCTCCTGTGTTCTACTGTGCTGCTTGTATTGTCCCCACATACCGCAGCACGCGACAAGGGCTGGCAGACCATAAATGTAACCGTTTCAGAGAGAAATGCGACCAATGTGACGATCTCGCGTTATATCGATTCGATGGTGAATGACGAAACACGGAGATTTTCTAAGGTTTTTACTACATATTAACACTTTTCACATTTTCTCGTGTTACGTGGCTGCCAGTCCTCGGTTCATGTAAAATGTTAAGGTCCTAGGTCATGTCCAAGGCACCAAACCGACCAATAATTCAATAATCGATAACTAAAACTATAAATGTAGCTCTTCTTACTGGGCGATTGCATCAACTTAGATGCTTCTCCTGTGTTCTACTGTGCTGCTTGTATTGTCCCCACATACCGCAGCACGCGACAAGGGCTGGCAGACCATAAATGTAACCGTTTCAGAGAGAAATGCGACCAATGTGACGATCTCGCGTTATATCGATTCGATGGTGAATGACGAAACACGGAGATTTTCTAAGGTTTTTACTACATATTAACACTTTTCACATTTTCTCGTGTTACGTGGCTGCCAGTCCTCGGTTCATGCAAAATCTTAAGGTCCTAGGTCATGTCCAAGGCACCAAACCGACCAATAACTCAATAATCGATAACTAAAACTATAAATGTAGCTCTTCTTACTGGGCGATTGCATCAACTTAGATGCTTCTCCTGTGTTCTACTGTACTGCTTGTATTGTCCCCACATACCGCAGCACGCGACAAGGGCTGGCAGACCATAAATGTAACCGTTTCAGAGAGAAATGCGACCAATGTGACGATCTCGCGTTATATCGATTCGATGGTGAATGACGAAACACGGAGATTTTCTAAGGTTTTTACTACATATTAACACTTTTCACATTTTCTCGTGTTACATGGCTGCCAGTCCTCGGTTCATGCAAAATCTTAAGGTCCTCGGTCATGTCCAAGGCACCAAACCGACCAATAATTCAATAATCGATAACTAAAACTATAAATGTAGATCTTCTTACTGGGCGATTGCATCAACTTAGATGCTTCTCCTGTGTTCTACTGTGCTGCTTGTATTGTCCCCACATACCGCAGCACGCGACAAGGGCTGGCAGACCATAAATGTAACCGTTTCAGAGAGAAATGCGACCAATGTGACGATCTCGCGTTATATCGATTCGATGGTGAATGACGAAACACGGAGATTTTCTAAGGTTTTTACTACATATTAACACTTTTCACATTTTCTCGTGTTACGTGACTGCCAGTCCTCGGTTCATGCAAAATCTTAAGGTCCTCGGTCATGTCCAAGGCAGCAAACCGACCAATAATTCGATAATCGATAAATAAACTATAAATGTAGCTCTTCTTACTGGGCGATTGCATCAACTAAGATGCTTCTCCTCTGTTCTACTGTGCTGCTTGTATTGTCCCCACATACCGCAGCACGGGACAAGGGCTGGCAGACCATAAATGTAACCGTTTCAGAGAGAAATGCGACCAATGTGACGATCTCGCGTTACATCGATTAGATGGTGAATGACGAAACACGGAGATTTTCTAAGGTTTTTACTACATATTAACACTTTTCACATTTTCTCGTGTTACGTGGCTGCTAGTCCTCGGTTCATGCAAAATCTTAAGGTCCTAGGTCATGTCCAAGGCACCAAACCGACCAATAATTCAATAATCGATAACTAAAACTATAAATGTAGCTCTTCTTACTGGGCGCTTGCATCAACTAAGATGCTTCTCCTGTGTTCTACTGTGCTGCTTGTATTGTCCCCACATACCGCAGCACGCGACAAGGGCTGGCAGACCATAAATGTAACCGTTTCAGAGAGAAATGCGACCAATGTGACGATCTCGCGTTATATCGATTCGATGGTGAATGACGAAACACGGAGATTTTCTAAGGTTTTTACTACATATTAACACTTTTCACATTTTCTCGTGTTACGTGGCTGCCAGTCCTCGGTTCATGCAAAATCTTAAGGCCCTAGGTCATGTCCAAGGCACCAAACCGACCAATAATTCGATAATCGATAAATAAACTATAAATGTAGCTCTTCTTACTGGGCGATTGCATCAACTTAGATGCTTCTCCTGTGTTCTACTGTGCTGCTTGTATTGTCCCCACATAACCCAGCATGCGACAAGGGCTGGCAGACCATAAATGTAACCATTTCACAGAGAAATGCGACCAATGTGACGATCTCGCGTTATATCGATTCGATCGTGAATGACGAAACACGGAGATTTTCTAAGGTTTTTACTACATATTAACACTTTTCACATTTTTACGTGTTACGTGGCTGCCAGTCCTCGGTTCATGCAAAATCTTAAGGTCCTCGGTCATGTCCAATGCACCAAACCGACCAATAATTCAATAATCGATAACTAAAACTATAAATGTAGCTCTTCTTACTGGGCGATTGCATCAACTTAGATGCTTCTCCTGTGTTCTACTGTGCTGCTTGTATTGTCCCCACATACCGCAGCACGCGACAAGGGCTGGCAGACCATAAATGTAACCGTTTCAGAGAGAAATGCGACCAATGTGACGATCTCGCGTTATATCGATTCGATGGTGAATGACGAAACACGGAGATTTTCTAAGGTTTTTACTACATATTAACACTTGTCACATTTTCTCGTGTTACGTGGCTGCCAGTCCTCGGTTCATGCAAAATCTTAAGGTCCTAGGTCATGTCCAAGGCACCAAACCGACCAATAATTCAATAATCGATAACTAAAACTATAAATGTAGCTCTTCTTACTGGGCGATTGCATCAACTTAGATGCTTCTCCTGTGTTCTACTGTGCTGCTTGTATTGTCCCCACATAACCCAGCACGCGACAAGTGCTGGAAGACCATAAATGTAACCGTTTCAGAGAGAAATGCGACCAATGTGACGATCTCGCGTTATATCGATTCGATGGTGAATGACGAAACACGGAGATTTTCTAAGGTTTTTACTACATATTAACACTTTTCACATTTTCTCGTGTTACGTGGCTGCCAGTCCTCGGTTCATGCAAAATCTTAAGGTCCTAGGTCATGTCCAAGGCACCAAACCGACCAATAACTCAATAATCGATAACTAAAACTATAAATGTAGCTCTTCTTACTGGGCGATTGCATCAACTTAGATGCTTCTCCTGTGTTCTACTGTGCTGCTTGTATTGTCCCCACATAACCCAGCACGCGACAAGGGCTGGCAGACCATAAATGTAACCGTTTCAGAGAGAAATGCGACCAATGTGACGATCTCGCGTTATATCGATTCGATGGTGAATGACGAAACACGGAGATTTTCTAAGGTTTTTACTACATATTAACACTTTTCACATTTTCTCGTGTTACGTGGCTGCCAGTCCTCGGTTCATGCAAAATCTTAAGGTCCTCGGTCATGTCCAAGGCACCAAACCGACCAATAATTCAATAATCGATAGGTAAAACTATAAATGTAGCTCTTCTTACTGGGCGATTGCATCAACTAATATGCTTCTCCTGTGTTCTACTGTGCTGCTTGTATTGTCCCCACATACCGCAGCACGCGACAAGGGCTGGCAGACCATAAATGTAACAGTTTCAGAGAGAAATGCGACCAATGTGACGATCTCGCGTTATATCGATTGGGTGGTGAATGACGAAACACGGAGATTTTATAAGGTTTTTACTACATATTAACACTTTTCACATTTTCTCGTGTTACGTGGCTGCCAGTCCTCGGTTCATGCAAAATCTTAAGGTCCTCGGTCATGTCCAAGGCACCAAACCGACCAATAATTCAATAATCGATAACTAAAACTATAAATGTAGCTCTTCTTACTGGGCGATTGCATCAACTTAGATGCTTCTCCTGTGTTCTACTGTGCTGCTTGTATTGTCCCCACATAACCCAGCACGCGACAAGGGCTGGCAGACCATAAATGTAACCGTTTCAGAGAGAAATGCGACCAATGTGACGATCTCGCGTTATATCGATTCGATGGTGAATGACGAAACACGGAGATTTTCTAAGGTTTTTACTACATATTAACACTTTTCACATTTTCTCGTGTTACGTGGCTGCCAGTCCTCGGTTCATGCAAAATCTTGAGGTCCTCTGTCATGTCCAAGGCACCAAACCGATCAATAATTCAACAATCGATAACTAAAACTATAAATGTAGCTCTTCTTACTGGGCGATTGCATCAACTTAGATGCTTCTCCTGTGTTCTACTGTGCTGCTTGTATTGTCCCCACATACCGCAGCACGCGACAAGGGCTGGCAGACCATAAATGTAACCGTTTCAGAGAGAAATGCGACCAATGTGACGATCTCGCATTATATCGATTCGATGGTGAATGACGAAACACGGAGATTTTCTAAGGTTTTTACTACATATTAACACTTTTCACATTTTCTCGTGTTACGTGACTGCCAGTCCTCGGTTCATGTAAAATCTTAAGGTCCTCGGTCATGTCCAAGGCACCAAACCGACCAATAATTCGATAATCGATAACTAAAACTATAGATGTAGATCTTCTTACTGGGCGATTGCATCAACTAATATGCTTCTCCTGTGTTCTACTGTGCTGCTTGTATTCTCCCCACATACCGCAGCACGCGACAAGGGCTGGCAGACCATAAATGTAACCGTTTCAGAGAGAAATGCGACCAATGTGACGATCTCGCGTTATATCGATTCGATGGTGAATGACGAAACACGGAGATTTTCTAAGGTTTTTACTACATATTAACACTTTTCACATTTTCTCGTGTTGCGTGGCTGCCAGTCCTCGGTTCATGCAAAATCTTAAGGTCCTCGGTCATGTCCAAGGCACCAAACCGACCAATAATTCAATAATCGATAACTAAAACTATAAATGTAGCTCTTCTTACTGGGCGATTGCATCAACTTAGATGCTTCTCCTGTGTTCTACTGTGCTGCTTGTATTGTCCCCACATACCGCAGCACGCGACAAGGGCTGGCAGACCATAAATGTAACCGTTTCAGAGAGAAATGCGACCAATGTGACGATCTCGCGTTATATCGATTCGATGGTGAATGACGAAACACGGAGATTTTCTAAGGTTTTTACTACATATTAACACTTTTCACATTTTCTCGTGTTACGTGACTGCCAGTCCTCGGTTCATGTAAAATCTTAAGGTCCTCGGTCATGTCCAAGGCACCAAACCGACCAATAATTCGATAATCGATAACTAAAACTATAAATGTAGCTCTTCTTACTGGGCGATAGCATCAACTAATATGCTTCTCCTGTGTTCTACTGTGCTGCTTGTATTGTCCCCACATACCGCAGCACGCGACAAGGGCTGGCAGACAATAAATGTAACCGTTTCAGAGAGAAATGCGACCAATGTGACGATCTCGCGTTATATCGATTCGATGGTGAATGACGAAACACGGAGATTTTCTAAGGTTTTTACTACATATTAACACTTGTCACATTTTCTCGTGTTACGTGGCTGCCAGTCCTCGGTTCATGCAAAATCTTAAGGTCCTAGGTCATGTCCAAGGCACCAAACCGACCAATAATTCAATAATCGATAGGTAAAACTATAAATGTAGCTCTTCTTACTGGGCGATTGCATCAACTAATATGCTTCTCCTGTGTTCTACTGTGCTGCTTGTATTGTCCCCACATACCGCAGCACGCGACAAGGGCTGGCAGACCATAAATGTAACCGTTTCAGAGAGAAATGCGACCAATGTGACGATCTCGCGTTATATCGATTCGATGGTGAATGACGAAACACGGAGATTTTCTAAGGTTTTTACTACATATTAACACTTTTCACATTTTCTCGTGTTACGTGGCTGCCAGTCCTCGGTTCATGCAAAATCTTGAGGTCCTCTGTCATGTCCAAGGCACCAAACCGATCAATAATTCAACAATCGATAACTAAAACTATAAATGTAGCTCTTCTTACTGGGCGATTGCATCAACTTAGATGCTTCTCCTGTGTTCTACTGTGCTGCTTGTATTGTCCCCACATACCGCAGCACGCGACAAGGGCTGGCAGACCATAAATGTAACCGTTTCAGAGAGAAATGCGACCAATGTGACGATCTCGCGTTATATTGATTCGATGGTGAATGACGAAACACGGAGATTTTCTAAGGTTTTTACTACATATTAACACTTTTCACATTTTCTCGTGTTACGTGACTGCCAGTCCTCGGTTCATGTAAAATCTTAAGGTCCTCGGTCATGTCCAAGGCACCAAACCGACCAATAATTCAATAATCGATAGCTAAAACTATAAATGTAGCTCTTCTTACTGGGCGATTGCATCAACTTAGATGCTTCTCCTGTGTTCTACTGTGCTGCTTGTATTGTCCCCACATACCGCAGCACGCGACAAGGGCTGGCAGACCATAAATGTAACCGTTTCAGAGAGAAATGCGACCAATGTGACGATCTCGCGTTATATCGATTCGATGGTGAATGACGAAACACGGAGATTTTCTAAGGTTTTTACTACATATTAACACTTTTCACATTTTCTCGAGTTACGTGGGTACCAGTCCTCGGTTCATGCAAAATCTTAAGGTCCTCGGTCATGTCCAAGGCACCAAACCGACCAATAATTCAATAATCGATAACTAAAACTATAAATGTAGCTCTTCTTACTGGGCGATTGCATCAACTTAGATGCTTCTCCTGTGTTCTACTGTGCTGCTTGTATTGTCCCCACATACCGCAGCACGCGACAAGGGCTGGCAGACCATAAATGTAACCGTTTCAGAGAGAAATGCGACCAATGTGACGATCTCGCGTTATATCGATTCGATGGTGAATGACGAAACACGGAGATTTTCTAAGGTTTTTACTACATATTAACACTTTTCACATTTTCTCGTGTTACGTGACTGCCAGTCCTCGGTTCATGCAAAATCTTAAGGTCCTCGGTCATGTCCAAGGCACCAAACCGACCAATAATTCGATAATCGATAAATAAACTATAAATGTAGCTCTTCTTACTGGGCGATTGCATCAACTAAGATGCTTCTCCTGTGTTCTACTGTGCTGCTTGTATTGTCCCCACATACCGCTGCACGCGACAAGGGCTGGCAGACCATAAATGTAACCGTTTCAGAGAGAAATGCGACCAATGTGACGATCTCGCGTTATATCGATTCGATGGTGAATGACGAAACACGGAGATTTTCTAAGGTTTTTACTACATATTAACACTTTTCACATTTTCTCGTGTTACGTGGCTGCCAGTCCTCGGTTCATGTAAAATGTTAAGGTCCTAGGTCATGTCCAAGGCACCAAACCGACCAATAATTCAATAATCGATAACTAAAACTATAAATGTAGCTCTTCTTACTGGGCGATTGCATCAACTTAGATGCTTCTCCTGTGTTCTACTGTGCTGCTTGTATTGTCCCCACATACCGCAGCACGCGACAAGGGCTGGCAGACCATAAATGTAACCGTTTCAGAGAGAAATGCGACCAATGTGACGATCTCGCGTTATATCGATTCGATGGTGAATGACGAAACACGGAGATTTTCTAAGGTTTTTACTACATATTAACACTTTTCACATTTTCTCGTGTTACGTGGCTGCCAGTCCTCGGTTCATGCAAAATCTTAAGGTCCTAGGTCATGTCCAAGGCACCAAACCGACCAATAACTCAATAATCGATAACTAAAACTATAAATGTAGCTCTTCTTACTGGGCGATTGCATCAACTTAGATGCTTCTCCTGTGTTCTACTGTACTGCTTGTATTGTCCCCACATACCGCAGCACGCGACAAGGGCTGGCAGACCATAAATGTAACCGTTTCAGAGAGAAATGCGACCAATGTGACGATCTCGCGTTATATCGATTCGATGGTGAATGACGAAACACGGAGATTTTCTAAGGTTTTTACTACATATTAACACTTTTCACATTTTCTCGTGTTACATGGCTGCCAGTCCTCGGTTCATGCAAAATCTTAAGGTCCTCGGTCATGTCCAAGGCACCAAACCGACCAATAATTCAATAATCGATAACTAAAACTATAAATGTAGATCTTCTTACTGGGCGATTGCATCAACTTAGATGCTTCTCCTGTGTTCTACTGTGCTGCTTGTATTGTCCCCACATACCGCAGCACGCGACAAGGGCTGGCAGACCATAAATGTAACCGTTTCAGAGAGAAATGCGACCAATGTGACGATCTCGCGTTATATCGATTCGATGGTGAATGACGAAACACGGAGATTTTCTAAGGTTTTTACTACATATTAACACTTTTCACATTTTCTCGTGTTACGTGACTGCCAGTCCTCGGTTCATGCAAAATCTTAAGGTCCTCGGTCATGTCCAAGGCAGCAAACCGACCAATAATTCGATAATCGATAAATAAACTATAAATGTAGCTCTTCTTACTGGGCGATTGCATCAACTAAGATGCTTCTCCTCTGTTCTACTGTGCTGCTTGTATTGTCCCCACATACCGCAGCACGGGACAAGGGCTGGCAGACCATAAATGTAACCGTTTCAGAGAGAAATGCGACCAATGTGACGATCTCGCGTTATATCGATTAGATGGTGAATGACGAAACACGGAGATTTTCTAAGGTTTTTACTACATATTAACACTTTTCACATTTTCTCGTGTTACGTGGCTGCTAGTCCTCGGTTCATGCAAAATCTTAAGGTCCTAGGTCATGTCCAAGGCACCAAACCGACCAATAATTCAATAATCGATAACTAAAACTATAAATGTAGCTCTTCTTACTGGGCGCTTGCATCAACTAAGATGCTTCTCCTGTGTTCTACTGTGCTGCTTGTATTGTCCCCACATACCGCAGCACGCGACAAGGGCTGGCAGACCATAAATGTAACCGTTTCAGAGAGAAATGCGACCAATGTGACGATCTCGCGTTATATCGATTCGATGGTGAATGACGAAACACGGAGATTTTCTAAGGTTTTTACTACATATTAACACTTTTCACATTTTCTCGTGTTACGTGGCTGCCAGTCCTCGGTTCATGCAAAATCTTAAGGCCCTAGGTCATGTCCAAGGCACCAAACCGACCAATAATTCGATAATCGATAAATAAACTATAAATGTAGCTCTTCTTACTGGGCGATTGCATCAACTTAGATGCTTCTCCTGTGTTCTACTGTGCTGCTTGTATTGTCCCCACATAACCCAGCATGCGACAAGGGCTGGCAGACCATAAATGTAACCATTTCACAGAGAAATGCGACCAATGTGACGATCTCGCGTTATATCGATTCGATCGTGAATGACGAAACACGGAGATTTTCTAAGGTTTTTACTACATATTAACACTTTTCACATTTTTACGTGTTACGTGGCTGCCAGTCCTCGGTTCATGCAAAATCTTAAGGTCCTCGGTCATGTCCAAGGCACCAAACCGACCAATAATTCAATAATCGATAACTAAAACTATAAATGTAGCTCTTCTTACTGGGCGATTGCATCAACTTAGATGCTTCTCCTGTGTTCTACTGTGCTGCTTGTATTGTCCCCACATACCGCAGCACGCGACAAGGGCTGGCAGACCATAAATGTAACCGTTTCAGAGAGAAATGCGACCAATGTGACGATCTCGCGTTATATCGATTCGATGGTGAATGACGAAACACGGAGATTTTCTAAGGTTTTTACTACATATTAACACTTTTCACATTTTCTCGTGTTACGTGGCTGCCAGTCCTCGGTTCATGCAAAATCTTAAGGTCCTCGGTCATGTCCAAGGCACCAAACCGACCAATAACTCAATAATCGATAACTAAAACTATAAATGTAGCTCTTCTTACTGGGCGATTGCATCAACTTAGATGCTTCTCCTGTGTTCTACTGTACTGCTTGTATTGTCCCCACATACCGCAGCACGCGACAAGGGCTGGCAGACCATAAATGTAACCGTTTCAGAGAGAAATGCGACCAATGTGACGATCTCGCGTTATATCGATTCGATGGTGAATGACGAAACACGGAGATTTTCTAAGGTTTTTACTACATATTAACACTTTTCACATTTTCTCGTGTTACATGGCTGCCAGTCCTCGGTTCATGCAAAATCTTAAGGTCCTCGGTCATGTCCAAGGCACCAAACCGACCAATAATTCAATAATCGATAACTAAAACTATAAATGTAGCTCTTCTTACTGGGCGATTGCATCAACTTAGATGCTTCTCCTGTGTTCTACTGTGCTGCTTGTATTGTCCCCACATACCGCAGCACGCGACAAGGGCTGGCAGACCATAAATGTAACCGTTTCAGAGAGAAATGCGACCAATGTGACGATCTCGCGTTATATCGATTCGATGGTGAATGACGAAACACGGAGATTTTCTAAGGTTTTTACTACATATTAACACTTTTCACATTTTCTCGTGTTACGTGACTGCCAGTCCTCGGTTCATGCAAAATCTTAAGGTCCTCGGTCATGTCCAAGGCAGCAAACCGACCAATAATTCGATAATCGATAAATAAACTATAAATGTAGCTCTTCTTACTGGGCGATTGCATCAACTAAGATGCTTCTCCTCTGTTCTACTGTGCTGCTTGTATTGTCCCCACATACCGCAGCACGGGACAAGGGCTGGCAGACCATAAATGTAACCGTTTCAGAGAGAAATGCGACCAATGTGACGATCTCGCGTTATATCGATTAGATGGTGAATGAAGAAACACGGAGATTTTCTAAGGTTTTTACTACATATTAACACTTTTCACATTTTCTCGTGTTACGTGGCTGCTAGTCCTCGGTTCATGCAAAATCTTAAGGTCCTAGGTCATGTCCAAGGCACCAAACCGACCAATAATTCAATAATCGATAACTAAAACTATAAATGTAGCTCTTCTTACTGGGCGCTTGCATCAACTAAGATGCTTCTCCTGTGTTCTACTGTGCTTCTTGTATTGTCCCCACATACCGCAGCACGCGACAAGGGCTGGCAGACCATAAATGTAACCGTTTCAGAGAGAAATGCGACCAATGTGACGATCTCGCGTTATATCGATTCGATGGTGAATGACGAAACACGTAGATTTTCTAAGGTTTTTACTACATATTAACACTTTTCACATTTTCTCGTGTTACGTGGCTGCCAGTCCTCGGTTCATGCAAAATCTTAAGGCCCTAGGTCATGTCCAAGGCACCAAACCGACCAATAATTCGATAATCGATAAATAAACTATAAATGTAGCTCTTCTTACTGGGCGATTGCATCAACTTAGATGCTTCTCCTGTGTTCTACTGTGCTGCTTGTATTGTCCCCACATTACCCAGCATGCGACAAGGGCTGGCAGACCATAAATGTAACCATTTCACAGAGAAATGCGACCAATGTGACGATCTCGCGTTATATCGATTCGATCGTGAATGACGAAACACGGAGATTTTCTAAGGTTTTTACTACATATTAACACTTTTCACATTTTTACGTGTTACGTGGCTGCCAGTCCTCGGTTCATGCAAAATCTTAAGGTCCTCGGTCATGTCCAAGGCACCAAACCGACCAATAATTCAATAATCGATAACTAAAACTATAAATGTAGCTCTTCTTACTGGGCGATTGCATCAACTTAGATGCTTCTCCTGTGTTCTACTGTGCTGCTTGTATTGTCCCCACATACCGCAGCACGCGACAAGGGCTGGCAGACCATAAATGTAACCGTTTCAGAGAGAAATGCGACCAATGTGACGATCTCGCGTTATATCGATTCGATGGTGAATGACGAAACACGGAGATTTTCTAAGGTTTTTACTACATATTAACACTTTTCACATTTTCTCGTGTTACGTGGCTGCCAGTCCTCGGTTCATGCAAAATCTTAAGGTCCTCGGTCATGTCCAAGGCACCAAACCGACCAATAATTCAATAATCGATAACTAAAACTATAAATGTAGCTCTTCTTACTGGGCGATTGCATCAACTTAGATGCTTCTCCTGTGTTCTACTGTGCTGCTTGTATTGTCCCCACATACCGCAGCACGCGACAAGGGCTGGCAGACCATAAATGTAACCGTTTCAGAGAGAAATGCGACCAATGTGACGATCTCGCGTTATATCGATTCGATGGTGAATGACGAAACACGGAGATTTTCTAAGGTTTTTACTACATATTAACACTTTTCACATTTTCTCGTGTTACGTGGCTGCCAGTCCTCGGTTCATGCAAAATCTTAAGGTCCTCGGTCATGTCCAAGGCACCAAACCGACCAATAATTCAATAATCGATAACTAAAACTATAAATGTAGCTCTTCTTACTGGGCGATTGCATCAACTTAGATGCTTCTCCTGTGTTCTACTGTGCTGCTTGTATTGTCCCCACATACCGCAGCACGCGACAAGGGCTGCCAGACCATAAATGTAACCGTTTCAGAGAGAAATGCGACCAATGTGACGATCTCGCGTTATATCGATTCGATGGTGAATGACGAAACACGGAGATTTTCTAAGGTTTTTACTACATATTAACACTTTTCACATTTTCTCGTGTTACGTGGCTGCCAGTCCTCGGTTCATGCAAAATCTTAAGGTCGTCCGTCATGTCCAAGGCACCAAACCGACCAATAATTCAATAATCGATAACTAAAACTATAAATGTAGCTCTTCTTACTGGGCGATTGCATCAACTTAGATGCTTCTCCTGTGTTCTACTGTGCTGCTTGTATTGTCCCCACATACCGCAGCACGCGACAAGGGCTGGCAGACCATAAATGTAACCGTTTCAGAGAGAAATGCGACCAATGTGACGATCTCGCGTTATATCGATTCGATGGTGAATGACGAAACACGGAGATTTTCTAAGGTTTTTACTACATATTAACACTTTTCACATTTTCTCGTGTTACGTGGCTACCAGTCCTCGGTTCATGCAAAATCTTAAGGTCCTCGGTCATGTCCAAGGCACCAAACCGACCAATAATTCAATAATCGATAACTAAAACTATAAATGTAGCTCTTCTTACTGGGCGATTGCATCAACTTAGATGCTTCTCCTGTGTTCTACTGTGCTGCTTGTATTGTCCCCACATACCGCAGCACGCGACAAGGGCTGCCAGACCATAAATGTAACCGTTTCAGAGAGAAATGCGACCAATGTGACGATCTCGCGTTATATCGATTCGATGGTGAATGACGAAACACGGAGATTTTCTAAGGTTTTTACTACATATTAACACTTTTCACATTTTCTCGTGTTGCGTGGCTGCCAGTCCTCGGTTCATGCAAAATCTTAAGGTCCTCGGTCATGTCCAAGGCACCAAACCGACCAATAATTCAATAATCGATAACTAAAACTATAAATGTAGCTCTTCTTACTGGGCGATTGCATCAACTTAGATGCTTCTCCTGTGTTCTACTGTGCTGCTTGTATTGTCCCCACATACCGCAGCACGCGACAAGGGCTGGCAGACCATAAATGTAACCGTTTCAGAGAGAAATGCGACCAATGTGACGATCTCGCGTTATATCGATTCGATGGTGAATGACGAAACACGGAGATTTTCTAAGGTTTTTACTACATATTAACACTTTTCACATTTTCTCGTGTTACGTGACTGCCAGTCCTCGGTTCATGTAAAATCTTAAGGTCCTCGGTCATGTCCAAGGCACCAAACCGACCAATAATTCGATAATCGATAACTAAAACTATAAATGTAGCTCTTCTTACTGGGCGATTGCATCAACTAATATGCTTCTCCTGTGTTCTACTGTGCTGCTTGTATTGTCCCCACATACCGCAGCACGCGACAACGGCTGGCAGACCATAAATGTAACCGTTTCAGAGAGAAATGCGACCAATGTGACGATCTCGCGTTATATCGATTCGATGGTGAATGACGAAACACGGAGATTTTCTAAGGTTTTTACTACATATTAACACTTGTCACATTTTCTCGTGTTACGTGGCTGCCAGTCCTCGGTTCATGCAAAATCTTAAGGTCCTCGGTCATGTCCAAGGCACCAAACCGACCAATAATTTAATAATCGATAACTAAAACTATAAATGTAGCTCTTCTTACTGGGCGATTGCATCAACTTAGATGCTTCTCCTGTGTTCTACTGTGCTGCTTGTATTGTCCCCACATAACCCAGCACGCGACAAGGGCTGGCAGACCATAAATGTAACCGTTTCAGAGAGAAATGCGACCAATGTGACGATCTCGCGTTATATCGATTCGATGGTGAATGACGAAACACGGAGATTTTCTAAGGTTTTTACTACATATTAACACTTTTCACATTTTCTCGTGTTACGTGGCTGCCAGTCCTCGGTTCATGCAAAATCTTAAGGTCCTAGGTCATGTCCAAGGCACCAAACCGACCAATAACTCAATAATCGATAACTAAAACTATAAATGTAGCTCTTCTTACTGGGCGATTGCATCAACTTAGATGCTTCTCCTGTGTTCTACTGTGCTGCTTGTATTGTCCCCACATAACCCAGCACGCGACAAGGGCTGGCAGACCATAAATGTAACCGTTTCAGAGAGAAATGCGACCAATGTGACGATCTCGCGTTATATCGATTCGATGGTGAATGACGAAACACGGAGATTTTCTAAGGTTTTTACTACATATTAACACTTTTCACATTTTCTCGTGTTACGTGGCTGCCAGTCCTCGGTTCATGCAAAATCTTAAGGTCCTCGGTCATGTCCAAGGCACCAAACCGACCAATAATTCAATAATCGATAGGTAAAACTATAAATGTAGCTCTTCTTACTGGGCGATTGCATCAACTAATATGCTTCTCCTGTGTTCTACTGTGCTGCTTGTATTGTCCCCACATACCGCAGCACGCGACAAGGGCTGGCAGACCATAAATGTAACAGTTTCAGAGAGAAATGCGACCAATGTGACGATCTCGCGTTATATCGATTCGGTGGTGAATGACGAAACACGGAGATTTTATAAGGTTTTTACTACATATTAACACTTTTCACATTTTCTCGTGTTACGTGGCTGCCAGTCCTCGGTTCATGCAAAATCTTAAGGTCCTCGGTCATGTCCAAGGCACCAAACCGACCAATAATTCAATAATCGATAACTAAAACTATAAATGTAGCTCTTCTTACTGGGCGATTGCATCAACTTAGATGCTTCTCCTGTGTTCTACTGTGCTGCTTGTATTGTCCCCACATAACCCAGCACGCGACAAGGGCTGGCAGACCATAAATGTAACCGTTTCAGAGAGAAATGCGACCAATGTGACGATCTCGCGTTATATCGATTCGATGGTGAATGACGAAACACGGAGATTTTCTAAGGTTTTTACTACATATTAACACTTTTCACATTTTCTCGTGTTACGTGGCTGCCAGTCCTCGGTTCATGCAAAATCTTGAGGTCCTCTGTCATGTCCAAGGCACCAAACCGATCAATAATTCAACAATCGATAACTAAAACTATAAATGTAGCTCTTCTTACTGGGCGATTGCATCAACTTAGATGCTTCTCCTGTGTTCTACTGTGCTGCTTGTATTGTCCCCACATACCGCAGCACGCGACAAGGGCTGGCAGACCATAAATGTAACCGTTTCAGAGAGAAATGCGACCAATGTGACGATCTCGCATTATATCGATTCGATGGTGAATGACGAAACACGGAGATTTTCTAAGGTTTTTACTACATATTAACACTTTTCACATTTTCTCGTGTTACGTGACTGCCAGTCCTCGGTTCATGTAAAATCTTAAGGTCCTCGGTCATGTCCAAGGCACCAAACCGACCAATAATTCGATAATCGATAACTAAAACTATAGATGTAGATCTTCTTACTGGGCGATTGCATCAACTAATATGCTTCTCCTGTGTTCTACTGTGCTGCTTGTATTGTCCCCACATACCGCAGCACGCGACAAGGGCTGGCAGACCATAAATGTAACCGTTTCAGAGAGAAATGCGACCAATGTGACGATCTCGCGTTATATCGATTCGATGGTGAATGACGAAACACGGAGATTTTCTAAGGTTTTTACTACATATTAACACTTTTCACATTTTCTCGTGTTACGTGGCTGCCAGTCCTCGGTTCATGCAAAATCTTAAGGTCCTAGGTCATGTCCAAGGCACCAAACCGACCAATAACTCAATAATCGATAGCTAAAACTATAAATGTAGCTCTTCTTACTGGGCGATTGCATCAACTTAGATGCTTCTCCTGTGTTCTACTGTGCTGCTTGTATTGTCCCCACATAACCCAGCACGCGACAAGGGCTGGCAGACCATAAATGTAACCGTTTCAGAGAGAAATGCGACCAATGTGACGATCTCGCGTTATATCGATTCGATGGTGAATGACGAAACACGGAGATTTTCTAAGGTTTTTACTACATATTAACACTTTTCACATTTTCTCGTGTTACGTGGCTGCCAGTCCTCGGTTCATGCAAAATCTTAAGGTCCTCGGTCATGTCCAAGGCACCAAACCGACCAATAATTCAATAATCGATAGCTAAAACTATAAATGTAGCTCTTCTTACTGGGCGATTGCATCAACTTAGATGCTTCTCCTGTGTTCTACTGTGCTGCTTGTATTGTCCCCACATACCGCAGCACGCGACAAGGGCTGGCAGACCATAAATGTAACAGTTTCAGAGAGAAATGCGACCAATGTGACGATCTCGCGTTATATCGATTCGATGGTGAATGACGAAACACGGAGATTTTCTAAGGTTTTTACTACATATTAACACTTTTCACATTTTCTCGTGTTACGTGGCTGCCAGTCCTCGGTTCATGCAAAATCTTAAGGTCCTCGGTCATGTCCAAGGCACCAAACCGACCAATAATTCAATAATCGATAGGTAAAACTATAAATGTAGCTCTTCTTACTGGGCGATTGCATCAACTTAGATTCTTCTCCTGTGTTCTACTGTGAGCTTCTATTGTCCCCACATACCGCAGCACGCGACAAGGGCTGGCAGACCATAAATGTAACCGTTTCAGAGAGAAATGCGACCAATGTGACGATCTCGCGTTATATCGATTCGATGGTGAATGACGAAACACGGAGATTTTCTAAGGTTTTTACTACATATTAACACTTTTCACATTTTCTCGAGTTACGTGGGTACCAGTCCTCGGTTCATGCAAAATCTTAAGGTCCTCGGTCATGTCCAAGGCACCAAACCGACCAATAATTCAATAATCGATAACTAAAACTATAAATGTAGCTCTTCTTACTGGGCGATTGCATCAACTTAGATGCTTCTCCTGTGTTCTACTGTGCTGCTTGTATTGTCCCCACATACCGCAGCACGCGACAAGGGCTGGCAGACCATAAATGTAACCGTTTCAGAGAGAAATGCGACCAATGTGACGATCTCGCGTTATATCGATTCGATGGTGAATGACGAAACACGGAGATTTTCTAAGGTTTTTACTACATATTAACACTTTTCACATTTTCTCGTGTTACGTGGCTGCCAGTCCTCGGTTCATGCAAAATCTTAAGGTCCTCGGTCATGTCCAAGGCACCAAACCGACCAATAATTCGATAATCGATAAATAAACTATAAATGTAGCTCTTCTTACTGGGCGATTGCATCAACTAAGATGCTTCTCCTGTGTTCTACTGTGCTGCTTGTTTTGTCCCCACATACCGCTGCACGCGACAAGGGCTGGCAGACCATAAATGTAACCGTTTCAGAGAGAAATGCGACCAATGTGACGATCTCGCGTTATATCGATTCGATGGTGAATGACGAAACACGGAGATTTTCTAAGGTTTTTACTACATATTAACACTTTTCACATTTTCTCGTGTTACGTGGCTGCCAGTCCTCGGTTCATGTAAAATGTTAAGGTCCTAGGTCATGTCCAAGGCACCAAACCGACCAATAATTCAATAATCGATAACTAAAACTATAAATGTAGCTCTTCTTACTGGGCGATTGCATCAACTTAGATGCTTCTCCTGTGTTCTACTGTGCTGCTTGTATTGTCCCCACATACCGCAGCACGCGACAAGGGCTGCCAGACCATAAATGTAACCGTTTCAGAGAGAAATGCGACCAATGTGACGATCTCGCGTTATATCGTTCGATGGTGAATGACGAAACACGGAGATTTTCTAAGGTTTTTACTACATATTAACACTTTTCACATTTTCTCGTGTTACGTGGCTGCCAGTCCTCGGTTCATGCAAAATCTTAAGGTCCTAGGTCATGTCCAAGGCACCAAACTGACCAATAACTCAATAATCGATAACTAAAACTATAAATGTAGCTCTTCTTACTGGGCGATTGCATCAACTTAGATGCTTCTCCTGTGTTCTACTGTACTGCTTGTATTGTCCCCACATACCGCAGCACGCGACAAGGGCTGGCAGACCATAAATGTAACCGTTTCAGAGAGAAATGCGACCAATGTGACGATCTCGCGTTATATCGATTCGATGGTGAATGACGAAACACGGAGATTTTCTAAGGTTTTTACTACATATTAACACTTTTCACATTTTCTCGTGTTACATGGCTGCCAGTCCTCGGTTCATGCAAAATCTTAAGGTCCTCGGTCATGTCCAAGGCACCAAACCGACCAATAATTCAATAATCGATAACTAAAACTATAAATGTAGCTCTTCTTACTGGGCGATTGCATCAACTTAGATGCTTCTCCTGTGTTCTACTATGCTGCTTGTATTGTCCCCACATACCGCAGCACGCGACAAGGGCTGGCAGACCATAAATGTAACCGTTTCAGAGAGAAATGCGACCAATGTGACGATCTCGCGTTATATCGATTCGATGGTGAATGACGAAACACGGAGATTTTCTAAGGTTTTTACTACATATTAACACTTTTCACATTTTCTCGTGTTACGTGGCTGCCAGTCCTCGGTTCATGCAAAATCTTAAGGTCCTCGGTCATGTCCAAGGCAGCAAACCGACCAATAATTCGATAATCGATAAATAAACTATAAATGTAGCTCTTCTTACTGGGCGATTGCATCAACTAAGATGCTTCTCCTCTGTTCTACTGTGCTGCTTGTATTGTCCCCACATACCGCAGCACGGGACAAGGGCTGGCAGACCATAAATGTAACCGTTTCAGAGAGAAATGCGACCAATGTGACGATCTCGCGTTATATCGATTAGATGGTGAATGACGAAACACGGAGATTTTCTAAGGTTTTTACTACATATTAACACTTTTCACATTTTCTCGTGTTACGTGGCTGCTAGTTCTCGGTTCATGCAAAATCTTAAGGTCCTAGGTCATGTCCAAGGCACCAAACCGACCAATAATTCAATAATCGATAACTAAAACTATAAATGTAGCTCTTCTTACTGGGCGCTTGCATCAACTAAGATGCTTCTCCTGTGTTCTACTGTGCTGCTTGTATTGTCCCCACATACCGCAGCACGCGACAAGGGCTGGCAGACCATAAATGTAACCGTTTCAGAGAGAAATGCGACCAATGTGACGATCTCGCGTTATATCGATTCGATGGTGAATGACGAAACACGTAGATTTTCTAAGGTTTTTACTACATATTAACACTTTTCACATTTTCTCGTGTTACGTGGCTGCCAGTCCTCGGTTCATGCAAAATCTTAAGGTCCTAGGTTATGTCCAAGGCACCAAACCGACCAATAATTCGATAATCGATAAATAAACTATAAATGTAGCTCTTCTTACTGGGCGATTGCATCAACTAAGATGCTTCTCCTGTGTTCTACTGTGCTGCTTGTATTGTCCCCACATACCGCAGCACGCGACAAGGGCTGGCAGACCATAAATGTAACCGTTTCAGAGAGAAATGCGACCAATGTGACGATCTCGCGTTATATCGATTCGATGGTGAATGACGAAACACGGAGATTTTCTAAGGTTTTTACTACATATTAACACTTTTCACATTTTCTCGTGTTACGTGGCTGCCAGTCCTCGGTTCGTGCAAAATCTTAAGGTCCTAGGTCATGTCCAAGGCACCAAACCGACCAATAATTCAATAATCGATAACTAAAACTATAAATGTAGCTCTTCTTACTGGGCGATTGCATCAACTTAGATGCTTCTCCTGTGTTCTACTGTGCTGCTTGTATTGTCCCCACATACCGCAGCACGCAACAAGGGCTGGCAGACCATAAATGTAACCGTTTCAGAGAGAAATGCGACCAATGTGACGATCTCGCGTTATATCGATTCGATGGTGAATGACGAAACACGGAGATTTTCTAAGGTTTTTACTACATATTAACACTTTTCACATTTTCTCGTGTTACGTGGCTGCCAGTCCTCGGTTCATGTAAAATCTTAAGGTCCTCGGTCATGTCCAAGGCACCAAACCGACCAATAATTCGATAATCGATAAATAAACTATAAATGTAGCTCTTCTTACTGGGCGATTGCATCAACTAAGATGCTTCTCCTGTGTTCTACTGTGCTGCTTGTATTGTCCCCACATACCGCAGCACGCGACAAGGGCTGGCAGACCATAAATGTAACCGTTTCAGAGAGAAATGCGACCAATGTGACGATCTCGCGATGTATCGATTCGATGGTGAATGACGAAACACGGAGATTTTCTAAGGTTTTTACTACATATTAACACTTTTCACATTTTCTCGTGTTACGTGGCTGCCAGTCCTCGGTTATTGCAAAATCTTAAGGTCCTCGGTCATGTCCAAGGCACCAAACCGACCAATAATTAAATAATCGATAACTAAAACTATAAATGTAGCTCTTCTTACTGGGCGATTGCATCAACTTAGATGCTTCTCCTGTGTTCTACTGTGTTGCTTGTATTGTCCCCACATACCGCAGCACGCGACAAGGGCTGGCAGACCATAAATGTAACCGTTTCAGAGAGAAATGCGACCAATGTTACGATCTCGCGTTATATCGATTCGATGGTGAATGACGAAACACGGAGATTTTCTAAGGTTTTTACTACATATTAACACTTTTCACATTTTCTCGTGTTACGTGGCTGCCAGTCCTCGGTTCATGCAAAATCTTAAGGTCCTCGGTCATGTCCAAGGCAGCAAACCGACCAATAATTCGATAATCGATAAATAAACTATAAATGTAGCTCTTCTTACTGGGCGATTGCATCAACTAAGATGCTTCTCCTCTGTTCTACTGTGCTGCTTGTATTGTCCCCACATACCGCAGCACGGGACAAGGGCTGGCAGACCATAAATGTAACCGTTTCAGAGAGAAATGCGACCAATGTGACGATCTCGCGTTATATCGATTAGATGGTGAATGACGAAACACGGAGATTTTCTAAGGTTTTTACTACATATTAACACTTTTCACATTTTCTCGTGTTACGTGGCTGCTAGTCCTCGGTTCATGCAAAATCTTAAGGTCCTAGGTCATGTCCAAGGCACCAAACCGACCAATAATTCAATAATCGATAACTAAAACTATAAATGTAGCTCTTCTTACTGGGCGCTTGCATCAACTAAGATGCTTCTCCTGTGTTCTACTGTGCTGCTTGTATTGTCCCCACATACCGCAGCACGCGACAAGGGCTGGCAGACCATAAATGTAACCGTTTCAGAGAGAAATGCGACCAATGTGACGATCTCGCGTTATATCGATACGATGGTGAATGACGAAACACGTAGATTTTCTAAGGTTTTTACTACATATTAACACTTTTCACATTTTCTCGTGTTACGTGGCTGCCAGTCCTCGGTTCATGCAAAATCTTAAGGTCCTAGGTTATGTCCAAGGCACCAAACCGACCAATAATTCGATAATCGATAAATAAACTATAAATGTAGCTCTTCTTACTGGGCGATTGCATCAACTAAGATGCTTCTCCTGTGTTCTACTGTGCTGCTTGTATTGTCCCCACATACCGCAGCACGCGACAAGGGCTGGCAGACCATAAATGTAACCGTTTCAGAGAGAAATGCGACCAATGTGACGATCTCGCGTTATATCGATTCGATGGTGAATGACGAAACACGGAGATTTTCTAAGGTTTTTACTACATATTAACACTTTTCACATTTTCTCGTGTTACGTGGCTGCCAGTCCTCGGTTCGTGCAAAATCTTAAGGTCCTAGGTCATGTCCAAGGCACCAAACCGACCAATAATTCAATAATCGATAACTAAAACTATAAATGTAGCTCTTCTTACTGGGCGATTGCATCAACTTAGATGCTTCTCCTGTGTTCTACTGTGCTGCTTGTATTGTCCCCACATACCGCAGCACGCAACAAGGGCTGGCAGACCATAAATGTAACCGTTTCAGAGAGAAATGCGACCAATGTGACGATCTCGCGTTATATCGATTCGATGGTGAATGACGAAACACGGAGATTTTCTAAGGTTTTTACTACATATTAACACTTTTCACATTTTCTCGTGTTACGTGGCTGCCAGTCCTCGGTTCATGTAAAATCTTAAAGTCCTCGGTCATGTCCAAGGCACCAAACCGACCAATAATTCGATAATCGATAAATAAACTATAAATGTAGCTCTTCTTACTGGGCGATTGCATCAACTAAGATGCTTCTCCTGTGTTCTACTGTGCTGCTTGTATTGTCCCCACATACCGCAGCACGCGACAAGGGCTGGCAGACCATAAATGTAACCGTTTCAGAGAGAAATGCGACCAATGTGACGATCTCGCGATGTATCGATTCGATGGTGAATGACGAAACACGGAGATTTTCTAAGGTTTTTACTACATATTAACACTTTTCACATTTTCTCGTGTTACGTGGCTGCCAGTCCTCGGTTATTGCAAAATCTTAAGGTCCTCGGTCATGTCCAAGGCACCAAACCGACCAATAATTAAATAATCGATAACTAAAACTATAAATGTAGCTCTTCTTACTGGGCGATTGCATCAACTTAGATGCTTCTCCTGTGTTCTACTGTGTTGCTTGTATTGTCCCCACATACCGCAGCACGCGACAAGGGCTGGCAGACCATAAATGTAACCGTTTCAGAGAGAAATGCGACCAATTTGACGATCTCGCGTTATATCGATTCGATGGTGAATGACGAAACACGGAGATTTTCTAAGGTTTTTACTACATATTAACACTTTTCACATTTTCTCGTGTTACGTGGCTGCCAGTCCTCGGTTCATGCAAAATCTTAAGGTCCTAGGTCATGTCCAAGGCACCAAACCGACCAATAATTCAATAATCGATAGCTAAAACTATAAATGTAGCTCTTCTTACTGGGCGATTGCATCAACTTAGATGCTTCTCCTGTGTTCTAATGTGCTGCTTGTATTGTCCCCACATAACCCAGCATGCGACAAGGGCTGGCAGACCATAAATGTAACCATTTCAGAGAGAAATGCGACCAATGTGACGATCTCGCGTTATATCGATTCGATGGTGAATGACGAAACACGGAGATTTTCTAAGATTTTTACAACATATTAACACTTTTCACATTTTCTCGTGTTACGTGGCTGCCAGTCCTCGGTTCATGCAAAATCTTAAGGTCCTCGGTCATGTCCAAGGCACCAAACCGACGAATAATTCAATAATCGATAACTAAAACTATAAATGTAGCTCTTCTTACTGGGCGATTGCATCAACTTAGATGCTTCTCCTGTGTTCTACTGTGCTGCTTGTATTGTCCCCACATACCGCAGCAAGCGACAAGGGCTGGCAGACCATAAATGTAACCGTTTCAGAGAGAAATGCGACCAATGTGACGATCTCGCGTTATATCGATTCGATGGTGAATGACGAAACACGGAGATTTTCTAAGGTTTTTACTACATATTAACACTTTTCACATTTTCTCGTGTTACGTGGCTGCCAGTCCTCGGTTCATGCAAAATCTTAAGGTCCTCGGTCATGTCCAAGGCACCAAACCGACCAATAATTCAATAATCGATAACTAAAACTATAAATGTAGCTCTTCTTACTGGGCGATTGCATCAACTTAGATGCTTCTCCTGTGTTCTACTGTGCTGCTTGTATTGTCCCCACATACCGCAGCACGCGACAAGGGCTGGCAGACCATAAATGTAACCGTTTCAGAGAGAAATGCGACCAATGTGACGATCTCGCGTTATATCGATTCGATGGTGAATGACGAAACACAGAGATTTTCTAAGGTTTTTACTACATATTAACACTTTTCACATTTTCTCGTGTTACGTGGCTGCCAGTCCTCGGTTCATGCAAAATCCTAAGGTCCTCGGTCATGTCCAAGGCACCAAACCGACCAATAATTCAGTAATCGATAACTAAAACTATAAATGTAGCTCTTCTTACTGGGCGATTGCATCAACTTAGATGCTTCTCCTGTGTTCTACTGTGCTGCTTGTATTGTCCCCACATACCGCAGCACGCGACAAGGGCTGGCAGACCATAAATGTAACCGTTTCAGAGAGAAATGCGACCAATGTGACGATCTCGCGTTATATCGATTCGATGGTGAATGACGAAACACGGAGATTTTCTAAGGTTTTTACTACATATTAACACTTTTCACATTTTCTCGTGTTACGTGGCTGCCAGTCCTCGGTTCATGTAAAATCTTAAGGTCCTCGGTCATGTCCAAGGCACCAAACCGACCAATAATTCGATAATCGATAACTAAAACTATAAATGTAGATCTTCTCACTGGCCGATTGCATCAAC
This sequence comes from Schistocerca nitens, assembly GCF_023898315.1. Taxonomy (NCBI): domain Eukaryota; kingdom Metazoa; phylum Arthropoda; class Insecta; order Orthoptera; family Acrididae; genus Schistocerca; species Schistocerca nitens. The sequence goes on from NC_064625.1 coordinate 59,580,349, forward strand.
TAATATGCTTCTCCTGTGTTCTACTGTGCTGCTTGTATTGTCCCCACATACCGCAGCACGCGACAAGGGCTGGCAGACCATAAATGTAACCGTTTCAGAGAGAAATGCGAATAATGTGACGATCTCGCGTTATATCGATTCGATGGTGAATGACGAAACACGGAGATTTTATAAGGTTTTTACTACATATTAACACTTTTCACATTTTCTCGTGTTACGTGGCTGCCAGTCCTCGGTTCATGCAAAATCTTAAGGTCCTCGGTCATGTCCAAGGCACCAAACCGACCAATAATTCAATAATCGATAACTAAAACTATAAATGTAGCTCTTCTTACTGGGCGATTGCATCAACTTAGATGCTTCTCCTGTGTTCTACTGTGCTGCTTGTATTGTCCCCACATACCGCAGCACGCGACAAGGGCTGGCAGACCATAAATGTAACCGTTTCAGAGAGAAATGCGACCAATGTGACGATCTCGCGTTATATCGATTCGATGGTGAATGACGAAACACGGAGATTTTCTAAGGTTTTTACTACATATTAACACTTTTCACATTTTCTCGTGTTACGTGGCTGCCAGTCCTCGGTTCATGCAAAATCTTAAGGTCCTCGGTCATGTCCAAGGCACCAAACCGACCAATAATTCAATAATCGATAACTAAAACTATAAATGTAGCTCTTCTTACTGGGCGATTGCATCAACTTAGATGCTTCTCCTGTGTTCTACTGTGCTGCTTTTATTGTCCCCACATACCGCAGCACGCGACAAGGGCTGACAGACCATAAATGTAACCGTTTCAGAGAGAAATGCGACCAATGTGACGATCTCGCGTTATATCGATTCGATGGTGAATGACGAAACACGGAGATTTTCTAAGGTTTTTACTACATATTAACACTTTTCACATTTTCTCGTGTTACGTGGCTGCCAGTCCTCGGTTCATGCAAAATCTTAATGTCCTCGGTCATGTCCAAGGCACCAAACCGTCCAATAAATCAATAATCGATAACTAAAACTATAAATGTAGCTCTTCTTACTGGGCGATTGCATCGACTTAGATGCTTCTCCTGTGTTCTACTGTGCTGCTTGTATTGTCCCCACATACCGCAGCACGCGACAAGGGCTGGCAGACCATAAATGTAACCGTTTCAGAGAGAAATGCGACCAATGTGACGATCTCGCGTTATATCGATTCGATGGTGAATGACGAAACACAGAGATTTTCTAAGGTTTTTACTACATATTAACACTTTTCACATTTTCTCGTGTTACGTGGCTGCCAGTCCTCGGTTCATGCAAAATCCTAAGGTCCTCGGTCATGTCCAAGGCACCAAACCGACCAATAATTCAGTAATCGATAACTAAAACTATAAATGTAGCTCTTCTTACTGGGCGATTGCATCAACTTAGATGCTTCTCCTGTGTTCTACTGTGCTGCTTGTATTGTCCCCACATACCGCAGCACGCGACAAGGGCTGGCAGACCATAAATGTAACCGTTTCAGAGAGAAATGCGACCAATGTGACGATCTCGCGTTATATCGATTCGATGGTGAATGACGAAACACGGAGATTTTCTAAGGTTTTTACTACATATTAACACTTTTCACATTTTCTCGTGTTACGTGGCTGCCAGTCCTCGGTTCATGCAAAATCTTAAGGTCCTCGGTCATGTCCAAGGCACCAAACCGACCAATAATTCAGTAATCGATAACTAAAACTATAAATGTAGCTTTTCTTACTGGGCGATTGCATCAACTTAGATGCTTCTCCTGTGTTCTACTGTGCTGCTTGTATTGTCCCCACATACCGCAGCACGCGACAAGGGCTGGCAGACCATAAATGTAACCGTTTCAGAGAGAAATGCGACCAATGTGACGATCTCGCGTTATATCGATTCGATGGTGAATGACGAAACACGGAGATTTTCTAAGGTTTTTACTACATATTAACACTTTTCACATTTTCTCGTGTTACGTGGCTGCCAGTCCTCGGTTCATGCAAAATCCTCGGTCATGTCCAAGGCACCAAACCGACCAATAATTCAACAATCGATAACTAAAACTATAAATGTAGCTCTTCTTACTGGGCGATTGCATCAACTTAGATGCTTCTCCTGTGTTCTACTGTGCTGCTTGTATTGTCCCCACATACCGCAGCACGCGACAAGGGCTGGCAGACCATAAATGTAACCGTTTCAGAGAGAAATGCGACCAATGTGACGATCTCGCGTTATATCGATTCGATGGTGAATGACGAAACACGGAGATTTTCTAAGGTTTTTACTACATATTAACACTTTTCACATTTTCTCGTGTTACGTGGCTGCCAGTCCTCGGTTCATGTAAAATCTTAAGGTCCACGGTCATGTCCAAGGCACCAAACCGACCAATAATTCGATAATCGATAACTAAAACTATAAATGTAGATCTTCTCACTGGCCGATTGCATCAACTAATATGCTTCTCCTGTGTTCTACTGTGCTGCTTGTATTGTCCCCACATACCGCAGCACGCGACAAGGGCTGGCAGACCATAAATGTAACCGTTTCAGAGAGAAATGCGACCAATGTGACGATCTCGCGTTATATCGATTCGATGGTGAATGACGAAACACGGAGATTTTCTAAGGTTTTTACTACATATTAACACTTTTCACATTTTCTCGTGTTACGTGGCTGCCAGTCCTCGGTTCATGCAAAATCTTAAGGTCCTCGGTCATGTCCAAGGCACCAAACCGACCAATAATTCAATAATCGATAACTAAAACTATAAATGTAGCTCTTCTTACTGGGCGATTGCATCAACTTAGATGCTTCTCCTGTGTTCTACTGTGCTGCTTGTATTGTCCCCACATACCGCAGCACGCGACAAGGGCTGGCAGACCATAAATGTAACCGTTTCAGAGAGAAATGCGACCAATGTGACGATCTCGCGTTATATCGATTCGATGGTGAATGACGAAACACGGAGATTTTCTAAGGTTTTTACTACATATTAACACTTTTCACATTTTCTCGTGTTACGTGGCTGCCAGTCCTCGGTTCATGCAAAATCTTAAGGTCCTACGTCATGTCCAAGGCACCAAACCGACCAATAACTCAATAATCGATAACTAAAACTATAAATGTAGCTCTTCTTACTGGGCGATTGCATCAAGTTAGATGCTTCTCCTGTGTTCTACTGTGCTGCTTGTATTGTCCCCACATACCGCAGCACGCGACAAGGGCTGGCAGACCATAAATGTAACCGTTTCAGAGAGAAATGCGACCAATGTGACGATCTCGCGTTATATCGATTCGATGGTGAATGACGAAACACGGAGATTTTCTAAGGTTTTTACTACATATTAACACTTTTCACATTTTCTCGTGTTACGTGGCTGCCAGTCCTCGGTTCATGCAAAATCTTAAGGTCCTCGGTCATGTCCAAGGCACCAAACCGACCAATAATTCAATAATCGATAGCTAAAACTATAAATGTAGCTCTTCTTACTGGGCGATTGCATCAACTTAGATGCTTCTCCTGTGTTCTACTGTGCTGCTTGTATTGTCCCCACATACCGCAGCACGCGTAAGGGCTGGCAGACCATAAATGTAACCGTTTCAGAGAGAAATGCGACCAATGTGACGATCTCGCGTTATATCGATTCGATGGTGAATGACGAAACACGGAGATTTTCTACGGTTTTTACTACATATTAACACTTTTCACATTTTCTCGTGTTACGTGGCTGCCAGTCCTCGGTTCATGCAAAATCTTAAGGTCCTCGGTCATGTCCAAGGCACCAAACCGACCAATAATTCGATAATCGATAAATAAACTATAAATGTAGCTCTTCTTACTGGGCGATTGCATCAACTAAGATGCTTCTCCTGTGTTCTACTGTGCTGCTTGTATTGTCCCCACATACCGCTGCACGCGACAAGGGCTGGCAGACCATAAATGTAACCGTTTCAGAGAGAAATGCGACCAATGCGACGATCTCGCGTTATATCGATTCGATGGTGAATGACGAAACACGGAGATTTTCTAAGGTTTTTACTACATATTAACACTTTTCACATTTTCTCGTGTTACGTGGCTGCCAGTCCTCGGTTCATGCAAAATCTTAAGGTCCTAGGTCATGTCCAAGGCACCAAACCAACCAATAATTCAATAATCGATAACTTAAACTATAAATGTTACTCTTCATACTGGGCGATTCCATCAACTTAGATGCTTCTCCTGTGTTCTACTGTGCTGCTTGTATTGTCCCCACATACCGCAGCACGCGACAAGGGCTGGCAGACCATAAATGTAACCGTTTCAGAGAGAAATGGGACCAATGTGACGATCTCGCGTTATATCGATTCGATGGTGAATGACGAAACACGGAGATTTTCTAAGGTTTTTACTACATATTATCACTTGTCACATTTTCTCGTGTTACGTGGCTGCCAGTCCTCGGTTCATGCAAAATCTTAAGGTCCTCGGTCATGTCCAAGGCACCAAACCGACCAATAATTCAATAATCGATAACTAAAACTATACATGTAGCTCTTCTTACTGGGCGATTGCATCAACTTAGATGCTTCTCCAGTGTTCTACTGTGCTGCTTGTATTGTCCCCACATACCGCAGCACGCGACAAGGGCTGGCAGACCATAAATGTAACCGTTTCAGAGAGAAATGCGACCAATGTGACGATCTCGCGTTATATCGATTCGATGGTGAATGACGAAACACGGAGATTTTCTAAGGTTTTTACTACATATTAACACTTTTCACATTTTCTCGTGTTACGTGGCTGCCAGTCCTCGGTTCATGCAAAATCTTAAGGTCCTAGGTCATGTCCAAGGCACCAAACCGACCAATAATTCAATAATCGATAACTAAAACTATAAATGTAGCTCTTCTTACTGGGCGATTGCATCAACTTAGATGCTTCTCCTGTGTTCTACTGTGCTGCTTGTATTGTCCCCACATACCGCAGCACGCGACAATGGCTGGCAGACCATAAATGTAACCGTTTCAGAGAGAAATGCGACCAATGTGACGATCTCGCGTTATATCGATTCGATGGTGAATGACGAAACACGGAGATTTTCTAAGGTTTTTACTACATATTAACACTTTTCACATTTTCTCGTGTTACGTGGCTGCCAGTCCTCGGTTCATGCAAAATCTTAAGGTCCTAGGTCATGTCCAAGGCACCAAACCGACCAATAATTCAATAATCGATAGCTAAAACTATAAATGTAGCTCTTCTTACTGGGCGATTGCATCAAGTTAGATGCTTCTCCTGTGTTCTACTGTGCTGCTTGTATTGTCCCCACATACCGCTGCACGCGACAATGGCTGGCAGACCATAAATGTAACCGTTTCAGAGAGAAATGCGACCAATGTGACGATCTCGCGTTATATCGATTCGATGGTGAATGACGAAACACGGAGATTTTCTAAGGTTTTTACTACATATTAACGCTTTTCACATTTTCTCGTGTTACGTGGCTGCCAGTCCTCGGTTCATGCAAAATCTTAAGGTCCTAGGTCATGTCCAAGGCACCAAACCGACCAATAACTCAATAATCGATAACTAAAACTATAAATGTAGCTCATCTTACTGGGCGATTGCATCAACTTAGATGCTTCTCCTGTGTTCTACTATACTGCTTGTATTGTCCCCACATAACCCAGCACGCGACAAGGGCTGGCAGACCATAAATGTAACCGTTTCAGAGAGAAATGCGACCAATGTGACGATCTCGCGTTATATCGATTCGATGGTGAATGACGAAACACGGAGATTTTCTAAGGTTTTTACTACATATTAACACTTTTCACATTTTCTCGTGTTACGTGGCTGCCAGTCCTCGGTTCATGCAAAATCCTCGGTCATGTCCAAGGCACCAAACCGACCAATAATTCAACAATCGATAACTAAAACTATAAATGTAGCTCTTCTTACTGGGCGATTGCATCAACTTAGATGCTTCTCCTGTGTTCTACTGTGCTGCTTGTATTGTCCCCACATACCGCAGCACGCGACAAGGGCTGGCAGACCATAAATGTAACCGTTTCAGAGAGAAATGCGACCAATGTGACGATCTCGCGTTATATCGATTCGATGGTGAATGACGAAACACGGAGATTTTCTAAGGTTTTTACTACATATTAACACTTTTCACATTTTCTCGTGTTACGTGGCTGCCAGTCCTCGGTTCATGTAAAATCTTAAGGTCCACGGTCATGTCCAAGGCACCAAACCGACCAATAATTCGATAATCGATAACTAAAACTATAAATGTAGATCTTCTTACTGGCCGATTGCATCTACTAATATGCTTCTCCTGTGTTCTACTGTGCTGCTTGTATTGTCCCCACATACCGCAGCACGCGACAAGGGCTGGCAGACCATAAATGTAACCGTTTCAGAGAGAAATGCGACCAATGTGACGATCTCGCGTTATATCGATTCGATGGTGAATGACGAAACACGGAGATTTTCTAAGGTTTTTACTACATATTAACACTTTTCACATTTTCTCGTGTTACGTGGCTGCCAGTCCTCGGTTCATGCAAAATCTTAAGGTCCTCGGTCATGTCCAAGGCACCAAACCGACCAATAATTCAATAATCGATAACTAAAACTATAAATGTAGCTCTTCTTACTGGGCGATTGCATCAACTTAGATGCTTCTCCTGTGTTCTACTGTGCTGCTTGTATTGTCCCCACATACCGCAGCACGCGACAAGGGCTGGCAGACCATAAATGTAACCGTTTCAGAGAGAAATGCGACCAATGTGACGATCTCGCGTTATATCGATTCGATGGTGAATGACGAAACACGGAGATTTTCTAAGGTTTTTACTACATATTAACACTTTTCACATTTTCTCGTGTTACGTGGCTGCCAGTCCTCGGTTCATGCAAAATCTTAAGGTCCTACGTCATGTCCAAGGCACCAAACCGACCAATAACTCAATAATCGATAACTAAAACTATAAATGTAGCTCTTCTTACTGGGCGATTGCATCAAGTTAGATGCTTCTCCTGTGTTCTACTGTGCTGCTTGTATTGTCCCCACATACCGCAGCACGCGACAAGGGCTGGCAGACCATAAATGTAACCGTTTCAGAGAGAAATGCGACCAATGTGACGATCTCGCGTTATATCGATTCGATGGTGAATGACGAAACACGGAGATTTTCTAAGGTTTTTACTACATATTAACACTTTTCACATTTTCTCGTGTTACGTGGCTGCCAGTCCTCGGTTCATGCAAAATCTTAAGGTCCTCGGTCATGTCCAAGGCACCAAACCGACCAATAATTCAATAATCGATAGCTAAAACTATAAATGTAGCTCTTCTTACTGGGCGATTGCATCAACTTAGATGCTTCTCCTGTGTTCTACTGTGCTGCTTGTATTGTCCCCACATACCGCAGCACGCGTAAGGGCTGGCAGACCATAAATGTAACCGTTTCAGAGAGAAATGCGACCAATGTGACGATCTCGCGTTATATCGATTCGATGGTGAATGACGAAACACGGAGATTTTCTACGGTTTTTACTACATATTAACACTTTTCACATTTTCTCGTGTTACGTGGCTGCCAGTCCTCGGTTCATGCAAAATCTTAAGGTCCTCGGTCATGTCCAAGGCACCAAACCGACCAATAATTCGATAATCGATAAATAAACTATAAATGTAGCTCTTCTTACTGGGCGATTGCATCAACTAAGATGCTTCTCCTGTGTTCTACTGTGCTGCTTGTATTGTCCCCACATACCGCTGCACGCGACAAGGGCTGGCAGACCATAAATGTAACCGTTTCAGAGAGAAATGCGACCAATGCGACGATCTCGCGTTATATCGATTCGATGGTGAATGACGAAACACGGAGATTTTCTAAGGTTTTTACTACATATTAACACTTTTCACATTTTCTCGTGTTACGTGGCTGCCAGTCCTCGGTTCATGCAAAATCTTAAGGTCCTAGGTCATGTCCAAGGCACCAAACCGACCAATAATTCAATAATCGATAGCTAAAACTATAAATGTAGCTCTTCTTACTGGGCGATTGCATCAAGTTAGATGCTTCTCCTGTGTTCTACTGTGCTGCTTGTATTGTCCCCACATACCGCTGCACGCGACAATGGCTGGCAGACCATAAATGTAACCGTTTCAGAGAGAAATGCGACCAATGTGACGATCTCGCGTTATATCGATTCGATGGTGAATGACGAAACACGGAGATTTTCTAAGGTTTTTACTACATATTAACGCTTTTCACATTTTCTCGTGTTACGTGGCTGCCAGTCCTCGGTTCATGCAAAATCTTAAGGTCCTAGGTCATGTCCAAGGCACCAAACCGACCAATAACTCAATAATCGATAACTAAAACTATAAATGTAGCTCATCTTACTGGGCGATTGCATCAACTTAGATGCTTCTCCTGTGTTCTACTATACTGCTTGTATTGTCCCCACATAACCCAGCACGCGACAAGGGCTGGCAGACCATAAATGTAACCGTTTCAGAGAGAAATGCGACCAATGTGACGATCTCGCGTTATATCGATTCGATGGTGAATGACGAAACACGGAGATTTTCTAAGGTTTTTACTACATATTAACACTTTTCACATTTTCTCGTGTTACGTGGCTGCCAGTCCTCGGTTCATGCAAAATCCTCGGTCATGTCCAAGGCACCAAACCGACCAATAATTCAACAATCGATAACTAAAACTATAAATGTAGCTCTTCTTACTGGGCGATTGCATCAACTTAGATGCTTCTCCTGTGTTCTACTGTGCTGCTTGTATTGTCCCCACATACCGCAGCACGCGACAAGGGCTGGCAGACCATAAATGTAACCGTTTCAGAGAGAAATGCGACCAATGTGACGATCTCGCGTTATATCGATTCGATGGTGAATGACGAAACACGGAGATTTTCTAAGGTTTTTACTACATATTAACACTTTTCACATTTTCTCGTGTTACGTGGCTGCCAGTCCTCGGTTCATGTAAAATCTTAAGGTCCACGGTCATGTCCAAGGCACCAAACCGACCAATAATTCGATAATCGATAACTAAAACTATAAATGTAGATCTTCTCACTGGCCGATTGCATCAACTAATATGCTTCTCCTGTGTTCTACTGTGCTGCTTGTATTGTCCCCACATACCGCAGCACGCGACAAGGGCTGGCAGACCATAAATGTAACCGTTTCAGAGAGAAATGCGACCAATGTGACGATCTCGCGTTATATCGATTCGATGGTGAATGACGAAACACGGAGATTTTCTAAGGTTTTTACTACATATTAACACTTTTCACATTTTCTCGTGTTACGTGGCTGCCAGTCCTCGGTTCATGCAAAATCTTAAGGTCCTCGGTCATGTCCAAGGCACCAAACCGACCAATAATTCAATAATCGATAACTAAAACTATAAATGTAGCTCTTCTTACTGGGCGATTGCATCAACTTAGATGCTTCTCCTGTGTTCTACTGTGCTGCTTGTATTGTCCCCACATACCGCAGCACGCGACAAGGGCTGGCAGACCATAAATGTAACCGTTTCAGAGAGAAATGCGACCAATGTGACGATCTCGCGTTATATCGATTCGATGGTGAATGACGAAACACGGAGATTTTCTAAGGTTTTTACTACATATTAACACTTTTCACATTTTCTCGTGTTACGTGGCTGCCAGTCCTCGGTTCATGCAAAATCTTAAGGTCCTACGTCATGTCCAAGGCACCAAACCGACCAATAACTCAATAATCGATAACTAAAACTATAAATGTAGCTCTTCTTACTGGGCGATTGCATCAAGTTAGATGCTTCTCCTGTGTTCTACTGTGCTGCTTGTATTGTCCCCACATACCGCAGCACGCGACAAGGGCTGGCAGACCATAAATGTAACCGTTTCAGAGAGAAATGCGACCAATGTGACGATCTCGCGTTATATCGATTCGATGGTGAATGACGAAACACGGAGATTTTCTAAGGTTTTTACTACATATTAACACTTTTCACATTTTCTCGTGTTACGTGGCTGCCAGTCCTCGGTTCATGCAAAATCTTAAGGTCCTCGGTCATGTCCAAGGCACCAAACCGACCAATAATTCAATAATCGATAGCTAAAACTATAAATGTAGCTCTTCTTACTGGGCGATTGCATCAACTTAGATGCTTCTCCTGTGTTCTACTGTGCTGCTTGTATTGTCCCCACATACCGCAGCACGCGTAAGGGCTGGCAGACCATAAATGTAACCGTTTCAGAGAGAAATGCGACCAATGTGACGATCTCGCGTTATATCGATTCGATGGTGAATGACGAAACACGGAGATTTTCTACGGTTTTTACTACATATTAACACTTTTCACATTTTCTCGTGTTACGTGGCTGCCAGTCCTCGGTTCATGCAAAATCTTAAGGTCCTCGGTCATGTCCAAGGCACCAAACCGACCAATAATTCGATAATCGATAAATAAACTATAAATGTAGCTCTTCTTACTGGGCGATTGCATCAACTAAGATGCTTCTCCTGTGTTCTACTGTGCTGCTTGTATTGTCCCCACATACCGCTGCACGCGACAAGGGCTGGCAGACCATAAATGTAACCGTTTCAGAGAGAAATGCGACCAATGCGACGATCTCGCGTTATATCGATTCGATGGTGAATGACGAAACACGGAGATTTTCTAAGGTTTTTACTACATATTAACACTTTTCACATTTTCTCGTGTTACGTGGCTGCCAGTCCTCGGTTCATGCAAAATCTTAAGGTCCTAGGTCATGTCCAAGGCACCAAACCAACCAATAATTCAATAATCGATAACTTAAACTATAAATGTTGCTCTTCTTACTGGGCGATTGCATCAACTTAGATGCTTCTCCTGTGTTCTACTGTGCTGCTTGTATTGTCCCCACATACCGCAGCACGCGACAAGGGCTGGCAGACCATAAATGTAACCGTTTCAGAGAGAAATGGGACCAATGTGACGATCTCGCGTTATATCGATTCGATGGTGAATGACGAAACACGGAGATTTTCTAAGGTTTTTACTACATATTATCACTTGTCACATTTTCTCGTGTTACGTGGCTGCCAGTCCTCGGTTCATGCAAAATCTTAAGGTCCTCGGTCATGTCCAAGGCACCAAACCGACCAATAATTCAATAATCGATAACTAAAACTATACATGTAGCTCTTCTTACTGGGCGATTGCATCAACTTAGATGCTTCTCCTGTGTTCTACTGTGCTGCTTGTATTGTCCCCACATACCGCAGCACGAGACAAGGGCTGGCAGACCATAAATGTAACCGTTTCAGAGAGAAATGCGACCAATGTGACGATCTCGCGTTATATCGATTCGATGGTGAATGACGAAACACGGAGATTTTCTAAGGTTTTTACTACATATTAACACTTTTCACATTTTCTCGTGTTACGTGGCTGCCAGTCCTCGGTTCATGCAAAATCTTAAGGTCCTAGGTCATGTCCAAGGCACCAAACCGACCAATAACTCAATAATCGATAACTAAAACTATAAATGTAGCTCTTCTTACTGGGCGATTGCATCAACTTAGATGCTTCTCCTGTGTTCTACTGTGCTGCTTGTATTGTCCCCACATACCGCAGCACGCGACAAGGGCTGGCAGACCATAAATGTAACCGTTTCAGAGAGAAATGCGACCAATGTGACGATCTCGCGTTATATCGATTCGATGGTGAATGACGAAACACGGAGATTTTCTAAGGTTTTTACTACATATTAACACTTGTCACATTTTCTCGTGTTACGTGGCTGCCAGTCCTCGGTTCATGCAAAATCTTAAGGTCCTCGGTCATGTCCAAGGCACCAAACCGACCAATAATTCAATAATCGATAACTAAAACTATAAATGTAGCTCTTCTTACTGGGCGATTGCATCAACTTAGATGCTTCTCCTGTGTTCTACTGTGCTGCTTGTATTGTCCCCACATACCGCAGCACGCGACAATGGCTGGCAGACCATAAATGTAACCGTTTCAGAGAGAAATGCGACCAATGTGACGATCTCGCGTTATATCGATTCGATGGTGAATGACGAAACACGGAGATTTTCTAAGGTTTTTACTACATATTAACACTTTTCACATTTTCTCGTGTTACGTGGCTGCCAGTCCTCGGTTCATGCAAAATCTTAAGGTCCTAGGTCATGTCCAAGGCACCAAACCGACCAATAATTCAATAATCGATAGCTAAAACTATAAATGTAGCTCTTCTTACTGGGCGATTGCATCAAGTTAGATGCTTCTCCTGTGTTCTACTGTGCTGCTTGTATTGTCCCCACATACCGCTGCACGCGACAATGGCTGGCAGACCATAAATGTAACCGTTTCAGAGAGAAATGCGACCAATGTGACGATCTCGCGTTATATCGATTCGATGGTGAATGACGAAACACGGAGATTTTCTAAGGTTTTTACTACATATTAACGCTTTTCACATTTTCTCGTGTTACGTGGCTGCCAGTCCTCGGTTCATGCAAAATCTTAAGGTCCTAGGTCATGTCCAAGGCACCAAACCGACCAATAACTCAATAATCGATAACTAAAACTATAAATGTAGCTCATCTTACTGGGCGATTGCATCAACTTAGATGCTTCTCCTGTGTTCTACTATACTGCTTGTATTGTCCCCACATAACCCAGCACGCGACAAGGGCTGGCAGACCATAAATGTAACCGTTTCAGAGAGAAATGCGACCAATGTGACGATCTCGCGTTATATCGATTCGATGGTGAATGACGAAACACGGAGATTTTCTAAGGTTTTTACTACATATTAACACTTTTCACATTTTCTCGTGTTACATGGCTGCCAGTCCTCGGTTCATGCAAAATCTTAAGGTCCTCGGTCATGTCCAAGGCACCAAACCGACCAATAATTCAATAATCGATAACTAAAACTATAATTGTAGCTCTTCTTACTGGGCGATTGCATACTCTTAGATACTTCTCCTGTGTTCTACTGTGCTGCTTGTATTGTCCCCACATACCGCAGCACGCGACAAGGGCTGGCAGACCATAAATGTAACCGTTTCAGAGAGAAATGCGACCAATGTGACGATCTCGCGTTATATCGATTCGATGGTGAATGACGAAACACGGAGATTTTCTAAGGTTTTTACTACATATTAACACTTTTCACATTTTCTCGTGTTACGTGGCTGCCAGTCCTCGGTTCATGTAAAATCTTAAGGTCCTCCGTCATGTCCAAGGCACCAAACCGACCAATAATTCGATAATCGATAAATAAACTGTAAATGTAGCTCTTCTTACTGGGCGATTGCATCAACTAAGATGCTTCTCCTCTGTTCTACTGTGCTGCTTGTATTGTCCCCACATACCGCAGCACGCGACAAGGGCTGGCAGACCATAAATGTAACAGTTTCAGAGAGAAATGCGACCAATGTGACGATCTCGCGTTATATCGATTCGATGGTGAATGACGAAACACGGAGATTTTCTAAGGTTTTTACTACATATTAACACTTTTCACATTTTCTCGTGTTACGTGGCTGCCAGTCCTCGGTTCATGCAAAATCTTAAGGTCCTAGGTCATGTCCAAGGCTCCAAACCGACCAATAATTCAATAATCGATAACTAAAACTATAAATGTAGCTCTTCTTACTGGGCGATTGCATCAACTTAGATGCTTCTCCTGTGTTCTACTGTGCTGCTTGTATTGTCCCCACATACCGCAGCACGCGACAAGGGCTGGCAGACCATAAATGTAACCGTTTCAGAGAGAAATGCGACCAATGTGACGATCTCGCGTTATATCGATTCGATGGTGAATGACGAAACACGGAGATTTTCTAAGGTTTTTACTACATATTAACACTTGTCACATTTTCTCGTGTTACGTGGCTGCCAGTCCTCGGTTCATGCAAAATCTTAAGGTCCTCGGTCATGTCCAAGGCACCAAACCGACCAATAATTCAATAATCGATAGCTAAAACTATAAATGTAGCTCTTCTTACTGGGCGATTGCATCAACTTAGATGCTTCTCCTGTGTTCTACTGTGCTGCTTGTATTGTCCCCACATACCGCAGCACGCGTAAGGGCTGGCAGACCATAAATGTAACCGTTTCAGAGAGAAATGCGACCAATGTGACGATCTCGCGTTATATCGATTCGATGGTGAATGACGAAACACGGAGATTTTCTACGGTTTTTACTACATATTAACACTTTTCACATTTTCTCGTGTTACGTGGCTGCCAGTCCTCGGTTCATGCAAAATCTTAAGGTCCTCGGTCATGTCCAAGGCACCAAACCGACCAATAATTCGATAATCGATAAATAAACTATAAATGTAGCTCTTCTTACTGGGCGATTGCATCAACTAAGATGCTTCTCCTGTGTTCTACTGTGCTGCTTGTATTGTCCCCACATACCGCTGCACGCGACAAGGGCTGGCAGACCATAAATGTAACCGTTTCAGAGAGAAATGCGACCAATGCGACGATCTCGCGTTATATCGATTCGATGGTGAATGACGAAACACGGAGATTTTCTAAGGTTTTTACTACATATTAACACTTTTCACATTTTCTCGTGTTACGTGGCTGCCAGTCCTCGGTTCATGCAAAATCTTAAGGTCCTAGGTCATGTCCAAGGCACCAAACCAACCAATAATTCAATAATCGATAACTTAAACTATAAATGTTGCTCTTCTTACTGCGCGATTGCATCAACTTAGATGCTTCTCCTGTGTTCTACTGTGCTGCTTGTATTGTCCCCACATACCGCAGCACGCGACAAGGGCTGGCAGACCATAAATGTAACCGTTTCAGAGAGAAATGCGACCAATGTGACGATCTCGCGTTATATCGATTCGATGGTGAATGACGAAACACGGAGATTTTCTAAGGTTTTTACTACATATTAACACTTGTCACATTTTCTCGTGTTACGTGGCTGCCAGTCCTCGGTTCATGCAAAATCTTAAGGTCCTCGGTCATGTCCAAGGCACCAAACCGACCAATAATTCAATAATCGATAACTAAAACTATACATGTAGCTCTTCTTACTGGGCGATTGCATCAACTTAGATGCTTCTCCAGTGTTCTACTGTGCTGCTTGTATTGTCCCCACATACCGCAGCACGCGACAAGGGCTGGCAGACCATAAATGTAACCGTTTCAGAGAGAAATGCGACCAATGTGACGATCTCGCGTTATATCGATTCGATGGTGAATGACGAAACACGGAGATTTTCTAAGGTTTTTACTACATATTAACACTTTTCACATTTTCTCGTGTTACGTGGCTGCCAGTCCTCGGTTCATGCAAAATCTTAAGGTCCTAGGTCATGTCCAAGGCACCAAACCGACCAATAACTCAATAATCGATAACTAAAACTATAAATGTAGCTCTTCTTACTGGGCGATTGCATCAACTTAGATGCTTCTCCTGTGTTCTACTGTGCTGCTTGTATTGTCCCCACATAACCCAGCACGCGACAAGGGCTGGCAGACCATAAATGTAACCGTTTCAGACAGAAATGCGACCAATGTGACGATCTCGCGTTATATCGATTCGATGGTGAATGACGAAACACGGAGATTTTCTAAGGTTTTTACTACATATTAACACTTTTCACATTTTCTCGTGTTACGTGGCTGCCAGTCCTCGGTTCATGCAAAATCTTAAGGTCCTCGGTCATGTCCAAGGCACCAAACCGACCAATAATTCAATAATCGATAGCTAAAACTATAAATGTAGCTCTTCTTACTGGGCGATTGCATCAACTTAGATGCTTCTCCTGTGTTCTACTGTGCTGCTTGTATTGTCCCCACATACCGCAGCACGCGACAAGGGCTGGCAGACCATAAATGTAACAGTTTCAGAGAGAAATGCGACCAATGTGACGATCTCGCGTTATATCGATTCGATGGTGAATGACGAAACACGGAGATTTTCTAAGGTTTTTACTACATATTAACACTTTTCACATTTTCTCGTGTTACGTGGCTGCCAGTCCTCGGTTCATGCAAAATCTTAAGGTCCTAGGTCATGTCCAAGGCTCCAAACCGACCAATAATTCAATAATCGATAACTAAAACTATAAATGTAGCTCTTCTTACTGGGCGATTGCATCAACTTAGATGCTTCTCCTGTGTTCTACTGTGCTGCTTGTATTGTCCCCACATACCGCAGCACGCGACAAGGGCTGGCAGACCATAAATGTAACCGTTTCAGAGAGAAATGCGACCAATGTGACGATCTCGCGTTATATCGATTCGATGGTGAATGACGAAACACGGAGATTTTCTAAGGTTTTTACTACATATTAACACTTGTCACATTTTCTCGTGTTACGTGGCTGCCAGTCCTCGGTTCATGCAAAATCTTAAGGTCCTCGGTCATGTCCAAGGCACCAAACCGACCAATAATTCAATAATCGATAACTAAAACTATAAATGTAGCTCTTCTTACTGGGCGATTGCATCAACTTAGATGCTTCTCCTGTGTTCTACTGTGCTGCTTGTATTGTCCCCACATACCGCAGCACGCGACAAGGGCTGGCAGACCATAAATGTAACCGTTTCAGAGAGAAATGCGACCAATGTGACGATCTCGCGTTATATCGATTCGATGGTGAATGACGAAACACGTTGATTTTCTAAGGTTTTTACTACATATTAACACTTTTCACATTTTCTCGTGTTACGTGGCTGCCAGTCCTCGGTTCATGCAAAATCTTAAGGTCCTAGGTCATGTCCAAGGCACCAAACCGACCAATAATTCAATAATCGATAGCTAAAACTATAAATGTAGCTCTTCTTACTGGGCGATTGCATCAAGTTAGATGCTTCTCCTGTGTTCTACTGTGCTGCTTGTATTGTCCCCACATACCGCTGCACGCGACAAGGGCTGGCAGACCATAAATGTAACCGTTTCAGAGAGAAATGCGACCAATGTGACGATCTCGCGTTATATCGATTCGATGGTGAATGACGAAACACGGAGATTTTCTAAGGTTTTTACTACATATTAACACTTTTCACATTTTCTCGTGTTACGTGGCTGCTAGTCCTCGGTTCATGCAAAATCTTAAGGTCCTAGGTCATGTACAAGGCACCAAACCGACCAATAATTCAATAATCGATAGCTAAAACTATAAATGTAGCTCTTCTTACTTGGCGATTGCATCAACTTAGATGCTTCTCCTGTGTTCTACTGTGCTGCTTGTATTGTCCCCACATACCGCAGCACGCGACAAGGGCTGGCAGACCATAAATGTAACCGTTTCAGAGAGAAAGGCGACCAATGTCACGATCTCGCGTTATATCGATTCGATGGTGAATGACGAAACACGGAGATTTTCTAAGGTTTTTACTACATATTCACACTTTTCACATTTTCTCGTGTTACGTGGCTGCCAGTCCTCGGTTCATGCAAAATCTTAAGGTCCTCGGTCATGTCCAAGGCACCAAACCGACCAATAATTCAATAATCGATAACTAAAACTATAAATGTAGCTCTTCTTACTGGGCGATTGCATCAACTTAGATGCTTCTCCTGTGTTCTACTGTGCTGCTTGTATTGTCCCCACATACCGCAGCACGCGACAAGGGCTGGCAGACCATAAATGTAACCGTTTCAGAGAGAAATGCGACCAATGTGACGATCTCGCGTTATATCGATTCGATGGTGAATGACGAAACTCGGAGATTTTCTAAGGTTTTTACTACATATTAACACTTTTCACATTTTCTCGTGTTACGTGGCTGCCAGTCCTCGGTTCATGCAAAATCTTAAGGTCCTAGGTCATGTCCAAGGCACCAAACCGACCAATAATTCAATAATCGATAACTAAAACTATAAATGTAGCTCTTCTTACTGGGCGATTGCATCAACTTAGATGCTTCTCCTGTGTTCTACTGTGCTGCTTGTATTGTCCCCACATACCGCAGCACGCGACAAGGGCTGGCAGACCATAAATGTAACCGTTTCAGAGAGAAATGCGACCAATGTGACGATCTCGCGTTATATCGATTCGATGGTGAATGACGAAACACGGAGATTTTCTAAGGTTTTTACTACATATTAACACTTTTCACATTTTCTCGTGTTACGTGGCTGCCAGTCCTCGGTTCGTGCAAAATCTTAAGGTCCTCGGTCATGTCCAAGGCACCAAACCGACCAATAATTCAATAATCGATAACTAAAACTATAAATGTAGCTCTTCTTACTGGGCGATTGCATCAACTTAGATGCTTCTCCTGTGTTCTACTGTGCTGCTTGTATTGTCCCCACATACCGCAGCACGCGACAAGGGCTGGCAGACCATAAATGTAACCGTTTCAGAGAGAAATGCGACCAATGTGACGATCTCGCGTTATATCGATTCGATGGTGAATGACGAAACACGGAGATTTTCTAAGGTTTTTACTACATATTAACACTTTTCACATTTTCTCGTGTTACGTGGCTGCCAGTCCTCGGTTCGTGCAAAACCTTAAGGTCCTCGGTCATGTCCAAGGCACCAAACCGACCAATAATTCAATAATCGATAACTAAAACTATAAATGTAGCTCTTCTTACTGGGCGATTGCATCAACTTAGATGCTTCTCCTGTGTTCTACTGTGCTGCTTGTATTGTCCCCACATACCGCAGCACGCGACAAGGGCTGGCAGACCATAAATGTAACCGTTTCAGAGAGAAATGCGACCAATGTGACGATCTCGCGTTATATCGATTCGATGGTGAATGACGAAACACGGAGATTTTCTAAGGTTTTTACTACATATTAACACTTTTCACATTTTCTCGTGTTACGTGGCTGCCAGTCCTCGGTTCATGCAAAATCTTAAGGTCCTAGGTCATGTCCAAGGCACCAAACCGACCAATAATTCAATAATCGATAACTAAAACTATAAATGTAGCTCTTCTTACTGGGCGATTGCATCAACTTAGATGCTTCTCCTGTGTTCTACTGTGCTGCTTGTATTGTCCCCACATACCGCAGCACGCGACAAGGGCTGGCAGACCATAAATGTAACCGTTTCAGAGAGAAATGCGACCAATGTGACGATCTCGCGTTATATCGATTCGATGGTGAATGACGAAACACGGAGATTTTCTAAGGTTTTTACTACATATTAACACTTTTCACATTTTCTCTTGTTACGTGGCTGCCAGTCCTCGGTTCATGCAAAATCTTAAGGTCATAGGTCATGTCCAAGGCACCAAACCGACCAATAACTCAATAATCGATAACTAAAACTATAAATGTAGCTCTTCTTACTGGGCGATTGCATCAACTTAGATGCTTCTCCTGTGTTCTACTGTGCTGCTTGTATTGTCCCCACATAACCCAGCACGCGACAAGGGCTGGCAGACCATAAATGTAACCGTTTCAGAGAGAAATGCGACCAATGTGACGATCTGTCGTTATATCGATTCGATGGTGAATGACGAAACACGGAGTTTTTCTAAGGTTTTTTTACATATTAACACTTTTCACATTTTCTCGTGTTACGTGGCTGCCAGTCCTCGGTTCATGCAAAATCTTAAGGTCCTCGGTCATGTCCAAGGCACCAAACCAACCAATAATTCAATAATCGATAGCTAAATCTATAAATGTAGCTCTTCTTACTGGGCGATTGCATCAACTTAGATGCTTCTCCTGTGTTCTACTGTGCTGCTTGCATTGTCCCCACATATCGCAGCACGCGACAAGGGCTGGCAGACCATAAATGTAACCGTTTCAGAGAGAAATGCGACCAATGTGACGATCTCGCGTTATATCGATTCGATGGTGAATGACGAAACACGGAGATTTTCTAAGGTTTTTACTACATATTAACACTTTTCACATTTTCTCGTGTTACGTGGCTGCCAGTCCTCGGTTCATGCAAAATCTTAAGGTCCTCGGTCATGTCCAAGGCACCAAACCAACCAATAATTCAATAATCGATAGCTAAAACTATAAATGTAGCTCTTCTTACTGGGCGATTGCATCAACTTAGATGCTTCTCCTGTGTTCTACTGTGCTGCTTGTATTGTCCCCACATAACCCAGCACGCGACAAGGGCTGGCAGACCATAAATGTAACCGTTTCAGAGAGAAATGCGACCAATGTGACGATCTCGCGTTATATCGATTCGATGGTGAATGACGAAACACGGAAATTTTCTAAGGTTTTTACTACATATTAACACTTTTCACATTTTCTCGTGTTACGTGGCTGCCAGTCCTCGGTTCTTGCAAAATCTTAAAGTCCTCGGTCATGTCCAAGGCACCAAACCGACCAATAATTCGATAATCGATAACTAAAACTATAAATGTAGCTCTTCTTACTGGGCGATTGCATCAACTAAGATGTTTCTCCTGTGTTCTACTGTGCTGCTTGTATTGTCCCCACATACCGCAGCACGCGACAAGGGCTGGCAGACCATAAATGTAACCGTTTCAGAGAGAAATGCGACCAATGTGACGATCTCGCGTTATATCGATTCGATGGTGAATGACGAAACACGGAGATTTTCTAAGGTTTTTACTACATATTAACACTTTTCACATTTTCTCGTGTTACGTGGCTGCCAGTCCTCGGTTCATGCAAAATCTTAAGGTCCTAGGTCATGTCCAAGGCTCCAAACCGACCAATAATTCAATAATCGATAACTAAAACTATAAATGTAGCTCTTCTTACTGGGCGATTGCATCAACTTAGATGCTTCTCCTGTGCTGCTTGGATTGTCCCCACTTACCGCAGCACGCGACAAGGGCTGGCAGACCATAAATGTAACCGTTTCAGAGAGAAATGCGACCAATGTGACGATCTCGCGTTATATCGATTCGATGGTGAATGACGAAACACGGAGATTTTCTAAGGTTTT
Organism: Schistocerca nitens; assembly: GCF_023898315.1. Lineage (NCBI taxonomy): Eukaryota > Metazoa > Arthropoda > Insecta > Orthoptera > Acrididae > Schistocerca > Schistocerca nitens. Next base: position 59,601,253 of record NC_064625.1, read on the forward strand.
TACTACATATTAACACTTTTCACATTTTCTCGTGTTACGTGGCTGCCAGTCCTCGGTTCATGCAAAATCTTAAGGTCCTCGGTCATGTCCAAGGATCCAAACCGACCAATAATTCAATAATCGATAACTAAAACTATAAATGTAGCTCTTCTTACTGGGCGATTGCATCAACTTAGATGCTTCTCCTGTGTTCTACTGTGCTGCTTGTATTGTCCCCACATAACCCAGCACGCGACAAGGGCTGGCAGACCATAAATGTAACCGTTTCAGAGAGAAATGCGACCAATGTGACGATCTCGCGTTATATCGATTCGATGGTGAATGACGAAACACGGAGATTTTCTAAGGTTTTTACTACATATTCACACTTTTCACATTTTCTCGTGTTACGTGGCTGCCAGTCCTCGGTTCATGCAAAATCTTAAGGTCCTCGGTCATGTCCAAGGCACCAAACCGACCAATAATTCAATAATCGATAACTAAAACTATAAATGTAGCTCTTCTTACTGGTCGATTGCATCAACTTAGATGCTTCTCCTGTGTTCTACTGTGCTGCTTGTATTGTCCCCACATACCGCAGCACGCGACAAGGGCTGGCAGACCATAAATGTAACCGTTTCAGAGAGAAATGCGACCAATGTGACGATCTCGCGTTATATCGATTCGATGGTGAATGACGAAACACGGAGATTTTCTAAGGTTTTTACTACATATTAACACTTTTCACATTTTCTCGTGTTACGTGGCTGCCAGTCCTCGGTTCATGCAAAATCTTAAGGTCATAGGTCATGTCCAAGGCACCAAACCGACCAATAACTCAATAATCGATTACTAAAACTATAAATGTAGCTCTTCTTACTGGGCGATTGCATCAACTTAGATGCTTCTCCTGTGTTCTACTGTGCTGCTTGTATTGTCCCCACATAACCCAGCACGCGACAAGGGCTGGCAGACCATAAATGTAACCGTTTCAGAGAGAAATGCGACCAATGTGACGATCTCGCGTTATATCGATTCGATGGTGAATGACGAAACACGGAGATTTTCTAAGGTTTTTACTACATATTAACACTTTTCACATTTTCTCGTGTTACGTGGCTGCCAGTCCTCGGTTCATGCAAAATCTTAAGGTCCTCGGTCATGTCCAAGGCACCAAACCAACCAATAATTCAATAATCGATAGCTAAAACTATAAATGTAGCTCTTCTTACTGGGCGATTGCATCAACTTAGATGCTTCTCCTGTGTTCTACTGTGCTGCTTGTATTGTCCCCACATACCGCAGCACGCGACAAGGGCTGGCAGACCATAAATGTAACCGTTTCAGAGAGAAATGCGACCAATGTGACGATCTCGCGTTATATCGATTCGATGGTGAATGACGAAACACGGAGATTTTCTAAGGTTTTTACTACATATTAACACTTTTCACATTTTCTCGTGTTACGTGGCTGCCAGTCCTCGGTTCATGCAAAATCTTAAGGTCCTCGGTCATGTCCAAGGCACCAAACCAACCAATAATTCAATAATCGATAACTAAAACTATAAATGTAGCTCTTCTTACTGGGCGATTGCATCAACTTAGATGCTTCTCCTGTGTTCTACTGTGCTGCTTGTATTGTCCCCACATACCGCAGCACGCGACAAGGGCTGGCAGACCATAAATGTAACCGTTTCAGAGAGAAATGCGACCAATGTGACGATCTCGCGTTATATCGATTCGATGGTGAATGACGAAACACGGAGATTTTCTACGGTTTTTACTTCATATTAACACTTTTCACATTTTCTCGTGTTACGTGGCTGCCAGTCCTCGGTTCATTCAAAATCTTAAGGTCCTCGGTCATGTCCAAGGCACCAAACCGACCAATAATTCAATAATCGATAACTAAAACTATAAATGTAGCTCTTCTTACTGGGCGATTGCATCAACTTAGTTGCTTCTCCTGTGTTCTACTGTGCTGCTTGTATTGTCCCCACATAACCCAGCACGCGACAAGGGCTGGCAGACCATAAATGTAACCGTTTCAGAGAGAAATGCGACCAATGTGACGATCTCGCGTTATATCGATTCGATGGTGAATGACGAAACACGGAAATTTTCTAAGGTTTTTACTACATATTAACACTTTTCACATTTTCTCGTGTTACGTGGCTGCCAGTCCTCGGTTCATGCAAAATCTTAAAGTCCTCGGTCATGTCCAAGGCACCAAACCGTTCAATAATTCAATAATCGATAACTAAAACTATAAATGTAGCTCTTCTTACTGGGTGATTGCATCAACTTAGATGCTTCTCCTGTGTTCTACTGTGCTGCTTGTATTGTCCCCACATACCGCAGCACGCGACAAGGGCTGGCAGACCATAAATGTAACCGTTTCAGAGAGAAATGCGACCAATGTGACGATCTCGCGTTATATCGATTCGATGGTGAATGACGAAACACGGAGATTTTCTAAGGTTTTTACTACATATTAACACTTTTCACATTTTCTCGTGTTACGTGGCTGCCAGTCCTCGGTTCATGCAAAATCTTAAGGTCCTCGGTCATGTCCAAGGCACCAAACCGACCAATAATTCAATAATCGATAACTAAAACTATAAATGTAGCTCTTCTTACTGGGCGATTGCATCAACTTAGATGCTTCTCCTGTGTTCTACTGTGCTGCTTGTATTGTCCCCACATACCGCAGCACGCGACAAGGGCTGGCAGACCATAAATGTAACCGTTTCAGAGAGAAATGCGACCAATGTGACGATCTCGCGTTATATCGATTCGATGGTGAATGACGAAACACGGAGATTTTCTAAGGTTTTTACTACATATTAACACTTTTCACATTTTCTCGTGTTACGTGGCTGCCAGTCCTCGGTTCATGTAAAATCTTAAGGTCCTCGGTCATGTCCAAGGCACCAAACCGCCCAATAATTCGATAATCGATAACTAAAACTATAAATGTAGCTCTTCTTACTGGGCGATTGCATCAACTTAGATGCTTCTCCTGTGTTCTACTGTGCTGCTTGTATTGTCCCCACATAACCCAGCACGCGACAAGGGCTGGCAGACCATAAATGTAACCGTTTCAGAGAGAAATGCGACCAATGTGACGATCTCGCGTTATATCGATTCGATGGTGAATGACGAAACACGGAGATTTTCTAAGGTTTTTACTACATATTAACACTTTTCACATTTTCTCGTGTTACGTGGCTGCCAGTCCTCGGTTCATGCAAAATCTTAAGGTCCTCGGTCATGTCCAAGGCACCAAACCAACCAATAATTCAATAATCGATAGCTAAAACTATAAATGTAGCTCTTCTTACTGGGCGATTGCATCAACTTAGATGCTTCTCCTGTGTTCTACTGTGCTGCTTGTATTGTCCCCACATACCGCAGCACGCGACAAGGGCTGGCAGACCATAAATGTAACCGTTTCAGAGAGAAATGCGACCAATGTGACGATCTCGCGTTATATCGATTCGATGGTGAATGACGAAACACGGAGATTTTCTAAGGTTTTTACTACATATTAACACTTTTCACATTTTCTCGTGTTACGTGGCTGCCAGTCCTCGGTTCATGTAAAATCTTAAGGTCCTCGGTCATGTCCAAGGCACCAAACCGACCAATAATTCGATAATCGATAACTAAAACTATAAATGTAGCTCTTCTTACTGGGCGATTGCATCAACTAAGATGTTTCTCCTGTGTTCTACTGTGCTGCTTGTATTGTCCCCACATACCGCAGCACGCGACAAGGGCTGGCAGACCATAAATGTAACCGTTTCAGAGAGAAATGCGACCAATGTGACGATCTCGCGTTATATCGATTCGATGGTGAATGACGAAACACGGAGATTTTCTAAGGTTTTTACTACATATTAACACTTTTCACATTTTCTCGTGTTACGTGGCTGCCAGTCCTCGGTTCATGCAAAATCTTAAGGTCCTCGGTCATGTCCAAGGCACCAAACCGACCAATAATTCAATAATCGATAACTAAAACTATAAATGTAGCTCTTCTTACTGGGCGATTGCATCAACTTAGATGCTTCTCCTGTGTTCTACTGTGCTGCTTGTATTGTCCCCACATACCGCAGCACGCGACAAGGGCTGGCAGACCATAAATGTAACCGTTTCAGAGAGAAATGCGACCAATGTGACGATCTCGCGTTATATCGATTCGATGGTGAATGACGAAACACGGAGATTTTCTAAGGTTTTTACTACATATTAACACTTTTCACATTTTCTCGTGTTACGTGGCTGCCAGTCCTCGGTTCATGTAAAATCTTAAGGTCCTCAGTCAAGTCCAAGGCACCAAACCGACCAATAATTCGATAATCGATAACTAAAACTATAAATGTAGCTCTTCTTACTGGGCGATTGCATCAACTAAGATGTTTCTCCTGTGTTCTACTGTGCTGCTTGTATTGTCCCCACATACCGCAGCACGCGACAAGGGCTGGCAGACCATAAATGTAACCGTTTCAGAGAGAAATGCGACCAATGTGACGATCTCGCGTTATATCGATTCGATGGTGAATGACGAAACACGGAGATTTTCTAAGGTTTTTACTACATATTAACACTTTTCACATTTTCTCGTGTTACGTGGCTGCCAGTCCTCGGTTCATGCAAAATCTTAAGGTCCTAGGTCATGTCCAAGGCACCAAACCGACCAATAATTCAATAATCGATAACTAAAACTATAAATGTAGCTCTTCTTACTGGGCGATTGCATCAACTAAGATGCTTCTCCTCTGTTCTACTGTGCAGCTTGTATTGTCCCCACATAACCCAGCACGCAACAAGGGCTGGCAGACCATAAATGTAACCGTTTCAGAGAGAAATGCGACCAATGTGACGATCTCGCGTTATATCGATTCGATGGTGAATGACGAAACACGGAGATTTTCTAAGGTTTTTACTACATATTAACACTTTTCACATATTCTCGTGTTACGTGGCTGCCAGTCCTCGGTTCATGCAAAATCTTAAAGTCCTCGGTCATGTCCAAGGCACCAAACCGACCAATAATTCAATAATCGATAACTAAAACTATAAATGTAGCTCTTCTTACTGGGCGATTGCATCAACTTAGATGCTTCTCCTGTGTTCTACTGTGCTGCTTGTATTGTCCCCACATACCGCAGCACGCGACAAGGGCTGGCAGACCATAAATGTAACCGTTTCAGAGAGAAATGCGACCAATGTGACGATCTCGCGTTATATCGATTCGATGGTGAATGACGAAACACGGAGATTTTCTAAGGTTTTTACTACATATTAACACTTTTCACATTTTGTCGTGTTACGTGGCTGCCAGTCCTCGGTTCATGCAAAATCTTAAGGTCCTCGGTCATGTCCAAGGCACCAAACCGACCAATAATTCAATAATCGATAACTAAAACTATAAATGTAGCTCTTCTTACAGGGCGATTGCATCAACTTAGATGCTTCTCCTGTGTTCTACTGTGCTGCTTGTATTGTCCCCACATACCGCAGCACGCGACAAGGGCTGGCAGACCATAAATGTCACCGTTTCAGAGAGAAATGCGACCAATGTGACGATCTCGCGTTATATCGATTCGATGGTGAATGACGAAACACGGAGATTTTCTAAGGTTTTTACTACATATTAACACTTTTCACATTTTCTCGTGTTACGTGGCTGCCAGTCCTCGGTTCATGTAAAATCTTAAGGTCCTCGGTCATGTCCAAGGCACCAAACCGACCAATAATTCGATAATCGATAACTAAAACTATAAATGTAGCTCTTCTTACTGGGCGATTGCATCAACTTAGATGCTTCTCCTGTGTTCTACTGTGCTGCTTCTATTGTCCCCACATAACCCAGCACGCGACAAGGGCTGGCAGACCATAAATGTAAACGTTTCAGAGAGAAATGCGACCAATGTGACGATCTCGCGTTATATCGATTCGATGGTGAATGACGAAACACGGAGATTTTCTAAGGTTTTTACTACATATTAACACTTTTCACATTTTCTCGTGTTACGTGGCTGCCAGTCCTCGGTTCATGCAAAATCTTAAGGTCCTAGGTCATGTCCAAGGCACCAAACCGACCAATAACTCAATAATCGATAACTGAAACTATAAATGTAGCTCTTCTTACTGGGCGATTGCATCAACTAAGATGTTTCTCCTGTGTTCTACTGTGCTGCTTGTATTGTCCCCACATACTGCAGCACGCGACAAGGGCTGGCAGACCATAAATGTAACCGTTTCAGAGAGAAATGCGACCAATGTGACGATCTCGCATTATATCGATTCGATGGTGAATGACGGAACACGGAGATTTTCTAAGGTTTTTACTACATATTAACACTTTTCACATTTTCTCGAGTTACGTGGCTGCCAGTCCTCGGTTCATGCAAAATCTTAAGGTCCTCGGTCATGTCCAAGGCACCAAACCGACCAATAATTCAATAATCGATAACTAAAACTATAAATGTAGCTCTTCTTACTGGGCGATTGCATCAACTTAGATGCTTCTCCTGTGTTCTACTGTGCTGCTTGTATTGTCCCCACATACCGCAGCACGCGACAAGGGCTGGCAGACCATAAATGTAACCGTTTCAGAGAGAAATGCGACCAATGTGACGATCTCGCGTTATATCGATTCGATGGTGAATGACGAAACACGGAGATTTTCTAAGGTTTTTACTACATATTAACACTTTTCACATTTTCTCGTGTTACGTGGCTGCCAGTCCTCGGTTCATGTAAAATCTTAAGGTCCTCGGTCATGTCCAAGGCACCAAACCGACCAATAATTCGATAATCGATAACTAAAACTATAAATGTAGCTCTTCTTACTGGGCGATTGCATCAACTAAGATGTTTCTCCTGTGTTCTACTGTGCTGCTTGTATTGTCCCCACATACCGCAGCACGCGACAAGGGCTGGCAGACCATAAATGTAACCGTTTCAGAGAGAAATGCGACCAATGTGACGATCTCGCGTTATATCGATTCGATGGTGAATGACGAAACACGGAGATTTTCTAAGGTTTTTACTACATATTAACACTTTTCACATTTTCTCGTGTTACGTGGCTGCCAGTCCTCCGTTCATGCAAAATCTTAAGGTCCTCGGTCATGTCCAAGGCACCAAACCGACCAATAATTCAATAATCGATAACTAAAACTATAAATGTAGCTCTTCTTACTGGGCGATTGCATCAACTTAGATGCTTCTCCTGTGTTCTACTGTGCTGCTTGTATTGTCCCCACATAACCCAGCACGCGACAAGGGCTGGCAGACCATAAATGTAACCGTTTCAGAGAGAAATGCGACCAATGTGACGATCTCGCGTTATATCGATTCGATGGTGAATGACGAAACACGGAGATTTTCTAAGGTTTTTACTACATATTAACACTTTTCACATTTTCTCGTGTTACGTGGCTGCCAGTCGTCGGTTCATGCAAAATCTTAAGGTCCTCGGTCATGTCCAAGGATCCAAACCGACCAATAATTCAATAATCGATAACTAAAACTATAAATGTAGCTCTTCTTACTGGGCGATTGCATCAACTTAGATGCTTCTCCTGTGTTCTACTGTGCTGCTTGTATTGTCCCCACATAACCCAGCACGCGACAAGGGCTGGCAGACCATAAATGTAACCGTTTCAGAGAGAAATGCGACCAATGTGACGATCTCGCGTTATATCGATTCGATGGTGAATGACGAAACACGGAGATTTTCTAAGGTTTTTACTACATATTCACACTTTTCACATTTTCTCGTGTTACGTGGCTGCCAGTCCTCGGTTCATGCAAAATCTTAAGGTCCTCGGTCATGTCCAAGGCACCAAACCGACCAATAATTCAATAATCGATAACTAAAACTATAAATGTAGCTCTTCTTACTGGGCGATTGCATCAACTTAGATGCTTCTCCTGTGTTCTACTGTGCTGCTTGTATTGTCCCCACATACCGCAGCACGCGACAAGGGCTGGCAGACCATAAATGTAACCGTTTCAGAGAGAAATGCGACCAATGTGACGATCTCGCGTTATATCGATTCGATGGTGAATGACGAAACACGGAGATTTTCTAAGGTTTTTACTACATATTAACACTTTTCACATTTTCTCGTGTTACGTGGCTGCCAGTCCTCGGTTCATGTAAAATCTTAAGGTCCTCGGTCATGTCCAAGGCACCAAACCGACCAATAATTCGATAATCGATAACTAAAACTATAAATGTAGCTCTTCTTACTGGGCGATTGCATCAACTAAGATGTTTCTCCTGTGTTCTACTGTGCTGCTTGTATTGTCCCCACATACCGCAGCACGCGACAAGGGCTGGCAGACCATAAATGTAACCGTTTCAGAGAGAAATGCGACCAATGTGACGATCTCGCGTTATATCGATTCGATGGTGAATGACGAAACACGGAGATTTTCTAAGGTTTTTACTACATATTAACACTTTTCACATTTTCTCGTGTTACGTGGCTGCCAGTCCTCGGTTCATGCAAAATCTTAAGGTCCTCGGTCATGTCCAAGGCACCAAACCGACCAATAATTCAATAATCGATAACTAAAACTATAAATGTAGCTCTTCTTACTGGGCGATTGCATCAACTTAGATGCTTCTCCTGTGTTCTACTGTGCTGCTTGTATTGTCCCCACATACCGCAGCACGCGACAAGGGCTGGCAGACCATAAATGTAACCGTTTCAGAGAGAAATGCGACCAATGTGACGATCTCGCGTTATATCGATTCGATGGTGAATGACGAAACACGGAGATTTTCTAAGGTTTTTACTACATATTAACACTTTTCACATTTTCTCGTGTTACGTGGCTGCCAGTCCTCGGTTCATGTAAAATCTTAAGGTCCTCGGTCATGTCCAAGGCACCAAACCGACCAATAATTCGATAATCGATAACTAAAACTATAAATGTAGCTCTTCTTACTGGGCGATTGCATCAACTTAGATGCTTCTCCTGTGTTCTACTGTGCTGCTTGTATTGTCCCCACATAACCCAGCACGCGACAAGGGCTGGCAGACCATAAATGTAAACGTTTCAGAGAGAAATGCGACCAATGTGACGATCTCGCGTTATATCGATTCGATGGTGAATGACGAAACACGGAGATTTTCTAAGGTTGTTACTACATATTAACACTTTTCACATTTTCTCGTGTTACGTGGCTGCCAGTCCTCGGTTCATGCAAAATCTTAAGGTACTAGGTCATGTCCAAGGCACCAAACCGACCAATAATTCGATAATCGATAACTAAAACTATAAATGTAGCTCTTCTTACTGGGCGATTGCATCAACTTAGATGCTTCACCTGTGTTCTACTGTGCTGCTTGTATTGTCCCCACATACCGCAGCACGCGACAAGGGCTGGCAGACCATAAATGTAACCGTTTCAGAGAGAAATGCGACCAATGTGACGATCTCGCGTTATATCGATTCGATGGTGAATGACGAAACACGGAGATTTTCTAAGGTTTTTACTACATATTAACACTTTTCACATTTTCTCGTGTTACGTGGCTGCCAGTCCTCGATTCATGTAAAATCTTAAGGTCCTCGGTCATGTCCAAGGCACCAAACCCAACAATAAGTCGATAATCGATAACTAAAGCTATAAATGTAGCTCTTCTTACTGGGCGATTGCATCAACTAAGATGCTTCTCCTGTGTTCTACTGTGCTGCTTGTATTGTCCCCACATACCGCAGCACGCGACAAGGGCTGGCAGACCATAAATGTAACCGTTTCAGAGAGAAATGCGACCAATGTGACGATCTCGCGTTATATCGATTCGATGGTGAATGACGAAACACGGAGATTTTCTAAGGTTTTTACTACATATTAACACTTTTCACATTTTCTCGTGTTACGTGGCTGCCAGTCCTCGGTTCATGCAAAATCTTAAGGTCCTAGGTCATGTCCAAGGCACCAAACCGACCAATAATTTAATAATCGATAACTAAAACTATAAATGTAGCTCTTCTTACTGGGCGATTGCATCAACTTAGATGCTTCTCCTGAGTTCTACTGTGCTGCTTGTATTGTCCCCAAATAACCCAGCACGCGACAAGGGCTGGCAGACCATAAATGTAACCGTTTCAGAGAGAAATGCGACCAATGTGACGATCTCGCGTTATATCGATTCGATGGTGAATGACGAAACACGGAGATTTTCTAAGGTTTTTACTACATATTAACACTTTTCACATTTTCTCGTGTTACGTGGCTGCCAGTCCTCGGTTCATGCAAAATCTTAAGGTCCTAGGTCATGTCCAAGGCACCAAACCGACCAATAATTCAATAATCGATAACTAAAACTATAAATGTAGCTCTTCTTACTGGGCGATTGCATCAACTAAGATGCTTCTCCTGTGTTCTACTGTGCTGCTTGTATTGTCCCCACATACCGCAGCACGCGACAAGGGCTGGCAGACCATAAATGTAACCGTTTCAGAGAGAAATGCGACCAATGTGACGATCTCGCGTTATATCGATTCGATGGTGAATGACGAAACACGGAGATTTTCTAAGGTTTTTACTACATATTAACACTTTTCACATTTTCTCGTGTTACGTGGCTGCCAGTCCTCGGTTCATGCAAAATCTTAAGGTCCTAGGTCATGTCCAAGGCACCAAACCGACCAATAATTCAAAAATCGATTACTAAAACTATAAATGTAGCTCCTCTTACTGGGCGATTGCATCAACCAAGATGCTTCTCCTCTGTTCTACTGTGCTGCTTGTATTGTCCCCACATAACCCAGCACGCAACAAGGGCTGGCAGACCATAAATGTAACCGTTTCAGAGAGAAATGCGACCAATGTGACGATCTCGCGTTATATCGATTCGATGGTGAATGACGAAATACGGAGATTTTCTAAGGATTTTACTACATATTAACACTTTTCACATTTTCTCGTGTTACGTGGCTGCCAGTCCTCGGTTCATGCAAAATCTTAAGGTCCTCGGTCATGTCCAAGGCACCAAACCGACCAATAATTCAATAATCGATAACAAAAACTGTAAATGTAGCTCTTCTTACTGGGCGATTGCATCAACTTAGATGCTTCTCCTGTGTTCTACTGTCTGCTTGTATTGTCCCCACATACCGCAGCACGCGACAAGGGCTGGCAGACCATAAATGTAACCGTTTCAGAGAGAAATGCGACCAATGTGACGATCTCGCGTTATATCGATTCGATGGTGAATGACGAAACACGGAGATTTTCTAAGGTTTTTACTACATATTAACACTTTTCACATTTTCTCGTGTTACGTGGCTGCCAGTCCTCGGTTCATGCAAAATCTTAAGGTCCTCGGTCATGTCCAAGGCACCAAACCGACCAATAATTCGATAATCGATAACAAAAACTATAAATGTAGCTCTTCTTACTGGGCGATTGCATCAACTAAGATGCTTCTCCTGTGTTCTACTGTGCTGCTTGTATTGTCCCCACATACCGCAGCACGCGACAAGGGCTGGCAGACCATAAATGTAACCGTTTCAGAGAGAAATGCGACCAATGTGACGATCTCGCGTTATATCGATTCGATGGTGAATGACGAAACACGGAGATTTTCTAAGGTTTTTACTACATATTAACACTTTTCACATTTTCTCGTGTTACGTGGCTGCCAGTCCTCGGTTCATGCAAAATCTTAAGGTCCTAGGTCATGTCCAAGGCACCAAACCGACCAATAATTCAATAATCGATAACTAAAACTATAAATGTAGCTCTTCTTACTGGGCGATTGCATCAACTAAGATGCTTCTCCTGTGTTCTACTGTGCTGCTTGTATTGTCCCCACATACCGCAGCACGCGACAAGGGCTGGCAGACCATAAATGTAACCGTTTCAGAGAGAAATGCGACCAATGTGACGATCTCGCGTTATATCGATTCGATGGTGAATGACGAAACACGGAGATTTTCTAAGGTTTTTACTACATATTAACACTTTTCACATTTTCTCGTGTTACGTGGCTGCCAGTCCTCGGTTCATGCAAAATCTTAAGGTCCTAGGTCATGTCCAAGGCACCAAACCGACCAATAATTCAATAATCGATAACTAAAACTATAAATGTAGCTCTTCTTACTGGGCGATTGCATCAACCAAGATGCTTCTCCTCTGTTCTACTGTGCTGCTTGTATTGTCCCCACATAACCCAGCACGCAACAAGGGCTGGCAGACCATAAATGTAACCGTTTCAGAGAGAAATGCGACCAATGTGACGATCTCGCGTTATATCGATTCGATGGTGAATGACGAAATACGGAGATTTTCTAAGGATTTTACTACATATTAACACTTTTCACATTTTCTCGTGTTACGTGGCTGCCAGTCCTCGGTTCATGCAAAATCTTAAGGTCCTCGGTCATGTCCAAGGCACCAAACCGACCAATAATTCAATAATCGATAACTAAAACTATAAATGTAGCTCTTCTTACTGGGCGATTGCATCAACTTAGATGCTTCTCCTGTGTTCTACTGTCTGCTTGTATTGTCCCCACATACCGCAGCACGCGACAAGGGCTGGCAGACCATAAATGTAACCGTTTCAGAGAGAAATGCGACCAATGTGACGATCTCGCGTTATATCGATTCGATGGTGAATGACGAAACACGGAGATTTTCTAAGGTTTTTACTACATATTAACACTTTTCACATTTTCTCGTGTTACGTGGCTGCCAGTCCTCGGTTCATGCAAAATCTTAAGGTCCTCGGTCATGTCCAAGGCACCAAACCGACCAATAATTCAATAATCGATAACTAAAACTATAAATGTAGCTCTTCTTACTGGGCGATTGCATCAACTTAGATGCTTCTCCTGTGTTCTACTGTGCTGCTTGAATTGTCCCCACATACCGCAGCACGCGACAAGGGCTGGCAGACCATAAATGTAACCGTTTCAGAGAGAAATGCGACCAATGTGACGATCTCGCGTTATATCGATTCGATGGTGAATGACGAAACACGGAGATTTTCTAAGGTTTTTACTACATATTAACACTTTTCACATTTTCTCGTGTTACGTGGCTGCCAGTCCTCGGTTCATGCAAAATCTTAAGGTCCTCGGTCATGTCCAATGCACCAAACCGACCAATAATTCAATAATCGATAACTAAAACTATAAATGTAGCTCTTCTTACTGGGCGATTGCATCAACTTAGATGCTTCTCCTGTGTTCTACTGTGCTGCTTGTATTGTCCCCACATACCGCAGCACGCGACAAGGGCTGGCAGACCATAAATGTAACCGTTTCAGAGAGAAATGCGACCAATGTGACGATCTCGCGCTATATCGATTCGATGGTGAATGACGAAACACGGAGATTTTCTAAGGTTTTTACTACATATTAACACTTTTCACATTTTCTCGTGTTACTTGGGTACCAGTCCTCGGCTCATGCAAAATCTTAAGGTCCTCGGTCATGTCCAAGGCACCAAACCGACCAATAATTCAATAATCGATAACTAAAACTATAAATGTAGCTCTTCTTACTGGGCGATTGCATCAACTTAGATGCTTCTCCTGTGTTCTACTGTGAGCTTGTATTGTCCCCACATACCGCAGCACGCGACAAGGGCTGGCAGACCATAAATGTAACCGTTTCAGAGAGAAATGCGACCAATGTGACGATCTCGCGTTATATCGATTCGATGGTGAATGACGAAACACGGAGATTTTCTAAGGTTTTTACTACATATTAACACTTTTCACATTTTCTCGTGTTACATGGGTACCAGTCCTCGGTTCATGCAAAATCTTAAGGTCCCCTGTCATGTCCAAGGCACCAAACCGAACAATAAGTCGATAATCGATAACTAAAACTATAAATGTAGCTCTTCTTACTGGGCGATTGCATCAACTAAGATGCTTCTCCTGTGTTCTACTGTGCTGCTTGTATTGTCCCCACATACCGCAGCACGCGACAAGGGCTGGCAGACCATAAATGTAACCGTTTCAGAGAGAAATGCGACCAATGTGACGATCTCGCGTTATATCGATTCGATGGTGAATGACGAAACACGGAGATTTTCTAAGGTTTTTACTACATATTAACACTTTTCACATTTTCTCGTGTTACGTGGCTGCCAGTCCTCGGTTCATGCAAAATCTTAAGGTCCTAGGTCATGTCCAAGGCACCAAACCGACCAATAATTCAATAATCGATAACTAAAACTATAAATGTAGCTCTTCTTACTGGGCGATTGCATCAACTTAGATGCTTCTCCTGAGTTCTACTGTGCTGCTTGTATTGTCCCCACATAACCCAGCACGCGACAAGGGCTGGCAGACCATAAATGTAACCGTTTCAGAGAGAAATGCGACCAATGTGACGATCTCGCGTTATATCGATTCGATGGTGAATGACGAAACACGGAGATTTTCTAAGGTTTTTACTACATATTAACACTTTTCACATTTTCTCGTGTTACGTGGCTGCCAGTCCTCGGTTCATGCAAAATCTTAAGGTCCTAGGTCATGTCCAAGGCACCAAACCGACCAATAATTCAATAATCGATAACTAAAACTATAAATGTAGCTCTTCTTACTGGGCGATTGCATCAACTTAGATGCTTCTCCTGTGTTCTACTGTGCTGCTTGTATCGTCCCCACATAACCCAGCACGCGACAAGGGCTGGCAGACCATAAATGTAAACGTTTCAGAGAGAAATGCGACCAATGTGACGATCTCGCGTTATATCGATTCGATGGTGAATGACGAAACACGGAGATTTTCTAATGTTTTTACTACATATTAACACTTTTCACATTTTCTCGTGTTACGTGGCTGCCAGTCCTCGGTTCATGCAAAATCTTAAGGTCCTCGGTCATGTCCAAGGCACCAAACCGACCAATAATTCGATAATCGATAACTAAAACTATAAATGTAGCTCTTCTTACTGGGCGATTGCATCAACTAAGATGCTTCTCCTGTGTTCTACTGTGCTGCTTGTATTGTCCCCACATACCGCAGCACGCGACAAGGGCTGACAGACCATAAATGTAACCGTTTCAGAGAGAAATGCGACCAATGTGACGATCTCGCGTTATATCGATTCAATGGTGAATGACGAAACACGGAGATTTTCTAGGGTTTTTACTACATATTAACACTTTTCACATTTTCTCGTGTTACGTGGCTGCCAGTCCTCGGTTCATGCAAAATCGTAAGGTCCTAGGTCATGTCCAAGGCACCAAACCGACCAATAATTCAATAATCGATAACTAAAACTATAAATGTAGCTCTTCTTACTGGGCGATTGCATCAACCAAGATGCTTCTCCTCTGTTCTACTGTGCTGCTTGTATTGTCCCCACATAACCCAGCACGCAACAAGGGCTGGCAGACCATAAATGTAACCGTTTCAGAGAGAAATGCGACCAATGTGACGATCTCGCGTTATATCGATTCGATGGTGAATGACGAAATACGGAGATTTTCTAAGGATTTTACTACATATTAACACTTTTCACATTTTCTCGTGTTACGTGGCTGCCAGTCCTCGGTTCATGCAAAATCTTAAGGTCCTCGGTCATGTCCAAGGCACCAAACCGACCAATAATTCAATAATCGATAACAAAAACTATAAATGTAGCTCTTCTTACTGGGCGATTGCATCAACTTAGATGCTTCTCCTGTGTTCTACTGTGCTGCTTGTATTGTCCCCACATACCGCAGCACGCGACAAGGGCTGGCAGACCATAAATGTAACCGTTTCAGAGAGAAATGCGACCAATGTGACGATCTCGCGTTATATCGATTCGATGGTGAATGACGAAACACGGAGATTTTCTAAGGTTTTTACTACATATTAACACTTTTCACATTTTCTCGTGTTACGTGGCTGCCAGTCCTCGGTTCATGCAAAATCTTAAGGTCCTCGGTCATGTCCAAGGCACCAAACCGACCAATAATTCAATAATCGATAACTAAAACTATAAATGTAGCTCTTCTTACTGGGCGATTGCATCAACTTAGATGCTTCTCCTGTGTTCTACTGTGCTGCTTGAATTGTCCCCACATACCGCAGCACGCGACAAGGGCTGGCAGACCATAAATGTAACCGTTTCAGAGAGAAATGCGACCAATGTGACGATCTCGCGTTATATCGATTCGATGGTGAATGACGAAACACGGAGATTTTCTAAGGTTTTTACTACATATTAACACTTTTCACATTTTCTCGTGTTACGTGGCTGCCAGTCCTCGGTTCATGCAAAATCTTAAGGTCCTCGGTCATGTCCAAGGCACCAAACCGACCAATAATTCAATAATCGATAACTAAAACTATAAATGTAGCTCTTCTTACTGGGCGATTGCATCAACTTAGATGCTTCTCCTGTGTTCTACTGTGCTGCTTGTATTGTCCCCACATACCGCAGCACGCGACAAGGGCTGGCAGACCATAAATGTAACCGTTTCAGAGAGAAATGCGACCAATGTGACGATCTCGCGCTATATCGATTCGATGGTGAATGACGAAACACGGAGATTTTCTAAGGTTTTTACTACATATTAACACTTTTCACATTTTCTCGTGTTACTTGGGTACCAGTCCTCGGCTCATGCAAAATCTTAAGGTCCTCGGTCATGTCCAAGGCACCAAACCGACCAATAATTCAATAATCGATAACTAAAACTATAAATGTAGCTCTTCTTACTGGGCGATTGCATCAACTTAGATGCTTCTCCTGTGTTCTACTGTGAGCTTGTATTGTCCCCACATACCGCAGCACGCGACAAGGGCTGGCAGACCATAAATGTAACCGTTTCAGAGAGAAATGCGACCAATGTGACGATCTCGCGTTATATCGATTCGATGGTGAATGACGAAACACGGAGATTTTCTAAGGTTTTTACTACATATTAACACTTTTCACATTTTCTCGTGTTACATGGGTACCAATCCTCGGTTCATGCAAAATCTTAAGGTCCCCTGTCATGTCCAAGGCACCAAACCGAACAATAAGTCGATAATCGATAACTAAAACTATAAATGTAGCTCTTCTTACTGGGCGATTGCATCAACTAAGATGCTTCTCCTGTGTTCTACTGTGCTGCTTGTATTGTCCCCACATACCGCAGCACGCGACAAGGGCTGGCAGACCATAAATGTAACCGTTTCAGAGAGAAATGCGACCAATGTGACGATCTCGCGTTATATCGATTCGATGGTGAATGACGAAACACGGAGATTTTCTAAGGTTTTTACTACATATTAACACTTTTCACATTTTCTCGTGTTACGTGGCTGCCAGTCCTCGGTTCATGCAAAATCTTAAGGTCCTAGGTCATGTCCAAGGCACCAAACCGACTAACAATTCAATAATCGATAACTAAAACTATAAATGTAGCTCTTCTTACTGGGCGATTGCATCAACTTAGATGCTTCTCCTGAGTTCTACTGTGCTGCTTGTATTGTCCCCACATAACCCAGCACGCGACAAGGGCTGGCAGACCATAAATGTAACCGTTTCAGAGAGAAATGCGACCAATGTGACGATCTCGCGTTATATCGATTCGATGGTGAATGACGAAACACGGAGATTTTCTAAGGTTTTTACTACATATTAACACTTTTCACATTTTCTCGTGTTACGTGGCTGCCAGTCCTCGGTTCATGCAAAATCTTAAGGTCCTAGGTCATGTCCAAGGCACCAAACCGACCAATAATTCAATAATCGATAACTAAAACTATAAGTGTAGCTCTTCTTACTGGGCGATTGCATCAACTTAGATGCTTCTCCTGTGTTCTACTGTGCTGCTTGTATTGTCCCCACATAACCCAGCACGCGACAAGGGCTGGCAGACCATAAATGTAAACGTTTCAGAGAGAAATGCGACCAATGTGACGATCTCGCGTTATATCGATTCGATGGTGAATGACGAAACACGGAGATTTTCTAATGTTTTTACTACATATTAACACTTTTCACATTTTCTCGTGTTACGTGGCTGCCAGTCCTCGGTTCATGCAAAATCTTAAGGTCCTCGGTCATGTCCAAGGCACCAAACCGACCAATAATTCGATAATCGATAACTAAAACTATAAATGTAGCTCTTCTTACTGGGCGATTGCATCAACTAAGATGCTTCTCCTGTGTTCTACTGTGCTGCTTGTATTGTCCACACATACCGCAGCACGCGACAAGGGCTGACAGACCATAAATGTAACCGTTTCAGAGAGAAATGCGACCAATGTGACGATCTCGCGTTATATCGATTCAATGGTGAATGACGAAACACGGAGATTTTCTAGGGTTTTTACTACATATTAACACTTTTCACATTTTCTCGTGTTACGTGGCTGCCAGTCCTCGGTTCATGCAAAATCTTAAGGTCCTAGGTCATGTCCAAGGCACCAAACCGACCAATAATTCAATAATCGATAACTAAAACTATAAATGTAGCTCTTCTTACTGGGCGATTGCATCAACTTAGATGCTTCTCCTGAGTTCTACTGTGCTGCTTGTATTGTCCCCACATAACCCAGCACGCGACAAGGGCTGGCAGACCATAAATGTAACCGTTTCAGAGAGAAATGCGACCAATGTGACGATCTCGCGTTATATCGATTCGATGGTGAATGACGAAACACGGAGATTTTCTAAGGTTTTTACTACATATTAACACTTTTCACATTTTCTCGTGTTACGTGGCTGCCAGTCCTCGGTTCATGCAAAATCTTAAGGTCCTCGGTCATGTCCAAGGCACCAAACCGACCAATAATTCAATAATCGATAACTAAAACTATAAATGTAGCTCTTCTTACTGGGCGATTGCATCAACCAAGATGCTACTCCTCTGTTCTACTGTGCTGCTTGTATTGTCCCCACATAACCCAGCACGCAACAAGGGCTGGCAGACCATAAATGTAACCGTTTCAGAGAGAAATGCGACCAATGTGACGATCTCGCGTTATATCGATTCGATGGTGAATGACGAAATACGGAGATTTTCTAAGGATTTTACTACATATTAACACTTTTCACATTTTCTCGTGTTACGTGGCTGCCAGTCCTCGGTTCATGCAAAATCTTAAGGTCCTCGGTCATGTCCAAGGCACCAAACCGACCAATAATTCAATAATCGATAACTAAAACTATAAATGTAGCTCTTCTTACTGGGCGATTGCATCAACTTAGATGCTTCTCCTGTGTTCTACTGTCTGCTTGTATTGTCCCCACATACCGCAGCACGCGACAAGGGCTGGCAGACCATAAATGTAACCGTTTCAGAGAGAAATGCGACCAATGTGACGATCTCGCGTTATATCGATTCGATGGTGAATGACGAAACACGGAGATTTTCTAAGGTTTTTACTACATATTAACACTTTTCACATTTTCTCGTGTTACGTGGCTACCACTCCTCGGTTCATGCAAAATCTTAAGGTCCTCGGTCATGTCCAAGGCACCAAACCGACCAATAATTCAATAATCGATAACTAAAACTATAAATGTAGCTCTTCTTACTGGGCGATTGCATCAACTTAGATGCTTCTCCTGTGTTCTACTGTGCTGCTTGAATTGTCCCCACATACCGCAGCACGCGACAAGGGCTGGCAGACCATAAATGTAACCGTTTCAGAGAGAAATGCGACCAATGTGACGATCTCGCGTTATATCGATTCGATGGTGAATGACGAAACACGGAGATTTTCTAAGGTTTTTACTACATATTAACACTTTTCACATTTTCTCGTGTTACGTGGCTGCCAGTCCTCGGTTCATGCAAAATCTTAAGGTCCTCGGTCATGTCCAAGGCACCAAACCGACCAATAATTCAATAATCGATAACTAAAACTATAAATGTAGCTCTTCTTACTGGGCGATTGCATCAACTTAGATGCTTCTCCTGTGTTCTACTGTGAGCTTGTATTGTCCCCACATACCGCAGCACGCGACAAGGGCTGGCAGACCATAAATGTAACCGTTTCAGAGAGAAATGCGACCAATGTGACGATCTCGCGTTATATCGATTCGATGGTGAATGACGAAACACGGAGATTTTCTAAGGTTTTTACTACATATTAACACTTTTCACATTTTCTCGTGTTACATGGGTACCAGTCCTCGGTTCATGCAAAATCTTAAGGTCCTCTGTCATGTCCAAGGCACCAAACCGACGAATAATTCAATAATCGATAACAAAAACTATAAATGTAGCTCTTCTTACTGGGCGATTGCATCAACTTAGATGCTTCTCCTGTGTTCTACTGTGCTGCTTGTATTGTCCCCACATACCGCAGCACGCGACAAGGGCTGGCAGACCATAAATGTAACCGTTTCAGAGAGAAATGCGACCAATGTGACGATCTCGCGTTATATCGATTCGATGGTGAATGACGGAACACGGAGATTTTCTAAGGTTTTTACTACATATTAACACTTTTCACATTTTCTCGTGTTACGTGGCTGCCAGTCCTCGGTTCATGCAATATCTTAAGGTCCTCGGTCATGTCCAAGGCACCAAACCGACCAATAATTCAATAATCGATAACTAAAACTATAAATGTAGCTCTTCTTACTGGGCGATTGCATCAACTTAGATGCTTCTCCTGTGTTCTACTGTGCTGCTTGTATTGTCCCCACATACCGCAGCACGCGACAAGGGTTGGCAGACCATAGATGTAACCGTTTCAGAGAGAAATGCGACCAATGTGACGATCTCGCGTTATATCGATTCGATGGTGAATGACGAAACACGGAGATTTTCTAAGGTTTTTACTACATATTAACACTTTTCACATTTTCTCGTGTTACGTGGCTGCCAGTCCTCGGTTCATGTAAAATCATAAGGTCCTCGGTCATGTCCAAGGCACCAAACCGACCAATAATTCGATAATCGATAACTAAAACTATAAATGTAGCTCTTCTTACTGGGCGATTGCATCAACTAAGATGCTTCTCCTGTGTTCTACTGTGCTGCTTGTATTGTCCCCACATACCGCAGCACGCGACAAGGGCTGGCAGACCATAAATGTAACCGTTTCAGAGAGAAATGCGACCAATGTGACGATCTCGCGTTATATCGATTCGATGGTGAATGACGAAACACGGAGATTTTCTAAGGTTTTTACTACATATTAACACTTTTCACATTTTCTCGTGTTACGTGGGTACCAGTCCTCGGTTCATGCAAAATCTTAATGTCCTCCGTCATGTCCAAGGAACCAAACCGACCAATAATTCAATAATCGATAACTAAAACTATAAATGTAGCTCTTCTTACTGGGCGATTGCATCAACTTAGATGCTTCTCCTGTGTTCTACTGTGCTGCTTGTATTGTCCCCACATACCGCAGCACGCGACAAGGGCTGGCAGACCATAAATGTAACCGTTTCAGAGAGAAATGCGACCAATGTGGCGATCTCGCGTTATATCGATTCGATGGTGAATGACGAAACACGGAGATTTTCTAAGGTTTTTACTACATATTAACACTTTTCACATTTTCTCGTGTTACGTGGCTGCCAGTCCTCGGTTCATGCAAAATCTAAAGGTCCTCGGTCATGTCCAAGGCACCAAACCGACCAATAATTCAATAATCGATAACTAAAACTATAAATGTAGCTCTTCTTACTGGGCGATTGCATCAACTTAGATGCTTCTCCTGTGTTCTACTGTGCTGCTTCTATTGTCCCCACATACCGCAGCACGCGACAAGGGCTGGCAGACCATAAATGTAACCGTTTCAGAGAGAAATGCGACCAATGTGACGATCTCGCGTTATATCGATTCGATGGTGAATGACGAAACACGGAGATTTTCTAAGGTTTTTACTACATATTAACACTTTTCACATTTTCTCGTGTTACGTGGCTGCCAGTCCTCGGTTCATGCAAAACCTTAAGGTCCTCGGTCATGTCCAAGGCACCAAACCGACCAATAATTCAATAATCGATAACTAAAACTATAAATGTAGCTCTTCTTACTGGGCGATTGCATCAACTTAGATGCTTCTCCTGTGTTCTACTGTGCTGCTTGTATTGTCCCCACATACCGCAGCACGCGACAAGGGCTGACAGACCATAAATGTAACCGTTTCAGAGAGAAATGCGACCAATGTGACGATCTCGCGTTATATCGATTCAATGGTGAATGACGAAACACGGAGATTTTCTAGGGTTTTTACTACATATTAACACTTTTCACATTTTCTCGTGTTACGTGGCTGCCAGTCCTCGGTTCATGCAAAATCGTAAGGTCCTAGGTCATGTCCAAGGCACCAAACCGACCAATAATTCAATAATCGATAACTAAAACTATAAATGTAGCTCTTCTTACTGGGCGATTGCATACTCTTAGATGCTTCTCCTGTGTTCTACTGTGCTGCTTGTATTGTCCCCACATACCGCAGCATGCGACAAGGGCTGGCAGACCATAAATGTAACCGTTTCAGAGAGAAATGCGACCAATGTGACGATCTCGCGTTATATCGATTCGATGGTGAATGACGAAACACGGAGATTTTCTAAGGTTTTTACTACATATTAACACTTTTCACATTTTCTCGTGTTACGTGGCTGCCAGTCCTCGGTTCATGCAAAACCTTAAGGTCCTCGGTCATGTCCAAGGCACCAAACCGACCAATAATTCAATAATCGATAACTAAAACTATAAATGTAGCTCTTCTTACTGGGCGATTGCATCAACTTAGATGCTTCTCCTGTGTTCTACTGTGCTGCTTGTATTGTCCCCACATACCGCAGCACGCGACAAGGGCTGGCAGACCATAAATGTAACCGTTTCAGAGAGAAATGCGACCAATGTGACGATCTCGCGTTATATCGATTCGATGGTGAATGACGAAACACGGAGATTTTCTAAGGTTTTTACTACATATTAACACTTTTCACATTTTCTCGTGTTACGTGGCTGCCAGTCCTCGGTTCATGTAAAATCTTAAGGTCCTCGGTCATGTCCAAGGCACCAAACCGACCAATAATTCGATAATCGATAAATAAACTATAAATGTAGCTCTTCTTACTGGGCGATTGCATCAACTAAGATGCTTCTCCTGTGTTCTACTGTGCTGCTTGTATTGTCCCCACATACCGCAGCACGCGACAAGGGCTGGCAGACCATAAATGTAACCGTTTCAGAGAGAAATGCGACCAATGTGACGATCTCGCGTTATATCGATTCGATGGTGAATGACGAAACACGGAGATTTTCTAAGATTTTTACTACATATTAACACTTTTCACATTTTCTCGTGTTACGTGGCTGCCAGTCCTCGGTTCATGCAAAATCTTAAGGTCCTCGGTCATGTCCAAGGCACCAAACCGACCAATAATTCAATAATCGATAACTAAAACTATAAATGTAGCTCTTCTTACTGGGCGATTGCATCAACTTAGATGCTTCTCCTGTGTTCTACTGTGCTGCTTGTATTGTCCCCACATACCGCAGCACGCGACAAGGGCTGGCAGACCATAAATGTAACCGTTTCAGAGAGAAATGCGACCAATGTGGCGATCTCGCGTTATATCGATTCGATGGTGAATGACGAAACACGGAGATTTTCTAAGGTTTTTACTACATATTAACACTTTTCACATTTTCTCGTGTTACGTGGCTGCCAGTCCTCGGTTCATGCAAAATCTTAAGGTCCTCGGTCATGTCCAAGGCACCAAACCGACCAATAATTCAATAATCGATAACTAAAACTATAAATGTAGCTCTTCTTACTGGCCGATTGCATCAACTTAGATGCTACTCCTGTGTTCTACTGTGCTGCTTGTATTGTCCCCACATACCGCAGCACGCGACAAGGGCTAGCAGACCATAAATGTAACCGTTTCAGAGAGAAATGCGACCAATGTGACGATCTCGCGTTATATCGATTCGATGGTGAATGACGAAACACGGAGATTTTCTAAGGTTTTTACTACATATTAACACTTTTCACATTTTCTCGTGTTACGTGGCTGCCAGTCCTCGGTTCATGCAAAATCTTAAGGTCCTCGGTCATGTCCAAGGCACCAAACCGACCAATAATTCAATAATCGATAACTAAAACTATAAATGTAGCTCTTCTTACTGGGCGATTGCATCAACTTAGATGCTTCTCCTGTGTTCTACTGTGAGCTTGTATTGTCCCCACATACCGCAGCACGCGACAAGGGCTGGCAGACCATAAATGTAACCGTTTCAGAGAGAAATGCGACCAATGTGACGATCTCGCGTTATATCGATTCGATGGTGAATGACGAAACACGGAGATTTTCTAAGGTTTTTACTACATATTAACACTTTTCACATTTTCTCGTGTTACGTGGCTGCCAGTCCTCAGTTCGTGCAAAATCTTAAGGTCCTCGGTCATGTCCAAGGCACCAAACCGACCAATAATTCAATAATCGATAACTAAAACTATAAATGTAGCTCTTCTTACTGGGCGATTGCATCAACTTAGATGCTTCTCCTGTGTTCTACTGTGCTGCTTGAATTGTCCCCAAATACCGCAGCACGCGACAAGGGCTGGCAGACCATAAATGTAACCGTTTCAGAGAGAAATGCGACCAATGTGACGATCTCGCGTTATATCGATTCGATGGTGAATGACGAAACACGGAGATTTTCTAAGGTTTTTACTACATATTAACACTTTTCACATTTTCTCGTGTTACGTGGCTGCCAGTCCTCGGTTCATGCAAAATCTTAAGGTCCTCGGTCATGTCCAAGGCACCAAACCGACCAATAATTCAATAATCGATAACTAAAACTATAAATGTAGCTCTTCTTACTGGGCGATTGCATCAACTTAGATGCTTCTCCTGTGTTCTACTGTGCTGCTTGTATTGTCCCCACATACCGCAGCACGCGACAAGGGCTGGCAGACCATAAATGTAACCGTTTCAGAGAGAAATGCGACCAATGTGACGATCTCGCGCTATATCGATTCGATGGTGAATGACGAAACACGGAGATTTTCTAAGGTTTTTACTACATATTAACACTTTTCACATTTTCTCGTGTTACTTGGGTACCAGTCCTCGGCTCATGCAAAATCTTAAGGTCCTAGGTCATGTCCAAGGCACCAAACCGACCAATAATTCAATAATCGATAACTAAAACTATAAATGTAGCTCTTCTTACTGGGCGATTGCATCAACTTAGATGCTTCTCCTGTGTTCTACTGTGAGCTTGTATTGTCCCCACATACCGCAGCACGCGACAAGGGCTGGCAGACCATAAATGTAACCGTTTCAGAGAGAAATGCGACCAATGTGACGATCTCGCGTTATATCGATTCGATGGTGAATGACGAAACACGGAGATTTTCTAAGGTTTTTACTACATATTAACACTTTTCACATTTTCTCGTGTTACATGGGTACCAGTCCTCGGTTCATGCAAAATCTTAAGGTTCTCTGTCATGTCCAAGGCACCAAACCGACCAATAATTCAATAATCGATAACAAAAACTATAAATGTAGCTCTTCTTACTGGGCGATTGCATCAACTTAGATGCTTCTCCTGTGTTCTACTGTGCTGCTTGTATTGTCCCCACATACCGCAGCACGCGACAAGGGCTGGCAGACCATAAATGTAACCGTTTCAGAGAGAAATGCGACCAATGTGACGATCTCGCGTTATATCGATTCGATGGTGAATGACGGAACACGGAGATTTTCTAAGGTTTTTACTACATATTAACACTTTTCACATTTTCTCGTGTTACGTGGCTGCCAGTCCTCGGTTCATGCAATATCTTAAGGTCCTCGGTCATGTTCAAGGCACCAAACCGACCAATAATTCAATAATCGATAACTAAAACTATAAATGTAGCTCTTCTTACTGGGCGATTGCATCAACTTAGATGCTTCTCCTGTGTTCTACTGTGCTGCTTGTATTGTCCCCACATACCGCAGCACGCGACAAGGGTTGGCAGACCATAAATGTAACCGTTTCAGAGAGAAATGCGACCAATGTGACGATCTCGCGTTATATCGATTCGATGGTGAATGACGAAACACGGAGATTTTCTAAGGTTTTTACTACATATTAACACTTTTCACATTTTCTCGTGTTACGTGGCTGCCAGTCCTCGGTTCATGTAAAATCATAAGGTCCTCGGTCATGTCCAAGGCACCAAACCGACCAATAATTCGATAATCGATAACTAAAACTATAAATGTAGCTCTTCTTACTGGGCGATTGCATCAACTAAGATGCTTCTCCTGTGTTCTACTGTGCTGCTTGTATTGTCCCCACATACCGCAGCACGCGACAAGGGCTGGCAGACCATAAATGTAACCGTTTCAGAGAGAAATGCGACCAATGTGACGATCTCGCGTTATATCGATTCGATGGTGAATGACGAAACACGGAGATTTTCTAAGGTTTTTACTACATATTAACACTTTTCACATTTTCTCGTGTTACGTGGGTACCAGTCCTCGGTTCATGCAAAATCTTAAGGTCCTCGGTCATGTCCAAGGCACCAAACCGACCAATAATTCAATAATCGATAACTAAAACTATAAATGTAGCTCTTCTTACTGGGCGATTGCATCAACTTAGATGCTTCTCCTGTGTTCTACTGTGCTGCTTGTATTGTCCCCACATACCGCAGCACGCGACAAGGGCTGGCAGACCATAAATGTAACCGTTTCAGAGAGAAATGCGACCAATGTGACGATCTCGCGTTATATCGATTCGATGGTGAATGACGAAACACGGAGATTTTCTAAGGTTTTTACTACATATTAACACTTTTCACATTTTCTCGTGTTACGTGGCTGCCAGTCCTCAGTTCATGTAAAATCATAAGGTCCTCGGTCATGTCCAAGGCACCAAACCGACCAATAATTCGATAATCGATAACTAAAACTATAAATGTAGCTCTTCTTACTGGGCGATTGCATCAACTAAGATGCTTCTCCTGTGTTCTACTGTGCTGCTTGTATTGTCCCCACATACCGCAGCACGCGACAAGGGCTGGCAGACCATAAATGTAACCGTTTCAGAGAGAAATGCGACCAATGTGACGATCTCGCGTTATATCGATTCGATGGTGAATGACGAAACACGGAGATTTTCTAAGGTTTTTACTACATATTAACACTTTTCACATTTTCTCGTGTTAAGTGGGTACCAGTCCTCGGTTCATGCAAAATCTTAATGTCCTCCGCTATGTCCAAGGCACCAAACCGACCAATAATTCAATAATCGATAACTAAAACTATAAATGTAGCTCTTCTTACTGGGCGATTGCATCAACTTAGATGCTTCTCCTGTGTTCTACTGTGCTGCTTCTATTGTCCCCACATACCGCAGCACGCGACAAGGGCTGGCAGACCATAAATGTAACCGTTTCAGAGAGAAATGCGACCAATGTGACGATCTCGCGTTATATCGATTCGATGGTGAATGACGAAACACGGAGATTTTCTAAGGTTTTTACTACATATTAACACTTTTCACATTTTCTCGTGTTACGTGGCTGCCAGTCCTCGGTTCATGCAAAACCTTAAGGTCCTCGGTCATGTCCAAGGCACCAAACCGACCAATAATTCAATAATCGATAACTAAAACTATAAATGTAGCTCTTCTTACTGGGCGATTGCATCAACTTAGATGCTTCTCCTGTGTTCTACTGTGCTGCTTGTATTGTCCCCACATACCGCAGCACGCGACAAGGGCTGACAGACCATAAATGTAACCGTTTCAGAGAGAAATGCGACCAATGTGACGATCTCGCGTTATATCGATTCAATGGTGAATGACGAAACACGGAGATTTTCTAGGGTTTTTACTACATATTAACACTTTTCACATTTTCTCGTGTTACGTGGCTGCCAGTCCTCGGTTCATGCAAAATCGTAAGGTCCTAGGTCATGTCCAAGGCACCAAACCGACCAATAATTCAATAATCGATAACTAAAACTATAAATGTAGCACTTCTTACTGGGCGTTTGCATACTCTTAGAGGCTTCTCCTGTGTTCTACTGTGCTGCTTGTATTGTCCCCACATACCGCAGCACGCGACAAGGGCTGGCAGACCATAAATGTAACCGTTTCAGAGAGAAATGCGACCAATGTGACGATCTCGCGTTATATCGATTCGATGGTGAATGACGAAACACGGAGATTTTCTAGGGTTTTTACTACATATTAACACTTTTCACATTTTCTCGTGTTACGTGGCTGCCAGTCCTCGGTTCATGCAAAACCTTAAGGTCCTCGGTCATGTCCAAGGCACCAAACCGACCAATAATTCAATAATCGATAACTAAAACTATAAATGTAGCTCTTCTTACTGGGCGATTGCATCAACTTAGATGCTTCTCCTGTGTTCTACTGTGCTGCTTGTATTGTCCCCACATACCGCAGCACGCGACAAGGGCTGGCAGACCATAAATGTAACCGTTTCAGAGAGAAATGCGACCAATGTGACGATCTCGCGTTATATCGATTCGATGGTGAATGACGAAACACGGAGATTTTCTAGGGTTTTTACTACATATTAACACTTTTCACATTTTCTCGTGTTACGTGGCTGCCAGTCCTCGGTTCATGTAAAATCTTAAGGTCCTCGGTCATGTCCAAGGCACCAAACCGACCAATAATTCGATAATCGATAAATAAACTATAAATGTAGCTCTTCTTACTGGGCGATTGCATCAACTAAGATGCTTCTCCTGTGTTCTACTGTGCTGCTTGTATTGTCCCCACATACCGCAGCACGCGACAAGGGCTGGCAGACCATAAATGTAACCGTTTCAGAGAGAAATGCGACCAATGTGACGATCTCGCGTTATATCGATTCGATGGTGAATGACGAAACACGGAGATTTTCTAAGATTTTTACTACATATTAACACTTTTCACATTTTCTCGTGTTACGTGGCTGCCAGTCCTCGGTTCATGCAAAATCTTAAGGTCCTCGGTCATGTCCAAGGCACCAAACCGACCAATAATTCAATAATCGATAACTAAAACTATAAATGTAGCTCTTCTTACTGGTCGATTGCATCAACTTAGATGCTTCTCCTGTGTTCTACTGTGCTGCTTGTATTGTCCCCACATACCGCAGCACGCGACAAGGGCTGGCAGACCATAAATGTAACCGTTTCAGAGAGAAATGCGACCAATGTGACGATCTCGCGTTATATCGATTCGATGGTGAATGACGAAACACGGAGATTTTCTAAGGTTTTTACTACATATTAACACTTTTCACATTTTCTCGTGTTACGTGGCTGCCAGTCCTCGGTTCATGCAAAATCTTAAGGTCCTCGGTCATGTCCAAGGCACCAAACCGACCAATAATTCAATAATCGATAATTAAAACTATAAATGTAGCTCTTCTTACTGGCCGATTGCATCAACTTAGATGCTTCTCCTGTGTTCTACTGTGCTGCTTGTATTGTCCCCACATACCACAGCACGCGACAAGGGCTAGCAGACCATAAATGTAACCGTTTCAGAGAGAAATGCGACCAATGTGACGATCTCGCGTTATATCGATTCGATGGTGAATGACGAAACACGGAGATTTTCTAAGGTTTTTACTACATATTAACACTTTTCACATTTTCTCGTGTTACGTGGCTGCCAGTCCTCGGTTCATGCAAAATCTTAAGGTCCTCGGTCATGTCCAAGGCACCAAACCGACCAATAATTCAATAATCGATAACTAAAACTATAAATGTAGCTCTTCTTACTGGGCGATTGCATCAACTTAGATGCTTCTCCTGTGTTCTACTGTGAGCTTGTATTGTCCCCACATACCGCAGCACGCGACAAGGGCTGGCAGACCATAAATGTAACCGTTTCAGAGAGAAATGCGACCAATGTGACGATCTCGCGTTATATCGATTCGATGGTGAATGACGAAACACGGAGATTTTCTAAGGTTTTTACTACATATTAACACTTTTCACATTTTCTCGTGTTACGTGGCTGCCAGTCCTCGGTTCATGCAAAATCTTAAGGTCCTCGGTCATGTCCAAGGCACCAAACCGACCAATAATTCAATAATCGATAACTAAAACTATATATGTAGCTCTTCTTACTGGGCGATTGCATACTCTTAGATGCTTCTCCTGTGTTCTACTGTGCTGCTTGTATTGTCCCCACATACCGCAGCACGCGACAAGGGCTGGCAGACCATAAATGTAACCGTTTCAGAGAGAAATGCGACCAATGTGACGATCTCGCGTTATATCGATTCGATGGTGAATGACGAAACACGGAGATTTTCTAAGGTTTTTACTACATATTAACACTTTTCACATTTTCTCGTGTTACGTGGCTGCCAGTCCTCGGTTCATGCAAAATCTTAAGGTCCTCGGTCATGTCCAAGGCACCAAACCGACCAATAATTCAATAATCGATAATTAAAACTATAAATGTAGCTCTTCTTACTGGCCGATTGCATCAACTTAGATGCTTCTCCTGTGTTCTACTGTGCTGCTTGTATTGTCCCCACATACCACAGCACGCGACAAGGGCTAGCAGACCATAAATGTAACCGTTTCAGAGAGAAATGCGACCAATGTGACGATCTCGCGTTATATCGATTCGATGGTGAATGACGAAACACGGAGATTTTCTAAGGTTTTTACTACATATTAACACTTTTCACATTTTCTCGTGTTACGTGGCTGCCAGTCCTCGGTTCATGCAAAATCTTAAGGTCCTCGGTCATGTCCAAGGCACCAAACCGACCAATAATTCAATAATCGATAACTAAAACTATAAATGTAGCTCTTCTTACTGGGCGATTGCATCAACTAAGATGCTTCTCCTGTGTTCTACTGTGAGCTTGTATTGTCCCCACATACCGCAGCACGCGACAAGGGCTGGCAGACCATAAATGTAACCGTTTCAGAGAGAAATGCGACCAATGTGACGATCTCGCGTTATATCGATTCGATGGTGAATGACGAAACACGGAGATTTTCTAAGGTTTTTACTACATATTAACACTTTTCACATTTTCTCGTGTTACGTGGCTGCCAGTCCTCGGTTCATGCAAAATCTTAAGGTCCTCGGTCATGTCCAAGGCACCAAACCGACCAATAATTCAATAATCGATAACTAAAACTATAAATGTAGCTCTTCTTACTGGGCGATTGCATCAACTTAGATGCTTCTCCTGTGTTCTACTGTGCTGCTTGTATTGTCCCCACATACCGCAGCACGCGACAAGGGCTGGCAGACCATAAATGTAACCGTTTCAGAGAGAAATGCGACCAATGTGACGATCTCGCGTTATATCGATTCGATGGTGAATGACGAAACACGGAGATTTTCTAAGGTTTTTACTACATATTAACACTTTTCACATTTTCTCGTGTTACGTGGCTGCCAGTCCTCGGTTCATGCAAAATCTTAAGGTCCTCGGTCATGTCCAAGGCACCAAACCGACCAATAATTCAATAATCGATAACTAAAACTATAAATGTAGCTCTTCTTACTGGGCGATTGCATCAACTTAGATGCTTCTCCTGTGTTCTACTGTGAGCTTGTATTGTCCCCACATACCGCAGCACGCGACAAGGGCTGGCAGACCATAAATGTAACCGTTTCAGAGAGAAATGCGACCAATGTGACGATCTCGCGTTATATCGATTCGATGGTGAATGACGAAACACGGAGATTTTCTAAGGTTTTTACTACATATTAACACTTTTCACATTTTCTCGTGTTACGTGGCTGCCAGTCCTCGGTTCATGCAATATCTTAAGGTCCTCGGTCATGTCCAAGGCACCAAACCGACCAATAATTCAATAATCGATAACTAAAACTATATATGTAGCTCTTCTTACTGGGCGATTGCATCAACTTAGATGCTTCTCCTGTGTTCTACTGTGCTGCTTGTATTGTCCCCACATACCACAGCACGCGACAAGGGCTAGCAGACCATAAATGTAACCGTTTCAGAGAGAAATGCGACCAATGTGACGATCTCGAGTTATATCGATTCGATGGTGAATGACGAAACACGGAGATTTTCTAAGGTTTTTACTACATATTAACACTTTTCACATTTTCTCGTGTTACGTGGCTGCCAGTCCTCGGTTCATGCAAAATCTTAAGGTCCTCGGTCATGTCCAAGGCACCAAACCGACCAATAATTCAATAATCGATAACTAAAACTATAAATGTAGCTCTTCTTACTGGGCGATTGCATCAACTTAGATGCTTCTCCTGTGTTCTACTGTGAGCTTGTATTGTCCCCACATACCGCAGCACGCGACAAGGGCTGGCAGACCATAAATGTAACCGTTTCAGAGAGAAATGCGACCAATGTGACGATCTCGCGTTATATCGATTCGATGGTGAATGACGAAACACGGAGATTTTCTAAGGTTTTTACTACATATTAACACTTTTCACATTTTCTCGTGTTACGTGGCTGCCAGTCCTCGGTTCATGCAAAATCTTAAGGTCCTCGGTCATGTCCAAGGCACCAAACCGACCAATAATTCAATAATCGATAACTAAAACTATATATGTAGCTCTTCTTACTGGGCGATTGCATACTCTTAGATGCTTCTCCTGTGTTCTACTGTGCTGCTTGTATTGTCCCCACATACCGCAGCACGCGACAAGGGCTGGCAGACCATAAATGTAACCGTTTCAGAGAGAAATGCGACCAATGTGACGATCTCGCGTTATATCGATTCAATGGTGAATGACGAAACACGGAGATTTTCTAAGGTTTTTACTACATATTAACACTTTTCACATTTTCTCGTGTTACGTGGCTGCCAGTCCTCGGTTCATGCAATATCTTAAGGTCCTAGGTCATGTCCAAGGCACCAAACCGACCAATAATTCAATAATCGATAACTAAAACTATAAATGTAGCTCTTCTTACTGGGCGATTGCATCAACTAAGATGCTTCTCCTGTGTTCTACTGTGCTGCTTGTATTGTCCCCACATACCGCAGCACGCGACAAGGGCTGGCAGACCATAAATGTAACCGTTTCAGAGAGAAATGCGACCAATGTGACGATCTCGCGTTATATCGATTCGATGGTGAATGACGAAACACGGAGATTTTCTAAGGTTTTTACTACATATTAACACTTTTCACATTTTCTCGTGTTACGTGGCTGCCAGTCCTCGGTTCATGCAAAATCTTAAGGTCCTAGGTCATGTCCATGGCACCAAACCGACCAATAATTCAATAATCGATAACTAAAACTATAAATGTAGCTCTTCTTACTGGGCGATTGCATCAACTTAGATGCTTCTCCTGTGTTCTACTGTGCTGCTTGTATTGTCCCCACATAACCCAGCACGCGACAAGGGCTGGCAGACCATAAATGTAACCGTTTCAGAGAGAAATGCGACCAATGTGACGATCTCGCGTTATATCGATTCGATGGTGAATGACGAAACACGGAGATTGTCTAAGGTTTTTACTACATATTAACACTTTTCACATTTTTTCGTGTTACGTGGGTACCAGACCTCGGTTCATGCAAAATCTTAAGGTCCTAGGTCATGTCCAAGGCACCAAACCGGCCAATAATTCGATAATCGATAACTAAAACTATAAATGTAGCTCTTCTTACTGGGCGATTGCATCAACTAAGATGTTTCTCCTGTGTTCTACTGTGCTGCTTGTATTGTCCCCACATACCGCAGCACGCGACAAGGGCTGGCAGACCATAAATGTAACCGTTTCAGAGAGAAATGCGACCAATGTGACGATCTCGCGTTATATCGATTCGATGGTGAATGACGAAACACGGAGATTTTCTAAGGTTTTTACTACATATTAACACTTTTCACATTTTCTCGTGTTACGTGGCTGCCAGTCCTCGGTTCATGCAAAATCGTAAGGTCCTCGGTCATGTCCAAGGCACCAAACCGACCAATAATTCAATAATCGATAACTAAAACTATAAATGTAGCTCTTCTTACTGGGCGATTGCATCAACTTAGATGCTTCTCCTGTGTTCTACTGTGCTGCTTGTATTGTCCCCACATACCGCAGCACGCGACAAGGGCTGGCAGACCATAAATGTAACCGTTTCAGAGAGAAATGCGACCAATGTGACGATCTCGCGTTATATCGATTCGATGGTGAATGACGAAACACGGAGATTTTCTAAGGTTTTTACTACATATTAACACTTTTCACATTTTCTCGTGTTACGTGGCTGCCAGTCCTCAGTTCGTGCAAAATCTTAAGGTCCTCGGTCATGTCCAAGGCACCAAACCGACCAATAATTCAATAATCGATAACTAAAACTATATATGTAGCTCTTCTTACTGGGCGATTGCATACTCTTAGATGCTTCTCCTGTGTTCTACTGTGCTGCTTGTATTGTCCCCACATACCGCAGCACGCGACAAGGGCTGGCAGACCATAAATGTAACCGTTTCAGAGAGAAATGCGACCAATGTGACGATCTCGCGTTATATCGATTCGATGGTGAATGACGAAACACGGAGATTTTCTAAGGTTTTTACTACATATTAACACTTTTCACATTTTCTCGTGTTACGTGGCTGCCAGTCCTCGGTTCATGCAATATCTTAAGGTCCTAGGTCATGTCCAAGGCACCAAACCGACCAATAATTCAATAATCGATAACTAAAACTATAAATGTAGCTCTTCTTACTGGGCGATTGCATCAACTAAGATGCTTCTCCTGTGTTCTACTGTGCTGCTTGTATTGTCCCCACATACCGCAGCACGCGACAAGGGCTGGCAGACCATAAATGTAACCGTTTCAGAGAGAAATGCGACCAATGTGACGATCTCGCGTTATATCGATTCGATGGTGAATGACGAAACACGGAGATTTTCTAAGGTTTTTACTACATATTAACACTTTTCACATTTTCTCGTGTTACGTGGCTGCCAGTCCTCGGTTCATGCAAAATCTTAAGGTCCTAGGTCATGTCCAAGGCACCAAACCGACCAATAATTCAATAATCGATAACTAAAACTATAAATGTAGCTCTTCTTACTGGGCGATTGCATCAACTTAGATGCTTCTCCTGTGTTCTACTGTGCTGCTTGTATTGTCCCCACATAACCCAGCACGCGACAAGGGCTGGCAGACCATAAATGTAACCGTTTCAGAGAGAAATGCGACCAATGTGACGATCTCGCGTTATATCGATTCGATGGTGAATGACGAAACACGGAGATTGTCTAAGGTTTTTACTACATATTAACACTTTTCACATTTTTTCGTGTTACGTGGGTACCAGACCTCGGTTCATGCAAAATCTTAAGGTCCTAGGTCATGTCCAAGGCACCAAACCGGCCAATAATTCGATAATCGATAACTAAAACTATAAATGTAGGTCTTCTTACTGGGCGATTGCATCAACTAAGATGTTTCTCCTGTGTTCTACTGTGCTGCTTGTATTGTCCCCACATACCGCAGCACGCGACAAGGGCTGGCAGACCATAAATGTAACCGTTTCAGAGAGAAATGCGACCAAGGTGACGATCTCGCGTTATATCGATTCGATGGTGAATGACGAAACACGGAGATTTTCTAAGGTTTTTACTACATATTAACACTTTTCACATTTTCTCGTGTTACGTGGCTGCCAATCCTCGGTTCATGCAAAGTCGTAAGGTCCTCGGTCATGTCCAAGGCACCAAACCGACCAATAAATCAATAATCGATAACTAAAACTATAAATGTAGCTCTTCTTACTGGGCGATTGCATCAACTTAGATGCTTCTCCTGTGTTCTACTGTGCTGCTTGTATTGTCCCCACATACCGCAGCACGCGACAAGGGCTGGCAGACCATAAATGTAACCGTTTCAGAGAGAAATGCGACCAATGTGCCGATCTCGCGTTATATCGATTCGATGGTGAATGACGAAACACGGAGATTTTCTAAGGTTTTTACTACATATTAACACTTTTCACATTTTCTCGTGTTACGTGGCTGCCAGTCCTCGGTTCATGTAAAATCTTAAGGTCCTCGGTCATGTCCAAGGCACCAAACCGACCAATAATTCGATAATCGATAACTAAAACTATAAATGTAGCACTTCTTACTGGGCGTTTGCATACTCTTAGATGCTTCTCCTGTGTTCTACTGTGCTGCTTGTATTGTCCCCACATACCGCAGCACGCGACAAGGGCTGGCAGACCATAAATGTAACCGTTTCAGAGAGAAATGCGACCAATGTGACGATCTCGCGTTATATCGATTCGATGGTGAATGACGAAACACGGAGGTTTTCTAAGGTTTTTACTACATATTAACACTTTTCACATTTTCTCGTGTTACGTGGCTGCCAGTCCTCGGTTCATGCAAAATCTTAAGGTCCTAGGTCATGTCCAAGGCACCAAACCGACCAATAATTCAATAATCGATAACTAAAACTACAAATGTAGCTCTTCTTACTGGGCGATTGCATCAACTTAGATGCTTCTCCTGTGTTCTACTGTGCTGCTTGTATTGTCCCCACATAACTCAGCACGCGACAAGGGCTGGCAGACCATAAATGTAACCGTTTCAGAGAGAAATGCGACCAATGTGACGATCTCGCGTTATATCGATTCGATGGTGAATGACGAAACACGGAGATTTTCTAGGGTTTTTACTACATATTAACACTTTTCACATTTTCTCGTGTTACGTGGCTGCCAGTCCTCGGTTCATGCAAAACCTTAAGGTCCTCGGTCATGTCCAAGGCACCAAACCGACCAATAATTCAATAATCGATAACTAAAACTATAAATGTAGCTCTTCTTACTGGGCGATTGCATCAACTTAGATGCTTCTCCTGTGTTCTACTGTGCTGCTTGTATTGTCCCCACATACCGCAGCACGCGACAAGGGCTGGCAGACCATAAATGTAACCGTTTCAGAGAGAAATGCGACCAATGTGACGATCTCGCGTTATATCGATTCGATGGTGAATGACGAAACACGGTGATTTTCTAAGGTTTTTACTACATATTAACACTTTTCACATTTTCTCGTGTTACGTGGCTGCCAGTCCTCGGTTCATGTAAAATCTTAAGGTCCTAGGTCATGTCCAAGGCACCAAACCGACCAATAATTCGATAATCGATAAATAAACTATAAATGTAGCTCTTCTTACTGGGCGATTGCATCAACTAAGATGCTTCTCCTGTGTTCTACTGTGCTGCTTGTATTGTCCCCACATACCGCAGCACGCGACAAGGGCTGGCAGACCATAAATGTAACCGTTTCAGAGAGAAATGCGACCAATGTGACGATCTCGCATTAACTCGATTCGATGGTGAATGACGAAACACGGAGATTTTCTAAGGGTTTTACTTCATATTAACACTTTTCACATTTTCTCGTGTTACGTGGCTGCCAGTCCTCGGTTCATGCAAAATCTTAAGGTCCTCGGTCATGTCCAAGGCACCAAACCGACCAATAATTCAATAATCGATAACTAAAACTATAAATGTAGCTCTTCTTACTGGGCGATTGCATCAACTTAGATGCTTCTCCTGTGTTCTACTGTGCTGCTTGTATTGTCCCCACATACCGCAGCACGCGACAAGGGCTGGCGGACCATAAATGTAACCGTTTCAGAGAGAAATGCGACCAATGTGACTATCTCGCGTTATATCGATTCGATGGTGAATGACGAAACACGGAGATTTTCTAAGGTTTTTACTACATATTAACACTTTTCACATTTTCTCGTGTTACGTGGCTGCCAGTCCTCGGTTCATGCAAAATCTTAAGGTCCTCGGTCATGTCCAAGGCACCAAACCGACCAATAATTCAATAATCGATAACTAAAACTATAAATGTAGCTCTTCTTACTGGGCGATTGCATCAACTTAGATGCTTCTCCTGTGTTCTACTGTGCTGCTTGTATTGTCCCCACATACCGCAGCACGCGACAAGGGCTGGCAGACCATAAATGTAACCGTTTCAGAGAGAAATGCGACCAATGTGCCGATCTCGCGTTATATCGATTCGATGGTGAATGACGAAACACGAAGATTTTCTAAGGTTTTCACTACATATTAACACTTTTCACATTTTCTCGTGTTACGTGGCTGCCAGTCCTCGGTTCATGTAAAATCTTAAGGTCCTCGGTCATGTCCAAGGCACCAAACCGACCAATAATTCGATAATCGATAACTAAAACTATAAATGTAGCTCTTCTTACTGGGCGATTGCATCAACTAAGATGTTTCTCCTGTGTTCTACTGTGCGGCTTGTATTGTCCCCACATACCGCAGCACGCGACAAGGGCTGGCAGACCATAAATGTAACCGTTTCAGAGAGAAATGCGACCAATGTGACGATCTCGCGTTATATCGATTCGATGGTGAATGACGAAACACGGAGATTTTCTAAGGTTTTTACTACATATTAACACTTTTCACATTTTCTCGTGTTACGTAGCTGCCAGTCCTCGGTTCATGTAAAATCTTAAGGTCCTCGGTCATGTCCAAGGCACCAAACCGACCAATAATTCGATAATCGATAAATAAACTATAAATGTAGCTCTTCTTACTGGGCGATTGCATCAACTTAGATGCTTCTCCTGTGTTCTACAGTGCTGCTTGTATTGTCCCCACATACCGCAGCACGCGACAAGGGCTGGCAGACCATAAATGTAACCGTTTCAGAGAGAAATGCGACCAATGTGACGATCTCGCGTTATATCGATTCGATGGTGAATGACGAAACACGGAGATTTTCTAAGGTTTTTACTACATATTAACACTTTTCACATTTTCTCGTGTTACGTGGCTGCCAGTCTCGGTTCATGCAAAATCTTAAGGTCCTAGGTCATGTCCAAGGCACCAAACCGACCAATAATTCAATAATCGATAACTAAAACTATAAATGTAGCTCTTCTTACTGGGCGATTGCATCAACTTAGATGCTTCTCCTGTGTTCTACTGTGCTGCTTGCATTGTCCCCACATAACCCAGCACGCGACAAGGGCTGGCAGACCATAAATGTAACCGTTTCAGAGAGAAATGCGACCAATGTGACGATCTCGCGTTATATCGATTCGATGGTGAATGACGAAACACGGAGATTGTCTAAGGTTTTTACTACATATTAACACTTTTCACATTTTTTCGTGTTACGTGGGTACCAGACCTCGGTTCATGCAAAATCTTAAGGTCCTCGGTCATGTCCAAGGCACCAAACCGACCAATAATTCGATAATCGATAACTAAAACTATAAATGTAGCTCTTCTTACTGGGCGATTGCATCAACTAAGATGTTTCTCCTGTGTTCTACTGTGCTGCTTGTATTGTCCCCACATACCGCAGCACGCGACAAGGGCTGGCAGACCATAAATGTAACCGTTTCAGAGAGAAATGCGACCAATGTGACGATCTCGCGTTATATCGATTTGATGGTGAATGACGAAACACGGAGATTTTCTAAGGTTTTTACTACATATTAACACTTTTCACA